>NW_027071824.1:51740874-52369173 GCF_038088225.1 Cyrtonyx montezumae
TCATAATTTGGTGGCACGTGACCTGGCTGATTGGAGGAAACCAAACAGTGTGAACCTATACCACTATATTGATGACCTCCTGTTAACATCCGACTCACTGGAAGCAGTAGGGGAGGCAGCAGATTCATTAACTGCCTACCTAAGTGAAAGAGGATGGGCTATCAATCCTCAAAAAGTGCAAGGTCCAGGACTGTCCGTAAAATTTCTAGGGGTAGTCTGGTCAGGAAAGACCAAAGTATTACCTGATGCCGTCATAGATAAGGTTCAGGCATTTCCAGTCCCTACAACACCAAAGCAGCTGCAGGAATTCCTGGGTATATTGGGATATTGGCGTTCCTTTATACCTCATTTGGCGCAGCTGCTGAGACCTTTATATAGACTTACCAAAAAGGGCCAATTATGGGACTGGGGGAGAACAGAACAGGATGCTTTTCAACAGGCGAAACAGGCAGTTAAACAAGCCCAGGCACTGGGTATATTTGATCCTACCCTTCCAGCTGAGCTAGATGTTCACGTAACTCAAGATGGCTTTGGCTGGGGCCTGTGGCAACGTCAGAGTTCTGTTCGGACCCCCATTGGATTTTGGTCTCAGGTGTGGCATGGAGCAGAGGAAAGATATAGTATGATTGAAAAACAGTTATTGGCTGCCTATTCTGCATTACAAGCGGTAGAGCCAATAACCCAAATGGCCGAAGTTATAGTCAAGACTACATTGCCAATCCAGGGGTGGGTAAGAGATCTGACCCACCTTCCTAAGACGGGGGTGGCCCAGGCGCAGACGGTGGCACGATGGGTTGCCTATCTCAGTCAGAGGAGTAGTCTATCTTCCTCACCGTTGAAAGAAGAGCTTCAGAAGATTCTTGGCCCAGTAACGTATCATAGTGATGCACCAAAACAAACTTCGGTTGCTCCACCACAGAAGAGTCCCGTCCAGGAAGGAAAATATCCTATTCCTGAAGATGCCTGGTACACGGATGGGTCCAGCAAGGGCAACCCAAGTAAGTGGAGAGCAGTAGCGTACCATCCTGCCACAGACACAATCTGGTTCGAAGAGGGGGATGGTCAAAGCAGCCAGTGGGCAGAGCTGCGGGCGGTGTGGATGGTTATAACCAAAGAACCTGGTGATGGTATCCTGAATATTTGCACAGATAGTTGGGCTGTGTATCGGGGGCTCACTCTTTGGATCGCACAGTGGGCCACCCAGGATTGGACTATCCACTCCCGACCGATCTGGGGCAAAGATATGTGGTTAGACATATGGAATACAGTCAAACACAGAACTGTGTGTGTCTACCATGTTTCTGGTCATCAACCCCTACAGTCACCAGGAAATGATGAAGCCGACACACTGGCCCGAGTTAGATGGGTTGAGAACTCTCCATCTGAGAATATCGCTTACTGGCTACATCAAAAGCTGCGGCATGCTGGGCAGAAGACCATGTGGGCAGCCGCTAAAGCGTGGGGACTGCCCGTACAACTATCGGACATCGCTCAAGCATGCCGAGACTGTGACGCCTGCTCTAAGATAAGACCGAGGTCGTTGCCTGAAACTACAGCCCATCTTGCTAGAGGACACAATCCTCTACAGAGGTGGCAGGTTGATTATATTGGGCCTCTCCCTCGGTCTGAGGGGGCGAGATATGCCCTAACCTGTGTCGACACCGCGAGTGGGCTAATGCAGGCCTATCCAGTACCAAAAGCCAACCAGGCATACACTATAAAGGCACTCACAAGGTTGATGGCTGCCTACGGGACACCGCAAGTCATCGAGAGTGACCAAGGAAGTCATTTCACGGGTGCAGTGATACAACGCTGGGCAGAAGAAAATAATATTGAGTGGCGATTCCACCTGCCATATAATCCAACGGGGGCAGGCCTTATCGAACGTTACAATGGTATTCTCAAGGCTGCCCTGAAGACAGACTCTCAGTCCCTGCAGGGGTGGACAAAGAGACTCCATGAGACCCTGCGGGACCTGAATGAAAGACCTAGAGATGGCAGACCCAGTGCCTTGAAAATGTTACAAACAATATGGGCCTCCCCACTTAGGATCCAAATTACGGGCACCGATAATGAAGTGAAACCTCAGATTGGCAATGAGAACAACCTTCTGCTCCCTGCCCCTGAGGACCTAGAACCAGGTACCAATAGAATAAAATGGCCCTGGAAGGTGCAGGTAGGACCACGATGGTGCGGCCTACTTGCACCTTGGGGGAGATTATTGGAGGTGGGGGGTTCGGTAGCTCCTCCGGTTATAGGTACATGGCCTACTGAAATAATGGTTAACACTCCAGTCTTCATTGCTAAGGGGACCCCTATCATGTCTCTGTGGCAGATCAGGACACCCCCTTTGGTGCCTGATATAGTCGTACAGCCACAGACATCGGGTCAAAGGGTTTGGTACAGGCGACCAGGGCGTGCCCCTGTACAAGCTGAAGTGTTAACCCAAGACAGGAATACGGCCTGTATCTTGCCCTGGAAAGCGGATCTTCCCCTCTTGGTACCTCTAAAACACTTGTATTACTCCCCATAAGTCTATGAATCACCAGAAGGAATCAAAACAATACTGCAGTGTTCCAGAGTTGTTATAAGACCATGTGAAGCATCTGGTGATGGTCTAACCGGGACTGATGACACGTAAGATGGACCTGCACTGTATGATTACATGCTTCCAGTAGATACCACCGAGCACTGGCCCAAAGAAGAGTTCGACGGATGCGCCGATCATCACTCATATCAGATTACATCAGCATGCGTTGCGACGGGCAATTATGTAAGCGTCGCGATGTATTGGGTCTCTGTATCAAGGGGAACTCACCTTATGGTTACTTGATCAGTGGTTCATGTCGTGAAGGGGTGGAGTGTATGGGAACTGCTGAATCACGGCCTGAACCACTGATTGGTCACCTGAGGTGAGCACCAAGTCAGCCATGGGGGCACAGGTGAAGGTGATATACCTGTGTGGGTGGAAGGGGTGGAGCCTAGTTCCTCCTCTCTCAAACCCCATTTAAGGGCTGACCACCACCAGGGAAGGATCTCTTCTTGGAGATCCCTCCCATGTGGAGTCCTCTGCGAGCCTTGTCATCTTAAAGGTGAGCCATCTTCTCTTTTGTATTACCTGTATAACTGTTTGTATAGAACTACTTGAAATATACCATCTTCTATACTATTCCCTGGTGGAGTATCGTCATCAGGAGTTATTTACTCTACAGCAGAGATACTCCTAAGTCAGTCCTGAGCAACACGTTCAAGCTGAGACTGCTTTGAGCAGGGGTTAGACAAGATGATCATCCAAACTCCCTTCCAACTTATGGAAGTCTTTGTTATTCCAAAATGACTTGTATAGCATTTTGCCTTTTCAAAAGAGGACTTGAATCAGAACTTCAGGACACAAAGCACTGCAATTCAAACTAGTACAGCACACGTTTTTGTTTTTAAATAAGAGCATATAATCACATTCAGGGAAAATACTCCATTTAAATCACGAGTAGTGACTGAGGGAATAGTTTTGAGACACCACTACGCAGCTGAAACATTTCCAATGTACATGTTGATCCATACAACGCTACTTCCCACAGCTGACCAAAGCCTACTCTAGCACTCAGGACTGCTGTTTCACACCTTACTGCACACAGCAAAGATTGGTACAGCAAAGCCTGCCCACTCAGGCAATTACTGCCAGTTCTCTCCCATCAGACATGAAATAATAGGGTTCCTAAACTAGCATGGTCCCTCCAAAAGGTCTACAGCATTGTAGCTGACAGGACCCTGCAGCACAACACGGCCTCTGTAAGCAGCAGGATGTCTCTCAGACCAAGCCTTAAAGCTCAGCACAAACTAAGCCAGCTATACATGCATGCCAGTGCCAAAAGCTGAGCCTTGGCTCTCTGAAAAGCAGCAAGAACTGCACTCCAAGAATAACAAAACTCAGTAATCCAGAACCATACTGAGGAATTGTATTTCCCATTGCCCTTTACCCATATGAAATACAGTTTAAAAAGTATTTTCCAGCAACAATGAGAATATGCATTAAATCAGTCATCATAATTCCTTCAGGCTTTGGAGACAAAGAAACACACTGGAGCAAGAGCAGCCTCAACTCCCCCTCCTTTTACTGGCACCAATACTTCTGCACAGTTCAATCTTCCCTGGGCTGATCAGTGGGAATCAGCACAGCAGCACAGGGGTGCTCACGCCGAGCTACTTACAGCCCTGGTCTCGTACAGCACCAGCTTCTGCACTGAGCTGATCAAGGGGGCGGCGGCCGCCGCCGGCATGGCGGCCCCACGGCACCGGGGTTTGGCCCCGGCCCCGAGACGTGACGGGGAGCGGCGGGCCGGGTGACTCCCGCCGGGCAAGCGGTCGGCAGCCACGGGAAGAAAACGCCGCAGGACCGGAGACAGTGACACGGCCCAAGCAGAAGGCGGAAGGGCAGAAGCAGCACCGCGCTTGCGCACAGCGGCGGGTGAGACAGCGCCTGCGCCGCCGCCCCATGGCCGGCGGGGTACAGCGGCAGCACGGGACCGCTCCTCGGGGCGGGTGGGCGCCGCACCGGTGGCCCCAAAGGAGGGGGGTTCAGCACTAAGGACAGCTCCCGGGAGAGACCCGGACCACCCCGAGTTCCGCGGGGAGGAAGGGAGAATGGAGAGGAGCTAACGGGAAGAGGCGGGGCTCTCCTGTTGCCGGGTGACGAGGACGCCGGGCTGCCCCGTGACGGCTGGGAGGAGAGAGCCGCGGCACGGCTGTTCGGCTGGTCAGCGTCGGGGCTGCTTTAATAAAGGCTACAGGCAGCGAGGCAGGAAGAAGTTGCTATCGACATCCATACGGCTGCAGCTGGGGGTGGTTCCAATATTCCCTCGTTTTGCCGAAGCAGCTCCTAGCGCTTATACACACATTGAGTACACTTTCTGAACACTTTCCCTTCTTATAACATCTTTTATTACGAAGCAATTTGCCTTGTGTCGCGTTATTACTTTTAAGTAGCTGTCATTTAATGCATATGTGAACTGTATTTTATAACAAGCTTTTTTTTTTTTCTTCCAATCTCAGGTAACTTATGGCTTCCCAAGAAGAAAAACAGTCTCAGCCCTTCACAGACATCTTTGATGAGGATGAAGCTGAAAAATTCTTCCTGCTGTCCAAGCCTACGTGTATAGTGGTCCTTGGAAAGCCTGTAAGATGTCTGATGGAAGTTAACTGTTTTCCTTAGATACACTACTAGCAGCTTTCCTTTCAAAACCATTTGTGTAGGGACACTGCAATAAAACAGGGGCCTCCTTTTTCATCTTCTTAGCAAATTCTGGAGACTGCAGTAAAGATTTGGGTCATATCTAATGAGGCCAATTTTTTTTGGCCTGAACGATGACTCAAGTGTGCTAGGAAGTAGTATTACTGTAATGAAAAGTTACATATTGGGAAATATCCAAAATATTGTAAGTTTTCCTAATGGGAACTGGATTGTTTTTATGTTATTTTACTGTTCTAAGTTTTAGTAAACTTGACAAAGGCATAAGTAGGCATGAAAGAACCTTCAGATTAATATACTGACTCACAGACATGCAATGAATATTGAATATTTAAATGAACTTTAACATAGTTATATGCTATGTGATTGTGAGTAACTGAAGTGCATCTTGGTGTCCCGATGAGCTATGCTATTTTAGAGTTATAACTCAAGCTTTCTCTTCTTATTTTTAAAGAATAATTTTTGGTCTCTTTGATTTACAAAAAAATATATAATTTGTGATGACAGAGTTCTCAGATTTCTTCCTCTCAATTGGACAGTATCTGGGGGGTGATTTTAAATTGTCTGGTAGGCACTCAGTCATACTACTGGTGTACTGTAAGCTGTTTTTCTCCAAAACACTGTCTCTTCAGTGTACCCCAATTCCAGTGTGGACACAGTGTTCTCAAGCAACTTTGTGTGATTTCATTAGGTACAGTAACACAGTCTGAAATGACCATACAGAAATTTGCTTTATGCTGTGCACCGGGAGAGAGAAGTAATTTGCATCTAAGGTCAATCAGCCTACCCTTCAGTGCAAATTGACCACACCACAAGTCTCTCTGTCTGGGCCACACCAGATAGTAATGTACACCCATTGTGCCAGCACATGTCAAATTACAGAGGCAGATTATATAATGGGAAATGTCCATAGAGCTACGATGCAGATAAAATATTTCCTTTCTTCAAAGACTTCTTTCAGCAGGTTGAAAGGCTCCCGGTTCTTACTGTGTATTGTAGTTGTACATTATTTCTTACTCCTTGGTTCCAGCATAATGCTCAGCTGCAAATCTTTACATCTGACCAAAATGAGAAAGAAGCCAAGGTATTCTTCTGCAATTGGATGAGATGCAAGCATCACAGTGTGAGAACATAAGGTGATAGCTGAAAAGTGAACCTCAGTCAGCATGAGACTTTAAAGAATGCATTCAGATCTACAAAAACTAGAGTGATTTGACTTGTCTGGTTTTAAACAAATCACAGTCTTCTAACTTTATACGCTTAAGCTTCACACTTTCAGAGACTGAAATCATAAAATGTTCATTGAAAGACAATGCAAAAAAAAAAAAAGGGAGGAGAGGTGTTCTTTGAAATCATTGCATTCAGTACAATATATTAATATTAGACAGATTTATGCATTTTAACAAAGAGTTGCATATGAAAAATCCTGGCCAAGAGGGTATAGTATTAAACATTCTATTTTTATGATGATGTCATTTATTTATGTGGCTGATGTGTCCACCTAACTTATTCAGGGTACTTCTTTTAAGCTAAAAGTGCAGTGCCATTAAAGCTAAGCCAGCTGCATATATTCTCATCACACCTGAAAGATGTAAGCTATGAATATACTGAAGTGCTTATTGATATAATGTTAATTGAGAGAGAAATTTGTCTTTTTTTTTAAGTATTTTTCAATAACAATGTTTGTCTAGGGCATGTAGACTGTCAAAAAAAAGGTCTTCTTGAATGCCCTTAACAAAAAGGCATATTCTTAGTGGTGGAAGATAGTGAGATTGGCAAAATCTTATTGAGGTAGTCATACTCATAAAGAACTCATTTTTTCTGGGTTGTGTTGGTTCCTCTGAATTAATTTAAATGATAAAATAAAGATTTTATCTGTATCTAAAACAGATTTGTGGAGCAGCTAGGGCGGTTTTTATATATTCACTGTTTTAGTCAAAGAATGCTATCTGCGTGTCTCTTACTCAGAACTGAGGAGATTTTCACCATAATTTGCTTTGAGAGTGAAGATAATATATTTCAGTGTTACAGCTTCTCATATGAATTTATGGGCAAATCATAGCTAAGCTTTAAACAGAATTACTCAGTAATAAAATTAGTACTATTACTTTGGAGGTATTCAACTGCAAAGGGCAGTAGCAGTGAATTAGCAATGCTAGGTTGTGTAAAATAAATGGTATTAAAATGATTTTTTTTTCTCCAGTCTGTAGGTCAGAAGTCCTAGTCCTGATGGCTGTCTTTTAACTGTTTTTATCATATTTTTCTTTCTAAGGGTTCTGGAAAGAAAACATTAGCTAGAAAACTAGCACAAATATGGAAATGCATTTTAATAGAAGGTAAATAAATACTGTGTTTGGAACACTGTATTAAATTCTTTATACCTTTTATTTTAGGAAGAGACACAGTCAACATAATAACCAAATTACATTCCCAGTCCTGTAAAGTGATTCATGTGATTCTTCTAATTAATGCAGAGGGAACTGGTTGTAGTCCAGAGAGCACAGACCATGAAAAAATAGAAGGATCTTTCCTTTCTGTGTTTGTGCTGTGTCTAATACAAGAAGGGGGGAGGAGAGAGGGAGCATGTACTCCAAGAAACAGAAGCATAGTTTTTTAAATCAGTGTAAGAAACCATGGAAGGAATGTAGCTGGTACTTTCAAGTTTCTAAAACAAAAAAGACCAATAACTTGTTTCAGAAGTCATAGCTCTCTCATTATGCACTAGAATACAAGATATAATTTCATCTTAGATTGGAAGGGACCTTAAAGCCCATCTGGTTCCAACCTACTGTTGTGGACAGGGTTACCCCTCGCCAGCTTAGGATGCCCAGGATCCCATCCAACCTGGCTTTGAATGTCTCCAGGGATGGAGCAGCCACAGCATCTCTGGGCAGCCTGTGCCAGTGCTTCACCACCTCTGAGTAAAGGGTGGTAACATCAAATCTAAATCTCTCCTTTCAGTTTAAAACTGTTTCCCCTTTGTCCTGTCACACTCAGAACATACAAAAAATCAGTCACCCTCCTATTTATAATCTCCCTTCAAGTACTAGAAGGCTGCAATGAGGTCTTCCTGCAACCTTTTCTTCTCCATACTGAGCAAGCCAAGTTCCCTCAGCCTGTCTTCATAGGAGAGGTTCTCCAGACTCATTGGATTTTCATGGCCCTTCTCTGGACCTGCTTGAACAGCTGTACATCTTTCTTGTGTTGGGGGTCCCAGGACTGAATGTAATACCCTAAGTGGGGTCTTATGAAGAAGAGTGGAGGGGACAATAATTTGCCTCATGCTGCTGGTCACCCCTCTTTTGATGGAGCTCAGAATGTGTTTAGCCTTCCAGGCTGTAAGTGCACTCTGTTGGTTCATGTTCAACTTTTCATCCACTGGAACTCACTAGTCCTTCTCTGTAGGGCTACTTTCAAGGAGTTTCCCCAGTCTGTACATATATATGGGATTGGCCTGACTTGTTGAAATTCACTAGGGCCACTGTTTAGTCCTGTTCTGGTTTCTGTGGATGGCATCCCTTCCTTCTGTTGTATACACTATTCAGCTTAGTGTTGTCAGAAAACTTGCTGAGGGTGCACTTGATCCCATCATCTTCTATGTCATTTATAAGGACATTGAAATTCACTGGTCCCAAGACTGACCCCTGGGGGACACCATTCATGATCAACCTCCACCTGGACATATAGCTGTTGACCACAACCTTCTGCCTGCAGCCATCCAACAGGTTCTTTATACACTGAATAGTTCAACCTTCAAATCCTTATCTCTCCAACTTAGAGATAAGGATGTGGCATAGGACCATGTCAAAGGTCTTGCACAAGTCCATGTAAATGATGTCAGTTGCCCTTCTTTTGTCTGTCGATGCTGTCACTCCATCGTGGAAGGCCACCAGATTCTTCAGGCATGATATGCCCTTGGTGAAGCCATGCTGGGTATCTTGGATCACCTCCTCATCTCGCATGTCTTCTTGGGGGATCTGCTCCATGATCTTCCGAGGTACAGACATGAGGCTCAGCAGCCTGTAGTTCCCAGGTCATCCTTTCTCCCTTTCTTAAAAATGGGAGCAGTGTTTCCATTTTTCCAGTCAACAGGGACTTCACCTGAAAGCCATGACTTTTCAAATATGAAGGAGAGTGGGCTGGCAACCACAAAATTATAAATCTGATTATATATAAATCTGTTATGATGGGTTAACCCTGATATTATGAATTAACCTTTTCTATACCCAATTTCATTGCATTATTTCTTTGATATGCACCCTCAGTATTTTTAATTGCTCTAATAAAAGCCTTCTAGTGGACATTGTAACATTTCATGTTTCTAAGGAATATATTAGGTTATTTATCAAATGAAGTATCTTTATCTTCTTTTGAAGGGTTTGAATTATAATATGATAAAAATCAATATGGAGAAAGTGCTTTTTTACCTAAGTAAATATAAATTTTTTAACTGTCATTGTTTTATTATTTTTGTTATTGGTACTTGACACTGTAACATGTAATGGGATTGATTGATACCTGGTCCAAATAGGTGAGACTAAATTCAAAATGAATTCATGAATTAAGCCGATCCACGTTGCTCAAATGTACTTAAATAATTACTAACAAGTATATACCAAGTTTGTTTTTAAAAATCTCAGACAGTCTGTTCTAGTAATATATATTTATCATTTATAAGTTTTTATTAATGACTACTGTAAACCTCACATATTGCATTTTATGTCCATTATTTACTTATTTCTAGTAAATTCAGAGTCTTATCATTTTTTGCTCACAATGCTTCTATTAATCTTTTTTAGTGTGATGTATCCACACATGTACATATACACACATTCCTTCAACATTTTCTAATAGCTTTTTTCCATTTTGCACGTGAAAAAAATTTCAACGTGCAGAATCATAATTTAGCTTAGATGGGACCTCTGGAGGTCATAGAGTATCACTAGATTGTCAACTTGAGAAGGTTGCTCAAAGATATGTCCGTGTAAGTGTGAAATATCCCCAAGGAGTGTGACTTCATCACCAAATTGGGCAGCACTTTCAAATGTTTGACCACTGTCATGATCAACCCAAGGGTACAGAGGTAGCTGACTTAAGCAATTGCATGTATATGTGTTTGTATGTATGTAGGTGTATGTATGTGCATGCCTGCATTGACATATATGTGTATAAAATAACTTTTTGAATTGCATTAATCTTACTCTATCTGATATGCTTCTTCAGCTTCAGAAGTAATTGAAATGAATATTCATGAAGAAACAGAATATGGGCTTAAGGTAGGAAGTGTAATCTGACAGTACATTTTATCACATTCTTGACGAATATACATTGTATAAGGCTATGTTTTGTGTTTTTCTTAGTGTCAAGAATTGCTTTTCAAAGGTCAAAGTATTTCTGAAGAACTTGTTACAGAAATGATTCTGAAGAAGATTGACTCACCAGAAGTTGCACATTTTGGTAAGTATATTTATAGTCTAAGCTTCCAAGAATAAGCTAACCTCAGTTTTGTCAAACGTTTCATCTATTACTGCTCAAATATATGTCATGGTATATTAGACTGTAGCCCCTTTTGCTGTGCTTCTCAGGTTGTGAAACGTCTCTAAGCAGAGAGTGTATTTAAGGATTATTATACCAACATGGGAGTTCAGAATGCATAATTCCAATTCAGTGTTATGTTCACATTTTGGAGAAACTGAGTGTTAAGTGTTGCAATGACTCTCATTGGACAGTATCATCTAGATATAAAGTTCTGGGATTTAAAGTACAGAATTTTGTCTCTTCTGTAACAACAATAAAAAATTACCAGCGAAATATTTGAAACATTTGAGATAGTGAAAAAGAAGGAAAAGATTATTTGAAGTATGAGGTAATAAAGTCTACAGAACTGTTTATTCTCTTTCTATTTTCTCATTCAGACAAGGTTATGAGAAAGCAGTGTATTTTTCTGGTACAGAATTTAATTTGAAATGTCCATTGTATGAAAGAGTCAGGAATATCGCCAAGAACATGTAAAATTTCTACTGCTGTGAAAGCCAGCAAGTTTCAGTAAGCTTTTAGTTTCAAAGTTTTTGTTCCTTCTCTGGACCAAGACTTAACAGTCTACAAAAGAAGCAGTTTTATCTAGTGAAGCCAGACTTTTGGAACAGTACGCAAAATACAGAGAAATAGGGAAGAACTAGAAAAAAGGTGGTGATGAGGAAAGAGACATTTGAATGAATAAGTGGAAGTAAAAATGCTGATATTAATCTGTGAGGTCAGGACTTTAATAAAAGCCTGAAGTCTGTAATGTGAATTTTCCTCTCTGATTCAGTCTGATAATGAATGTCGATGATGTTTGTATAACAGAATACCACAGAGATCCTACAGACTGTAAACACAAGATCAATAAAGGTTTCATTATTGTAGCTGAGCTAATATTTATATTAGAGATCCCCCAAATGGGGATGTAGTAGAGCAATGTATGTACTCACCATTTTTTCTGGTAACTAGAACTCATCTCCAGAACCAACTTTTGTTAAGTATTTTCTAGCTCTAATCACTTCTTATCTGGTAACTATTATCTTTATATATAGGTTGCTTTAAAAATAATGTCTCCTATTTATGTCCATGGAAACTACAACAGATACAAAGAGCACTATTTGATACTCTGTTGATAGTGCACATTCTTAGCCACAAGGCAGTATTTTTCAACATAGGCACCACCATTAAGTATGGATTTTCACCAGAGATGAACAAAAGCCTGCATGCCATGCTCATAAAAATCTGCACCAGCAGAGATAACTCACTGTTGCTTTCATCACTGCTGAAATGCACCACCCACTGCCTCACTCTGCTCACATCCACTGTTTGGTCTCCATGAACATTCAGCAAGCAATGATGAATGTCAGTAGGTGCCAATTATTCTACATGGAGGAATTCAGTAACCCAAATTTGCTTCATCTCCATTTCCATGTCAGATGCCGTTCTGTCACAGTCCCCTTCTGCTACCATCTATCACACAGCAACAAAATGTACTGACAGGAAAGTTCAACCTTTACTGCCATACCACTAACATCTGCCTCTGACATTGTGGGCCAACGTAACAAAATAGGAGACACTACTTTAGGAGCAGCCCTCGTATATTCTTTTTACTTGGAAAATGAACGCACACTGTATGGGGAACTAATGTGCCAGAGGTATTCAAAAGTGCTAAAACAACTGATAGTATTTAAAAATTGTAAGTCACAATATAGAGAGTTTAATTCTTTGATAGTGATAGGACAAAGGGGAATGGTTTTAAAATAAGATGGGAGATTTAGGCAAGATGTTAGTAGGAAGTTTTTCACTCAGAGGCTAGTGATGCGCTGGAACAAGTTGCCTAGAGATGTTGTGGATGCCCCATCCCTGGAGGCATCCAAGGCAAGGCTGGATGTGGCTCTGGGCAGCCTGGTCTTGTGGTTGACAACCCTGCCCACAGCAGGAGGGTTGAGACTAGATGATCTTTGAGGTCCTTTTCAACCCAGGCCATTCTATGATTGTATAATTCTATGATCTTGATGAGGGCAAATATAAAGCTGCTAAGCCGTTTCTCAGAATAAGAAGTATCTCTTAAAAAAAAAAAAAAAAAAGAAGCAGCAAGTTTCTATTTTAGGATATTGTAGGTAAGAAGTTACAGAGTAATAATCTTTACATAGCTGAAATGCTTGCTTTATTTTTTTAATAGAAGTAAACCATCTGAATTTCATATCATGTTAACCTAAATGGCCCCAATCCTGTGCCATGGGCAGGGCTGCCACACCCTAGCTCAACTACCCAGGGCCCCCTCCAAACTGGCCTTGAGTGCCTACAGGGATGGGGCACCCACAGCTTCTCTGGGCAGCCTATGCCAGTGCCTCACTGCTCTCTGAGCAAAGAATTTCCTCCAATATTGAATCTAAATTTCCCCTCTTTTAATTTACAACCATTTCCCCTTGTTCTTTCACTATCAGACCATGTAAAATGTCAGCCTCCCTCCTGCTTTTAATTTCTCTTCAAGAACTGGGAGGCCACAATTAGGTATCCTCGGATCCTTCTCCAAGCTGAACAAGCCCAGCTCCCTCAACGTTTCTTCATAGGGCTCCAGCCCTCTGATCATCTCTGGAGAGCTCCACAACTTTCTCATGCTGACTGCCCCATATCTGGACACAGTACTAGTGATGGGGCCTCACAGGAGGGAACAGTCATCACTTGTGATGTTGCCCAGGACACAGGTGCTGAAAGCACACACTGCTGGCTCATACTCAGCTTTCCATCCAACAGAATCCCCCGAATCCTTTTCTGCAGGGCTGGTCTCAGTGCATGATTTAAATCAAATCATGATGAAAGTTTTTGATGGAATTATTAGTGGCAAGTTATTAATTGACAATCAGTGATCTGACCAGTCTCTGTATGGGTTCAGTATCAGACACACAATAGATACACCACAGGACTAAGCACTTCCCAAACGTAAACACCTACAAATTTCTGAAGTCCTAAAACTTAAATATACTCAAACCTGCGGGATTATGCATGCGATCCTTCTCTCAAAGTTGGGTGTATATTAGAAGCACACATTCCTTCTTCTGAGAGTACACATTCTGTTGGAAATGGAGGTGCTCCTTCTCATGTGTGCTATTTCCTCCAATCTAATCCATGTACCATTGAGAAAGCTCCCCAGAAGCTCTCACATGCTCACTGGAGGTGTGGGTCGCTGCTAGTTGAAGCCTGCTCTTTCAGATAGAAATGCACGTTACTTGCAGCACTCAACATGAAAGCTGCTCTGTCAGGACAAGACACAAGTGGCCAACCGAGCCTGGTTTGGCTGCTGTTACCTTGTTCTCACTCTAAGGTCTTTTCCCTCAAATTGTAAGCTTTCTTTAGTGTTTCTTTTCCAGATGATTCCTCCTTTTGATGATTGTCTTATGCAAGCTTCTTCATTGTTAGTTTCCCCACAGCATCATCAGCTTGGGGTAAAAAACATCTCAGAGTGCAAACAGTTTGGGATAATTTGTGCAGTTGCTACTTTCAGATTATTTTCAGGTCAGTTGTTGTTAACAGAGTTTTTATAACTAGAGGTCGTGCAAGCCTCCTGCATTTCACTTCCTACTAGAATCTTCTGCAGACATCAACAATCCAGATTCCAGAATTTATGTTTCCCAGAGGAGTGACTACACACTTTTAGTGGCAAGAAATGGTCCCTAAAAGCTTATTTCCTTTTAGTCACTGTAATATCTGAGTTAGGTCCTTGAAGTAGATGGTCAGAGTATAGTCCTTAATATCTACATACTTCTTACATTTCTCAGCTGAGTTAACTGGCTTTGAGAGTCCTATATTATGTTGAAGATATTACATTTATATTTGTATTTCATTTGGTGGAGACATAGGTGCACATTTTTTTTTAACAGTGTTATGTACGTGGTTTAAAATTGTGCCACTAAATAGCAATAATGTTTGAAGGAGATAAGTATAACTACTTCTATGTTTGTCATAACTTTCTAAAAGATTTATTAAAATGTATTCTGCAGGTTACGTTCTCAGTGGATTTCCTTCTCTCTCAGAGGAATATATGACTGTTTCACAGCAAATGGAGAAAATAAAAAATCTGAAATTAAAACCAGATTTCCTGATTAACATTAAGGTAACGTCACTTTCAATAACTTGCTTCTCATTTGCCTAATTATTAACAAACTTACATTCTGCATAAGTCAGAAGATAGTATTTTCTCCTATGCTTTTGAGTATAGTGTTTATTGAGAAGTAATTAACTGTTCTCTGTCATAGTGGAATAGAATTCCACTAGTTTGTTCTATTACAAGCACTGGTAATATAAAATAACAAGCATTTCCTGTAACTCAGTAGAATCTACAGTCCTTGCATTCCTATTACAGAGTGTGTACAATCATGAATATGCCCTTCTTCTTGCAATGTTTTGTTTATTAACAAGATTCTTTCTTTCTTATACTCTGAATGTGTTGAATGGGCTTATGAGACAACACTGAATAGTGAGCCTCTGGCACTGTGCTCCAAAATTTTGGTTATAATTGTCCTGTCTACATGGTTTGCCTGATGCTAAGACTTCATTCATGGGCCAACTCTATCACTTTGCCAGATTTGAGTTGATATTCTAATTACAAAGTTTTTACATTCTATACTTTTCAGACTTAATCTGTCTGGTCATGCGAAGTTAAAATGCTTGAACACCTATTTCAAACTTTTTTTGTCTGTTCTCTTGGAAAGATCATAGAATGTCAGAGAAACATTTTTTATGCTGTTTTTCAGATTGCTTTTATTGTTTTCAACTCCAGGAGGTCTTTCATTGCTTAATACCAGATAGTGAGTAATCTCAGCTCTTGAAAATTCATATTGTGTAGTTTCATGTGCAGAAGTACAAATAGAAGAGTGATTCTATCTACACTGGAAATAGAACAGAGTTATTTACTTAATGTACTACATCACCTTCTCTTCTGGAAAGAAGATTGAGACTGAATGTTCATAAAAATCTTTGGCCCAAATTAAATTAAAAATTTTGCTTTTGATTTTAGTGTGTTTCAGCTATATTCAGACATGTCAGAATGGTAACTATTTTCATTACATGAAAAAGAAGGGACATACTAGATTACTGTAGAGCAATTGAATACTGGTATTACAGACAAATCTAGAGAAGTTTTGACTCTCCAAGGAAATCAACAGAAAACCTTTGAAAAAAGAATCATATCTGACCACATTTCTTCTTCCCCGTTTCAAAATGTGCTGTCATATGCCAGTCAATGTCAGCCATATCACTCTTAGATCAGAAATATAGAAATATCCTGAAATACTGTTGTATTTCAAGGGATACATTTGGTAATGAGTGTAGTGAGCCTGTTGCTAGATACGTGATCTCAAAAGCTCTGTCTTCTTCTGTGGATACTGATTCTCCCTTTCTGTCACCTTTTGAATTCATTGATGGCAATGTTTTCTAATCTCAGACTTTTAACGTATATTTAAAGGGTAAGTTTTATTAATTCAGAAGGAAAGAAAAATTATTTATCATGCTCCACCCCAAGTTCCACAGCAGAATTTTAAGATACCAACTTTAAGGCCACATCCAAATTTACACATTGTCCTGGTTTCTGACAAAACAGCTTGGTAGCAAATAGTTTTTGTCTCAGTATGTGAGTTCTATTTTATTTCCAAATCTCTTCCTCATTCCACTTGGGAGGGAGTGATCAAATAACTGTGTAATGCTTACCTGCCTGACAGGTTAAAACACAATATCTGTAGTTAATGTTGAAGTAATGTAATCTGTGGGGATTTTTCCAGAAAGACCCACGCTTAGTCTTCCAGAGCTTCAAACTACTGAAAACCACTTAATGTGGCAAAATGTGCTCAAGAAGTGGCTGCACTGCTGGTGTGAAATGTAAAATGCTGAAGGGGAAAAACTTATTTGATATTTTATTTTTACCTCAAGTAATTTTGCTGTTGATTTTTTGTTATTATTATTATTTACTTAAGAGGATTATTGGAAAAGAAATTTAAGAATCCAAATATTTGCCAAAGCATTTCCCATTCCCCATATCTTGCAGGTTAAGAAAAAAATAATATGATTATAGCAGTACACTATATAAATTTCCTTTTACATTTTTCTTGCTAGTGTTCAGACTATGATTTATGTCAAAGAATATCAGGACAAAGGCAACACCCTGATTCAGGAAAAGTATTTCAGAGAAATCAGTGGGATCTTAGTGTTATTGAAAAAGAAAAGAAAAATAATGATCAACTCGAAGAGGAGCATGAAGAAGCTGAAGAAATGGAAGATGAGGTAAATAATGCTGATTTCTAAAGAGTGTAAAGTATTAAAACGTATTCCAGAAAATGCAGAACAAATTCTGATATTCTAAAATATCACCATACTATATTATTAATTAATTTTGCTGAGTTCTAATCTTAATGCAGTTCCTGTTATTTTTTAAGCGGTGTGGGGCAATATTTAAAAGATAGGTTTGAATGACAACAAATGCTGATTAATGTATAGCTCAACTACATTCAACACTGAACTTAGAAGTCACTGAAGTGTTTCTTGCTCTAAGTTAAAAGGTTGGATTGGGAGAATGGTGACTTTATATTGCCTTGTATTTGGGTCTGAGAAAATACAAGAATTTAAATTTTTGTTTTACTAGTATATGCAGGATATCAACTTGTTTTCTGGTTTGGGTGTTAGACTACTCCAAATAGAATTTGTGTATTTTCATAAAGGTATTCATTTTGAATTCAGGTTAGATTCTGATTCTGGACATAGACTTACCTGTGCAAATTCCAGTCACATGCCTCTCAAGTTTCAGGAACTGCACTTCATCAGGAGTAGGATACTGTCAACAGTAATTGGGTACTCACTGTAGTGCTCCAGAACAACAACTATATTTACATCTGGGTGCAGACAAATTTAGTTTAATACATTATTTCATTTCTTTACATTGAATTATTTAACTTTTGCTTCCTCAGATGGCAGAAGATTCACTTACACTGTCAGAAATGATTCATCAGTTAGTGCAAAGACCTGAAGATATGCTTGAAAATATAGAGGAAAGAGTTGGCTTGTATAAGGATATAATGCTTCATTCTTTAGAAGTAAGAAAAAAAACAAAACAACATGATGATTATCTAAAGATTGTTTAAAATATCACACTATTTTCAGCTTTTGTTTGTTTGTTTTTATCGAGACATTTCATGGAGATGAGTACAAGGCATACTACATTTCCCCACTACAACATTCCAAGTTCTGAAATGCATCCTGAAGTCAGTGATACAAAATCTTCATATGTGATTGTTGATTTTACTCTGAAATTTTCAGCTTTTTGAAGACATCAATTCAATGAATCTCAATTTTTATGAAATCCCCTGTAGTCCAAGCTTTGATATTTACATGAACAAAATGTTCTTCGATGTCATTATCTGGTTAACTATAATCAACTGATGAATGTTTTTTTTTTTAATTAGGACTTGATGGCTGAACAGGATTCACAGTATCTCATTGAACTGGATGGAAATCATGAACCAGATGATCTTCTTGCTGTAAGTAAGCTATGTACCACCTAAATTAACCTCCATAAGAAAATAATTTCTCAGTTCTGTGGATTGCTTGCTTTCTTAAGGTGTTAACAATTTTTTAAGTTAAGTATAAAACTCACCTAATTATTATTAGAAAGTGTCATCTTTGAAATATGTACTTCTGTTGCTCTTTAAAACAACTATACAATTCACAGCACAGCCCCAGGCTTACATTTATGGTACAGGACAATATTTCCAGGTAGACTAAACTCTTTTATAGTGTATCCATCTCTTTTTAGTACTCTATAGCTTGTATTAGTGTCAAGCATAATTACTAGCATGTGAAATTAAAACATTCTTGTACGATATATTTAAAGAATTGGTTTAATGTGCTGTATCTGAAATAGTGACAGAATTTTTATGATCTTTGATAGTGTTATACAGTGTAATAGAGGACTTCCTTATTTTACCTTTGACAGTTCTGCTGAGTCTTTGCATTTAGATTCATAGCTTTTAACACAGCAACTTTTCCCTATTAAAAATTACAATGATAAAATTTGATGATCTTATCCCCTGCCTCAGCTGTAAGAGTTGTTTTAAATACAAATCTAAAATATGGAGTAAAAAATGAAAAGAAAAATTGACAATGTAGGAGGTGAGCTGTTCCTGCACTTTCTCCTCTCTTGTTTGAAACAAACTGAATTAAGTTTCGTATTTTAATTTGTGCTTTACTTCACTTTTGAGTGTAGTAGTCCTATGGATCATACAGAAGAAAATAAAAACACATTCATTTGCACAGTCAGTATATAAAATTTCATCATATATGATTTAATAAAGTTGTGTAATTCTTTCCAACTATTTTACTTGTGAATAAGGCAAAAACTATTATGAAACTATTTCATGCATGACAAAATGACAAAGAACACTTGCATTTCAGCAAGATTACATTTAGGAAATACTTCAATTAAAATCATTATCATTTGATTCAACACTGACAGACTGGATGCTTCTCCAAAAGAGTGGTCAGGAGCTGGAATGGGCTATCCAGGGAGGTGGTGGAGTCACCAAACCTGGAGGTAGTTAAAGAATGTTTAGACATTGTGTTGAGGGACATGGTTTAGAGAGAACTATTGGTGATAGGTGTATGGTTGGACTGGATTATCTTGTAGGTGTTTTTCAACCGTGGTGATTCTGTGATTCTATGATTCTGTAATTCTATGACAGGCAGGATTAAGTATCTTTTTAAATACATTACCCAAAGTTGTATTCCTTTCAACTATGCATAATATTCTGGTTGTCTAAGAAGATTTTCCTTCTTTCCCCAACCTCTTGGTATGGAATGGAGCTCATCTGAAAACTTCCACAGCTCTGTAGGAAATAATCCTTCCCAGTCTATTCCTTTACAAGGCTTGGGATTCACAGCATAATGAGGAGATAAAAAAGCCGTGACTCACAATTTTCCACTGCCTATATCCAAATTGCTTGTTAGAGCTTTTCTGAATAACTATCAGCGCTCCAAGCTAGAAATTGGATCTCAGTGTATATGTGGTCATTATATAAATAGTAAGTCACAATTTAAAAAAATGGGATTTTAGGGATCCTTTCAGATCACAAAAGCAATTTGATTGGTAATGAATCAGTTATTTTCTTCTCAGTCAGTGGTAATTCGACTTCAGTCAATGGGTGTTCGAAATGGAGCTCCTATAATTAGGCTTCAGAGTCAGCAAGAAGAAACGCTGGAGGGACTGGAAAATGTAAGTGTGTTTTTCTGAAATGTGATTGACTGCAATAATTATTAAAATATTTTTTTATTTTCCACAGTGGACTAACACTAAAACATCTTTGTTTTGCTGAAAACAGTTTGTTCTGCCATACAGTAAGGACATATTTTGTAGCACATATTCTAGAATTGCAAATTTAAGATAATTATGGAGTTGAAAACCACCTAAAACTTAGAAAAGAAATCTACAATTGAAAAAAAAAGTTAGGTGATTTTAATAAAATTTTGAACAAAATATTTGTTTTAGAAACGGAGGAAGAATAATTCGTTTGAAGAAAATAGACATTAGTCAATTTAATCTCTTTTTAAATAAAATACATTCTATGTTGTTGATATATCATATCACCCTTTTCTGAAACATCTCCAATTCTGCTGCATAGTTTCTGAGATTTGGGTAGTAGAATTGCACACAGGAATAAAGAGGAAAGCAGGATTTATACAGTAAAAAATCTACCTAAATGTTTTACTCTCTTGTCCCTAAGCATTGTTTGTTTTCCTGTTTGCTGTTGGGCGCTGACCAAATATTTTCATTTAAGTGTGTATTGTAACTCCAAGATCTATTCTTGATTTTTAAGAGTCAATAACATCTAATTATTTTCTATGTAAAACTGGTATTTTAAAGCTCAGCTTCATAAATTCTGAAGGTTCTTCAGCAGTTCTTCTCAGCCAGCACTTCTATGTACTATTCTGGGTAAATTAGAGTAAATATAAACTTTAGAATTTACTGCCTCTTCACCTTCTTTAGTAGATCTATTAAGTTAATCTTTTTGCATGATGTTTCTACATACTTGAAAGGAATATTTTGGCCTTGCTATTTTCTGGTCTTGGTCCATTCTTCATCCCTTTTAGAAGAAAGTTTTGCCAATTTTTGTCTTCTTCAATAAATGGCTTATTTGTACCTCTTTTTAAACTTCTGAAAATAATTAAGCCTACAGGAACAATTCGAAGTACTTTTTGTTTAAATAAAATTTAAAAACTACATACTTTAACCTTGAAATTGTACTACAATTCTGATATATATTTGTATTAAAAATATATTTTTTAAAGCATGATTGGATTTTTTTGTTTAGATTTGCTTGCTCTCTAATAAAATATTGCATAAGATTAATCTATATAGAACAAGGCACACATCACTTCAGACAAAAATTGCACGTGCTTTTATTTCTGTTTTAATAAACAGGATGAACTTTTCCGCGTTCTCTCATCATTCAAGCTAATAGCACCCAGATACCGATGGCGTAGAAGCAGATGGGGGCAAGCATGTCCTGTGGCTCTAAAGAAGGGTGATATTGTAATGGGAATCCCAGACTTGGCTGTCAGGTTAGTTGAATTCGACACTTCTTATTTTTATTTCTGTTTTATAAGACAACTGTTTAGATTTGTTATCCTCTATCCTGTTTTAAGTTTTCTAGGTAAAATGTACGTGCTGTCATCCCCAGAGGCACTGAAGACATTTATGTTGAATCCACGCCCTTACTTGCTACCACCAATGCCAATTCCTCCTTGTAAAGTGCTAGTATTTGGCCCTCCAATGTCTGGGAGGACAACTGTTTGTAAGCTGATTGCAAGTAAATATAAAGGAAAGGTAGGTTTATGAATGCCTTGAGTAACATGAGCATCAGCTGAGATTTAGGAGTCTGTTAAACACATTCTTATTAAATTTAATTTACATGTTTTTCTCCTTGATGTCACACAAATATTTGTCAATTATTTGTTTCAGCATAAGGATATTATGAATATATATACATGTATAATTACATGTAATCACAGATTATAAAACTTATTATGCAAACACAAAGAAGCCACTAAAAATCATATGCAAGTTGTTCTGCAATTTGCAAAACTTAAAGTAAAGTAAGTACTTTCCATTAAGTAAGATGATTCTTTTACTGTGTAGCTGTGGAGTCTGATCCTGTTTGTGTCTTCTGTACTATTTTTATATTTTTCAAATTTCTGTAGGTTCTTGATATGGCTGAACTCATTCAACCCCATGTGGAAGAATCAAGAGAAAAACACACTGAGCAAGTGCGAAGGGATGCAATAGAAAAGGCTATAACAGCAGTGAAAAATAGGTTGGAATTTGAAAAGCAATTGGAAGAACCAGGTGAGTAAAGTCTTCTGTGGTCTTTAAAGCTATATTTGCTACATTATTTAATAGAAATAATTGCTGTCACAAGGAAGTGGTGTAGATTACTGATAAAGTATTACAGAAATTGTGTTTACTGTGTGTGAAATAAGAACCAAAAGAACATGAAGTGTAGGGAAGCTGAGTAGAACTCAGTATTTTTTATATCATATATAAATATTCTAAAGTAGACAACTGCAAGTATTATAAGTTTTCCGAGCAAATTTTGAAAGAACAAATTGATTCTGACTGATACTGGTTGGAAACTTTCCATTAGAACAACTTTCTGAAAAGCTAAATCTTAGCAAACTGAAATTTTCTTCAAGAAAGCAGCTTCTAGGCTTCTATCAACTCCCAAACTACAGTTTGAAATCAGGAATGCGAATATTTGGCACTTGAATATGAGAAACTTAAAAGCATGCAACATTTTAATTATCTTCTTGAAATATAGTTAAAGAAATGAATTTAGTTTGTAAACCTGACATGGTTTATGTATACTGGGTTTTATTTTCATACAGATGAGGCTGACATCTCATCTGAAGCAAGGAAGGTATTATTACATAGATCCAATTAATGGACATTTATTTAATAGAAGGATATAAAATGGAAATGAAAAAAAAATGTGGAATGTGAAGTTATTTTTACAAATTTGTCTTTTTAAAGAAAAACAGTTGTTCCTTCAGTCATACTCTTCTTTTGACATTCTATAACAAGAAAAGATATTAAAGGTTACTGAAGAAATATCAATTTCTTTGCATAGAGAATTAGAATTTAATATCTATAGCTATGAGATGTGTAAAATCTGTTCTTTTTCATATGGTTTGTTGGGTTTTGTGGATTTTTGTTTTCTTTTCTTTTTCATATTGGAAATATTTAGAAAGTTATTGTCTCTTTCCAAGGAAGCTTGTAACTTGAAAATCAAACAACCAAAAACCCCCAAACAATGTGTAAATTAGTGCATTTTGAGGAATGTAGGCTTCTTTACACTTGATGGTATACTGAACTATGATCTGTATTAATTTTTAAATTTATCTGATCAAAGTTTTGATTTAGGAATTGGAGAAATCAAATCAAAGGAAATTCTCAGGTACTGTAACTGTCAGACTGTTCTAGTACAATAAATGTTCTATTCATATTTAAAAAGTATTTTACTTAGTAATAGAAAACACTGTAAAATTCAATGTTTTTTTTTTTTTTTTTTTAAACAGGAGAACAAATATCCTAAAATATTTTATTACTTATCTAAGACATCCTGCAGAAAAGCTTTCAAAGAGACTGATTCTTTCTCAGTAGTATTGTGTAATGTTGCTTACAGTGACTGCTGTGCTGTAGTTATGCTGTTCTTGTGTTTCATTGCTAAGTAGCTATTCCTGATTAGAGGAGAAATATGAGAATTGTGAAGTGATTAAAGATATGTGTTTTGGTAGAAATGTCAGAGATAACTGCTGACCACCCAGAAGTTCTAGCAGCGGTAGAAGAAGCTGTGAAAAGGGCATCAGAATCTGAAGTTATGCTGTCACCTGAAATATATTCAGAAATACTGGAAAGAGCTATTGCAGAGGTAAAACTACAAATACTCTACAGCGAAGCAAATCTTTCTTTCTAAGAGGAGCCTATAACATTTTATATATTATTAATACATACTCTTAATTTTACAATTTGAAAGATCAGTCTGATTTATATCACATAGTCTGTATTGTGTTAGAGACTGAGCAAGAACCTGACAGTCAAATCTATTGAAGGCCAAAATATAGGCTAATGCACACACACTAGTTTTGTCTTGCAAAGTCCCTGGGCTACCGATTATAATAGATTGGGAGAATTTTCTCAGGGAAATATCACAGTATACTTACCCCATTCTTACGTACTTAGTCACTGTTAAAGGTCTCAACATCAGACAAAGTGTTAGAAAATAATTGCATTTGGATGTTTATCCTAGGATCTTGAGTTGATTTAACTTTGCGCACTGGTTTGTATGACTTGAAACTGGAAGCTAAATTGCTTATAGGCAGCCCTAGAAAATTACTGACACATGAGTATGTCTTTGTTTAAAATGTTTTTATTGAATTCTCATATGTAAAGTTGTAAATGTTTTACTTTTTATTTACATTATATTACAAAAAGGATTGATAACATTTACGAAGTCATTTGTATTGTAGAGGTTTTTTTAAAGAGCTCACAATCTATATTCATCTGTCTGTGTTACTGAACCTGACATTTTATAACAGCTTACAAAGAAGAACAAAGACAGGTTTCCTGGTGCACCAGAAAAAGGAGGATGGGTAGTGGATAACTACCCTTTGTCAGAAAGTCACTGGTCAGCTTTGTCAGAAAAAGGACTTTTGCCTGACACTGTTGTCTGCCTTAAGGATGCAGAAAATGATGGTTAGTAAATGCATACTTATGAAACTTAACCTTTACTATTTTCTGTTTATATTTGTATATAAAGCACATTTTCAAGAAAGAAATGGTAGTTGTGGCCCATTCATAAAGTTTTGGGGATCCGCCTCAGGTTCTAAATTCTTACAATTTAGATTAAGAGATTTAACAGGATCAAATACAGAAATGCTTCACAAAAGCAGCACTCTTCTACATACAAATCTGTTTACAGTCTCCTGTTTACAATCAGCACAACTAGTGAGTACCACTGGACTGTCACAGACTTTGCCTTGCAGATTTTTGTATTCTGTGACTGGCTTGCCACTAGTGTGTAACACAGCTTTTAGTCGCATTTCTCTGCCTGTGCTTTGACTCCCTGCTTGTAAAAGCAGATTGTAGATTATAATCTTCCTCTGCTTAAAAGAAAATTGGAGAGTACCTAAATGCAGGTGTATCTTGTTCCCCATCCTGAGGGCAAACAAGATTGAGGAACTTTCTAACCTGCTTAATACAATGAAGAGATTTTAATTTTATGGTTATAAGCAAGAAAGTTGTTATCACATACAAAAAACTAAGCAGATTCGTGTATTGTTAAAAGTTTTGCTTGCCAAACCATGTCTTGCTGGGTTGATTTATATCGTACAGCGTTTCATTGCCCTGTGACAATTTATATAACCATTCCTTGTTAGACTCAGTCCATTATCAAAATGCCTTTCAGTAGTAAAAACTGCTCTTCGAGAAAGGAACATCTCAGACAGTAACTGCCAGATGTTTGAATTGGTCCAGAGATCTTCTCAAAGCCTTGTCCCTGAGCAAATCAAGCTTGTACAGTTTATTCAGAAGAGCTTTTCCAATTTATTTTTTTTATTTCTTTCTATTATTATTTTTAAAAGATCTTTCAGAAGCATATCATCCCGATCAGATCAACCTATCTTCACAACTCAGCTACAATACCTAAATGACCTATGAAAGGCTGTAACTTCTTGAATATCTTAACTGTAGCAGAAGTGCTAAGTCAGGGCTTGAAACACTGACTGAGCACCTGGTGGGAAGGCAGGGCCAACCCGGGAGAGCTCAGGTACATGCATGAGTAATTGGAAGGAGTGGAACCAAGATCCATTCCTTCCCAGGCCTCATTTAGGAGTTGATAGTGGAGGTAAGGGTATTTCACTGCAGATCCCTGTGTACTTGAGGTCTTCTGAAGGTAAGCGGATTCTTTCTGTTTTTTCTGTGCCTACAGCTGTTGCATTTAATCAGCCTTTTCTGCAGGGAAGATAAAGGAAAAGACTGACTAATAGTCTTAATTCTAAATCTGAGAGTTTAGGAGCAAATAACTCATCTTGGGAACCATATTAATGCTGGTCAATAGTAATTGCCCCCCTACTTCCTTTTGGCAAGGGAAGGACTTTGGATCCATTACAGAGGCTTTCAAATGAAGACCTCTCTATGGCTTTCAAAGTACGTATTTTCTTCCTGCAATACACCTGTCTGCTATTACCACTAGTTCTCAGAATTTAGCAGTAGATTATTTGTTCTAAGCTGAACAGACTGCTTATGTTCTTGGTGGCTATCTCAAACATGCCATGACCTTCTGTTTTTCTGGTCAGATAGGTTTTAAAAAATCTGCCAGCTAAGTATAAAACTTTGAATCTAGACATGAGCTATGAAATTTAAATCTTATGCTCATGATCCCGATGTTACCTGTTTGGACTAACACTGTCATAGTCCTTTATCACATAGCAATAAAGGCTACTTTCTTAATTGGACTCCAATTGCTTGTATGTTTCAGTAGATTTCAAGCTTGGAAGGAAATCTGCCATTCAATTTTTTTTAATGTATTTGAGATGATAATGAAATTATGCACTAACCACATTCCTGGAACTGTATCAGACTTTTATATAAATCAGTGTCAATTTTGTTTTCCCCAAAGTTCCATTTGGTGGTGGGAGAAAATAACTATAAATTATAAAAGATATATTTTTACTGTCTCAGCTTGAAACAAGTAAAAACAGTAATCTGCCAATTGAATACGAGTCATACTATTTGTAGTCTACCATAACAAATCAAAGTAAAATACAATACTTGCATAGCAGATTCCAAATTGTATTGGATCAGGACATTGCAAGAATACTGTTCTTTCAACCAGGAGCAGATCAGCTGCCTATGAACCTGTCTGGTTAGCAAGATAATTTTCTTGTTGATACCAGTGGTAGATATTCCTAGATAAGCCACTTGGAACATTGCTAATTTATTATCTGTTATTCTAAAGGCTTATAAGCTACTTGCTCAATTTTATCAAGTAATTCTGAAATTATTATCAGGTGTAATAATACTGATGCTTTGAGTAAGGGACAACATATGCTGGTACCCAGAGAAGATGTTTGGAATTACAGACTCATAGGTACTGTAGTATTTATGATTCCTCTAGTTATTCTGCGTATGTTAACATATGAAATAATTAAATTAATGCTTTTTGGCATTGCTGCTTTCCATAACACTATGAGAAAACATGAAGGTGGTGAAACATATGCCTGGGCCACCAGGTAAGGCCACTGAAAGCTCTCATTATTTTTTTTGGAGACTATTCAGAGAGTATTATCTAAATATGATTTCACAAACTACACTTTAAAAATGCCCTTTACTCACCTGCCATTTTCCAAAATTATGTTTAGGTGAAAGAATCAATTTTGAATATATACCACTCATGTGAAATTATCATCCACTTCAAACTGATGCAGACTTGATGTTCTTATCAGTTAAATAAGTTTGAAAGTGTATTATTTTACAAGTTTTTTTTCACTTGAATTGATGTCTATGAATACGTGAGATATGGGTGGAATGAGTAAGGTGGGTGAAAGATGCAATATATTATGTCTGGTATAAGACTTGTCTGAAGGTATAAATTTCTGATTATACCTATATACCTTGGATTAATCTTTTTTTTTTTTTTAATTATAATTCTATCAGGGCAACTTATTTGTTGTTAAGCTCTTCATTTAATTTCCATTTCTTTCTATCTCTAAATAATAAAGTAGCACTGGAGTTTACATTTTCCACAGCATTTTGAATCACTACTTTCCTGGGCTAACCTAAATTAACATAGCTGAACTGATGGAAATTCAGCCACACAGCCGTAAATCATAAATCTGTTTGCTAGAGCAGAGATGTCAGTAGAGCTTCTAGAATGAACAGCATATTCTTCCTCTCTGTCAGCCAGCTGCAGTAGTATATGTATGCATAAACTTCATATATTTATTTGAATGTTTTTCATTTGTTTCTTCTTAGTTTCCTTTGGACACATCCAAGCAATAGAAATGCCAGAGTATTGCATGATATATGGAAGTATAAGATAAATTCTCTCAGTGCTCTTTTCCCTCACAACTTCTTCATAACTATCCTGTATCCCAGACTCATTTTATTAGGTGCTTGAAATTGAAAACAAAGCTCTAAAACCTTAGGAAGCAGAATTATAATAACACTTCACTAGTATATGCCTTCTCCAGGCTTTAAAAAAGAAGTAGTAAAGTTGTTTATCATTTTCATGACTCAAAGAATTTCAGGTTTGTCCAGCTGCATACAACTAATTATTATATAATTGTATTGCAGGAAAATCTATATTACACAGAACATACTTAGCGAATAAGGATGAAATTAATTCTAAGATTTTGAAAAGACTAGCAGATGAAGCATTAAAAAGGAAAGAAGATGAGGAAAGGTAAAATATACTCAGTGCTGGAGTGTTTGAAATGATTACAATACAATTCTAGCCTTACTTTGTGTTGAAGATATCAGGGCATTTATCAATCAACACAAATGCGCTAAAAAAGTATGTTAAGCCTCATCCTGGTGGATATGAAATGGTCCAGTATGGGTTAACATTAAGAGATACCTTATTTAGATTAATACCTACATAGCAGGAGATTCTTTTGCAACATTCATTTTCATTAGCCTTTTATGATGATACAATAATATTTTAGGTCTTTAGATTTGATTTTTATTTTGTATAAAACAAATTATATTTTAGTTCTCAACAGTACTTTTTCACATCTTTACTTCTATTTAATGTATTAGCAACTTGCTTCAGTAGCATTTGTAAGTCTTAAGGTCAATCTTCTCTTACCTATAGAAGAGAAATGCAGGAAATGCCAGAGGAAGAAGGGGAATCTCAAGATGATGCTGAGGAAAAAGGTGAATGCATTTATCTTTCAACTTTGTTTTACGTTTATGTGTTTCAAATAATTGAGCAAATTAGTATTTATGCGGATCTTACAGGTTGTTTTTTTTTTAATTTTACATTCAGCATCTAGAGAAATGATTTCATATTGCTATCTGTAGTTGCTTCACTGGTTCTGGCACTCATTTCTATTTGATGTTCTTAATGGATGCTGCAGAATAAAGATGTATATTATATCAACCAGCACAGTTACGCTTTTCAATAAATCTGAAGGGAAGAACTCTATCTCCTGTCTAGTAACTTATTCTCAGTAGATTATTATCTTCATACTTCAAACTCATAAAAAATGAAATCTGTAGTTAGAAAGCATTGCTAGAATTTAGCAAACAGCTAATCAGAAACTTGAAAGATGAGCTAGCCTCCAGAAAGCTCAGCCTGCAGCAATTAAAGGGGAACTGAAATTACTTCAGGAATGGGTCTGTTTACATGTGTTAAGAATTGTTGAATCTGGTAGCAACATTCATTAAAAATTGCTGGATTTAAAAACTCACTATAGGTGAGGCTGCTGAATATCCATGTCCCCAGGTCCAGGTAGTAATGAGTCTGAATATGTATTTCCAATCTCCTTTTCATCCCCTTCTCTCTCTATTATCCGTGCTCATTCTTCCTTAATCCACTTTGATCCCTTCTTTTCCGTGCTTTAGTCCTTTTCTCAAATTCCTCACATAATGTTATGAGTTTCAGAATCCAAAACTGTTATTCTCGGCGTTTCCTAATAAATCTCACTCCCCTGTAGGGAGTAATCATAGAATGCCTTCAGTTGAAGGGGACCTTAAAGATCATCTAGTGTAATTGTTTTCCCCCCCAACATTGGTCAAGAGTTACCACCTCCAGCTCAGCTGCCCGGGCATCATCTAACCTGGCCTTGAGCCCCTCCAGGGATGGGGCACCCACAGTTTCTCTGGGCAGCTGTGCCAGCACCTCTCTGGTCTCTGTGTAAAGAACTACTTCCTAACGTCTAACCAAACCTACTTTTTTTTTTTTTTTTTTTTTTTTTTTAAGTTTAAAGCCATTCTTCCCTTTTTCTCTGGTTGATTCCTATCAATAGAATCTGATGCCCAGGCAAGGCCTTCATCCTCTTCCAATGACCCGTGGGAAGCTGAGTTGGGGTTATGTTTATTCTGTTTATCTAGTCAGGTTTCCTCAGCCTGATATCATTCTTCCACTCTTTTGTGCTCACAGAGATAAGCTTTCTGTAATATAACCTAACAACTTAAAAAAAAGTGATAAATTGAGTTACATGGAGTTCCTAGTAATAATATCAATAAAATATTTTGAGTATGAACTCCTCATTTTTTGCTTTTTGTATTGAGCAGAACTGCATATTTTTGTTTTGCCATTCAATATCTCCTATAAAGTTCCTTCTTTTATATTAGAATTATGCTACGCTTTCATTCTAATAATGAGAATATAATTGTCCTGGTCAGGAATGAATCATCTGTGAAGGGTGAGATTGTTTACTGAGAAGGTTTACTGTCTTGAATGAGTTGGATTTTTGCCCCTCAGACAATTCTGTCAGTCAGGTTAAGACTTAGAATTAATTCTGGTTAGTTTAAACACTTTTTGACCTCAATTGTTGTTGTTGTTGTTTTGTTTTTTGTTTTTTTTTTTTAAGAAGTGCTTTTGGTTTTTGCCTTCTTTAATCACTGTTGACTTACTTAATAGAGTGTTGTTGTCTAATTTGGATCTGCTGTCAAGATGAAATACCATGCACACGTCTCTTTCCATGTTAAGAACTACATCGGAGATTTAAGAGGATTTTCTCTCTCCTTAGGTAGCCTAAATTATCACCCAAGACCTGGATCTGAAATTAAAAGATTAAAAGCTGAAGTGCATGCTAGAATTTTTTTAACTGTCTTCCTTTGAAGTATAATATACTGATTTGGGTTGAAAGTGATTATGATCAAACCGATGTTCTATATTGCAAGTGCATTTCATATACTCATTCTTTCTTTGTTCAGTCTGTATTTATTTACTTATATATAACAAGGACTATTGCTGAATATTAGTTAGTAGCTTGCTTTTAATTTTTAATAAGGTAGCAGTTTACTTATTCTCAGTCAGTTCTCTTCGCTTTTTAACCATTATGCATGAATATATATTTATACCACAAGAGAGCTATACAACTTCATAAGAATTTTTTCTGGCATTGTAGAAAACTTGTACAGATTCAGGTAGAGGTGTAGGGTTCATTCCAACTTGAGATAAAATTTGTCATATTTTTTTCCTACAATATTTCAGCAATAAAATTCCCCATGCAATTGATCTTTCTCGTTGAAGCAAACAGTTGTCAATTTAAGAATTGATTTTCTGTATTTTATCTGTCAGCCTTGCTTTTCTGCCAGAAATTATCCCTTCATTATCACAGATTCAACAGGAAAAAACATATACCTATGCCTCAGTTGCAACTAGGACAAACCCATGTTCAGACTATGGAGCCTGGTGGAGACTTTGGGGTTATAAATACCTGCAGGTAGGGTGCAAAGAGGACAGAGCCAGGTTCTTTTCAGTGGTACTCAATGCCAGGACAAGAGGCAGGGGGTGCAAACTGCAAAACAGGAGGTTCCCTCTGTAATGAATGAAATGTAATGAAAGCTGTGCTATGTATCTGTAACATTTTTGGATGCTTTTTCTTTACTCACAGAAATTTTTTTTACAGAAAATTGTTTTTTGGAATAATTTTTTAATTATAACATTTACCAAAGAGTTGATGTGTGCCTGTACAGCCTCTAAATATATTTACTTTATCTTGGTTGGCTTGCATCCTGATTTGATATTTTTCTACCTCTAAATTGAAACTTTTCAATAAGAACAGAGATTGAGCGTGGAGAATTTATTAATCTGCAGAATGAGGAATAGCAAGACACTTGTAACACAAGCTTTAAAGCAAGCTTAGTAATATAAAATTCACAGGACTTGTTTGTTCTGTCTTTGAGAAATATTCTGTTGTCTTCAGCCTTCTAGCCTTCTTCGTGAGCTGGACACAATAGTCTAATCAGCATAATCACAGCACTTCAGGCAGAGAAATTCCAGATTTTCTAGCAGAAATGTCATGAACAACTCTCTCAATGAGATTCCAAGTATCTCCTTAAATTCTTCAATCTCTTACTTAGATTATAAATAGAGGCTAAGAGATGGTGCAGCTACACATTCGTTTACGGTGGAAGGAAGGCAAGCCTACAATTTGAGCTATTAGCCTCTCCAAAAGCTCATGACTTTAACACCTATGAGAAAAAAAAGTTTAAGTTGCATAATGTCTGTCCATCTGTCTTTCTTGTTCCTGTATAGCACCAATCTTGTAAATGAAATCTCTCAAATATTCAGACACTGTGAAAATCAGATGTGCTTGACTTCTCTACCAAAACTATTCAAAACTATTTCCAATGATGTTTCAAGGATTGTCTGTGATTAAGTTACATATGCATGTGAGGGTTTACCTGACATTAGTCTCAAAGTATCTTTCATTTTGCTTATATTTTTTCTGCATGTAATTTTCCTTTTTGTGTATATTATGGATTCTTGATTTTCTTATTATGGAGCATCAAAGTTCATTTTGTTTGACAGCGTCCCTGTGGATATCTAAGGGCATAAAATCAAGTGGAAGATTTTCTTGATTTAACACATGCTAAAGGTTGTGGGGTTTTATCTGATAATCATGTATGAAGGTGCTTTTTTATGGGTTATGAGAAGCTTCCTGATAATGTATAAACTAGGAATTCAATTTGTGGAAAAAAGAAATGAACATGAAAACATATGCCAGAATTTCAGATCTTGAAATGCATGTCTCATATGATTTGACTTTCGAGCAGTTGTCACATGTTTAGATGTATAGTGGTGATTCGCTACTAAGGACATAAGTCAAACAAGACTTGTAGAAAAATATGATGTTCCTTATTGGCTAGCCTACACAATCAGAAAAATTGTACCAGCTTTCAAGTCCACGAGCCCTTCTTCACATCTGAAGCAGTGCCACCCAGCGGAAGCTGTTCTGTAAAACACTAAGTACAGTCTTCAATGGGGTCATGTTTGTGAACACAGATCACGTAGCTGATAATGAATGAAAAATATTTTCATATTTTTCAAGTGTGAGTTTTGCAGTGTGATCTAAAACTATCTTTATTTCAGTAGTGCCTCTCATCCCTCAAAGGTTTTTGTTAGTTACTAATGATTTTATTCCTACAGAATCTGAGAATGATGATCAGCTATCATCTGAAACTCAACAAATGTCTCAGAAACAGTCCAGTGATTCTGCAGATCATGAAGAAGAATCTAAACCTACAGGTTGGCCTTGTAGAATGTATGATTTCTCTTATTTGCTAGGATCATGAATTGCATGTTTTCCTTTTCTGCATGTTTTTACTATATTTGAAAATGGGCTGCAAATATAATTCCTTACTGTTTTCTTTGACAAAAGTTTATTATGGGATAGTCATGCTCAAGTTATTTTAACTTTTATAAATGGAATCAAAGTCATATAATGCACCAGGTATTATCCACTTCGAAAAACAGCACTAACACACTATTTCCTCTCCTGTGTACAGTCTAAATGCTGAATTAGTAAGTGTATACAGGGAATTATATGAATAACAAAGTAAGGGTTGCTGAACTACCAGGTTACCATGACCTCCTGTTCTTAGAGATCCATGGGTGCTTTTTACAGTATGGAGTGATAATAGAGGGGGGAAAAAATTAGAAAGTCACTTTTATGAATCATGGGCAATAAAAACTAAAGTGAGAATGAAAAAAGCACCAGGAAACAAACAAACTGCAGTATTCACAAATAGCTGGGTGTGATTTTAACAAATCCCACCTTTGCAGACCATTTTTAGTTTAATATAAATATCCAGTTTAATAAAAAAAAAAAATGATTAGGCCACTCCCTGCTGCAAGGAATCTTGGGGAAAATGGGAATGGTTGAGTAAAAAAAAATTTTTACTTTGGATGTAAATAATGGAAATAAGTCTTCTATTTTTCCTAATAATCAATTGCCCTTCCAACAGCTTCATTTTCTTCACATGGAGTCATGTTTTCTGCTTTTGGCAAAGTGGTAAAGTTCGGCTCCAATTGCTTTCTCTCCAAAACACTTTGAAGGCAACTCATCTTCAATGAGGGCAGCCCATTTAGTATTTTAAACAGAAAATATTCAAAAAACTATAATAAATAACATCTATATATTTAAGTCAAGGAAGGAAAGAAATATAGCATAAAACATTTATTTTTAAATAACAAGATGTTAAATATACACTTTGAATGCCTTTTGTGTCACCTACATCATTGTGCATTAGAATAAATCTACCGTATCTGTAGATAGAACTGCTTTTTCTAGACACCATAGTTTAATACATGCAACATAAGGCTCCCCACTTAGGGTGTTTTTTCTATAATTGGCTAAAAATTGTCTGGTAGCATATATTTATAAGTAATGAAAAGTCTGTATTAAAGAAATTATAGGCAGGGTCTGTTTGAAAAAAAAAACAACAAATGAAAACACATTCATAATGAAATACATATCAGTTCTAAGGAAGGAAAGTGTCAGTGTTATCCCACATTATGCATTTTTGTTTATTTTGATAATTAAATCCTTAGCAAAGGAGGAATTCTGGCTTCTGTCTCAGATACGACAGGGTTTGAGAGCAGTTTGCAATGGGAACTTCCTCCTCTTTTTTTGTTGTTGAATATGAAATGAGGGCAGAACAAGTCATATTTAATACCAGCAGAACACTGGAAGAAAAAGTAGATTAATGTCTCCCCTTCCCCAGCAACTTACTTGGAGAATGTGGGGGCAGAGAGCCTGTGAAGATCATTTGTCTCTATGGTAACTACACTCAGTAAGGGCAAAGAAGACAAGGAGCAAAAGTAAAAGAGACTGTAGTATAGATATGTTCTGTGAAAGCTCCACATTTAGGGGTGTGAAGGATTGTCTCACATCACCTCTGTTATAAAGAAAAGAAAATGACCAAGAACAGCAAAGTTAGGTAGACTGACACCTGCTCTGCAGGAAATGTGTTTGGATTTTTAGATGTGGTTATTTTTAAACCATTACACTCTTTTCAAGATAATTTATTGGCTATGTTTTTTATTTCTTAAAAAATCTCTTCTTGCAGTAAATCACTTCTGCAAGTAGAAAATTATAACTTATACCTGATAGCAAATGTACAGTTGACTTAAAGTACTTTCAGTCTTTTTGGTTCCTAAGACCCATTCTGAAAAATATTGAATGCCTGGGAGGCAATGTTTTTATCACACTGAGATTCAAACTGGGATTGTCCCCTTTCCCTTAGGAGTGTAGACATTTCTTCAATTTGTTTAGGTCTGTGCAATCTGTTTAAAAAAGAAAAAAAGAACAAATCCTTGGGTATGTAACATTTACTGCTGGATATGTTTCCTAAAGGAAGAAAACTCTCTGAAAGAGGTAATATGATTGAATTGAGTCTCAAGTAGAGAACCAAACTCAGCACCAGTTGTGAGTGTTCATAAAATTAAGGTCATGTGGAAAGACCTCTATTGAGTGAATTTGTTACTGTGTTCAATATGCTGTCTCAGACGATGCCACATGTTCATTTAAATCCATTATTCTGCCTGTATATTTTCAAAATTTCATTACCCACTCAGAACTGTAAGGTTTTCAAAGGGCAGAACCCTGAAAGATTCTCTATTGAATGCTAGATCCAGAGAAAACACGTTACCATCTTCTATATGTTACTGATTTGAGTGAGTCTATGGTTCACATGGCAGCACATGTGATTAGCAGTGTGAATGTGCCAGGGATAACATGTGCAAGAAGCTGTTAGTGTAACCTAATTATGTATCCTTTACTTATTTTCTTGATATCTGTGTCCCTAATGGAATCATCATTATGTAACACATTAGTGCTGCTCAAATTTATACAGATGTCAGCTGGCTATATCTCTCTACCTCATTTGGAATACATCACTACAGCCTGAAACGTAATTAACTATGGCATTTGCACAACATATTTTTATGAAGATAAAAAGGAAGGTAGTTTCACGTTCCTATTTAGAATCACAGAAGTAGAGGACAGTATCACTGTAGGGTATAACTAATGTGATGTCATGGACATTTAGCTTAGTAAAAAGCAAACGTTCATAAACATTTTCAAGAAAATAATTCATTTCTAATTGTGGATCAGACCATGTGAAATCTGTAAGGTGTTTCTGCTCGAAGATATATCCACTTTCACAGTTGGACTAATAATCATTCAAATGGAGTGTGGGTTAGTCACTGAGATGTCAGAATAATATTTATGCACTGCTCAAAGTTGCAATTAATCTTCTCATTTTACATTAATTATTTTTTGCTATAAAAGACTCGTAAAAATACTTGCCTAAATGCTTATTTGTCAACCTATTATTTAAAAATGGCTCAACTGCAATAATTTTTTGCCGTTCACATTGTAAACAGCATGTCAGGATCTGGTAGCAGTATTTAATGTGGCTGCAAAGATAGGGCTGTGGCATTGCCCTGGCCAGGTGCATGGCAGCTGGGGGCATGAGGACAGCTGTAACACTTCCTCTGTAATAGTTAAAAATGTAGGATAGGGAACAGAAACAGCAGCAACAACACACTGCTGCTGGAAACCGCTCACGATTTAGCAAGGATAGAAAGGAGATAATGTCATCTGCACAATATATTTAAGGTATTTCTTTCTGTTACTCATTAAACAAGTTATTGTGTGCAGACATTAAAGCCCAGATTTTTTGTGAGTTTCTCAGTCCAAGTGTATGCAGAGGGAAGCCTTGATGTATATATATGTATATAGTGGCTTTTGTTTTTATTTACTTGTTTATTTATATATTCCCTATCCCTGGAGGTGCTCAAGGCCAAATTGGATGGAGCCCTGGGAAGCCTGAGCTGGGGGGTGGTAGCCCTGCCCATGGTAGGAGTTGGGGCTGAGTGGTCTCCAAGGTTGCTTCCAACCCAAGTAATTCAATTTTACTATGATATTGCTATTATACTCCTTTTGCTAAGAGTGTATTGACTGGGCAGGTGGATTTTTCCTTGTATACCTATGGATGACTTCTGGCTCTAGAGGAATAGTTCACACTTTTGCATTACATTATTGGTACGACTTAATATTATTCCCTGTATACTTACATCTCTATCATGGTTAAATCACGCAAATAAGGCTTTAAATTCAGAAGAAATTAATTCCCTCTCTCAATTCTATCACAGGCTTAGTAGTGAAATTGGAAGCATTCAAATTCTGTAATCAAAGAGATTTAAATATCAAGCTGTTTAACACCCACAGTTTCTGTCTCACATTCTGGGCAAAAAGGTGTTCAGTGTGTCTGGTGAGATTACACCTTATGTACTTGGCAATCAAGATATTTCCATTATAGAACATTTGAAACACTGGATCATAATTTCAGTGTTTCCACATTTGTTAGTTATAGCTAGCAGGGCTGTTTGTAACTTAAAAGCTCTTACACTGCATTGTTTGGGATTTATCAGTTCAGGATTTCAGTCTTGATACCTCCCACATATCCTTGATATTTAAACAAAAGTGAAGTTTGGTTTAGTACCTTCTTTTTACTCTCTCCTCAAAGACTTTTCTAAGCAGTTTCACCATTTTGATCTTTATATATCTGTATGTCTTTGAGTAAAAGTGTTTGAATTGTTAGCATGTGCATAGAGAGATCTTGTGCAAGACTGGGGAAAAAAAAAAAACCCTATTAATCTGCATTATATTTCTATTCAAATAAACAGGACATGCTCCACTTGAAGAAGAACAGATACCTAGCATGCAACCTGAGCAGTCCCCCACAGCTTCTGTAAATGAAAGTGATCCAGGTTAGAACATTAAGTTTCTTTGCAGTGTGCACAGTTTTTGTTCTCTTTATGTTCTTATATTAGCATGTTTTCATATGAGGAATGACCATATGGATAGTTCGCCAAAAATTGTTCATTAAGTCACAATTTTAAATTAATGTATATTCCTTATTTTGCTTTACAGAAGAAAATGTTATATTTACTTGTGTGCTAATATCAATAACAATACGAAAATTTAGTTAAGTAACAGAAACTTATTTTCTGTTTGAAGAAGTAACAAAAGTAAGAGATGGGCTGGGAAGAGAAGTTGAAGTAACTACCACGTATCTAATGTGGAGAATAAAAGAAACCTGGAAAATTATTTCAATAGAAGATGCTTCTTATCCTTTTCTTTTGCAGAAGTATACCTGATCTGTTCTTAAATTAAGTTTTTATTGTGCAAATGTCCTTTCCGTTTGGGGAGGATGGACTAGATGATCTCTAGCGGTCTCTTCCAACCCCTGCAATTCTGTGATTCTCCTGGAGAAGCATCAGTATATACCATTTTGACTTAATGAATTCAGCATTTTCAAAGTGTTGTCTTAAGCTAGTAATATAAAAACTTACAATTAGAAGTGGGGGGGGAATTTCTTCATCAGAGAAGAATTGTACTTCCATATTTAAGCAAAATAGAAATAATCTTAAAGCACGATGATACTATCTTAAAGGCAACGCATTTAAAGGAGCATCGACTTCTGTGTATGATTTGATTTTCAGAAATCATGGTGCCTGAGTTTAAAGAGGATGATTTGCTAGATATACCAGAAATGGAAACAATTAAAGAGAAGATTGACCTCTTCATGAATGACTGGCAAACAATGGAGTCAGAAATAAAGCAGTCATCTCTAGTTCAGGTTGTTGCTTTAGAGATTGCTGAGCAAACTCCAGAAAGTCTGCTTAATCAAATTACCCTGGTTATGGAAGGTAAGTAGTACTGTTTCTGTGATTTACATTTGCTGTACAAAGAGGGATTTTGGAGAGCTTGTATGATGATATGTTAGGAGAGAGGTTATACTGAATAGTCACTTACGTTTAGTGGGAGCGTGACATGCTGGATTCTATTGGTGACCTGAGAAGCATAACAACAGCCTTTAAGGCATTCAAAGAGTTGGGAATATATTTAAATGCATACATAACATCTGTCTAATCATTCTGACATCGATTTGCCTAGTTACTTGCCCTGTGTTTTCATACAAGGATATGTGTATGAGAAATGGACCGAAAATAAAGGTTTGCAATGTGTGATACTTGTTGAAGCCAATGAGAATTTCAGTGTGGTGATAATCTACCCACCTACATATTTCAAGACTGAATTTTTACTATCTTAATATGCTTTAGCAAATACGTATTCTTTGCTGATGAGCTCAAATCTCTAACAATTTTGAGTACTGGATAAATAATATGAATAACACACTTTTCCTAAAGTTCATAGAGTCTAATGCAAGTGTTTTGTAAACTAAAGCATCTGTTCTGCTAAATTTAAATTAATTTTAAAAAAGTGATTTTTTCCTCAAGAAATAATATGAAAGAAGCTGTTGCAAACATTAACACTGCTGTCTCTACATGTTTGCATAATACTTCTGTACTCAGAGAGCTCATTGACAATAACAGTTTACTTCAATTGAAAAGTAAACAAATCAGCAATTTAATATTTGAAGGAATCAATCAATGTAGGTTGCTCTGAAAGTAATGCCTCCTATTTATTATCGTGGTAACTACAACAGATACAAAGAGCACAATTCTCACCTACAAAACTGTAGTGGAAATGCTAAGACAGGGCTTGAAATGGTGACTGAGCACCTGGAGAGAAGGCAGGGCCAACCCAGGGGAGCTCAGGTGCATGCAATGTACGTGAGTGACCAGAAGGGGTGCAGCCAGCATCCACCCCTTCCCAGACCTCATTTAAAGATTGGCAGGGGGTACTTCACTGAAGATCTTACCCTATCTGAGGCCTTACAAAGGTAAGCAAATTTTCTTTTGTTGTTTCTGCGTCTACAGCTGCTGTGTTTGGGCTTGACCTCATTTGCTGTAGCCTAGGATTTTGTTACCCCACTATTATTGCTGTACTTTCTATCACTTTATAGCATTAAAAAAAACAAAACAGTTTTTCAACATAGTCAGCACCATTAGCTATACATTTTTGCCAGTGATGAAAAAGAACCTGCATGCTGTGCTTGTAAAAAAAAAAAAAAACAAAAAAAAAAAACTGCACTTGTGGTTCATCAGAAATATGGCTTATTTTTCATATCACTGTTACTACCCATTGCCTGATTGTGCTCACATCCACTCTTTGGTTTCCATCAACATGCAGCAAACATCAGTGAATGTCAGTGGGTGTCATTTTTTTCCACACAGAAGAGTTCAGTGACACTCTTGCTTCAATCTCACTTTCATATCAGACACTGTTCTGTTAGCCTGTGCCTTTGCTGCCATCTGTCACACGGCAACACATAATGGAATATTGATGGGAAGTTTCATGCTCTACTATCATACCATCACCACCATCCTCTGATGTTGTAGGCCAACATCACAAAACAGGAGGCATTACTTTTGGAATAGCCCTTATAGTATATGTATTTCATACATCTAGGAAAAACTTTTTTTGTTCAGTAAGAGAAATAGAATATAGGAATGTGAAGATTTACTGCCATGGATGTGCTTACTTTTATGAATGTAGAGAATATATTTTGATATAGCCAAATGAAAAATATGAAACAGGAAGAAAAATTAACCTTTTCAGAACCTTTTAAATATCGTGGTTGGGAGTTATCTACTGAAGACTTAGATGAAGAAGCAGAAGACCTAGCTGCTGAAGTGGAAGCTTTAGAAGAAAGCGAAGCAGAGGAAGAGGAAAACGAAGTAGTAAGAGTTCTGGCGTTGTCTACTTGAATTCAGATGATTCTAACTCATTTTCAGTTTGATCTGTTCAACAGATAAGTTAATTTTTGCATCTGGTTTGTATGATCCAGTTTCATCCTTCTTTCAGAATAAGTATAATCATGTGCTTCAAGAGGAGTTTCATTGCATTTTTCTGTTCTGGCTGATAGTAATTTTATCCCAATGAGAAGCATAAATACCCCATGCTAGTAGAGAGAATGAATGTTTTGTCAGATGGCAAAGAGAGTTTTTATTAAAAGAAGAAAATGTGAATGTTAATTGCTGTCAACAATGATTCTGTGAGCCATCATGTAAACTTTGGATGATGCAATGTAAAAGTCCTCTGCATCATCACAGCTATTGATAGTTTTCAAACACTCATTTTAATGCAATTAAATTCCTAGACTCAAGCTTATTTTATTTTCACCATGTATTAGAAAATGTCCATCCTCAAAGGTAACAGTACAAAAAATCTATATACTGGAGCACTATTAAGTAGGTTTTTAGAACTTGAATTCTATTTATACAATAAAATTATACTTCTGACTCTCACTGCCCCTTCTGAAAAGTCCACTTCACGTTTAGAAACAAGAAGTAAGTTTCAAGAGCACGGATAGAAATAGATAGGTTTTTTTTCTGACAATCTAAAAAGGGCATATTTTCATAGACTCATATTTATCTTGAGAATACAGTTCTCATTCAATGCCCTGACATATTTAATATAGATGCAATCTACTTGATCTAAATCTATGTGAACTACTTGATTCAAACAATTCTTGAAAATTTTCATGATCTTTTCAGGATGAAGATGAAGCTAAGGAAAAGAAAAGGCACATGGGAGACACGAAACATTTCTGCCCAGTCAGCCTGAAAGAGGATTATGTCCTTTATCCAGGATTGTCCAAACATGCAGCTAAATATCAAGAGAAGATTTATTATTTTTCAAGTCTTGAGTACAGAGAGAAATTTCTGAAGAACCCTGAGGAGTATGTGGCTCACAATGAACCAATACATGTAAGAATCTTTAAAATTATTTCAAGTTTACAACAAATTAAAATCCCTATTCTCCATACCCATCTACAATTGTTTATCACTACTGATTTTTTTTTCTGTTTAATGATTTGTATATCATACAAGTACCTGAAACAAACAAAACGTTGTTGGTTTCTTAGTGACTTTACAGTGTACGTTCAAATTTATAGACTGAATTAATGATGCAGATAACGCAGTAAAGATAATAAGATAAATTGACATGCAATAATCATATGTTGTGAAGAACAAATCACAGAATTACTATTTTTACTATTTTAAAGTTTTTTTCTTTTGTAGGTGGATGAAAGGTAAAATAGGTGCATGCTTACCAGAATTATCTCATGGGATTTCATTTTTACTTACTGATATCATCTGCCACAGTGTACATGTTAGGTATTTCAGAGAGCAGGTCCATTTGGAATTGTAGTAAAAGAGCTGGAAAAAGTACAATGCAAAATGATCTGACCATTATTCAGCTAATTTTTAAAATAATATTTTGGAACTGAAAATCAGTATGAGATGCACATGCAATTATTATAAAGTACTCTTTTTTTTTTTTTTATCCCCTATAGGCTCCTCCCTTAAGGGTGTGTTTGCTGGGGACACATGGTGCAGGTAAAACTGCTTGTGCACGATGGCTAGCAGACAAATTTGATATTTTCCATATTCAGTTTAAAGAATATCTACAAGAACTGCTTTTACCCAAAACTAAACACAAAATTGGGCTTGATTTTGATGAAGAATCTGAAGAAGATAATGATAAAATTCTGTCACAGAAACTGCGTGAGCACTTACCTCAGACCATGACTAAAACTGAAGATGAAGAAAGCAAGCAGGTAATGAATATTTTTGTGTCTGTGGACGGCATTACCATTTTCAGAACTGACTAGCAATAACCTATAAATTCTAGCCAAATATAAAATAATTTGTTAAACTATTTACTTGATAAAATTGGGGATAACAATTCTGTTACAAATATTGGTAATGCTTTCTTATGAATACTACAAAGATTCTCAAAAACTTTTCAATAAATTATGTGTAGTTTGTGCTTATTATTATCATTACTATTTCAAAATAGTTGCTAGACAGAATAAAGGAGGACAAAAAGAGAAAAATGAAAGATCAAAATAGTAAGGAGAATGTATGGAGATGTTCTTGGCAAGTCAGTTTATAACCTGCTCAACACAGCCAAAAACATGGCAAGTGCTCCTTGTGCTGATTTTATGGCTGGCTCTCAGTCAGCATTATTTATGTATTTTTGGCATCAAGGCAGTGTTTTACACTGATGCACTTCTTGTATTTTTCTCCTCATGAGCTTTTTATCTGCTGGTAAGCAACCTTCACCCATGTGAGTATTTTTCTTTCTCAGACTTGTTGTGAAGTGCTTTATGTGATGGCATGACCAAAACACAACTGATGTAATTACAACTCGCTACAGAAAGCTTTTCATTGATCCATGAATAGGACAAAACCTGAGAGGACAACATCCATAAACGTTTCTCTGACTATTATTACCAACACTATCCCATTTTCCAGTGTTCTCCAAAACAATTTCATTTCACTTTCACTTTTTGGCTATGGAACCAAGTTAAATAGACTTTTTTTTTAATGCCATCAAACACTCTTGTAGTAGTAAATATCTAGATAGCTAGTCTTCTTAAAGGCTAGTTTAAGACCCAACAATACTTTAGAAGCAAATCTCCTATTTGTCTCCACCTTTCCCTTTTCCCATCTTCCCCTTTTCAGTTCACGTGGATCAGTTTCAGAGTGTATGAACTAAATCCATCTTGAGTGAAACTAAGCATAGGCATAAGCTTCAGAATCATGCCTAATGCATTCCATCTGCTAATGGTTGTTCAGTCCACAGGGACAGATCAGAGCTAGGCCTAAATATTCTCTTAGTCTATGCAGTGTAGACACTGGGTCATCAGCACCAGTGATTTTGTTCTACAGAATTTCTGCCACTGCGCCTTATATTTGCTGTTACAGAGGCAATGTATATATTCATTTAAATGTGTTGGGATTTTTTTTTTCCTGAAACATTGCTCACTCATTTAAGAAGCGAAGCTGCACAATTAGGAAGTTAAAAATACATTCTTGTAATATATATTGGCTATATATCCTTGTAATATATATTTGGCTACCTAGACATTCAGAAGCCCACCAGACTGTTACTTTATTATCTGATCTGATTTAAAAAAAAAAAATGGTCTGAGAGTTTTTCAAAATAAAGAATGAATTTTATCAGGAAAATGGATACTATTAATGAATGGAGGCATTCAGTGGGTGTGATGAAATGTCCCAGTTATATATATTTCAGTGGAGAATGGATGAGATGTTGGACTAGGTCTACTCCAGTCTTGTGGGTTGAATGGTTATTACTCATTGGAAAACAGTAATTTTAGGAAGTCTCTAGATCACGCTCTCCAGTTTAGTTTTGTCTGAAAGGAAGATAGTTGGTGCACTTCAAGGCCTCCCTCTGCTGTGAAATAAAGCCTGGGGATGCTTGCTTGGGATGTATGCTGTTGATGCAAGCTAAATTGCTAATAAAAGTACACCCTTCATGGGCAACGCTCTCAGACAGATGGTTGTTTGCACAATCTTTTATTTGTATGTTGTTGAAGCCGAATCTGTGGGTAAGTTGGAAGGTGGAACTGAAAATAAAGCAGGACATAAGAAAACACTTCTCCCTTGCATAGTTACACAGTCAGTGTGGTTCTGCAAAAACAGGTTTATCACAGCTTCTTCTACAAGGTGATATTACTAGATAATGAGATTACTTGGTAATACTTACTTCATTACTTGAAGATTACTTGGTAGTAATCTTTTTGGTAGACCCAAGATTTGTTTTGTATCTAACTTGAGACCATTTACAGAAATGCTAATTCACAGTCACAGTTATGTGCTACACCCAACAGCCACACCTTTTATAGCAGTACCTCTCTGTGATATCTGCAGGCAGCCCTTGGGCTGTTTGTGAGGTAGCCATATGGACAATAATAAAAATTAAAGGTGAGAAGACTTCAGCATATACTGTTCTCATTGTCACCTTGAAGTCTGCTCTTGAGAGTCATTTAAATATAGCCAATGGGACCTATGCTTTATAAAGCTAAATTATTAAGTAATGCTGTTACAATTTTTGTAGTCTTCGTACTATTATTTTAATGCAGTTTCCATGTGGAATTAAAGAAACTATCATGTGTTTTTGAAGTTTCTGAGGCCTGCTTTTACATCTGTTGTTTGTAAAGAATGAACTGATAAATACTAGTTGGAGCAGATGCTATACTCAGCTATGGAAAGGCGGACTTTCAGAATTGCAAGCACCAAGGTCATCCCTTTTAGCTTGATGGAAAATAGCACAAATTCTAGGGGAAAAAAACACCCCCAGGCATGTGGACAACATCCATGAGGTATTCCATGCGTTAACTTCATGTATAGTGTACCGCCATTAAATGTAGCAGAAGAGTTTACTTCATTCTGCTGGATTAAACCAAAGGAAGACAATAATCAATACATTATTTAGTAGAAACAGAAGAGAAAAAAGGCTCACAATGAATCCGCGTGGTAGCTCTTTTTGTTTTCTTTTTTCTTTTTTTTTCTTTTTTTCTTTTTTTCTTTTGTTGCTTCTGTTGTTTTTCATTTGTTGTGGTTTTGCTTTATATAAAGGAAGTGGAGTTAACTGATGAGGAAGAAGCTATCAAAGCAAATCTAATGGGCTCTCAGCCATTACCTCCAGAAATACTTGATAACATTGTTCCTAACTGGTGGAAGAAAGAGCCATTCAGGTAACTATAAGTAGATTCCATCTTTCTTTCATTAATCTGAGAAAGAATATAATGAATTGTGTCTAGAATGACAGAAGTGCTGTGACAGATATTATTCTAGTGACATTTGGGCATCTTCTCTTGGAGAGCACTGGCTAGGGGTTTTGTAGCTATTGTTTCTAGGATTGGACAAAGAACACTGGAGTGGACGATGTATTTTATTTATTTTTAAACTTGTTTAAAAATAGCTTTTTGTCTCTGCACAGTAAAACCTTAAAATAAATGTATTTGTCACATTAATTTGTAACAATTGAGATACGCAGCCAAGTACTGTTTTTACACTGTGAAGATACATGGCATTAATATTTAAAAAATGTTGTTATGCATTTAATAAGGAAGTTTAAAATAACATTATTCTGTGCATTTTCATTTTCACTTTAAACTACATTGATATGTGATTATTTCTTTTTTTCGATTAGGTCTACAGGATTTATACTGGATGGTTTCCCTCGTACTTCAGATGAAGCCCAGTATTTGGCAGAACGAGGACTCTGTCCTGATGTTGCAGTTTGTATTCAGGTAGAAGAAAGTGATGTCCTTGACCGTCTTTTACCTCCACGTCTAAAAAAATGGAAAGAAAGACAGCATAAAAAACTGGAAAGTAAAAAGAAACTGAAAGACCTGAAAGCAAAAATAAAGGTAAGCTCTCACTCCTAAAACTCCCAGGGCAGTGAAGAGCGCACAGAGCAACAGACACTGGTCTGAGGGCTGGGTCTCCTTGGTCCCATAAGTCCACAGCAACCAATAAGAACTCAGGGCTCCTTTTCTCCTCTGCCCCTCCCACATTAACACAGTCTACTGCAGGTAACGTGTGTGTGAGTGTAGTTATTTAGCAGGCTAAGCAAATGAGCTGTGCTGCCAGGCAGCTGGCAGGATGATAGTATGCCATGCACCTGGGGAGTCCTGGACAAAAGGCAGCTAGGGGGAGTGAGGAAGTATGGCCATAAAAAGTCAAGTGCAGCACGTTACTGTTGTTGCATCCCAGCTGTTGTGTTGATCTGCATCTTCTGTAGGCTCACTTTACAGATACCACGTGGTGTACATTCCACCTCCATTTGGAAACTCCGTAGCTTACCAACAAAAAGATTATAATATTTTCAGTACAATGGGATCAGACTTTTTTTTCCTTCATCTCATTCTCAGAAATCACCAAATTAGTGTTGTTACAGTTTAGATATACGTTCATCTAGAGGCATGCTTGGTCCATAAAAGTAGAGGGTGCACAACCAGTGTTTTTTTTAATATTAGATCGCAACTGGAAACAGAGCTCTAAGGTGCAAATAGCAATATTGAATACAGTTTATTTTACAAATTCTCACAGCAGAATTTTCATCATCAAATATCACTGTCTTCTCGCATCTTTTTTTCACTAATAGAACGAGAAGATTGCTATAAGAAGGGCAGAACTTCTAGAAGAACAAAAAAAAAGGAAGGAGGAGGTAAGAAAGCAAAAGCTTATGGAAGCAATTTTAAGTAGAAGAGTTTGTATTCTTATTGTAGAAATTCCTAGATCTTTTACTCACAGTTTGCAGAGCAATGTGAAATAGTAAATATGTGGTAGACAGTCAGAAACCTCTGCTTTCCAAAATAATTCGAGAAGTTGTTGAAATTGTTTTAGAAACTGTAGACTCATTCCACTAACATAAATTCTCAGGATGTGCTTAAGTCAGCAAAATATTTATGAACATATTTAACTTTCCTATTTTGTAAGCAACCCTACTGATTGCAATTAGACATTTGCTTCAAGTCCCCTGCTAAATCCATGGTAAATATCAAATAGGATTGTATCAGGGCTTTTGCCCAAACTAAATTAAAAACGGTATTTTTAAATGTACCAGTGAATAACTGGAGTGATGATGATGTTCTGTCAAATACACTGTTAGCTAACAAATTTGTTCATAACAAAGTGCTGCCAAACTAATATACCCAAGTACATAAAACACAGTTTTCAAAAACAGTCCTCTCATCAGAACTGCAGTGAAGTGATTCAGAATTTTAAGCACTCTCAGATACAATAGCACTATGCAACACCTCTGTAATTTCTTTTGAAATATGATTTCAGCATTTGCTATTTTTTTGCCTGCGACAAAGAATACCCCTAAAATGTTGAGTGGTTCAATAACTTCTTGAATTAATGAGTTTCGTCATTAAAAAAAAATGAAAAAAAGAATAAAAATTGGAATAGTATATGTTCCCTCAAAGCCTCTGTATGGAAGGCAGAAGTATTTTACATTTTCAGGTTTTAGCAGATGGGGAAAATGTTGAAACCAGCAAAGAGGAAGATGAGACTGCAAATGAAGACATTGAAGCTATACTTGAAGATGAGTTTTTTGAAGAAGAAGAAGAAGCAGAGCCTGAAGAAGAACAGGAGATGGATGCTGTTGAGCGCATGCAAAATGAGATTGTAGAGAACTTTGATTCAGAAAGAGAAAACATAGAAGGTGTACAGGTACCTATTCCATTATGTATTTTATTAAGCTATATGATTTTAAAATTATAATATATGATTATGATAAAAGTATTATTATTTTAATAGTCAGATTTCAAAGCGTAAACTAGATCGCTACTGAAGTCTGAAAACTGTATTGAGAAGTTATATGCTTTAAAAAGTATAAATACTACAAGAATAATAGGACAATCAATGCAGGCACCAATCCTGAAAGTCATAAATACATGAACAACATTTCAAGTGCACTTTTTAAATCAAAATTCTAATAACAGAATTACACATTGGACTACTGGAACTACATAGTATTATGTAATATTCCTTAGTTACAGCTTATTCAACATTTTTCCTGTTGTTATTTATTTATTTTTTTAATTCCAAATATTTTTAATGTGTTTATGGATAATTTTATATAACTTACTACTTCTGATTCATTTTCCAAGACTTTTGATTAATTGATTCTCTAATTTATGGTCCCCTTTGACATGGTGCAATCTTCCTCTTTTATGGAAGAATAAATTATGACATGAAAATGTAGCACTTGTATTCATGTTTTTATATTTTAGTTGAAGAAGCTGAGGAATAAGAAGTTACCAGAGAGCAGCAATATTTTAAACAGCTGCTAAATAAGTCAAATTGCTTTGAGAAGGGAATAATGTTATTTGATTATTTTTCTATAAAATATACTTCTAATGCTTTAGCTTATCATAGTAGATTCCTCTATGTGAGTTATTAGATTTCCAATTTCTTTTTAAACTATTGTGATAGTATAGTTTGGCTAATTTAAAACAGAAAGGAAGATTGATTATCAAATTAAATATTACTGATTGACAGTGACTGAGAATGTGCTCAAGGTATTTTTAACAGTTTGTAGAAAATCTCACTGAAAATCTGAACGTGTTTACCATTCTAATATTTTGTTATTTGTTCACTAACCAGGAAGAACTTGAGAAACTGTTAATACCACAAATGGAGGTCAATGGAAGGCGGAGGCTTCACGTAGTACGCTACCAAATATACTGCAGGCTGAATTCTTTAGTGGAAAATCGTGGAAGCATTTTTGAAAAATGTTACCCAATAAGTTTGCCACTTGCACATAAAATGTTAGTTTTCTCATATAAATTTCCAAGTTCTTTTGGTCAGTGGGATCCAATTAAGGTAATTGATATTGAATAACGTTTATAGAAGTAATGTTTTCATAAAATATAAGTAATAAAAAATAATTGAGTCAGTATCAAATAATGCCAATAATACTTAACAAAAACTATGTAGGTTGCTCCAAATATGATGCCTCCTATTTATTTCCATGGAAGCTACAACAGATACAAAGACCACAACAATACTATTTGATAGAGAAAATTCTCAGATACAAAACACTATTTTTCGACAAGAGTCAACACCATTAGCTATGCATTTTTGCAAGTGATGAACAAGAGCCTGCATGCTCTGCTTATAAAAATCTTCACCTGCAGAAGTGACACACTGTCACTGTTGCAGGTGCTGAAACGCACCACTCACTACCTCACTCTGTTCACATCCACAGTTTGGTTTCCATCAACATCCAGCAAGTGTCAATGAATGTCAATGGCTGCCATTTTTTCCACTTGGAGGAATTCAGTGACACACATTTGTTTTATCTGCACTTCCATGTCAGCTGTCATTGAGTCAGGCTGCCCCTCTGCTGCCATCTGCCACACAGCAACATGTAACAGAATATTGATGGGAATGTTCAGCCTCTACTGCTGTACCACCAACATCTACCTCTGATGTTGTGGGTCAGCATAACAAAATGGGAGGCATTACTTTTGGAGCAGCCCTTGTTGAATCAAAACTATGCTACCAGATATTCATGAAATACATCAAACCTTGGTAATACAAAGTGTATGTATGTAGATGGCCTTCAACCCTAAATGGAGCAAAAAAGTAAAATACCATGTGTATTAGCATATTAAATATTAAATGTATTTAATTCATCAGCATTAATATTTATCAATATATATTAATTGTGAAGAGCAGTAAATCTTATTTCATACTTTACCAGAGATCTGGAAAGTTGAGGTCAGAAAGCATTCGTTTCTACCTATAGGATCCAATAAAAATTTCACTCGATATGTGCTAGACCTTGACATTCCATCTTTTTAAAATAACTACTTTTTTGTTATTTCATTTTTCTAATTTATTTATTTGTGCTATGTTGTGGTTTTTTTTACTAACTAAAAAGCAATTATTGAGTCAGAAGAAGGAAGGAAGTCCTAGGAAACCATTAGATGAAATCAGGAGTGCACTGACAGTAAGAAATGTATATGCTATCAATAGGGAAAGAAAAATAAGGTCATTCTGAGGGTATCTTAGGATGTATGAATGAAGATATTAAATTAAGGCTTAGAGGGTTTTTTGAAGAAGGGCAGGTAGAATATATGACATCTATGTTTAAATTAAATTGAGGAGCAGAAATAGTTAAGCAACTGATAAGATAAGCAGAGAAAAAAGATGAGCTGAGAGAGGAGTGAGAGCAAGTATACAATAGATCAGACTCCAGGCATTCTTATAAATTGAAGGCAAACACTCAGAAATGACTTCATGTGAGAACCTAAGAATTAGAGAAGGTCTGTCAAGGTAATGCCATGCAGTGAACAGTCTTTTATCTTTCTGTAACAAGATCACCTCATCTGTAAGTTTACTAACTCTTCAAAGTATACTAATAGATTTGTGAGGTATGATTTTCTTCTGCAGAAGAAGCTGAGTTGGCATCTCCTCATTACTTCCTATGTATGCCTACACCTACTGATTTTTATCCTTAATATATTATAATTAGCTCAATACAAAATTAGATATCCTGGACTGTGAATGTCGGGATTCATCTTGGAAACTTAAAAATAAAAAAAATGTCACTTTCTTCACATTTCTTTTTTTGTGGAAGGAAGGCAATAGTTCACACATTAGTTGGTAATAATTTCACTTCTGAGTCCTCTTTGAACCATAAGGTAAATGCCATTTAGTCTTTGCAATTGTTTTTCTTTTACAAATGTCTCTAGTTTGTTCTAGAACAACTTTTGACAGTGTAAGGCAGCTCCTCCAAGAAAGGCTACAACAAAGACATTTCTGAATTCTTCCATAACAGTGGTACAAGAAATTCATATAGTATTTCTGCATTTAGTTCCAGCATTGCTGCTTCTCTTGCATCTCAATTAGCTGTCATCTTTATAGACTTCCTAGTGGTTGTCTGATGCGTTTGAAAAGATTCTGTCAGCAGCGTATGTATTTTAGCAAAAGCTTTCATTAGTTTTACATTTCATTTACTTACAGTGTAAGTATTGGTATTCTTTTTTATTCATACAATATTCTCAGTGTATCTTCTACTGTCAGGCAGATAATGTTTTGTTTGTTTTTAACTTAGAGGGAAATAATAAGTATATATTTATCTTTAATGGAAATGTCATAAATTCTTAGGAAATTAAATACCTCTGTGATTACTCTTCTGATGGACAGAAAGTGTTATGGTACCACCTACTGGAAACAGTGAATATTCTTTCTTCCCCTAGTGCTCACTTTATCTTTCTGTACAAGAATTACAAATAGAAATTCCACGGACTTGTACAAAATATAGCTGTCTCTGTGTAATTCAGAATATTTTGACGTTTTGCTTCAACCACTTGGTACTTTTCTGTTTGCCCATAAAGCTACTTTTGTAGAATGGAAGGTGAAGGGGCTATGCCAAATCTAATCAGCTGCTTTCCATTTTGTATATTCTGCAGCTAAATGAAGGAGAGATAATCAAGCCAGCACAAAACTATGAAAACACACTCTTTCCTGTAATTCATCGGCAATATATTTATTTTTTTTCAAGCAAAAAAAACAGAGACAAGTTTATGATAAATCCCATCAAATATATTTGTCAGGCAAAACCTAAACCTCATGTGCCAGTGAAGATTGCAGTTGTGGGACCTCCAAAATCTGGGAAGACCACAGGTAGGAGCCAGTATTCTCCATAAAGCAAAAGATTATCTGGTGATTGAGGCTGTGTCTGTCATGACTACTGTTAAAAAAAAAAAGAAAAGTTAATGAACCTTTAATATTGTTGGTCTTCCTGCTTTTTATACTAGGCATAGAATTCTTTAGTTACACTTGCTAGTGTATCATTTTACATCCATGTATTTATACATTTCCTGTCTTAATTTTATCCCAGCCTCCCATGAAGTTATAGTGCCTAGAACAATAACTCTTTTACTTACACACTTTATATTATCTCTGGTTATTTTCTAGTTGGTTCTTATTTCTTTTAACCAATAAAATCATAGAAATGAATATTTCTAGGATCTTGGACCAGAACCCACAACTCCACATTTACCAATCTGTTTCTTAACTGCTAGATTTAAAAACATCTGCCTTCTTTCTCTTCTCCCTTCATGACTTCTTCAATCCACAGGCTCTGCCTTTAACTAGATGAGAAGACAATTCAGATTATACCACAACTTAATGATTAGTGTAGAGTGTTAGGAGAAGGGTTTAAATGATTTCATATTAAGGAGGAAACACTAACTGTACTTCCCATTTCCTGTCTAAGTGATCTGGAACTGTCAGGCTGTTCTGTAATGGAGGCAGTAGAAGAAGTGCATTTTTCTAAGATATTTACTGTGGCTACTGAAGTTTGAGATAAACTAAATAGTGTTAGACCATTGGGCACACTCCCCACACGTGCAAAGGTTTGGGTTTTTTAAGGACCTAACCACAGCTAGGTATCTACTACCAAGGCTGCGTATTGGAAATGACCCAAGGAATGAGCACTTAGCTTCTAAGGCTAAAGACATACTTTAACAGACTGCTGGGCTGTGATGTTGCCTGTGTAAAAACTGCTTGTTTAAATCAAAATGTTTTGCAGTTGCCAAGAAATTTGAAAGTGTGTATGGGCTGCGGAGGCTGAGTATAGGAGATGCCATACGGCTCGTGTTAAACCATCAGCCAGAGAGTGAGTTGGGGCTTCAGATAAAGTGGCATCTTCACGAAGGACTGACTGTACCTGATGAACTGGCCATCCAAGCCCTGGATGTGGCTCTGATGGATCGTGTGTGTGCTACCAGTGGGTAAGATATGTTTGGGCTTTTTCTTTGGGGAAATCAAATCAATTTATTTTTCACTGAAAATTTTCTCCTAAAACATATAGGCATTTCAAATAGTTAAAATTATGCTTCTGAGTGATGGATATGTTGGAATTCATAACAGCCATTTTTATGTTAGAGCCATTCACATTTCTAACCATTTGCCTGCATATTTCATTTTGCCTGTGTATTTCATTTATTTTTTACTATTTCTTGCTGTTGGTATTTTAAGTTATTCACAGAGAAGATAGTCTTTCAAGTCAGCACAGCACTGACTTGAAGGCATGGGAGTAGACATCTGTCTTTGTTGAGAATGTACTCAAAATACGTGTAACCTTAATGGTTAATTAGTAGCTGACTTCTTAGAAAAGCTGTATTTCTGCTTCTAATTGTATGCAGAGTTGTTATTGATGGATATCCTGTGACAAGAAAACAAGTAAACCTCTTGGAATCAGCTAGAATAATTCCTGTGAAAATCTTTGAATTAGAAATCGATGCAAAGGAAACGTTCAGAAGAGCTCTGCTGGAGAAAGAAAGCATGAATAGGTAGTGATGCTCTCTGATACTTTTATTCGTGTAATTTTGTCATCTCTCTCTGTGTGCATGTCTTAGTTCTGAGGAGTTATACTTCACATATAAGAAGACAAAGGCATCAGGCCTTGCACAGTCTAATGCTTTAATTTCTGTAGATCAGAAGCAGAGATGTAAGTTGCCAGAAAAACCCATGGCATTCTCCAGATAGGTCCCCAGAGTGCATGTCTGAAGATGTAGAAGTACAATGGCATGTACCCACTGCTTGAAACTGTAATCAGAATTGTTACAAGTTCACTGCTGCTGTTGATGTTTCATCAGTTCAAGTATTACCATTATAAGGGACACGTTGATGCTCAATCTGATAAACTCTATTCTTCAAGTCTTAGTTTTCTTGTGAAAAAAAGAATAGAAATAATGTATATTTTAACAACATAAAATTCATGAATTAGTCACCTAAAGCTTTGTTTAAAAAGCCATTCACTGTTTTTGAGGAAGAGCAGTAAGTAGTTTATAAACCAACAGATAATTAAAAAGAACAGAACATTCACCTTAAAATTAAATTGTATAAGGACCTGGTTCTCATTAGAGGAAGTGTTTCTGAGAAGTTCCAAATAGCTTAGAGCATTATTGCTTGTCTGTTTCATTTTGTCTCTTTTGTTCTATCAACTAATCAGTACAATACTTAATTGTTTACTCAAAGCCTGAGGACAATTTGCATTGCCAAAAATTAAATTAATGCTGTACCTTTGAAAATAGTTACTTTAACATTTTAATTCTACATATCAAACTGATTACATCTTACAGGCTTAAATACATATCAAATGTGCTATATTTCTGAAAAGTACAACTTAAAGAGAAATGAATCCCATCAAAATAGAATGTCTTTTTTTTTTTTAATCTTTTAAATAAGAACCAGCTCAGTAAATGCTTCTGTGCTCTAGTGAAAATTTCTCTTCTGGTCTTGAGTAAGGTTTTTAGAGGTCAAATGGATTATTTATGTGTATATATGGAAATACAACAGATGTATACAGTTTTAAAAATGTATCTAAGGATTACTTCTTGATTTCAAACAACTAATAGTATAATTTAAAATTAAGCCTGTTTTGCAGTGAACATCAGACGTTCATTTGAAGATCTCATAACATTTTGCCTAGGGAAGCATTTTATGGTGTACTGAGTGTGTGTGTGTCAGCTAATGTGTGCTGCCACATTCAAAAACCTTTACAGAATATTGAGTTTCTGTATTTGGGATGCGAATAGCAAAGTATTTGTTTCTGAAAGTAACTTTCTGGTCAAAAGCTTATTAATTTCCATATGAAACTGTTAATATTCTTAATATGAAAGTTGTATTTCTCAAATATGATTTATAATTTCAAATAAGCAAAACTAGAAGAAAAAAAACAAAGTGAACTCTTATATTTACATTCAGAATTCAACGAAATGCTCTTGATCTTCAGATTCATGTTAAGCCAGTGCTATTTTTTGTTCCCTTCAGACCTTCCTACCCTGTACATGACAGCTCACAGATTCTAGCAATTAAAAATTCCTGCTATAAGCAACATATTGAAGCAATTAGGACTTATTATAAGAAGGAGCGTCAGAACTGGTATGTGATTGATGCTTTTCAGAGCAAGTGGTGGATATGGGACAAAATTCTGCAGGAAGTTCAAGTGGTTGTTAAAGAAATCCAGATATACCTGGAAAGAATAAGAGAAGGTAAAGAAAAACAAAGTTACTCAGAATAATATTTATTTAAGAAGCTGCAATGTAATGATTGTGTTTAAACTCAACTAACTTGATTTGGATGAAGCTAGCTCTTGGGCACATGTGTGCCTCAAATTTTTTTTATATCCTTTGAAGAGAGATTGAAGAGGTCACTTGATGTCAGCAAATCAAAAATCAACTATAAAACAGCATGCAGCCATCTTCCAAAGAACCAGGTAACAGAAAACAGCTAAGAGAAGTCAGCTGTGGTCTTGCAGCCTGTAGTAGATTTCTCAATGTTGAGTAATAACAGAAAATCACAAAGGGGACCCTAATATATACAAGGGGAATTATGACTTGTAGATTTATTGATATGGGAAAGAAGTGAAAAAATGTTAACCATAAATTCAGAGGTTAACTGTGCCATTTGAGTTAATTTCTGTACTGAGAAATGAAAGCTACCTCAATCTGAAATGGCATGGCTCCCACTTGAATTTGTATGTGTCAAGGTTAAATGTGCCCTTCAAATATGTCTGTACTGTTTAACGAGGATTCCTCTAAAGGCAAATTTGTCTTATCTTGTACCCCCCTTTTGTACTTTAACTTTTACATTTCAATGGCTGCACCATTATAACTATCAGTCAAGAGTCAAAAGCTTGGAAAGAAGAATTTTTAAATAGCTTGGGTTTTATGTGGAGTTTTGTTCAAGACTCTGAATGTGTTTTGTCCAGATGGACTGTAGCATTTGCAAGACATGGATAAATAAACAGGAGGCTTTCCTCGTGACTTGTCCTCTTTTTCACCAATGTTAAGAAATACAATATCTGAACTGTTCCTTAGCAACACAAAAGAGTAAAACAAACAATAAATAACACTGTTCTAGGGAAAATGCACTAATGCATGCTAAGCATGCACCGTACCTCATATAATGACTCTTTTATTTCTTAAGTAAATACTAGAAAAATATTATCACAATTAATTGGTAACGTGGGTTCCAACTTTATTTTAATATCAATCAATAGAAATCACTATTTTGGTTTATTTCTATTATTAAATATCATTTTCACGTGACATACTGTAACATCTTCTAAACGGCAATGTTTCTACTTAGAAATGCTTTGTTTCTGCCTGTCATTAATAAAATACTGCCATTATTTTTTTTTTCGTTAACAGGAAAAGCAGCCAGCATTGCTGATTTATGCATCACCCCTGAAGAACTGCAGTATCGCCTGGGAGAGTTTGGACAGTACTGTCCTGTCAGCCTTGCAGAGAAGGGTGAATTGGTTGACTGCTCTGTAATGTCATCACTACAGTTTGCTGCGGAGTTTCGAGCACACTATTACAAAATGGCTTCACAGGAAGAACTGGATGTAAGTGTCAAAAAATATGCAGACAGAAATATAGAGGGGGGGGGAAACACTGTTGTTTGGATTCTTAGATTTAGCACATAAACAAGCAAAACGTAAGTTGATTCTCACTAGTTTTATTGGTATTCTCACTTTTGGTTTGCATACTTTGCTATCAAATATCCAGTCAGATGAAAGGTAGCAGAGTCCACTCAAACCTATGTGCCTCTTACAAATTGACATAGATAAAAGATATATTTTAAAGCAACCATTTCCTCCATTCTCCATCTGTTCAGTAGCGGCCTGGGGGTAGGAAGCAACTAATGATAACAATGGATAGCGTTGGTGGTGGGTGGATAGCGATGACTTCAACTGAGAGTGTGTTGGAAAGCAAATGAGTTACTTAAGAATAGCAGCAGTGCCAGCACACTAGAAGTACTGTAGAAGTAAGTATCTAAATTGGATGAGCCAGTCTTATGGAGTTTGACCCACTGTAGGGAACCTGCTTTGGCATGGGGGTTGGACTCCATCTCTAAAGGTCTCTTTCAACCTGCAGTTCTGTGACTAGCAATCTTATAGTGCTTCTTTCATTATAAAAACATTTAATTTCTTCTTCTGCAGAAATTCTTGAACAGACCAGAGATTTATGTGCCACCACTGGCACCTCGCCCTCTTCCACCTCCAGATAAGCTACCACAAAAACTGACAGCGGCAGAAGTAAAGGCCTTATTCCCTAAAAGTGCAGAAATGCAGGGATACTGTCCAGTCACTTACCTAGATGGAAAACAGAGGTACATCATTGCTACTTTCATAATATAAATTACAGACAATGTGTCCCACATTAATGTGTTAATGAAGAAATACCTTGAAAGTACTTCTTTAAGGTGTTCAGAGTTTGGGCAGGAAAAACAATCACAATCCTCTATATTGCACCTGTGGCTTTGGAAATCTATATAAAATATCCTTCTGAAATTCACGACTATTGGTTTCAGACTGAATCTGGACAAACTTGCACAAAAAGTAAAATTCAGGTACACAATATTGGACCTTGGAAGATCTTCTTGATTAAGTCTGCATTCCAGTCCTGTCATATCTCCACTTCAAAAATAAAATATAGATATACAGCATTCTCTCTCTCTTTCATTTGCTTTCAGCTTTCACAGGAAGGAAAGCCAAGCATGCAATCTGGAAAGGAATGGCTCTATCTATAGTATGAAAACAGCACACCTGACCAGCTTTTTCCAAAGCTTTTGCTTCTCTTCTCCATTAGTTTTCTTGCAGTGGTGGGCACTAAAAACACGGATGCTTTAGTTATAAAAATTCTGCAGCTTTTTAGACAGCTTTAGCTGTTTACAGATTCTTTATTCTGAGGCTGAAAAACATCCTGTCAGTTCCCTTGCCTTTACAGTGTGGTCTAGAGTATTTCTAGTAACCAGACTGAGCTACATATGAAGCATTTTGAAGATCATCAATTCCTGTACATCTGTAAGTGAAAGAAGGAGGGTTGGATGTCTGTCCAAAATCCTTGAACAACATACCTAGTGGGGACTTGGGTTAGCCAGATGATCACCTATTGTAGATTGAGAATGGAAGATTTATAGGTCAGCAGTTCCTCGATCCTAGGATCATTCATTTTGTACTTTGGGTAATTTCAATTGATGTAAATCGGCACTTAAACAGAAGTGAATCAAATGCATGGGATCTATTTTCCCCAAAGCTGACTAAAGATGAAAATAAGCTTAGTTTTTTGAAATACTATTAAGCCAGCCACAAGGGTCTGCTTTTGCTTACTGTCTTGTGTGATAAAGTCTGCTTGGATGTAGCTTGTGTTATCTCAGTCATAAGCCCTCTAAGGTTCAAATAAATCCTAAAATGCCTTTATAGATACATTTTTATAAGAGATCCATAAATCTTCACCATAAGGTCGCGCTTATTTTCTCAGTATGCAGTAATTTCTTATTTAAGCACAGCCATTAACAATTTTATGCTGTTCATTCTTAATCTTCTGAATAACCGTGGTTGTCTAGAGTGTTCAATGGAAGTCCATTTATAAGCAGGTTTTGAGGCAGGGACTCACTCAGATTTTGAGCCTTGTAGCTGCCAGTAATGTGACGGAAGCATGGACAATATGATCACTACTGTTTTATTATGCCTGTAATTGCTGAATTACCAGGAGTCTCCCAATATCTGATGAGTTTATAGCACACAAGTGATGCTTTACATTTCTTCTAAATTAATGGCCATTCTTCCTCTGCCTCTTCAGGTATGAAGCTTTGGTGCCTGGCAACACTGAGTATGCTGTAAAATTCCGTGATAAGCTGTATGTTTTTGAAAGTGAAGAAAAACTTCTGAAGTTTATGAGGTGAATATATTAACTGCATTTTAAACCTTAATTGTGTCACAGTTTATAAGTCTTTAAAGGTCTTACTTTTTATCTGGTTAGGTTACCAGAGAAGTACTGGAATCTGAAGCTTCCACATAAGCTCCCCCCCATAAGGGAGCCAATACTACTCACTGCACTTCCCATGGCTGGATACCTTGAACAGGTCTGCTATTGCTTCATTTTTATAAAACACCATTTTGCAATGTATAGTGTATGCCAAACAGTTTTCATTTGTTGCTGTCATTTTTATTATTTTTTTTTTAATGCAGTATGAGTCTTATGATTCCTAATTGGGATTATGTTAAATTGAAAATTGTGTACTTATAACTGAGAGGAAATTTTTAAAAGATTTAAAATAATAGCTACTTGTAATTGTAATGGTAAAAAAATACCACGTACGTTCACTAGAGGGGAATAAGCAACTGCAAGATTAAATGTTGGATTTTAAAACTCTTTTCTTTATCATATCTTGTAACACTGCATTTTGCTTTTATTTTTAAAGCCAGGATACTCCTAAGCCTGTAACTGGAGTCATTTCAGGACAGGACATAAAACCATAACAGCTATGAAATAAAAAGATGATTCATAGTCACTTCTCTCCCAGTTTTATATTTCGTTGTTGCAGCTTTTTGGTTGATTTGTTTGCTTTATCATTCACCTGCTTAGATATCACCTTAAATACTTAGATTTGCACGACAACAGGATGTGGATTTTGGTATGTTTTCCTTTTAGGTCTTTGTAATAGTCTTCTAAACTTTTTATTTCTTTAGGGAGTAGCAACATCTCTAATAAAGGCTCTGAGTGAAGTAGGATGCTTAAAGCCAAAGTTTCCATTCCTAAGTGTAAGAAGAACTGCTCTCCTGTTTGTGGCCTGCCACCTAAAAGGTAGAGTATAAAATAACATGCTATAGAAACAGATGATTTACTGCATTTATTTAATTTACTGATTCAGCATTGATAATTAATTTCTATTGTTTTCTTAATGCCCAATTTGGGAAAATACTACTGCATACTGATTTAAGTACACATTGCCAAGTTTCTTGGAAATGTGTACAGACCAGGGAGGAAAATAAAGTTAATAGGATAGGTGGATAGATAGGCTCATAAATCATAAGATCTTAATGACATTTTATTACAGACACCCTGATGGTCTTGATAACATTTCTAAAATGCATCAAAGAGCTTTGAAACAAAGTAAGGCTATTTAACTAGGTGGCACCACATTTAGTGAAACTAATCACAGACAACTGGAATTGTTTTTAAAATGACTGAAATCATGTGATTGAGAGCTACTGAAAAATACTATCTGAGAGTACCAGAGCCAGAATGCTCTTGTCTCCAGTATTCTCCTAGAGACTTCTTCAACTCATCAGTTTCAGCTTTTACAAGCCAACCTGCCTGGTGACCTTGCCTTTTGTTATTGTAAGTTTTTGCTTATCTTTTCAGATGTTGCAATCTTTATTATCTCTCTCCAGTTCTTCACATCTGTTTTTTCCCCACGTAGCTTCAAGAGCCATTCACAGTTTTCTTGGACTAATCTCAGGCTTTTGCATGTGTAGCTTTGTTAATGAAGACCACTGAGCAGCCTAGGCACATTACAAGCCCTTTTATTAATGTACAGTCTTTGAACCAGCAAAAGTGTTTTTACACTGTTGTTTACTTCATCTACAAAATATCTTCTCATGTACTGACACTGACCACAGGAATACAGGAAAACAGATTTTCCTCTTCTAAGACTGCACAGAACTGCTTCAAACTTCAAGACATAGTGTTCTAGTGCACTGAAAAACCTCTTTTGTAAATATAGCATTACTTTTTTTTTTTTTTTTTGTCTCCTCAGAGGAGTCATGTTGTTCTTGATCAAAAACTTGATCAAAGTGCTTCATGCTGTGGTCCCTTAGAAATGGCATTTAAAACATTTAACTGAAGACGTGACGCACCACTCTTGTTTCACATTTCAGCAGGGAACAAGACACAGTGGTCTACTTGCTCCTGCAGCTTTTCTAACCATACTGTATTGTCTTCACTACCTGAGAAGAGAAAGTGTAGGCCATCAATTGTAAACACAGAGATTTACTTGTGGAAAAGGATTAGGAAATAACATATCCCTATAGTGACTTAGTGCTCTTCAGGCATAACACCTGTAGAATGTAGCTGCCTACATTTTTGAAGCTGGTATGGGCTGAAGTGTTTCACAGCTCTTCATGCTGCTCAGTCTTTGTTATGAGATATAAAATACCACCTGCCAGGAAGAATTGGTTAGGATTCATCTGTCCAAAGTCACTGCCTCCCCTTTGCCTCTATTAGCAGCAATAATACTCTAATACTTCAGCAGGACTGCAGGGGTTGGAAGGGCTCTCTGGAGATGACAGAGCAGAGGAAAATGCGCAGTCGGGTTCTGACTATCTCCAGCTCCCCTGGCTGACGCAGGGCTCTCTGTTCCCGCAGCGCACAACGCCCGCAGCCCGGCGCACAGGAGGCAGGCGTACCGGCGGCGGCTGGAGCGGTTCACCGAGCACTGCGAGCTCGTCCCCTACCTGGGCAGGGCGATGCCGCGCGAGTACACGGAGCCGCAGCACCGCCCCCTCGGCTTCGACCTCAAGCTGCAGACTTTCCTGTCCCTGAAAGACGCCGGTCCGAGCTTCGTCTAGTTCGGACTGCGTTGCTTTGCGGGGCCTTTTCGTGCACGCTTACGGCGCCGCTCCGTTCAAACCCGAAAATAAAACGTTCTGCTCCCGCGCTGTCCCTCACTCGCGGGGCCCCGCGCTTGGGGCGGGCGCCGCCGTCACACGTCACGGCGCCGGAAGTGCGGCGGCGGAGCGCCGAGTGCCGGCGCTGCCCCCGAGCGCGGCGTGGGCTTAGGGGGCAGGCGGGTAAGGCGGCGGCCGTGGGGCGCGGGGTCTGCCGGGCGACGCTGGGGCCGTGCACGCTCTGACCCCGGAGCGTGCGCTAGGTAAGCGTGCCTGTATAGAGCGGCGTTTCGCGACCGAGAGTGGGCTTCGTGAGTCCCTTCCAGCCGAACCGTGCGTTGGGTCGTGCTTCGGCTGCGGCGCCGGCTGCTCGGTGGCCGGAGCTAAACGCGCTTCTGTCAGCCGCCCCGCTCACGCTCTGCGGGGCGGGCAGCGTTTGTGCCTACCGTGTGTTGCTGCTTGGTGCGGCGTTCCTGCAGCCGGTCGGAGCAGCTGCCGTCGCTGATCGCTGCATCTGTGGGCGCGTTTCCGTTTAAAGGACCGAGCCTGTGACTTCAAGTGGCACGTGGTCACCTGGTTTCACTTTCGGTTCAGCCGACCCTCGGCAAATGCCCGGTTATAGCACGGGTCCTCCCTCGTATTTTCATTTGGTGGATTCTTCTGAATTGGCTGGATCTTTGCTATTTTTTATTGTTTTTTAACGTATTTACAGCTGGTAAGTGGTTAACAGTTGGCATACTCAGCCCTATTTTAGACAGAGATCTTAAAAAATAAATAAATGCATAAAAACTATTTTTCTGCATTTATTGCCAGTATCCATAGCGTGAAGCTTAGAAGGTTATGAGGGCACCGAGTTTTGCCAGACCAACACCAGCATGGTTTTATTATCCATGGTTATGGGATTTCGTGGCAAAATAGGGCATCTACAGTGATGTAGCTGTGGTTGACTTTTTGTTCGTTTGCTTCCGCTTAGGAGCTGCAAACAAAGAGTTCTTTTTGTTGGATTGTGTTAGTTGTGAAAGAGGAGTTTTCAGAAGGGTACGGTTCTCAGTACATTAGGGCTAAACTGATGAAACGTTTGGCAGTAACTGATCTAGGAAAAAGCTACCTGTAGTCATTAGGATTTTAGAACCCTTCTGAAGAAAAAAACCTCTGCCCACATTAGAGCTGACTTTACACAAACAGCTGAGAGGCTCCAAAATTGGTTCAGAAACTGTAGAACTCTTTTGACTAATAAACAGTAATATTTAATGCCTTATAACACTGACTTCTAAGATTTATTTAACTTCTGCTGTCCTTGTAGCTGCCTCCTTTCATATTTGGAATAAAAATGGCAGAAACATCTCCCAACCCTTCTGAGAAACTGGTCGTCATCCACTCCAAAGCTCACAAACATACCATTCTAGCTAACTTTGAAGAACAGAGGAAGAAAGATTTTCTTTGTGACATTACTCTGATAGTGGAGAATGTGCATTTCAGAGCCCATAAAGCTTTGCTCGCTGCCAGCAGTGAATACTTTTCAATGATGTTTGTAGATGAGGGTGAAATAGGGCAGTCAATTTACATGCTGGAAGGAATGGTTGCCGATGCCTTTGAAGCACTGCTAGAATTTATTTACACGGGTTATCTCCATGCCAATGAGAAAAGCGCTGAACAGATTCTAGCTACTGCAGAGCTCTTGAAGGTGAATGACTTGCTGGGGGCCTACACCGAGTACCAGGCTGGCTGCAGCCCCAGGGACATGCTGCCCATCCCCTCTAACAGCAGCACTTCTGTAGCATATACTGCAGGCAACAAGAAAAATGAAGAGCTGCCCAAGCGAAAACGAGGGCGACCAAGGAAGGTCAATATAGTCCAAGAGGAAAAACCAGAAGCAGATTTTGCTGAAGAGGTGCAGCTGAGGGAGAATAACTCCATGCAAAATGAACAAAATTTTATGAAAAAAGATGTGGCAGCAGAAGGAGCAGTTATGAGCGAACAGGATCCAGCAAGGAGAGACACAGAAGAAACAGAACCTGCCAGTGGCTCAGAAGCTGCTGCCAGTCTGTCAGCTGAGAAAGATGAGAATTGTGATCCCAGGTCAGAAGGGCTGCAGAGCGCTCAGAGCCGTTACAGCAAACGTAGGTTAAGGAGGTCAATCAAACTGAAAGATTATAAACTTCTTGGTGAAGAGGACGAAAAAGGACTGGCAAAGACAACTGATGGAAAAAGAAAACGTACAGGTTCTGAAGCTCGCTGTAAAGACTGTGGCAAAGTGTTTAAATATAATCACTTCTTAGCTATTCATCAGAGAAGTCATACAGGTAAGCAGTAAGACTGTGTCTGAATGTAGTAGGATTTAGTGCTATGATACAGTGGAAGCCACTCATTTAAGTGTGAGCTGCTATCTGTAGCAAGAGCTGCCCAGAACAGCACACTGATCCAAATTGTTATGGTGTGCTTCTGTGACTGCTTGCTGTTCTGTTCTTATCGGCAGATCTCATAGCCTTCATGTCTTACATTGATTGCATTTTGGGTAATCATTTCTTTGTTAAAACACTGAGTTATATGGCGATGCTTAAATGATTTTTATTGCCACATGAAGCTCTTTTCATTCTCCTTATCGCTATTTAGAAGTCATTTTTAGTAGATGCTAGATTGCAGTGAGTCTCACTATCAGCTTAGAATATCTATAGAGAAGTACTGCATTTATACTAATGGCACCATCTGCTTTTAGGAGAGCGCCCTTACAAGTGCACTGAATGTGGCAAAGGCTTTTCCCAGAAGCACTCTCTTCAGGTCCACGAGCGGATGCACACGGGAGAGCGGCCATACACGTGCACTGTCTGCAATAAGGCTCTGACAACAAAGCATTCTCTTCTGGAACATATGAGTTTACATACGGGTAAATATTGCAAAGCAAAGGTAACCCTCTCTCCCCACAGGAATCTGCCTTTGTAGAAAAAAAGTATTTCTGCTCTTTCTCATGTGTGCTGATTTATTTTTTTACATGAGATGTGACTTGCGTTTTAACAAGTGATTTTCTTCGCAGGGCAAAAGGCTTTTACATGTGATCAGTGTGGGAAATACTTCAGCCAAAAGAGACAGCTCAAGAGCCATTATCGAGTACACACAGGTATAAGAAGCTCCAGTTTAAGAGCTGGCTGACAATCTGTGCTGATTTGTCCTTGTAAAGATCAGCTGAATATTCTTCTTCAGTGATGTACATAGGCTTTGTTACCATGATACGTGATATCTCAATATAACAATTAATAGGATGAGAATGACAGAGTAGTGAATAATAAAAGGAATGTCTAAAAAGGTTGTTAGTTGAGGAGGACTGTACTGATGTTTAAAAATTGTGCTGTATTTACCATAAAATGTACTAGCCCTGCAGCCCATATAGCATATGAGCTGAGAGAGAAAGTATGTTTGGGAGGGAGTAGTTCTCAGTTCCCTCTTTTACCTCGCTAAGAACAAATAGAGAAATAGGGCTGTGTCGTTCTTTTTGTGACAAGGAAGAGAGAAGGCAGTGAATCACCTTTTGTTTTATCTCCATATTATACCAGAGTGGTTATTTTACAGGAAAGTGCATTAACAAAGATCACTGAAGAGATAAAGGGGATCACTTATGCACTGACACTTTTTTTGTTATTGCGACAAGGCCGTTCATTGCCGGAATGTAACCAGTGTCATCGCAAATTCATGGATGCAGCTCAGTTAAAGAAACATCTAAGAACACATACAGGTAATAATGTCTGTTGTGTTGTTTTGTTTCTTATTTTCTTGAAATACAACAGGTGAAACCATGTATGAGGCAAGAGATGCTTATTTCTCTGGTAAGTAGAGCTTTGGCTGTGCTTGTGCATTATGGTGCCTGTTTCAAATTAAAAGATAACAAGCGTTCATACTAATAACAATATTGCTTGTGTTACAACAGCACAGAAGGGGTACCTTTCATAGGAAGATCTTTTCTTTTTTTCCCCCTTAGGAAACTTGCTGCAGAAGATATCAGTTAGTTTTCCTGTGATTAAATCTGTCTGGGAATTTAGTTTATCAGGACAGCCACGTGCAGCGTTTGTTGGGCTTGAAGTAAATGATGTAGTAACAGAAAGTGCATGTATGTCCCTCCACTCCAGTCTGTGGGGTATGGATGATTATGGAAAGTGTTGCTGACCATGAAAATAATAATTTCAGTTTACTGTTTCATTATGCTGCAGTAAGCCAGATGCTGGCCAGAGACTGGCTAGGAGGGATGACATCAAAGGATGTTCTACTTTCAGAAATACTGCATTTTCTCTTGAGGACAACACAGCTCATGTTGGCATAAGAGTTTGGTGTGCACTGCTGATAAAGCTTTATAAATGTAATGGACACGAGCTTGGTGAGAAATGACAAGGGTCGTCATGGTAGCCAGGTATATTGCAAAGAGACATTATTTCACTGAATTCTAACAGAAACGGATTTGCAGTTGATACTGTATCCAGAATAGACAGACCAGATGCAGATGCTATCAGTACAGAAATATCAACTGATCTGCTCCATCACAGAAGTGAGCAGTAAAATCCTAAGGAAGCTGAAGGTCAGGGGTTAACATGGATATGACTGCTTTGGCAGCTGTTCTGTAGCTGTATGCCATGAGAACACAGCCAACTTAAGGAAGTTACTCCTCTTTTCAAGGGAAAGCTGGTAAGCCTTGCATTTATATTCAGGTGAAGCTTCTTTGGAAACTGGTTCTTGCCCCATTCTTTGTTTCATTGTGCTTTGGTAGTATGGGTTACTATGGTGGTGATCCAGATTCTCCTCATTAATCTTTTAAAAATGTTGCATGCAACAAAGAAAACTTGTGGTGTGAATTAGCTTTGGTTTTGTTGGGTAATATCTGTTTTTTAAGCTTTTTGTTATTTAATTTGGTCACTCTGCTTCTACTCAGTTAGACAAAGGAATTCCAAATGCAGTCAAAACGAGGACAACAATTTATTCAATCCAACATAAGTTGTTTTCTTCTCCGGCTGTGTTAGAATAATAGAATGACTTGGGTTGGAAGAAACCTTTGAAGATGATCTATTTCCAACCCCAGTGCCATGGGAAGGGACATGGGAGATGCTCCCAGGGTATTGCAGGTCTAGGATGGAGTCTTACAGGTCAGCTGACTTGTTAAAATAATGGATTCACTTTCCAGGTTTGGAAGTATGGGCTTAGTGGTGGGTATAGTGCTCCTCATGAACCTGGTGCTGATGTCTGCTGTTTCAGGGGCAGCCTTTTTCAAACTTCTGTGTTCCATGTGGGACCACCTGCAGGGACCTGCATCTGTCCTAGCACATTTTTTGTTGCTCTAAGAGCTTGGATCCCCTGGTTCTCTATCTTCAAAGAGGAGAAATATCAGAGATGTACCTTTAATGTTTTATACCCTTTTTAATTAATGAGTTAATTCAGTTTCAGATACCCATACTGACCCTCGGCAGAAGCATGATCATTTGCTTGTACACACTTTATTACTGTGTACAGTGAAATGTCACAGAATCACAGATCATTTAGAGCTGTAAGGGACCCACAAGGATCAAGTCCAACTCCAGACTCCACATATTGGACCAACCAGTATTCAAACCCAGTGTTTGAGAGCGTTGTCCAAATGCTCCTTAAACTCCAGCAGCCATGTTGCATGCCACAGACCTCTGGAAAAGAACCTTTCAGATGTTTTTAAGTACTCAATGAAAACTGATGTTGCATTTCTTTTTGATAGGTGAGAAGCCTTTCACTTGTGAAATCTGTGGCAAGTCATTCACAGCTAAGAGTTCTCTTCAGACTCACATTAGAATTCACAGGTAAATTATGTCTAATTTTCATTACACTCTTTAAAAATATTGTTTCTGTTTCAATACCTGTACCTAGTGCTTGTTCAGTTCCAGAGTGTTCAGAACTTGTTTGGTTTCAGATGGATGATTAAAGACTTGACACTTTTGTTTAGTCTAGTAGTGGAAAGTGTTGTGCTATTCAACACTAGCGTGCTAAGATGTTGAAGGTACTTCTTTTCTGCAGTGTGTCTGTTTAATGATGATGTACTTACTGCTGTATTATTTATGCAAAGAATTACTGTAAATATTTAACAGCAAAATAGCAGCTACAGTGTAACAAGATTATTGGAGCATTTTTCTATTTTCCTGTAGTCTGTCGTATTTTTAATACTTAGCACATTGGCATGGGTAAAAGCTATATTGCATAAAGACTTGTTCAGTGTGAAATTGTTGGAGAACTGCTATGAGCCTTATGTAAAAGAACATATTTCCAGTATAATTTCTTGTCCCTTTGAGACAGGCAGCAATTTAGGAGTTAGTGACTTCCTTTAGTTTTAATGTTAAAGCCTTTAATAAACATTTTACAGTAGTGCTTAGAATTGTGCAAGTAAGTTGTTGCATCCTTGTCAAGATGCAGTAGCATGGAGTTTGTAGCTCTCATATTAGGACAAAAGGGAAGTTGTGTTCTCTCTGTAGCTAATGAAAGCGTTGTGCAGTTCATGATTTTGAACAGAAATAGCCAAGGATTCAAACAGAATATTATTTGATGTGACTGTTCTGTGTTTATGACTCAGCAAAAGAAAATAATAATTTCAGTTTATTATTCTGTATTAAGCTGCATAAGGCAGTGCTTCAGATACTTTCATGATGTCAAATACATTCTTTTGCAGGGGAGAAAAGCCATATTCTTGTGGGATATGTGGAAAATCCTTCTCTGATTCCAGTGCTAAGAGAAGACACTGTATTTTACACACAGGCAAAAAGCCTTTTTCTTGCCCAGAATGTAGTGTGCAGTTTGCTCGTCTGGACAACCTGAAGTCTCACTTGAAAATTCATAGCAAGGAGAAGCAGTTTCAAGAAGCCAGCGCTGCTCCAAGCACCAACACTAATTCAGAGGAAATGAGAAATATTCTTCAGCTGCAGCAGTATCAACTTGCCACCTCTGGAGGGCAGGAAATTCAGCTGCTGGTTGCAGATGCAGTGCATAATATAAACTTCATGCCTAGTCATAATCAAGGCATTAGTATTGTTACTGCAGAAAGTGCTCCAAATATGACCTCGGGGCAGGCTGCTAACCTCACGCTGCTTGCTCAGCCACCACAGCAGTTGGAAAACTTGTTGCTTTCAACTCAGCAGGAGCAAGTGGAACAAATCCAAAACATCAGTGTGATGGGAAACCAAATAGAGTCTGCTCAGCCTGAACAAATGCAGGTCATTACTCTTTCCAAGGAAGCACTAGAACATCTTCATGCTCACCAAGGGCAAAACGAAGAAATCCACTTAGCAGGATCTTCCCATTCAGATTAGCACATGCAGCTGGCTCAGGAATCAAGTCAGCCATCTCACTCTAGCCAAGATACAGTTCCTTCTCATTGAATTAGTGAAGAACAGAATTAAAATATATCTGAATCCTGTCAGGAGTCTGTCAGTAAATAAGTCAGCTCATGAGCATCCTACTCAAGCACAGCCTTTTTGAAATGGTTATTTGTTGGAAGGCTGGGCTTTAGCATGCTTCTCATCACATTTTCTTTTCTGGAGCATCATCTGTCTGAAAATGCATTTCTTGTTGTTTTTTGGTGTGTGGCTTTCCATTTTATTAACCTTATTTATTTTAGACTTTTCTATTATTATCAGTTGGTATTTCTTCACCATTTAGTCCGTACCCCACTAGTGATTAAAGATTTTTTTTTCTGTGCCTCTCACAAATCCATGGCTCCTGAGCAACTACTTGTCCCCTTATTCGCATTTCCATGTGATGTTCCAGGGGAGTGTGCCTTGCTGGCTGAAGAACAGTGTTAAGATATCTGCTGATCAGAAAGTACTTCTCTGATGGAGCCAAAAGTACCTGAATTACTGTCAAGCTTAAGATAATGAGTACTTTTTGCAAAGATAACACCTTATGTCTTAACGTCTAATGAACTTCCTCTTTGCGAGTTAATGCATAACTTTCTGTGTGACCATCCCCTTAAGTGCATTTTGATTTATTGAATACCAAATTTGGTTTGAGTTGAAATTATTTATGCCTTTGGTTCTGGGTTGTCCTTTCTATTTACAGTATTCTCTAAGAGTTTTGCTCTTCAAAAATGCTTCATCCATTGCACTTGAATGGTGGCATTGCAACGTGGTGGTTATTTTGGACAACTGAACAGCCCACATTCTGTTAATTCCAGCACTCGCTGTGTGACAGTGAGCAAGGCAGTTGACCTCTGTGCCTTAGTTTCCTATCTAGTAGGTGGGGTAATGTTCACACACCCTGCCAAGCGCACTTTGAAGAGCTCTTGATGTGGAAGGTGCTGTCTATTAAGTGTGGAATTCTCTTCCTGACAGGCCTCAGTCTAAGCTTAGGAGCCAGTTTATATTTAAAGTGTTATTTTTTGTACTTTTGAGAGCAGAATGTAATGTTACTTTTAATATATGTTAAAGTTGGCCATTGTTCGTGTCCCAATACAAACGATGAATAGAATCACTTTAGAGCATAATGAGCTATATAAATGGGGCATATAGTGTTAAACTTGTGTGGCTATTTTTGTTGGGTAGATTAGATGTGTACAGATTGTTTTTAATGACTGACTGCTGACAAAAAAAGATTTGACAACTTAATAAAATGCCATGTCAGAGTTTTTGCATTGTATCCAAGTTCAGCTACTGAGAACATGTCACTTAGTATACTAATGTAAAATCCAGATAAAGATGCCACTGCTACTTAAAGCAACATTTTCAATCCTCATTTTGTTTTTAAAATGTTGTGATTTACATTAACATTGCTTTTACAAATGAAAAATCTAAAAATTAGGGGATTACCAGGTGAATTTAAAAACAAAAGAAATTTTATTGTATGCTTGGCACATGAAAGAGCTAAGCTTGTTCAGTCTGGAGAAGAAAAGGCTCTGGGAGACTTCACTGCGGCCTTCCATACTTGAAGGGAGTTTATAAGCAGGAGGGAGATTTTAGATTAGATATTAGGAGGATATTCTTTACTCAGAGGGCAGTGAGGCCCTGGCACAGGCTGCCCAGAGAAGCTGTGGGTGCCCCATCTCTGTAGGCACTCAAGGCCAGATTGGATGGGGCCCATGGCAGCCTGGGCTGGGTGGTGACCAGCCCATGGCATAGGGCTGGAACTTCTATGGTCTTAAAGATCCCTTCCAACCCAAGGTAACAGATGATAGTATTATTCTATATGACTGACCATAGTTACTGGCAGTGACCAGTTTATAAATGATAGAACAAGTTTGGTTGGAAGGGACTTCTGGAGTCTATCTAGTCCATCATCCTGCTCGATTTTGAATATCTCCAAGCATGGAGATCCACAACCTCTCTAGGCCACCAGTGTTTGACCATACTCATAGCAAAAAAAATGTTTGTTATGTTTAACTGGAATTCCCCATGTTCTGTTTTGTGTCTGCCACCTCTTGTCCTGCAGCTACAATGCCAAGAAGGGTGTGGCTCTGTCTTCTCCATGCCTTCCCTTTAGCTGAAGACAGCAGTAAGGTCCTCCCAAAGCCTCCTCCTAAGGGCTGAATAAACGCAGCTGTTTCAGCTGCAGCTTTTAAATCAGCTTGGTGGCCTGCTGCTCTCAGTCCAGTTGTCAGTGCACCCACAGCAGAAATCCAGTTAGGGTTTTCACCTTATTTTTTCCCACTTTCAGAACAGAGAAATGCAATTTGTATATTTTCTGTCACTAAAGAAAAGCAGCGTATTCTGTAGCTGTAAGTCACACTTGAAATCTTGGTGCTGCAAGAGGAGATGAAAAAACAGTGAAGCTTGTTATAACATTAGCAAAAATCTTACTGATTATACATTTGAGATAAGTATTCTGGTGGTTTCATACTAACAACTTTGATTTTTACCCATAATGCAGATAATCTGAAATACTGTAATGTGTAACCACTAATACTGTCTTGTCATAAGCTTTCAGGAGCAGTCACATGGGGATTGCTAGGTGCTTTCTTTCCCTACAGTTAAAAAAGAAGCTTCGGGTTTGGAATATTCTTACCCTTTTGTACCAAATTACTCAACAAACAGTGTAGGAATGAGCTCCTCTGAGCAGCACAGCAGCAGCTAATCTTTCACTCTGCGTTTCTTAAGCTGTCAGCACACGTTTTAGCTTGCACTTGAGAAATTAGAAGCTCACGTGGCTTCTCATACCACAAACTGCTTTTTGACATCATTTTCTTCAATTTCTGTTAACGCTAAAAATAAATCTCTGTCCTTTGTGTGCATTTATAAGGCCACAACTGAAGCCTAAACTTGCTTTGAGTTTTAAAACAGCAGCTTTTTGCTTTTCAGTCACTAATGTCACTAAGAGCTGTTTAGCAAAAAACGTGTGCCCTTGAAACTGTGCTTTGGAGCAGTGCTCTTCAGTGTCTTTACTCCTTAGCCAACAAACCCCTTAGCTTCCCGTTTCCCCACACAGGACAATCTTCTTAGTAAATCCATCTCATTGCTTACTTATAATGAGGTTAGGATTTTGGACATAAATGCAAGAAAATGGGTAACTATTGAAAGATCAATTTTTGTGTGCAATTAACACAGTTGTTTGTTAATGTGACTGCATTTGTGAGTTACTCAGCACACATGACCTCTCAAGTGATTTTACTATTGTTCCAAATGCAAGTTTATGAAAAACTGCCTTTTTTTTTTTTTTTTTTTTTTGCTAAAGATTTTGGCAGATTTCCCAAGTGAAAGTTTAAACTAATTCCCGTAGGGTAGAGCAATTGCATTGTGCTGAAGTGTGTGCCTGGCTATTGTGTGCTTGCTTACTCTGCTTCCTAATTCTACTCATGCTGCTGTAAATAACATTCAACCTTAGCAACCCAGAGTTCAAAAGGGTATGCAGTTCTATGTGCAGGAGCTAAGACGCTGTCTCTATGCACCTTCTGTTCTGTTTTTGACAGATGAATATGAGAACATTCATATGAGCCGTGAAAGCAAATTAGGAAAAGCTTCATCTTCTTGTCATGTTTTGCAATTTTTTTGTTTTGTTTTGTTTTTTGTTTTATGCTCTCTTTGGTGGTCAGAGGGACTACCAGGGAAGGGTTTTGTAGCAGTGCAAGAGCTGATGACTACCTCATGTTGAGCTCTTGTAAACCGAATGTTTATGTAAAGGCTAAAGCTGGGGACATTGAGCCTGGCATCAATCTTGCCAGTTCTTCAGGAAAGAGACTGGCTTGCTTCCACCAGTAAAATTATTGCTTTCCCAATTCCCCTGCTTTTGGAGGTCTTCAAGAGTGAGGAGGGAACTAGTGATGTTGTACTTCCCACAGCTGTGTTGTCAGGATCTCTTTCATCCATGCTTCAGGGGATTGAAGAGGCTGCTTCTGTCAGACCTGCAGTTCAGTCAGCTACGAGAGTCCTATACACTTCATCCCTTTTCAGATCTTCCATAATAAGGGTGAACAGTGAATGTTTTTTTACAACAGGTGGACCACTGCTTGTCTCTTGCCCAAGCAATTCTTCTCAATGGAAAAAAAACATCCAGGCATATTCTAGGTGAACTAGCATCTCCAGCATCTTGCCACTTATTCCTGGCTAATATTTTAATCCCACCAAACTGAAATTACCTTTGGAGAAACTGGATGCCAAATTATACTTCAGTTAGTGACTTCCCAGTATGTCCTGAAAGTTACTGTAACACCTGAAATTGTAGTCCAGCATCCATGTTCCTAGAGGGCACTGCTCCTGGCAGTGTTCGTGTGGCTCTGCCCTTCCAACAGCTGAGTCCTCCCCATTCTTGAAGGTCACCATGTTGTCTTCTTTGACTGCTGGATGGTGACAGCTGTGTTTCCCCTGTACAGTATTTAACTGACAGCAGCCTGTACAAAGTGGCAGTGCTTTCCTTTGCAGCACACCCTGTTGCAATTCAGCACCTCCAGCAGAAGAGCTGTGTAACATTTCATCTCCAGCTACTAGCTGTGAAGCTCTTTGGCATTTGTGTCTTCAACAAGCACATGGTTATTCTTTCCCCAGCTTCTAGCTGGGCACTGCTGCAGTCATTGAGCTGCCCCATTGCTACTGGCTGCCCCCCTTCCAGCCCTCCTGCAGTTTCATTTCAGCCTGGAAAAGAGCAGGCTCTGAGGTGCCCTTGTAGCAGTTTTTCAGTATCTAAGGGAGAGCTACAGGAAAAAAGGGGACAGAAGCATTAGCAAGGTCTGTGGTTATAGAGCAAGGGGAAATGGTTTCAAGCTCAGGGAAGGTAGATTTAGGTTAGATAAGAGGAAAAAGTTTTATAGTGAAGGTGGTAAGACACTGGAACAGGTATCTCAGAGATGTGGTGGATGCCCCGTCCCTGGAGACTGCCAGAATGAGGCTGGATCAGGCACTGGACAACCTGATGTAGCTGTGGTGTCCCTGTTCATTGCAAGGGAGCTGGACTAGATGACCTTCAAAGGTCCCTTCCAACTCTTAAGGATTGTATGATTCTGTGTGGCAGTTCTCACTCAGTGTTCTCTTTCTCAGCCTCCCCCATGCTGTCTTGGACTGAAAGGAGCTGCAGTGGCAGCAAGCACAGCTGGTGAAAACATCTGGCAAGAGCAAGCCCTCAGAACCAGGAAGAAACCATGGGCTTGTGTGTCAGGGCACGTGTGCACATTTCAAAGATGTCCATGTTTCCAAGAACGTCAGCTGCACGGTCTGTGAGAGGATCATCTTTTCAATGTACTGTACACTGCTTGTACCTGCCATACTCTCCCTCACTGTAATCCCAACTCTCAGGCAAGTGCAGGGCAGTACAAGCAAACTGCCCTATAGACTCTTAGCTCCCACAAGCCATTCACAGCCATTAAAGTACTGCCACTAAGCTTGCAAAATAGTATCATTCATATATACATATAAAGAAAAAGGAATAGGAATCAGTCTTATCTATGTATGGAATTATATTTCAGGAACAGAATTTGAGTGTAAATTTAATCACTCTCAGGAAATAGTGGCATCACTCTTTTTTTGTTTGCTTGTTCTGAAATGATATGCAGTTGATTGCTTTGGTTTTAATTTTTATGTTTTATAGTACAATAAGTAGGAAAGAGGCATTTTAAAAATCCAAATAAACTTCAGTTTGTATTAAGGTAAATACAGAGAATAATGGAGACCAAAGAGAATACTTTCTGAAATGTACCTTATATTTGACTTTGGTTATGTTGCTTCACTTCTGGGGTCTATATAGGGCTAGTATAGAAGTTTGGCTGGAGCACAAGCCATATGATCATTCTACTAAAATTAGGCTCCACTTGTCACAGGCTGCAGAAGCTATGGAGCTGTCATGCTGGCCCGAAGCAGGAGGAAGAAAAGGGCCCCCTTTTCCCTCTCCTTTCCCTTGACTTTCCCTTTCCTCATAAAATCAAACAAGCAGCTGTAGGTGAACCCTCCTGCATGCTGTATTTAGTTAGAGACACACCTCAGCTTGTTCTCTGTCACCCCACGTGCAAGTGCAAATTAAAGCCCTGTCTGTGTCATGCAACCCAGTGCAGGTGAGGCAGCAGCAACCCCGGCTGAGCCCACGGCCATCCCACAAAACCGTGTTTGTGTGAGATGGATGATTTGGCAGAAAGTGACCAGACCTGCGAGGGCAGCAGAAAGCTTTGCTGTGACAGCTGCGACCCCTCCAGAATTGCTTTGTCGATGCACTGTGCTGCGTTCAGCACAGGGACCGTGTCCTGGCGTGCCACTGCAGCGCGCTGCTGGGAGCTTCCTTGGGGCAGACCGCTTCTTTATCAAGGGTGGTACTAAGCTGTAAATCTCACTGCTGTTGGATTTTTCCCTCTGGAAGAAAAGCAAATAAATGCACACCAAAAAGATCTACTGAGGCGAACTGAGTGCTTAGGTACTACAAAACCCAAAAGCAGCAGCTGGCCACAGGCTGGGGGGGAAGGGGGAGGGGGGGGCAATGGGGAATGCTGTGTTTGCTCCCCTGCGCTTTTTGCTGGGCACCTGCTGTCAGCCACTGCCAGGATCAGGATCCTCATCGCAGGGCAATCCTTTAAATGCTGCAGCACTCGGGGGATCAGTAACAAGATCTGGGTGCCAGCTCCCAGCTCTGCCGCAGGTGTCTATTGCATGTCATCCGCTTTCCCTTCTTCCTGGTAAAAAGAGAAATCGGCCATTCCCTAACTTTCTGTAGGGTTCTACAGGATGTACACGTTCTGCAGACAGGCTCTGCCCAACCCCCACCCCCTTGCTGTGTTGCCGTGGTGCCGGGCCCTGTTGACAGAGTCGCCATGGACTGTGAGAGGCTGCCGGTGGTGGTGGAGGTGACGGGGCTGCTCCGGGACCCAGCTTTCCATGTAGCCAAGTGCACAGCAGAGGTAACTGGGAGGAGTGGGGAACGCTGGAATAAGTGGAAATGGGGTGGGGGGGCCTGGGAGCCACGGGGATGCTTCACAGAGCTGGGTGTGGCTGGGCAGTCCCATAAAGTATGCGGCAGTCATGCAGAACAGAGTCCTGACTTAGCACAGTCCCCAGGCCTTGACCCACATTCTCACCTGTGCTCAGTCACCAACAGGACTGCAGCTGATGATGCTCTGAAATCTTTGAATGTCCCACTGCTTGCATCCATCTCACGTGGCTCAGGAGAGTGTAATTCGTAATTGTGAAGCAGATATTCTTACAAAATCTCCCACAGCGTTTGTGAGCAGGTGTTCAGAGCAGTGTGTGCTCCTGCAGGTGCCAGGAATTATGCCAGTGCAGAAGGGATGTGGTGCAATTATTGGACTTAGTGGGGCTGTTGCTGAGGTGTAATTAATTAGGAAAGCACATGCACAGATAGGATGGATGGTGGGGCTATTAGACTTCTTGTAAGCAATTTCTTTTTCCACATCTGCTGTATCTAGGCACTGAAGCTGGAGTTTCCAAGCAAGTTTGCAGATCCTGTAGTACGTCCTTTATTAGAATTTGCATGGAATGAATATTTACAGGCGAAAAAGAAGGTAACTCTTAAAACTATTAGATAGCTGCATGTCTATAATTAAGTAGATCTCAGCTCATGAGTAATAGAATATCCTGAGTTGGAAGGGACCCATAAAGATCATCAAGTCTAACTCGCAGCTCCAAACAGGACCCCCTAAAAATCAAACTATATGTCTGAGTGTGTTGTGCAGGAACTTCTTCAACTCCAGCAAGCTCAGCATTGTGACCAGCCTGGGCAGCCTGTTCTGTGCCTGATCATTTTCTCATGAGGAAACTCTTCCTAATACCCAGCCTGACTCTCTCCTGACACAGCTCCCATGCTTTCCCTTGGGTGCAGTCACTTACACCTTCTTTCTGTGGTAGAAGGGATGAGCAGCTCAGGGAGAGTACAGAGAAGTTGTTAGGATATGCAGGGAGAAAATTAGAAAGGTAAAAGCCCAGCTTGAACTCAACCTGGACACAGTAAAAGAAGAAAAAGCATTTTTACAAATATATTAACAGTAAGAGGGCAGCTAAGGAGAGAAATTTTCCATCTTTTACTAGATGTGGCAGGGAATACGACCACTGAGGATAAGGAAAAGACTGAAGTTCTCAATGCCTTCTTTACATTTGTCTTTAGAAGTCAGATCAGTTATCCTCAGGGTACTCTACCTCCTCACCTGAACATCTGGGATGCAGGGCAGAATAAACTTCCCACAGTTCAGGTGGAAACAGTTATACACCTACTTATCCACATGGACTGACTGACACAAATCCACCACCCTTGCTGAGGGAGCTGGTGGAGGTGACTGCCAAGCTGCTTTCTACCATCTGTCAGTATTTCTGGTCAACCGGAGAGGACTGGAGGCTTGTCATTGTGACTCCCATCTACAGGAAGGGTTGTAAGAAAGATCCAGGGAACTATAGACCTGTCAGCCTGACCTTGGTGCCAGGAAAGGTTTTGGAGCAGACCATCTTGAGCAAGATCATGCAGTATGTGTGGGACAAAACCCCTGCTCCAGACTCTTTGGGTTGGCAACATTTGAGAGTTTAAAAGTAGGAAAAGCACAAAAATATCACAGGCCACCCTACCTGTGGTACAGCATTACCAATCACATCTTTACATGAAAATAATCCCTTGAGCTCTGTGCTCTCCCTCTGTCATGTAGGAGCTAAGAGGTGAGGTGTGGGCGTATGCCTCCCATGTGATGTGCTTCATTAATGGATGGCTGCTGGGTGATGAGAAGGAGTTGCTCCAGTGGGCCCATTGCAAATGGGGCTACCGTGATTTTAAGCCTGAGGCCCTTTACCAAGCAATCGCTGAGGACTTCTATACCAAACACCTGAGGAGCAGCCAGGCAAGTAGCATGGTTTTACAAGAAGAGTGTATTATCACAGAATCACAGGGGTTGGAAGGTACCTCTGGAGATCACTGAGTACAACTCTCCTGCTAAAGCAGGTTCCCTACCATAGGTTACACAAGGAAGTGTTGAGGTGGGTCTTGAACATCTCCAGACAATGAGACTCCACATCCTCTCTGGGCAGCCCTCTCCAGTGCTCTGTCACTCTCACAGTAAAGTTTTTCCTCACATTCATATGGAACTTTCTGTGTTCCAGTTTGTACCTGTTGCCCCTTGTCCCATCCCAGTGTACCACCAAAAAGAGCCCAGCTGCATCCACTGGACTCCTGCCCTTTAGATATTTTCAAGCACTGATAAGATATTCCCTCAGCCTTCCCTTCTCCAGGCCAAACAGTTGCATGTCTCTCAGCCTTTCTTCAAAAGGGAGATGCTCCAGATACCTCATTGTCTTTGTGGCCCTCCACTGTACCCTCTCTATAAGCTCCCAGCCTTCTTCAACTGGGGAGTCCAAAACTGGACATAGTACTCCAGATAAAACACTCAGATGAAACACAGCAGATATCACACTAATTCCATGTGGATTTGGGAATTAAGGGCAAAGAGCAATTAGTGTCCCTTTTGGTGGGTTGATGGCTATTCCTGCTAATTCATTTATCCTGCCTATATCCTACGGGCCACAACAGGCACACAAACAAGCACAAGGTGAAGAATCCTAACCCTGAAACTGCTAGGATTATTTCTACCCAGAAAAGAGTGAAACATTCATTGCCTTTTTGTCTGTTTAAACAAAGCAATAAGAATACAGAATACCATCCCACAGACGTGCTGAGATGGCTTACATTGGGCTGCAGGCACTGACCTGCATTAGAAAGTGAAAGCTGCACTGAAAGCTGGCCTTCATCTCACTGGATTTGTTTTTCTGGCCCAAACAGCATGTATTTGTGTACTTGGACATAGCCATTGAGGAGCAGCCCATTGGGACACTTCTGTTTGAGGTAAGTGGCTGAGTAGAACAGCAAAAGCAAGGAGCAAAGACACCAAACGTTGGATTTTCACTTCCTCAAGGAAGGGAGGCTGAAATCTGGACAGCTGATGTCAGTTAGGAATTTCACATTTTTCCTCTGGTGCTCATTTTACAGCTCTTTTCTGATGTATGCCCCAAAACCTGTGAGAATTTCCGTGCTCTGTGCCAAGGAGGAGTGATGTCTCCTCGCAGCGGTCAAGAGCTCACTTACAAAAATTCTTGTTTTCATCGGCTGGTAAAACCTGTGTGGATCCAAGGAGGAGGTGTGTTTCCAAATATCCCAAGTAAATCTGGGTCACAGCAGAAGTGGGATGGGATGACTGGCATGGGTTGTAGTCCAAGCAGATGTAACCAAACCAAAGGACAAGACACAGAGCTGTATCAGAAGAGACTGCCTTCATTACTCCACACTTGATCAGTTATCTGTCTTATCTACCTGTATTTCTTACCTGTGTCTGCCCTGCTTACTCCAAGTGAGAATGCTCAAATCCATTTTTAGTTTATACTTTTAAGATGAATTTTCAAGTCCAAGAATATCTAAGCAGCTATTTATGTAGTCCACAAAAGCAATCTAAAATTACTGCCTTCCCCATCAGAAATTTTCTTACATTTCTCTTTTACCAAATCCTTTTTCTCAGGCAAGTTAGCAGTATTAATCTGCCATAACATCATAGCTCCATTCTCCTTCTTCCTTGCTCTCACTCCATTCACTGCAATCAGTACCCTTCTCCCAGCCTGCCCCTGCCTTGGCTAATGCAGTGACTCATGAAAAGTTATTCCAAAAAGTCTGTTAAAATGTTGGCATTAAAAGGCAAACACTGGTGTCCCTGGAAGATAGGCAACCCATTTCTCCAAGATCTGCTGGGGCCGCTCAGACAACCCTGAACCATGCCTGATACACCTGACCTCTGATCATCACTCTCTGCCTACCCAACAGACATAACTGGGAAAGGAGATGGAGGAGAGTCAATTTATGGTCCCACTTTTGAAGGTATGTTTTCTAAATTCCCTCACTGCACAAATGTCAAATTTCAATAAAAATCAAGCTGTTTGTCCGATCTTACAGAATAACCTGGGGACTTTCCTTTCTTTCCCTTGAGTAAATGGTTTGATTTTCAGTGAGATTTTGGCTTCAGCACTGACTTGCAGTCTTGGCCCCCTCTTCTGATGCCCTGTGCTGGATGTTGAGCTCCACCGGTCCTTTTCTCTGCCAAAATCAGGGCAGAGGGTCACCTGCCTGCCTGCTTCAAACTGCAAACTCTCACACAGAAGTGGGTTACCTGCAGAACTGCAGGCAGCTGATACCTTTTGCTTAAATGTGTTTAAAGTAATGGAAGTGAGTTGGCTTTAACTCCAGATTTCCTTGACCTCGGGCAGCTTTTAAGGCTTGGGCACACCACAGGCATTGCCACTATTGGCTCTGCAACTTTGGATGTGAATTACTTCTGAATCCAACTGAATGTAGAACATCTATAAAGCTGTGAAAGTCGAGGAATGACAGGCGTGACCAAATTGAACAATTAATATTCCCCTGTGCTGGTAGAAACTAGATAGATATAAAGAAAAAAAGAATATTATTACATGCAATATTTAAGAAAAAATAACCCATGTAATTGACATAGACGTTTGGGATATTCTGTTTGGATTAAATGCTACCCATAAAAACATTTTAGGTCAGCTAAAGCACTTCTGAAACTGATTTATGTTCTCTTATGTAAAAGCTCTCTTACTGACAATGTCACCACCAATGTTACATCTGAGCAGGCTGGGCAGCAGCCAGCAGTGAGATCAGAAGTGCCAAGTGTAGCTGAAAAGTTTATTTTCAAAGGCAGCAAAGAGCCCACTTTCACCTCGAGGCGATGGGACCAAGCCAAAGCAGGCTGGAATTGGGTAGCCAGGAGAGTTTGAGCTCTGCTGCCCAGGGCTCTGCTCCTTCTCCTTTTCCTTCCAAAGCAGCTCATTGCTTTTCATCCCCTAGCAAGGTGTTCACTTGGGTATGCCTGTCTATTTTAAGGCTTAGATTGCTTTCCGAGTTCTTCCTGCCAAACTATTTACATAGAGGGCAGAGGACAAATATCTTTGATAACTGCAAACAGTGACAGATGCCTCTGTCAGATGGTGAAACTTTTCTGCAAAACTGGGTGGTTGGCACGCCTCCATTCACTGCAATGCCTGCTGAAATTAATGGGACACAGCTATATTTTACTGTGACAAGCTCAAAGTACTGAGGTAATTACAGAGAATCACTTGGACAGGAGAGCCGAGTCATCGCACAAAGCATCCTACTCCAAAATTAGACTGCTGAAGACATTTTGCAAACCACGAGTCAGCGTTCAGGGAGTAACTATTCAGTTAACATTTCATTACCATTTTTACGAATCGGCTTCTGAGAAAGGCACTCAAACAGGGTAATAATTATAATAAAAAAGAGAATGATAAAATCGAAATATTTTAATTTGCTTCTTTGCTTGCTTGAGAACTAAACATTAGTGGGAAGCTTTTTTGAGGAAGGACACTGGTTCATAGCAGTCTTTACTCTCATGAGACTGGATGAGGGACCTGTGTGGAAAAAGGAGAAGAGTAGGAAAGAAAGACATGGGAGGTTATGGGAGCTGGAAGCAAAGAGAACAGAGGAAGCAGTACAAATTCTGCCTTTTATCCCTAAACTCTTTTCCCAGATGAAAACTTTGCCATCCCTCACAAAGGAAGAGGAGTCCTTGGGATGGCTAACAAGGGCCGCCACAGCAACGGCTCCCAGTTCTACATCACCCTTCAGCCAGTTCCCTACCTGGACAAAAAATGTGTGGCCTTTGGGTATGTATGCACAAGCTTGCATCTGCTGCAGCATATAGGTTGCCCTAGCACTGCAGGACATGGAGGTCCATGCAATTCCTACACCAACTGCAACATGGATATCTTTGGCCAGAGAGAAGATGGATAAGTCACATTTGATGTATCTACTGACACCCTTTTTTTGCCATTTCTTTGCCCTGGCCTGTCTTGATGAAGCTGGAAAACCCAATGGCAAAGCTAAGATTGCTGCTGGGATCTCTCAGGGACAAAAGCTGTAAATAGGTGTCTGCATAGCTTGGTGTCAGCTGGAGGTGTGTCCTAATGTCATGGAGGAAAGCCTCTGGTCTCTGCTCAGCCCTCAGTGGCCAAGATAAATTGTTTTAGTGAATGTTTGTCTCGGTAAATTAATGTAGAGCTGGCTCTGCTGGGATTTTCAGCTTTTCATAAATGTAATGAGGGTGATCATTGCTCTGAGCAGTTTGCTTCAGAGAGAGAAATCTGCAGTGCTGCTTTCATGTCAGTGTTCCAGATAGCATTTTGGAAGGACGTGAAAAGCATGACTGCTGAAGCTACAGAGAACAAGCCAAGTGTGGTGGTTGGATGGATAGATTTCCAGCCCATGGTGTTTACCCTGAGTTTCTGCTTTGCCTCCAGCTGTGTAATCTGGAAGTGCAGGATCCTTGAACACAACTGACCTCCGTTACAAAGCTAATCTCTGCAGGACAAGCTCCTAATTAACATATAGAAAAACTGGAAAAACATTTTCTCCTGTAGCCATCTCACTTTCAAAACAGAGGAAAAGTTCAGATATTCTGTGCTTTCAATTACCTAAGGGTTTTTCAAAAGATACCAAAAACTGTAAAGACTGGAAAACGTTGGACTGTTTTCAGGATGCAGGTTGGCACTGCAAAGGGAGGAAATGAAAGGTATTTCTCAGGGAAATGCCTCCAATAACTGTCACTTCTGATAACACAATTTTTGACTCCTTTCTCCTCAAAAGTTATGGCCATTTGTAGCTGGGAATGAGGCCTGTTTCTTTAAATAAATGTGACTACCATAACTCATAGTATTTTCATATCCCCTAAAATGATAAATAGCAACGTGAGAACCAGTGGTGTTTGTTACCCCATGGTGAAGAATAACACACTGAAGAACAGAGCCTGCTTGGTTTCGTTATGGCAGCAGAGCTGGCTCCAGGGAGAGCTCTGCTCTACTGCAAAGGTGGATCAAAGCTGCTATTCTTCCTCCCTACTGCAGGCAACTGATTGAGGGCACGGAGGCTCTCCAGCGGCTGGAAGCTGTACCAACACACAACAACAGGCCCAGAGTGGCCTGCAAAGTTACAAACTGTGGCATCTTCCAGCCATGATCACCAGCTGGTTTACAGCAAGGTAGCACACTGTTTTCTGCTCAGCTTTTTACAGACCTCGGTGGCTTTCACGTTATGACAAAATAAACACTCCTGGCGTATGTGAATGTGTTGGAATCATTATTTTGACTTACTTTAGAAAGTGCTCATAGGTTGTTAAAACCACTTTTATGTGAGTATAGAAAAAAATAATAATTGTGAACATAAAGTATAGAAAAAGACTTCTGCTATAGTCTACAGTTTCTGGATAATAGCTTAGTTTGATTATATAGTGCCAGGCAGACACAGTACTGCTGGAACACACCCAGAGGGATAAAGCCAACCAGTCTTGGCTAAATTCTGCCTCTACCACCAACCTCCACCCAGCACAGAGTGCAGCTCGGGGTACTGTTGCCCAGCACAGCTCTGACTCCAAGTGCAGCCCACATGCTGTAACTCAGATCTATCAGAGCAAGGGAGAAAAGAATGTTTGCAGGACTGAGGTGTCTCTGAATGCCAGACATTTGATCCTGCAGCGACTGCTATGAGCTAAAAGAAACACCCTTGAAATCAGGTTGAGCTGCTTCAGGCTAAAATGAGGAATGTTAAAACAGGTGTAAGTTTCAAGTAATTATTTTTGATTAAAATTATGATTGTCGCTAAACCAGAGTAAAATCTTGTTTATAAAGTTATTGCACAGAAGGAAATTCTAAGGTTGCCTGTGGATGAAAATATGTAATACACAATTGATTGCTGCTGTGGATGATCTCACACATGCGAGATGTCTCTTAGGAACTGCGCAGAGCCCAGGCACTGACGGTTTCAGCAGGGGATGGCAGAGAAGCACTAAAGGAAGAAAATGAAAATGCTGCCTGGAGAGGGGCCACGAGGCAGTGCACAGGAAGCTCCCAGGAAAGAGCAGCAATGCTAAGAGCTGTGTCAGGGCTACGCAGACACAGTCAGCTTACCGATCTCTCGCCTGTATTTCCAGCACCACAAAGAGACTGTGCCAAGGGAGCGACCTTTGCTCCTGCGCTGAGCTCTCTGCATGAGCCACTCAAATCTGCAAAACAGGGCCAGTCTGAGTTGGGAGAGGTGGAATTAGCAAAGTGTGAGAAGAGACCCAGTTTTGTCTGAGCTTAAGACGAGATTTCAGGAAAAGCAGCGTTCTAATTCTTTGCTAAATGGGGATGAATTTAATAAAGCACTTGGTTAACTTGGTGCTTGAAGAGTCCATAGACCTACAGTGATCCCGCATACTCCGAGGGAGTGTAACAAATATCATAACTTTAGCAAGAGGATTCAAGTTTTTCTTTAGTTATTATGAGAAGCAAAAACCTAAAACACACTGATATGTCTGCAGCTAGCTAAGGAGCTGTCAACACATTTTCTTCTTTTATTCTGTAAAGAATTCTGAAATCTATACACAGACAGCTGCACAGGAACTAAGTTATCTGTAGGAAAATCTCAAATCAATTACACTGTCTAGAGAATAATTATTTTTACTTCATAGTTCTGTGCCAAAGGTGAAAATATAGGCTCCATAAAACAATATATTTCCTGACAAATTACTTTTCATAAGCACTGGAGAAAATGATGTGGCAGGGTATGGCTTCAAAACTTGCAAGTACGTTAAATCACATGCACATTTCTGAAGGTGAAAGAGAAGTAATTTTAGTTCTGCAGGTTATAGAAGAAAATGATTCAAGGACACTTCTTCAACTTCTAATTTGAAGAGAAGTCATTATGTTTCTGTTTACTTGGCTTCTGTATTGAGACCTGCCTACAGCAAGCAGACCCCTTACTGAACTACACTCATATTTACCGTAGGCTGTGCCCAGAGGGTGCATAAAAAGGGCTCTGCTGCTGGCTGGCTCGCTCACAGCAGGTCTGCCCTGCAGCACAGCTGCACCACTGTGTCCCCAATGTCCCCACAAGAGACTGAGCCAGAGCACAGTGTGTGCTTCACATCCAAAGGACTTGACCTGAGCAGCAGTTGAGGCATAGCAACTCATGTTCTGAAGACGGGTAATGTTTGGGATCCCACAGGGTAGCAAAGGCCTGCTCACATCAGGCATCAGAAAGCTGATCCTGTGCCAAAGAACACTGATCTGACATAAAGTACAATGGCTGAATGTGTGACATACTGGGTGGGGGACAACTGGTTGGAGTTACACAACATGGAGAACGTTATAACAAAAGGAACAGAGCAACTAGGACATATTCTGAATTTTAGGGATAATGATCCTGCAGGCCAGCAACAACTATTGTATTTGCACCAGTCAGGACAGGACACTTTACCAGCAAAACTGAGAGGAAATCCTTCATCCAGTATTGAGGAGGTCACTTAGAAGAGAGAGTGTGTCCTTAAGTTCTGCTTCTCCAAATGGTGCAAATTAGATACACTCAAGGAGCTCTGGCTGACAAACAGTAAAACAGTAAAGGAATAATCTTGTTTGTAATGTAAACCTCAAGCCAAAAAGATGCTTTAAGATGCTTTGTGCCATGTTTTCTTTTGCAACCCACTTCTCTGATGTGACTTGGGATGCCTTGTGTTCTCTGAAAGCTCATCCAGCGCAGTGTGTGGGTCCCAGCTGCCCAGAAGAAGAGCTTCATCCTTCTACTCCATCTCACCTCTCCCTGTCACCTTTCACTCCGCTTCTTGCACCCTTATGTAATGGTATGAAATATCCAAACCCACTTTGGATGGTGTATTTTCCTCATTAAAACACTGGCTGTGTCTTACTTTCACATACACTCCTCTTGCCACACAGATGAAGTGACACTTTGGAAATGAACAGAAATGGTTACAAATTGAACCAAATATGTGTTCCCTTCAGTTTATCTGCTATTTTTAATTCCATTCATTGCCACCACCCCAAACTATGGGATGCTCCTCCAGCACTTCTTCAGAAGCCCCATCATTACATTGTGCTCAGCATTACCAATGCAGGATGATCTGCTGGGATTTCTGGGCATTTACTACATTTCAGATGTACTTCCCTAAAATGGACATCTGCAGACCCTTAAGTTTTACCCATTTTTGCCAAGTATTTTACATATATTTCCAGTAATGCAGTGACTGCATCCTGACATTCAAAGCAGAGGTAAATGGTTTTCTAACCACTAAGTATATAACAGTGCAATGAGAAATGAATACACTGATGAGTCTTGTATTTCAAATCCAACAACAACAATCCCAGCTGCTGTGGCCCTGCTGACCGTATTCCTCAACAAAGTCCCGAGATGCTGACTGTAAGAAAAAACAGACAAACCACATTTATCACTCACTTGGATTCCCACCAGCCCCAGGATTACAGGACAGACATCTTTTCACTCACTTCTGGAGACAAGCTGTAGCTGTAACTCTTGCCCTGACAGCAGTCTCCTGTTTTTACTGATCTCCTTTATTTCCTCCCTGCTCTTCCAAATGTATGCACACTGTTTTTATCATAGAATCACAGAATTGTAGGAGTCGAAAGGGAACTCTACATAGAGTCCAACCCCCTGCCAAAGCAGGCTCCCTAGACCAGGTTGTACAGGTATCAATTGCATTTAACACATATCTTCCTTGTTTTCAGTCTAAAATGACAGTTTAGCATGCTGTCCTCATGAAATGCAGGCTGCAGCCAGCATGACACTTCATAAAGCATTTCACATGTGACAGAACACTGTACAAACTGATGAAAATAGACTTAGTGCCATAACCTGTGAGAGTTACTAAAAGAGAAAATTTGAGCTCAAATGATGCCTGATGTTTGGTGAAATCACAAGAGAAAACCCAGTGAATGAAGGATGCCACAGGATATCCCTCGTCCTTCTCCCAGCACGTGAAACTCTGGCATGGCCAGGATGGATGGGTGGCAGTCACATGCTGTTCTGGTCCCTTGGCAATGTAACACTGCCTGGCAATAAAGGAGAATGGAAGATTAAGCTTAGAAGTTTAGTTGGCAGCTTCTTCCTTGTTACTGCGCAACTCAGCTTAAGACAAACAGCAGAACTTTCCCGATTTATCGCGTCTCACTCATCTCCCCTTTAGCTCTGATGGTACCATGTTAAAATGTGTTTTGAAGCTCTGGCTCCCCAGCATTAGAAACAGCCCTGGATGTTTGCCTTGGTTTCCCAGTATTTGCCTGTCTCGGCACTGCGTATGATATTGAAACAGATTTGCAGCTTTATTTGCAAACTCCACTGCTGACGACACATACCGATACGAGATAAAGACACCAAAAAATAAGACAAGAGACATAGGGAATACACAGCAGGCGAACTGTCGACCCCTCACAGCCCCGCGCCTACGGGAGGGGGCAGAGGGATGTCCTTCCAGCCAATCAGCGTCCGCCGCCCACCAGCACGTGACGCGCGGGAACCGCTCCCGCGGAGCGGCGGGGGGATGGGGGCAGAGGGGGCCGGCTCGCTGGGTGCCGCCCACGTGACGCGGCGGGGCGGGGCGGGGCGGGGCGGCGGCGCTCGGAGCGGAGCGGCGGGAGGGGAAGCGCTGACGAGCGGGAGTTGCTGTTCCTCGCCGTGCCGCCGCCATGGGCTGGAGAGTTGCGCTGCCGCTGGTCGTCTTGTGCTTCGCCTCAGCGCTCTGCGAGCCGGTGGCTGGGAGCGGTCGGGCTGGCGCGCTCGACGACGCCGCCGCCGTTGGTGAGTGCCCCGCGCTCTCTTCCCTCGCCCCCCCCTCGTGCTGCCGCCGACGGGGCAGCTCCTCCTGCTCGCCGCCCGTTGAGCGGGGCGGGCCGGCGCGGAGTCGCTCCCGCAGGCGGCGGCTCGCTGCGCGGGGAGCCCGGCGGTTCGGCCCGTTAGCGGGGCTGCGGCTGAGTCACGGCGGCTCCGCTCCGGGAAGTCGGCGCTGGGCGGGCTGCGGGCGGTGCTGACGTCAGCGGGGCCGCCGGGGAGCGGAGGTCGCGGTCCCCGCGGTGCGGCGGGAGAGGGCGGTGTGAGCCCGGCGGGCGGCGCGCGGCCCGACCTGCGGAGCCAGGGCAGCCTCGCCTGCGCACACGTTGCGAGCGCGCAGCTATCCGATCCCATGCTGCTCCTTCTCAGAGCGGATAACTCAGCTGGCAGTGCGCTCTTGAAGCGTTTGATTTTAAAGAAGCCGGACTCTTGCGGTCCCTCAGCTTAGATAAATGCGTTCCCCTTTCCGTCTGAGTCTGGCTTGGAAGGGAAACTGAAAGCTCCGGCGCGCGCGGTGCCTGCCGGCTGTGCTACATCGCCTGCCTACGACAGGGCTTCCCAGGGGCAAGCTCTGTTGGAATGAGTCGCTGCCCATTGCCCAGAAGAATAAATGAATTTAGACTTTTTTATCTGAATCCGTTATGAATAGATGATCTCTAGAGGTCCCTTCCAACCCCTACGATTCTGTGATTAAGGAATAGTCGTATCGCTGTTCAAGTGCTGTGCTTCTAAAGAGTGAACAGGGCAGGACTGTTGCGTTCCTCACTGATTGCAACTGGTAGAGGTCTGTTTCCACCTGTCTGCTTTCAGGAAATGTAAAGAAGCAGCACAAGCACTTCTAGCCTCATCCTGCCCATATCCAACAAGGGCAGTAGTAGCCAGGCACAATTCTGAGTACCAGGAAACTGAAGCTAAGAGTGCTGGTGCATTTCTGGTTGCTATCTTGATTGCTCTGATCTGTGATTAGTCAGACTCCATTCTTTGGGGAGCAGGATGGAGTAAAGCAAAAGGTCATCCGTCGTTTCATGGAGTGGGTAGTATTATATTCAACGAGTCAGAGACTGCGGTGTAAAGATGTGTGGTTTTGGGTGGGTTTTTTTTGTTGATGGTGACTGTGATTAAGGCTCACTCAAAGCTAATGTGAAATTGTAGACTGGGGACAGAATTTATTTGATCCAGATAGTGGATGTGTTGTCATCATGGTATTAAGGCAACGGTGTTGGACTGAGATTGACATAAAGAAGCAGCTGGACAGGTTGGGTGGCTGGCTTCTGCTGTGATCAAAGCAGGGATGGTCTGACTTCTGCCTTCTCTTATATACATTTGCGCATGACATCCTTTAAGCTCTCGTCTTTATTTCCCTTCTGCTGCTTTCTGCTGCAGGCTTTTTCAGTAGCCAGCTGTATTGCTTAGAGAAATGTAACCAAAAGGAACTGAGCTCCTTGTTTGAGGTTTTAAGTTTCTGCAGTATAAATTTGGTGGGCTTTGGTAATTTCATTAGAATCATATATTTTTCTTGCTCGTCCAAATTCACTATTGTTAGGTTACTTGAGGCATATTCTTGATGTATATGTGTGGTCTGATTTTGGGCTGTCAGTAGCTCTGTGAAGGAAATATAAATGCTTTTGACAAGATACAAATACAGACTGTAACTTTTAGGAGCTGTTAACTCAGTGTGAAAGATTGTGCCTTAAACCCAGAGATATATAGGTGAGAGTTCACACCTCTAAGAACTGTTTCCATGGGTGAGCTTGCTTTTCATACAGGGTTTGTTTTGTCTTAACCAGTGTATCAGTTTGGTTTTTTTTTCTTGTGCTTTTTTTTTCCCCCCAGACATCTGTGTTAATGCTTCTACGTGTAGTTCGTGTATTGGTAATGACACACATGAAACAGGCTGCGACTGGATCGAATGTAACGGTAAGCAGGGCTGTGCAATGCAGATCCTTTAACCCAACTAGACCTAATTTATTTATATTAACATTCACTACAGCGAGCAGATTGTTCTGTTTGATAATCATGCTCCATTAGAACTCGTATGTTGCATCTGTTGCTGAGCAATTTTGAAGTTCAATGTGAAGACACCTAAAAATGTTCGAAATAATCTTGGATTTTTAAGGCTACTGATCTAAATCTGTGCTGTTGATTAGCTAATGTTTTCTAGATGGTTCAGAATGTTAATAGAACAAACAAGCTGCTTGTGTCTGCCGTGAAGGAGTGGATTCTGAGAGGCAGGTGCATCCTTGTGCTACAGTCTCTTCTGAGGTTATGCCATAGACCTGATCACAACCACTAGTCTGGAACTGAAAAGGAATCCATTTAATGAGATAAGAGTAGTGTTCCTAAAACTATGAATTGCATCTCAGTGAAAGGGGTGTAGAAAAGCCCCCCCCCCCCCCCCCCCCCAACGTAAAGCATTAGCTGGCCTTGTTCAGAGCTTTCTTTTCTCTTCTATTGGAAAGATGGGTATAAATATATTTAGGTGTTCTCTGCTATTTGCTTGAGTTGACAAAGCTGCTGTTCACAGAGTCACGTTATGACCACGTCTTCTCTAAGGAGAATCATTCAAGTGTGGTGAATATAGACAAGATGATTTGAGTAGAGAACAACTTGACTGTAATGATAATGTTGTATATAGGTAATATTATAAAGGCCAGAGTGGTTCAGAACTGATGAAAAGAATTCAGGATGTTGGTTTGTCTGGTAGAGGCATTTTTACAGGAAGATGTTGTTAGAAATCCTACATATGTTGTCTGATCAGCAGGCAGCAAGGATTTATGCTGCTCCTGCAGATATCAAATATTTAACTTGCTGTCACAAATAGTAGAAACACTGACTAATTTTTATAGGCCTTACAGGAAAAGTACCAAGCTAAACTGTTAAGAGGAAAACAGTGTTTAACCAAGTACGTGTACTGCTTAAATGGAATTGAGTAACTGTAGTGAAAAAATACATCAAAACCTCTGTAATTAATCATTAATGTAATGGTGAGGTCATGTACATGGAAGTGGTTTTAATGTTATCCTGGCTAGAAGATGTTTGGTTTATCCTGGGAATGTTCTATTAGCGCTGAAGAACAAGCTGTAAGTGCTTCTTTCTAAATTCTACTGGTTTAAATATTCTTGTCTTTGACAGATTCACACATCTGTTTAAATGGAGGAGCAGCAACTCCTGAAGCATATGTTAACTGTTCACGTGAAAAACAGTGTTCATGTGAGTATTTTAACAACATGGAACCTAAATATCTGAATATAACAAGTCTCTTTGCAACTCCTTAACTTGTTGAACTTAGATAATGCCTTCTTCAATTTACATGATTGTACATGTACGTAAATAAGCCCTTTGCTTCCAGCTGAAACCTATGATGTGATACTGAAATACACAATTTTAGTGTTCATTCAGTGACTGCATCTGCTGTTGTTTCGAGAAGCTTGACGTATTTGAGTAGACAAGTCTGTTTGCCTACTGCCTTGGTTTCTTAGACTGAAAATTCCTGTTAGGTATAGCTTTGCCTATTTAGAAGTGCATTAAAGCTGTTAAGGAACTTCTTAGAATCATTGAGAGAGCAAGCTTCATATTAAACAAAAAATGTTTCACATGCTGAATCTACTGCTTCATCTGAGGTGTAGTAAATTGTGGGAAAGAAATAGCAAATCTGCTTTGTTAACTTCAGAGCTTCATGCAGTCCTGAAATGCAGCATCTGGGTTATAGAACTGCACACAGAACCTTCATGCTGGGCACATGTTTAGTTGCTTATTTACTTTGTGCTTTTCATTAATGTGTGCTTTCTGTGCAAGGCAGATCTGTGGTGTATGAATGATATAGATTAAAACTAGAGCTTTGCTTTTGCGGAAGCTGCCTAATCTTTCTGAAAGCTGTCAAGAAATAGATTTTAAAATAGATTTTTCTGGTTTTAAGATGCAGGGCATTAAATGAAAAATTTGTAATGCTCTTGTCTGGATTAGTTCAAGAGTGCTGCTGGAAGAAGTTGACTCACTGAATGAAGATGAAACTTTCGTGTTGCTTCTGGTGGAAGTGGCCAGTCAGAAGTAATGCTGCTGGACTTGAACTTCTGTGTTATTTCTAAAACTGAAGCAACTGCTCCTTAATCAGTGGAAAATTCCAAAGTACCAGTTTTTTCAGTGCTTTCAAAAATAGCATGCTATTAAAATGTTTTGCTGTATACCTAAGAGTAGCATTTCTGCCATCTGTTCACATTAAACCTTGTAGTGAAGCTATTGGTATGTTACATTCAGTTTCTGCATATTTAAGGAAATTTAATTGTAATCTTTAGTAGAGAATCTTTCTTGGTATCAGAGAAATCTATGCCTCAGCGGCTCTCCATTTATCCAAGGTAGCAGAAAACTGGGGTACCCTGAGTAGTGTGATTTGTACAGTACAGCCTGTATCGTGTTACATCTGGTCTAGTTCTGTGCATGGGAGCTGGCAGTGAGCAGTGTTGCTATGGGAGCACTGGGCTGTAAGTGGGCAGGGTGATAGTGCAAACGTCACGTAACTGAATAGTCCAGTAGCCGTCTCCTGCCCAGCTTCTCTTCCTGGCCTCTGCTCACATAGCCTAGTCGGGCTGGAGGAGTGACATACCTGGACCAACTGGTGCCAGTCCTTCTCTGTAAGTCAACTAAAATCAGTTGGCTGTAATGTAGGTGGTTGGGGAAAGTAAGGTGACAGTTCTGCTCACCAATCTCCTCTCCACTCCTCAGCTATGATTGGTTCCACCTGCCAAGTATTCTGTTTTAACAGAGGAGTTAACTTAGCACTGTCTGTTGTTAATGGGGAGGTGTATGAGATTTTTTTTTTTGATGAGACAGTGTCATGGTTGAGCACTACATTTTTGGGAGTTGAAGTAGGAAAAACATTAAGATGGCCTAAGCTGACTTGATGCAAGTAGAACCAAAAGGAGTGTTGATTCTGGTGTATCCAGAGTGTCTCTCAGGCTGCTCTGGTTTCCCACTGTACAGAATTGCTTCAAGATGCTGAAAATATTAAAATGAATGAATTCTAAAGGCTTCTGGACATAATGGTATTTTGGCAGGAAGCTTGCCGAGGCATGGGTGTTCACAGTGTTATCAAGCAGCAGTTTAAATGAGCTGTCTATGTGGGATTAGCTTGGTTAATCCAGGAAGCTGAAGAAAGTTCTTTACTTGGATTTTTATATCTGTATTAGCAACAGCCCTCAGAACAGACAGCCTTAGTTAAACTTTTAGATTCTTGAGGATGTCCTAGTCACCACCCCACCTCTGCATTCAGCTGTCTAACCACTCTGATTTCTAGTTGGCCTTAGTAGGTCATATTTGCTCACACCTCCAGTGAGGCTGGGAAGCAGCACTGATTACTTAGTGGGCTGCTGCATAAAACCTATGCAGTTTGCTTGTGCAGTAGGGCTGTTCTCCCTTTTGTTTGCTTTGAGGAATCTTAGTTGATGTAGTCAACAGGGATGTTGTACACAAGTTTGTACTGTGAGACTGAACACTGGCTTAGCTGAACTGCCTATGGCAAATTTTTTCATCTATTCATTTCAAGCAACTTGTGCTGTTAGTGTTTGTAATTTCAAAGCAGAACTGCAGTAAAATTCAGTGGTACGTGAGTCCCTGAAGCTCAATCTGTTAATATTCTCTAGTTAAAAGCTGTCATTAATGTTTTTAACGCAACTTTTTATTCTTTCATAGCTCCTACATCTGTTCCTTTTTCTAATACTACAGCGCCGCCTTCCAATACTACGACATCGCCTTCCAATACTACTACAGAGTCTTCCAATACCACATCCACTTCTGTTACCACAGCTCATCCTACTACAGGTAATATGAAGAAATGTGACCCAGGGAGTGGATGTATGGATGTGTGGGACTGCTTAGTGAACAGCTTTAAAATGTAGTGCCAGTTATAATGCACTATGCATTGCTAAGATTGCTTCTGTTGTCCTTTGTAGAATGGCAGTAAGCTAGGCCTTAGTGAATGAAAAAGAGAACAGGGGATATTTTTTCTGCAGATGGCTGTAGTAGTGTGGCTGCTTAACATCTGAGGTATGAAATACGTAAATGATTCCAAGGCCTGGAGGAAGTGAATTGTATAAACTGTAACAGTGAAAGTGCTTCCTTCCAATATTGTCTCAGTGGTAATTGAGTTACATTAGTCATTTCCAGTAATAATGAATTTTTACAGATTGGCTTTTTGTTGCCCAATCCAGAAACTTTTGTTCTCCCACATGCTGCCATCATAACAGTGAAGCTCTAAAAATCTTGTCTTTGAAAGTGTTTGCTGCTTAAAGTTGCTGGGAGGTAACAAGAATTGGTACTGGAGTATGCCCACAACAGCTTGGAGCATACAGTGTCAGCATACAGTGAGGTGACATTTAGTTTTGAGTAAAAGAACAAATGCTGGCACTTATCCCAGGTAAACAGCAAAATACTCATTAGTTTTCAGTAATACTAATCTTGTGGGGTGGAACGGGTCAGAGATCTGTCATTCTGCTTTGATAAACAAAGAACTGTTGGGAGACAGTGTAGCTGCAGGTGAGTGCTCACACATACCAATGGTGTCGTTGTTGGTTAATGAATTTCAGGGGAAAAGTGTTCAGTATCCTGTGTTAATCTCCTGGCTAGAGATACTAGATTTAAGTATTTCTTAAGTACAATAAATATTATTCTAAAGGCTATTATTGAAAGTCTTGATGCAGCTGTCTTGTTTCTTATTCACATACCAACATTTATTTAAAAGAAGTCTTTTTAAGTGAAAAATCACTCATACGTGAAGAACCTTGAAATATTTGGATAACAATCATGCAGTTAGGCTGTGAGCTTAAATAAATAAATCCTTTCTGCAGAAAGCTGGCTTAATGCCATGCAGCTGAACATCTAAATTGTGTGAGGTACAGTCGGAGATCAAAGCTTATTCTTGTTGAAGCAAAACAAGACAGATGATTTATGTAAGAACTTAAATGTTTGCAAACTTTGCTCTTGAAGCTTACAGTATGTGCATAGTCTCAATTTAAGTTTTCTCTCAAACAGCTTCAAACATCACCAATACAACTACACCTGCTCCTGTATCTACAACTGCCGTTACTTCAGCCACCAAAACCACCAGTATTCCAGGTAATGGTTATTATAAGTGTACTTGAAGCGTAAACCACTTAGACATTGTTGGTAATTGAGGATCTTTCAATGCAACACTTTAGCTTTGTGCCAAATTTAATTTTGTTGAAGCAAGGTACCAGCCTGTGCAACAAGGCTAGTTGATGAGACGTTTAATGTCAGAATCATGTTGGGCGAACTATATAAACCGGTCACTTCATGGTAGCATAACTGGAAGTTGCTTAATACCTCACCTGCAGGACTGATTTTGGAAGCTGTTCTTATATTTTGCAGTGTAATAATGGGATGTATTTATTTTATAAAGCCATCTTGTGATGGGAACAAGTAACTTGAAATAGAATGCTGCAGCATCTACCCTGAATATGCTGTTTCATGAGAAGCTGTGATGAGGTGAAGCTCTCATGTGGCCAAAAGCAGATGGCCGTTGCTTCTAGATTTGTGTGTTGTGGCTTCAGTTGGTTTCTTTACTCCAGGAATTATGCTTATGATAGATGGAAGGTGATGTGAATTTAGGCAAAAAATTGGAACAATCAGGAAAGTCTAGAAAGTACATTTTCACTGACCATATACAATATTATACTTCTATGGAAAGAAGGAAAACTTACTCAGTACTGAGGCCCAAAGAAGTTTGGCAATAATGGCTAGTCTTTTTGCAAACATTAATTAATTAAATGACAGTATCACTTGCCAGCAGCTGCATTTTGGCGTACCTGTACTTTTATTTCTGATGTTTGGATGTTCTGTCTGCGGGGTCTTAAATACAAGGAAGCTGCTGAAACTGAAAGCCTTGTGAACTCTAACTACTGTGTGTTGTTTGGCAGGTACAAATGCTACTGTGACTCCTGCACCTTCTTCACGCAAGTCTACGTTCGATGCTGCCAGTTTCATAGGTGGAATCGTCCTTGTTCTGGGTCTGCAGGCTGTTATTTTCTTTCTGTACAAATTCTGCAGGTCGAAAGACCGAAACTATCACACACTTTAGGACCTGTCACTTCATAATGGACTAGTAGCCCAAGACCTGTAGTTCACTGAACCAAAATATTTTCTGTTGCTCATGGAAGACAGCAGTTCATAGTACCCTTTAAATCTCTAAAGAAGACTTGGAAAGAATATTTTTGCAACATTATACTTGGCAAGAGGTAACATGAATCTCTCCAGCAGGTTTACTTGCAGTATTCTGCATGGGTTCTAATGGCTGTCTTTTCTTTAGTGGCTGCTGCTGTGGGACTTTTTTTGATATGCCAAATGTAGACATTTGAAAATTCAGTGGCAACACTGTCTTGAGTAGACAATCTCATGACTTATTGTGAAGGCTAATTAATCAACATTTGATAAAGTATCCCTTCAGTTTTATCAAGAATTGGATTATTGGTGACTGACTTCAGGGAGTGAAATGCTGTTTATACTAGCTTGTAACTCGCACAGTGTGCTGCTAGAAAGGTGAGCCAAATTGTAGAAGTAGATAATGTCTTAGTGGAATCAAAAAACCCATACATATATATTTTTTTTACGCAATAAAAAAAGATTGCCTGATAAAATACTGCATTCCAAACTGAAATCCCACGCCCTTTCCAAGTAATGCTGAAGGTAGAGAGGACGTTTATGAGATAATTCATGCAAAGAGGAAATGAAAATTAGTGCCTTAAATGACTTAAAAATTAGTAGGCTGCAAAAGCATCCCACCTATCTCAAAGATAAGTACAATATTTAGGTACTAGCCTTTATATAGGAGAACAGAAACCTGATATGTGTGAATTGAGCATTCCAGTTTCAGAATCTTTATGCTGAATAACTGGCTCCTATTGATTGTTTTTGAGGGTGAGGGAGCATGGTACAGTAATGTTCAGCTACAAGCTAGCTTTAAGTTGTTTACCTTTTTTGTTCGAACATGCAAAGGCCAACCATAAAACTGAAGTGATAGAGTAAGTACTGTTCACTCCCTGTTTAAAAAGGCAACAGTTTGCATTTATACTTGAAATAGTGTTTAGGGAATTCCTGACTTTTTCTTGTTCTTAAACTTACTTGTTGAAACTTCATTTCAATTCTTTTTAACCTTTGTGTGTGTCTGCTTGCTGCAGGAGCTATTCAAAGTAATCAGAGGATCTGCTGATTTGATTTGAGTCAGGATTGCTGTCCTGGTACTGCCAGGGCTGTTTCTTTTTCCCCAGCCTCATTCCTGCTATCAGTTTTGTATGACTTTGCAGTGAACTGGTTAAGGAAGTCTATTCAGCCAAATGCTTTTTTTGTTTGTTGGTTTGTTTTCCACTTGGCTGGATCACTGTTGTGATCTGAGAATAAGCAAAGACATGTCATTGCCAAAGTTGATCTACATAAACACCTTCAAAAATAAGCCCACAGGAAAAACTGAAGTACAGATAAAAGGAAGCGGTGGGTATGGCACATGGTTGTAGCTTTTGATGATAACCCCTGATCATCAGTTTCAGGGTGATCTGTAATACTGTCTTACTGGCTCTGATCTGACTGGGACTTGACACCAGTACAACGAAAGGATAACATTAATGCAGGTAACAGTCATGGTAGTGTAGCTTAGATATTAAACAAATTATGTTTGCAGATTTCTGAAGTGCACAGTTGGTTTTTGGTGTTTGAGTTTGAATGGCATCATTTCTATTGTGCTGCACAGAAAACTCAAATTACTATAAAAATAGATTATTCACAAGTACTGTATTTTTGAGTTCATGAGCTTGTGGTTTTCTAAGAAAAACTAAGACAATCAGCTCAGGTTCTTCAAGTGAGCAGCCAGCTTCCAGCAACAGCGTGTGTGGGTTAGATGGTATAACCTTGGCCTTATTGTGAAATCATTTAATCTGCCCTTTCCCTATCTTAAAACTATTTTATTACACGTTTAAAAAATATCCATGAGCTTGTATTCCGTGCTTTGAAGTAAGCAAAGTACTCTCCTAGAGCGTGACAACTTTCAGCTCAGCCAAGCAAACTGTATTCCTAGTAAATATATATATATGTTTGGCCTCCAAGGGCTATATTTTGGGAAAATTTGCGGAAAAAAAAATGCTTCAGAACACTTTGTAGCATGGAAGACTTTGCTGCAAGAGCATTGCTCTGTAAAATGTTGCTAAAATGCTTATTCATGAGCTACGCTGGCTCTGATTTAAGTTGTAAAATGTGTTGGTAAAGCAAACTAAAATAATTTTTCAAGTGCCTTAAAATTGCTTAATCTTTATGCCTCAAATTTTATTTAAGAGGGTAGAATGAATACCTTGCCTTAGTTACTAAAGTTTTCTTGGTGCCAGCAATTGCTACTTTCCAATACTTTAGGAAACCCAGGGTTTTTGATGTGTACAGATGCCAGTCTCAAAAACTCAAGCTTTTACTGCATCAGTTGAGCCGTGTACTGGAAGGCCTACAGTGCACGTTGGATGCTCATTAGCCTTGCCAACAAGGTGTAATCCACAATTGACAGAGTTGTGGCTATGGCTTTTCTTGTTCAGTTGTTTGTGGGGAGGGAAGGCTGGATTATACATTGTCACCACGTGCTTGGCTGTCTCACTGTAAAAATGAATTGCTCCTTTGCAAAACTGCAGTGTCAGCTAATCTGTGCTGTGTACTAGCAAATAACCTGAAGTAATAACTTGCAGTTTTTTCTCGGCCTTGTGTTTTGAAGTGGAAGGTAGCTTGTAGATCTGTAGTGGTATTGGCCCCTGAATCAATTTTAGGCACTGAACTGTAGTGACTCTTCAAGTTATCTGGCTTTTTCTTGAAGCCAATTGTGCAAGTAGCAAGCTGTTATCTTATGAATGTTCTTCGCAAGTGTTGCTGTAAAAATTTGTTTTGTCTTCAGTGGAAGAAAACTGAAACAGTTGTAATCACAAAACCAAATTGATAAATAAAATCTGTTGAATGGAATTTTACTTGTAAACTTTCTTTCACGTGAGTGTGACCGTCCGCCAAGTTTCTGGAGATAAGAGCTGTTTTCTATGGCAGTTGAACACTGAGGAAAGCAGTAAAAGGTTTGACAAGTTAACCTAGCTCTGCAATGGTGTTAAGTTAGCACTTGGTGTGTGCAAAATACAAATTTGGATTTAGAATAATCTTCACAAAATATTTTCAGTTAGGTCATGTTTTCTATGTTGGGTTAACCCTTTCCTTGCCTTAAAGCCAAAGTGCGACCATGTGATTGTTACCTGTTCCACTTGTGATAACCTGCAAGTCCAGTGCCTAATGCTCCACTTTCCAATAGCAGAATTCATAATGCTTGTTGGCTTGGAAGATGAAGAGGAGCTGTGTTCTGTGGCCCCATGCAAGCTGTTAATAATGATCCTCTACATCGCAGCATTTGTTCATGTTAAGAGCCTTAGCCTTCATAAAACAAAAGGCGTTGCTCTGGTCTTCATTTCTCTCCTGATGATGTGCTCAAAGAGAAGAGTATTTACTAGGAAACAATTGTCAGAGTGTGCTTGAAAAAGAGAACTGAGGGTGTGCAATGATGTAGCCACACGCTGACTAAAACAGTAAATGGCTCTGAGTGAACTAACCTTGGTAGTTTCACAGTCGTGTGTCACGAGGGTAGTACTGGCATCATTCAGTCAGTGTTAAGAGAAATTGGCAAAAACTAAAGTACTTGTGTTTCTGGAAAAGCTGTGTGGAAAAGGAGGAAGCCTGGAGTTCCCCAATGTGTTTAAAATTTTTATATCTTCCAGAGAATCATCCGTTATATCGCGTGGTCAAGGACCGTATTGAGCTTTTGTTACAATGCGGCACTGAAAGCCTATGTGGGGTTGTTTATCCCTATAGCAGCAGCCTAACTGCTTTTCTTGGAGCATGCTCTTCTCTAGGTAGAGCATTCATTCAAAATTCAATCATCTTTGAGTTTTGCTCTATTGAGTTCCAAAAGCTGTATTTTTACCAAGATGCTGCAATTATCCTGAGACAGCCCTTTTTACCACTACAATAGTATCTAAGTGCTTCCTACTGGGGATATTGTTCTACTTTCAAATTGGCTTCTGGCTCTTGGGATGGGCTACAGTCACATTTGATACTTCTTCAGCAATGCTTGACTGTAGATGGTTATCATCCTCTTTTCATTCATTTAAGGCATACCTTAGAAAGTAATGTATTATTTGATAACTGCTCCCACAGTGTTCTGATTGCTCTGTGATTTGTTCTAATGTAGCATTGTAGTGGCAAGCTTGATTGGAATAAAAAGGCTCTCTTCAATATTGGTGAAGGATGTCAGCCTTATTCTAGGAATGCTCTCAAAATACTGCAAGGTTTCTAACAAAATTTCCATTAATGTTTAAACTAATGCAATGCTGTTAAGGGCTGCCAGAATTCTAATTCTAGGTCTTGGTTGTTTATAAATGAGTAATAAGATATCCACTTATTCACAAGCATTCAGCTTCTAGGTGCTGAAAGGTGTAAAGGTTTGGATACTAGCTCATCATCCAAAGTTGCAGTACGGTTTGATGCAGCTCTGAAAAACAAGTCCTTTATTGGCTAGTTTACAAAAGCAGGCTTTTTGACAAACAGGAGAAACGCAGATAATGGAGCATAAGCCATGCTGTTTCTTTTTTCCTTGCAGTAGTATGGCACTGTGCGAGGAGCTGCTCTTCCCCTTTCTAGGGGTAAGAGGAAGATTCTAGGGAAGGTAGAGATGCTGACGTTTCTGATGACTCATTTTTGAACATTCAAGATTCACTTCAAGGCAACAAGCTCAGGGAGCAAAAGCAGTGAGCAGGCAGGATGTGGTGTTCTAAGGGTTGCAGTAGGGAAGCAGTTTAAGAAACAAAAACGCCTAACATCAACACTTCTGCTCTGAGAACTTAGCTACGCTTTGCGCTGCCATGTTCCAAGGTTACCTCAAGAAAAGGAAGCCTTTTGGTTTTGGCTGACATCCTTGCTGTGCTGCACTGTCTGTGAAGGTAGAACATGTAGTGCTGTTCTTGCTCAAAAGGAGGACTGCTCAGTAGCTGAAGCACATCAGCAATTAACTGACTACAGCTGGTACCGAGTGCTGCATCTAAATACTGAAGTATATACGCTCAGCACTGGAGAGTTGCTGCCTCCCTTTGATGTGTGTATCAATTGTACTTCTCTTACTTTGAGATTGCCAGCTCAGCAGTAATTTCTAAAATGCCCTGGGCTGACTAAAAATACATCTAGGTGTACTTCGCAACCAGCCTGTGTTCCTGTAGCTGCATGAAGACAGTAGAAAGAAACTTTTGTTGAGGTGTGGTGACAGCCTACCTGCTGTGCTCTGCTGCCATCTGCTAGTTACCTGAAAGTGTAAGCAACATGGAAGAGTCTCCAACCACAGCATGGTACGCAGGCTGGGGGGAGTTTCCTGGAGTGCTGCCAGCTAAGTGCTGCCACCCCCAACTCCCTCCATTAGTCAGTAGTACGAAAGATCAAGTGTCCTGTTTGCTAGTCATACAGAGTGGTCGCCTGTCCTCGAAGATAATTCTGTGAAGGGATGGGTGAAACCTGCCTGGGTACGCATGCAAACCACAGCTTGCAAAGTAGCAAATCAGTTACTTGTTTTGCAACCGCATCGGACCGTTACTGCCAACGCCAGTGGTGCTTACTGTCTTTGGTCTTTGAGTGTTTCTTTTTGCAGTGCTGCTTCTTGGGTCAGGATTCAAAGACTTCTGCATGTAATCCTCACGCTGAGTGAATGCTGAAATCTTGTTATTCTGGACCTGAGCTGCACAACCTGGAGTGTTATTGACAACACAGTTAAAGTGGCATTTGAGTTGAATAAATTCCAAGGGTGCTGTTTCTAATGTCTAGCATAATGAAAAACACTCAGGCTAGTACTAACAATAGCTTGCTTCTTAGACTGGAGAAAGTAGTTGGTATGTGATCTCCACACAAGGCAGAACAGAAACTATTTGCAGTATTTTTATGTATCTGCTCACCCCAAGCCCTTCTCTTAATAGCCGTAGGAGTATCAGCACTTATACCCCCAGCAGGACACAGGTTAGTGAAGCAAAAAATTCTTGCTGCCCAAGGCCTGCCTTGTCATGTGCCCGTACTCTCCTTGCAACTCTGGCTTTTGCTGTACTGTTCAAAGCTACGATGAAAAGATGCAGAAGAGTTAATAATATGCTCCCTGGTGAATTCCAGTCTTTATCATTTTAGGCTCCTCAGAAGCAGAGGTGCAGCCAGGTAATGCTATCCTTTCAGCCACTACAAAAAGAAAAGAACAAACCCTGAATCAAATGCTGTGGTTGCCATCGTGGTTAACATGAAGCAGGCTGCTATCTGTGTACAGCTTGGGGTCTATACAGGCAGTTCCTGGAGGTGATAAGCCCCATTTCGAAAAAAAGATCTTTGCCTTTTCAGTCAAAAAGAGCTATTACAAATGCTGTAGGACTGTGACCAGGTTAGTGTTACTCAGATTCATAGAGGAGAAGAATTGTATTACTCAGATTAATACTAAAGGCGGATTTTTACACGATGCAAGTCCAGATTGTCTTCTGAGGATTATGACACGTTATTGAATAGCTATTAGTATTGACTGTAAAATGGCACACTGCTAGAACCATGGGACAACCCCTGCAGTATTCCTTCAACCTTTTTGAAATGGGGGAAAAAAAAGCAAACAAAACAGCCTACCATGTTACATCCATCTACTGTTACAGAAATAGGAAAAAAGTGGAGGAAAAAAAAACGTAACTAGAATATACCGTGGAAGTTTAACATGGTTCAGAGTAGATGTGTATAGCCTGATGTAGTTCCTCTGTTGTTTGTGAAGAACTCCAAGCTCTTCAGACAACATTCTGTATCATGTTTAGCAACGGTAACTTAATACAGGAAAAAAAATCATCTCCATTCTGTCTTAACTGCTTAGCTTGTGTTCAGTGGCATTGGATTTAGAAACTTTGGATAAACTTGACTGTTTTAAAACCATAGAAACCACATACATATATGTGTATATTAATTAGTGATGCCTCCCTGTGCTTTATTTCTGCAGAATTGGTTCACATAGAGTCTTTAGCAGTGTGACAATGAGCATTTCTCAATTTTCTCTGGCAGGAGTAACTAACATCTTCCTTCCTGCAGAAGGAAATAATAACTAAGTTTGTGGTACTTTATATTCTTCATGGTGTAGAAACCTTGAAAGGTTGCTGTTGTTTTTCCTATTTATTTACTTGATGTGGAATTTAGGGATTGCCCATCCATCTGCATGAGTCTGTCAGACTGAAGAGCCAGTAGGATTTTGATACCATGGAGGAAAGAAGCTATTTCAGGCAGGTAGGAGTAAAAATCCTTAATCACTATTGTAAGGTACTTCAGTTATGTAAATGGTGTAAAAAACGAAAAAAGAAAAGGAAACGAAAAGAAAAGAAAAGAAATGAAACAGCAGAGAAGAATGGTTTCTGGTAAATCTTTAAGTTCCAAGTTAAGTCAGTTAAGATCTGGAAAGCTCTCACCACTGTTTTGAGCTTCTCTAAAGATACCTCGAATCATAGGCATGCATCTCCTTGAATTACCAGTCTGGCTACCCCACATGATTTGTAAGGAAGCTGTTTGAAGACCAGAGCCACTACTGAAGCCAGTTTCCTAGCACTTGAGATACTTGGTTTCCTAACTGTCCCTTCCCCTGAACGTGCACCCCCCTCCCCTCAGATTTCCCGTGATATTCTTATAGCACGAAAATGATGTGAGCTGTGGTTTAAAGCTGTTAGTTTGGGACTCAGTGTTTCTTGTGCTGCTTGAGCAGCTGCACTGAAAAAAAGGCATATGGCTTTTGAGTTCTGGCTTTTCCTCAAGATTTAGTTTAGGCCTTTCTCTTCCACCAATTCGCTTTTATTATGGAGTAGGGCTTCTCTTTCATACTTGGCTGAAGTTGCCAATTGGTTCAAAGGTTATGGAGGGATTCAGGAAGGTGGCACATAGCCCATAAGGTTTAGTGCCCCAGAAAGCAGGTTGCAACACACAATCTATCTTTACCTGCAGTCACATTCTGCTGAGAAACTGCAGCTTCCAGGTCATAAACTTGACATGGCAGTTCATCAATGTGCTGGGAGGCCTCCAGGTTTGTGCTGAACTCTTGGGTTAACTGGCTTCTTATCTAAAAAGTGGTAAAAGAATTAATGGCAGCAACAAAAATTAATCGTCTAACAACTCTGGCTCAAAGCAGGGGCCTAGATTTAAAGGGAAGGATGCTGATGCCCTGTGAGCTCTTATGAACGAGAGGCCATTGCTTCCATAATTACAGTTTTGCTAAGTGCATCTGTGATTCTCCTGAATGCATAATATAACAGAAACAGGGCAAACTGCCATTCTGATTATTATTTAAGAGGAATCCGCATTTCAGGCAGAACATAAAAACAATACAGAGGACTTTTCTTACTCTTCTCTGTGTGTAGCCCTCTCTCCAGTTCTAGGACAGAGGTGCATAAAAAAAAAAAAACAAGCAACTGTTCGCTCATCTCTCCCACAGACTGTGTAGTTTGATAACCAAATTTAAATATAGAGCTTGTTGGTGTTAATAACTGTGTAGGTGCTGGCTGTGGCTGAGGCTTCTGTGTGCCAATAAAACCCTCCCTGCTGCATTGCTGTTCTTTCTTCTCTCCTTGAAGCTAATCCAGCTGTTGACAGCTCTGTTTTCTTCAAGGGTTATTTTGTAAACACAGCAAAACAGATCAGAGCCCCGTCATGGGCAGAAAACAAATCTGTGGCCTCATGTCTGCAGCCACTGCTTTGGCTCTGTAGAAGTCTCACTGCTGTATGATTTTGTTCAGGGAATGTGCCAGCAGCATGAGGAATTATTCCCAGCAGAATGGCATTTGTCATCCTGACTCTTTCTGCAGGATGAACAGTCAGTGCTTTCACCTTGATGCCTCAGGAGACTGAAGACAGAATGCACTTGCTTGGCTTGCAGAAGCTTTTTTTCTCTCTCAGTCAAGAAGGGCTAGCAGACTTCAGTGGTTGTAGAGTTGTCAGTGCGGAGATTGATTCCTCTAGTTAAAGTCTAATCAAGTAGTTTCCAAACTTTTGTTTTGCAAACTGCAGTACAAAAGAAACACTGCTTTTTTTTTTCCACAGCAAAAAGGTCACTCTACCATTTGTGCTATACAGAGAAATTGCATTTACTTGGCAGAATCAGTTTTTATATTGAAGTAGTTAAATCCGTACAGTTCTTCATATAGGGGATACTCTGAATAAATACTCTTTTATACTAAACTGAGGATTAGCAATGCACTAATCAGCTTAACTAAATTCATGCCACGGTAACCAATATATTGCGCTTTAGTTAAGACTCGTCCCATTTCTGTGGCCAGACTGCGTTTAAGCCGTAGCCTTCCCAAAATGTTCACTTGGTAGTTCAGAATTTGGGAAACACCAGTGTAATGTATGTGAAACCAAGAGGTAAGGGCAGAGAGGGGAAGACCCCACTGAGGTTGCTAGGCAGGCTGGAGCCTTGACTCTTGGGTAAACCCTGCTCCCCTAAGGGATGCAACTGTGTTGCCAAGTGTGCACCCATTCCCACTGCACCAGAACTTATGAACTCCCAAGTAGTTTATTTCTAAAATAATTGGAATAATAGTCACTTTCTAGGGAAAAGATACTGAGCCAAGCTCAACAGCAAGGCCCTGAGGAGTAGCAGAAGCACAAGATGGCACCCAAAGGTGGAGCATGACACCAAGCATAGTAGCACCCAAGCCCAGTGCCAAGGCTTCTATTGTAGGAGCCACGTCCAGAGCAGTGGGAGGGCTGCTCTGAAGTGCTGTAAAAGTCACACACTTGATGGGATATACTCAGATGTGCTCAGACAGTGTTGGAATTGGAGATGTTGCTCCAGAAATCTTATGGATTCTGTTCATGGAATGCATAGTTAGAATTTACCTGCTGCATAGCTGTTTTGGCCCTTTTTTGTTGAAGTTGCCCTGTTTTAGAAGACTTTTCATTTTCCTTCACCAGGTCTTTTAGTTTCTGCTCTTTCTTTTCTACCTCTTCAAGCACCTTCTCCATGTTTCGAGCTTTCGCCACACTGAGAATTTGTCTTTTCCTGGCTTCCTGTGTCTTCTGATGTCCCATTTCCAAAAGCATTTGTTTCTACAACATGAGATCATGAATGTTTCAGATGTGGATTGCTTCCCCCAATTCTCATAGACACCTTTTAGATTTCTTAATGGTGTGACCAGTTCTTAAATGCCATCCCCAGCTTATCTGAATGAAGAGAAACTCTGTCCCATATGCCTTGGTGTTTAAGAGGATGAAATGTTGTAGACAAATCTGAATCATTGTAAGATCTTACCAAAAGAGTAGTCAGACCTAAACCCAAAATAAAATCTGTATTGCAGGACCAGGGAGCACAAGGGAAGGGTAAGTGGGAGAGGGAATAGAGTAGTGTAATTACAGCATTGCTTGTCAGAGAGAAAAGCCTCAAAACAATGTTCGTGTTTAGAACTTGTTCAATTGCAAGTAAACAAGAAAGCAGTTGGTTCCAATTTCCTCAGTTTGCTGTAATTTACTTTCTGCAAGCAGCCTCTGGTCTGCATGTGGGACTTGTCTTTAAAAGCAAAGCGTAAACAAGGGAAGGGAGGGAGGGGGGTGAAATGAGCACATCTTTTTCAAACACTGCTGTTTATATTCTGCATGCAGAGAAAGCCAGTAACTGAGGCTGCATTTTAGACTGTATCACAATAGAATGCAATGATACGACAAACCACAGCTCTGCCATACAGCCAAGGGGTGTGGAACGAAGTCTGTGATTTGTGAGCACCTTCATAACTATCTATACCAAGGAAGGAAAATTAGGAAGAAGAGAAAGAAGCAGAAGCAGAAATGAAAGGAAAACTGAAACCAACAGCTAAAAGGTGGCAGATGCAGTGGATCCTTCAGAAGTAAATTGGCACCTCGTCAGTTCAGAAAACCAAGGTGCCATCCAAATGCAACCCCATGCCAATGAAAAACCTGAATGCAAAGTCAGAGCTCAAAGCATTCAAGACCCTCACTGGAGATCTCTCTAAGCTGAACTAAATCTGAAGGTTCATAAACTAATAAGCTCAGAATGGAGCAACTGAGCATCAGATTTGACTTTTTAGTATCATATGTCCCAACATTTACCTTAATTACCTTTCTACCGGAATGAGCAAGTTGGTTTGGCAAATCAATATTTTCCAGAAAGGCATCTGACCTTGGCTTGAAAGTGTTCAGACATATTACCACTTCTATGATTAATCACATTTTAAAAACATCATTTCTAATTTCCAATTTTCAGTTTGTCTGACATCAACTTCTAAGCACTGACTCTCATGATATCTTTCCCTAAGCACCCTTTAGCTGCTGTTCTCTCTGTACAAAAGTGTCTGTAGAATATAATCAAGTCACTCTCCTTTTAGACAGGCACAATGGATAAATTCCTTTGCTAGACTGTTTTTTGCAGCCCTCAAAAGACATTCTTTGTAATCCTTTTCCACACCTTCTCAATCTTTTCTCATCTTTTTATAGTACACCCTGGAACCAGAGGCAGTATTGAAATGTGTTGTACATAGATACAAACCTATTTTAATCCATATGTGCTATTCTGCTTTTTATAAATCAAAAGACTGCAGCATCCATCCTTTCCACTACCATACCGCATGGTCATTCCTTTGCCTGTGATGATCCCTGCCCTTTCCAGGAATGCATGCAGTCATCCTGCTCTACAGGAATCTTGCTTTCTTCTCATTCTTCATCTATTTCCACACTGCAGTCCTTCTTGGAGGAATATTCAAGTTACCAAGCTCTCTGTACGATTCTGTATACTCACTTTGCCTATGTCATTAATCACAAAACGTGAAGCATCAAATTCACTAACATTCCTCCTCAAATATGTCGTTGGTAAACTTTATAATCCATAATTTTATATTTATTTCCACACCACTGACTAAAATCTCAAATACTGACCGTTATGCTACCAACTCCACTAGAAATCCATCAGAAGCCACTTTCATTTATTAAAAATAACATATATCTAGATGTCAAAAAACCTAGCACTTAATCCATTTAGCATTTTTACTGATACTACATAACACTAAAATCTAAAATACAGAAGGTGTATGCTGCTAGTCCAGCTGCTATAAAAGATTCTTCCAAATATGTGTTCTATCTCTAGCATTATGCTTATATATCTAGCCTGTAATCTTATCAGGAGAATGAAGTGAGGTTCGTTTGACAAGGCTTATTTTCCATAGTCATTTTCCCTGGCATTTATCAGGTTGCATGTGAAGGGTGTGCTTTTCAGTTTTGTCTGTGAGAAATGAACATTTTCCCATGTACAGCAGCCTGTAGAAGTAAAAAGGAGCTTGTAGTGGCAGCGATATATCTATGAAGCTATTCAGATGATAAAAAAACATGAAATGATTTCTAATGCAACATCACTGAACGTCTCCCTGAAATCTAGTGATTGGGTGGAAAACTAATAACTTTAAGATTTGTAACTTTTTTTTCTAGTTGTGGAATAAAATACTGTCTTTCTCCTCTTCTAAAACATATATCCAGCATTATTGATAGCATATGTGCATATAGTGCCTGCAGCTCTCAGTTTGGTGTGTGACTCAAAATTTTTTTTGAAATGCTACAGTTTTTTCCCTAGTTCTACATGCAGTGGTGGAAAGGCTCAAATGAACACATTATTTCAGTGCTATAAAATACATATTTAGCTTCAGTAATTGTATCACACATTTTGTTTTGAAGTCATTTCTCTCCTAAAATAACAGTAGCCAAAATCCTCATTAAAACAAGGGAGGTGGAGAAGAGAATTCAGTTTGCTACACTGATGAATCAGGAGCCATTTAATTCAGATACCTGCTTATGCAGCTGTTTCTTTAGCTTGTTTTCTGCTTGAGATTTTACAAGAGCTTTCCTTGCAGACATGAGCTGACCCTGCAATGAAGTCACCTCTTGTTCTGCCATCATCTTTGCTTTAAGACGCTCTTTTTTGGTTTGAAGGGCATCCTGTAAACAGAAAGTACATGACAGGAACAGTTGCAAGAGCAGTGATTTTCACTTTTACATAGTGGTAGATTTCTTAAAAAGTAATCTCAAAGAGATTTTTGGTAAAGTAGCACAAAATTGTGAATGTTTTCTTTTATCAAAGGCTGATTTTTAATAATAATCAGACATGCAGCAGTACTGCATGTCTTTACTTCTATTCACAAATCAACAATTCAAGTTCTTGTGTTTAAAAAAGCTCAGAGCAAAATCTGATCTTCCTTGTGCATTAGAAAGACCTGTCCATCTACTGATCTGTTTATTCCTTCATTGTCTATAAAGGAAAAATGTGTGTGATGTAGCTTGTTTTCCCTCTGGGAAGGGTCTTTCTGTTTGTTTTAAACACAAACACAAACACAAATGTATGTGCATACACATGCTATTATATCAGGTACAGACATAACAGCCCACCCCCTCTACTTTCCTGCCCTGGCAAGAGCCAGGTTCAGGAGCCTCTGCACTTGGAGCAGAATACAAGTTCCTAGATCTGCAGAATCACTGCTTAATCAGACACAAGAAAGCTCTGTCTCAATGAGATGAACTACTTTATCATTTTCAAAAGACAAACTTCTCCATTTATTTTTCTCAGTTTCAGACTTTTCTTTTAAATAGCTCTTATTTAAATTGACTAGTTTGCATTAATTCAATCCATCTTTGATCTACATTTAATATAAATTAATAAATTATTCTAGCAATTCAGCATCACTGTAATGTAGCTGAATTGAACACATGCACATCCAGCTTCATTTGACTTTAAAATTAACAAGCATAGAAAAGCCACTTTGCTTTCTCTCTTTATAAGTTAGCAAATATGATGCTCTCTGCCCTCCCTTTTTTTGACATGTGTGGCTAATTAACCTACATAGCAATCAATAACCTGTTTGTTCCATTCTAATCAGCCTCATTTAAAGAAGTGAGGCACTCTTTTCTCCATCCATCTTCACTTCAGTTTAATTCTGTCATTTTTGTGCTTCATCTTGTATTTCTGTAATTAAATTTATAGAGCTCATGCTGTGTTCTGCTTTGTTTAAGCAGATACCAATCTTGAAAAAAAATCAACAAACAAAACAACAAAAAACTCAGCCATCTTCCAAGCATTTGGCCTCATTCATTTTCACTTCGTGTCTGCTTGTCTTCTTTTTCACATGATTTCATCAGTTATGAAATAGCTTATTTTGATAAAAGTGTCATCGTTACTCTTCTGAGTCAACAGCAGAATTAGGAATACTGTAGGCTGCTCATCCTTCCTAGATTCTGTCTTGAAGAAGGCAACGGTGATATGTTTCATGGTCTTCATAGCTGAAGACCACCCTTTCATGGACAGCTTAGAGGAGGAGAAGGAAAATCAGCATTTATACCTAAAATCTTCAGTTATCACCAGAGCATATAAACTCACTGAATAATAATGAGTCTGACCAATCTATTAACTTAGTTGACAATTTGACACGAAAGACAGATAAAACAATAGGACATAAAACCTTCTCAGCATATCTCAGCTTTGCAGAGAGCTGTGCCTTCTGAGTGGTGTGTTTCCAGCAGCTCAAGGCCCTCAGCCTGCACACCAGCTTGCTCAGGCTGATATTTTCATCCCACAAGAGCTGAAGCTGCTTCTGCTAAAGAAGACAACAGTAAGTGCAGACAACCACAAGGATCACGTTTCTCCAACAACAACATGTGCTTTTGAAGTAAATACAATTGTGAAAGCATGAGACTATCTGTATTTCATTTTAATTCTCAAGTGTTCAAACTTTGCTGTTTGAAACAATGCAGTCTTGGGCAATAAACTTCTATTACTGTGTCTCCAGGGAAACAGGAAATGTGAACATTGCCCAGAAACTGAGGAACAAATGGAAGAAACATAATCAAAAATAACGAGCAGGTATGTCCCTCAGAAATGAAGCACTGTTAACGATGATAAACACTGTAATTAAGCCAGATGGAGATTCTGGTTCATGCAGTAGCAGTAGCCTGGCTCACCTAACTACAGTGTCTTTATTAGGAATAAAATTAGTGGAAACATGAGTAGTGTAGTCATTGGGTTTTGTTTTCTTTGTTTAAAATAGCTGACTTCACTACACAAAAACTATAGAAACAAAGGTTGTAGAGGAGCTCTGGATGCCCAGGCCCCAGGACACCTGTTTGAACCTCCCGCTGAAAGCAGGACTGTTGACAGCACTAAGCCACATCCACTATGGTCTTGTCTAACCACATCCTGAAGAACTGCAGAGGTGGAGCTCCCACAGGCTCCCCGTGCTGCTGCACCAGCCTCCTAATGAAGGAGGTTTCCTGCTGTCTGCCGTGAACCTCCCTCACCATAGCCAGTGGCTGCAGCCCCTTGCCAAGACTTTGCCACTCTGCCACTGCCAAGAGTCTGCCTTCAACATGTTTGTGGTTTCCTGTAGCTGAAGGCTACTTCAAGACCATCTCTTCCACCTTAACAAACCAGATCAACTCCATTAACTTCTCCTTGGAGGCCATGTGCTCCGCACCATGCCACTGGCCAGTTTCTCAAACATCCCTCTCCCACCACTGGGCCTCTCTGAAGGGCTGTGTGCCTCACATTAATCTTAGCTGCAGCTGGGCTTTGGCCTTCCTAATTTCATCACTATGGGTCTGAACTCTTGAGATTTTGCCTTTGTTGCCTGTTCATGCTTTCACTGCTTGCTGTATCACTTTTTACATTTAATCATTTAAGAAAATCCTTACTAAGTCTAGTAAGGCCAAGTTTCTGTTAATCAACCTGGTCCACCTGCATAACAGAGCAGTTGTTTTTGAAATATTTAAAGTTTTCTTTTAAAAATCAACAAGCTTTCCTGGGTACCTCTTCCTCTTCTTGCAGTTTCCCAGTGGTTCTGCTTAGCTTTTGTAGCATAGTAAAACCAGTTTCTCTTGACCAGGCAGTTTGAAGCAGATTCCAATCACAGTCATTAATCATCACCAGTATTCCTCCTTCCTCTAACCCTGAATCATAGAATTTCAGTAGTACCTCTCCATACTCTCATAAGATCTCAGGCCAGGGAATGAACTCACACTGAGTGTAATTGTTGCCTGCTGCTGATCCTCCTTATAACACCCTGTAGCCATTCATGCCCATGCTCTAGCTGTGTGCACCAGCTCACCATCTGTGACCCTGCCCACACCACAGACATTTGTCTGCATGTGAGCTCCAAGCTGTCCTTGTTCACTGCTTCTGCAGCAAGTACTTGTGGAAGTCTCCCTGCAGCCTTCTCAGGCATGGACTTCTTACATTTCCACTAGTTCCTCATTTACTACTGAGTATCCCTATTCCCCATGCTTAGATGGAGGTTGAAAGACCTTTTCACCATACTGGTATTACATTTATATCCTGCTTTACAAGCTTCTCTGCTTAAAGAGATCTGCAGGCATATTTACTTTAGACAGAAGTATTTAGCCATGATCCATTTGATCTAATTTGTATTCACTGACTGACTAACATAGTTTCAGTACAAATTGAACTTTGCAGAGGAGAGATATGTTTGACTCTAAAAGGGATTGATTTGGAAATTGTATACGGGAAATTACTTTCCAGGCTTTAGTTTTTAACTCCCAGAATATCAGTTTTGGGTACACTTTCTCAAAACAAATTTGAATATATATTTGATTTTAAGTAACCCCTAATGGAAAAAAGGATTTTGTTCCCACTTTTTATGTGAACAGCTTGCACAATAGTAAGATAAAATTTCTATCAACACATTTATCTGGCTCACTGTAACTTCCTTTTCTCTTTCTCCCATTCAAAACAGAGACAATGTCAACAGATGACAAAAATAGTCTGACATATGATTGAATATGAGTTCACATTTATACTTGCTCAGATCTAAGTTCAACTTCTGATGTTCACCTAATAGAAAGTATGGTGTTAGTTTGACTTACAACAAGCAAAGCAGAGTTCTATGGTTAAAACCAAACTCAATTCAAATATGTGCAGATACTCAGGATCTAACAGCTAAGTGTAGCCTAAAATTTCTGTATTTGGAGTACAAATGCACAAAGATGATTGATTCATAATATCCTAACAAATTAGTAGCCATTAGCAGAGTCTGATTGTGGGCCACATCTAACCTCTTCTCCTGTTTAAGAGAGAATGCAATAACTTAAGCCAGCCTGAGCAAGTTTAGTCAAGATACTATCCTTGTGTTCATTTACTGACAGGTATGTGTTTCCTTACTTTAGTCAAGTGTTCTTCCAAGCCATCATTAGTTTCAGGGGAGCCAAACTTTTTCTTCAGATCAATCATATTGTCAGCTCCTTCCCTTCTCACTTCACTGATGATTTCAAGCATTCGTTGCTCAATGCTAAGTCGATAGACATCCAACTTTCCCTGCAATTAAAACCAGAACCCATTAGAGACTAAATGCACACATATGGGAAAGCAATATTCAGAAGATTTCAGAAGTCTCTCAGCTACAACCAGATGGTTTTTCTTGGTAATTATTTTCTTAGAATCAATGTATGTGAAACACAGAGCATAACTCTCCTTACATCCAGACACTGCAAGGAGTGGATTTTGATTTGTATTGTTAGACAAAATATTGGCAAGTCTGGGAGGTATGCATTCAATGGAAACAGGTGCACTGTGGTGATAAATGGACTAACCCTCCGTATTCCTCAAGTCACCAGTGTCCTGACCACAGACATTGATGGGCTTCTGGGCCACGAATCAAATCCCTGGGGATCCGATATAGGCAGGTGCTTGATAATACACTGATACAATCTTCCAGTTTCTACAGGCTAGATTGGGGTATCATTATTTTTATAAGTAATGACATATGATATTGCCGGAAAGAAACTTGAACTACTTGTGGGCCACTTGAAAAACAAAGGCATTGTTAGAGTGAGCAATACTATTACACGCTGGACATAAAGTTTTCAAGAAAAATAATGTAGAACATTACAGACTGAAGTATTATTTCCAGAAAGTTCCTTCCATGGTAACTAAAAAGAGCTTCCATCACTCTCTAATGCGGTACCTGTTCCATTGAGACTATGCCTCCTATCTTGGAATAAGTACAAAATTTTTCTTACCAGACATTTTTACAAGCTGCTTCTAAGGTATACAGCTGAAGATAAATGGTTCATCCACTCATCCACCTGGCACACCACAGCAATTTATTCCTTTGAGTGCCACGCATGTTGGCAAATTGTCAGCACGCAAAAAAGATTGATTGTGCGCCCCTCTTACTCTGTACCTGCTTTTAGATGGACACACATCCCAAATAGGTTCCTCACTAATGACTCATATTCATCCCGTACTTCTTTTCTAATCTTCTCTTTGAGACCAGCATTTTCATCCTCTAAGTCAGCGAGCTGGGCTCTGAGAGCAGTTATTTCCATAATCATCTCATGACTCAGCCCTGCAATCTATCACAGCAGAGAAAGTGAATGAGCAAAGCTAGAGATGAACAAATGCCATCACCTAGGAGTAAACAATTCAGAGCTCCGAATATGGCCTGTGGTACAGAATTAAATATCAGAATGACAACATCTTCCTGAGTGGCTAGGCGATAACCTATAACCAAAAGGGTGATTTAAACCCACTGATGCTGTGGAAAAATCTATTACGTACATCTCTGTTGGTTTTAGAAGAATTTCTTTTTGTAAGAAACAGTAGGAAGAACTGTGACTGTTCAAGACCAATATTTCAAGGAGACAAACGTCTGAGTTTCACACATAACCTTAAAAAGTCCATTTGTGGTAATCAGGAGCTAAAGGTGTCCTTAGTAGTAGGTATAAGGACTGACAGGAGGAAATGTGACTGCAGAAAAGAGGAGCAGAAACAGTGAGCAGGATTTGGGAGTCTAATTTTGGGAGAAGCTCCTGTGCTCAACTCTGCTCTGCAGGTTAGCCTGACCTCCAGTAGCTAATATCCCCTCCTCCAGAGGGAAAGTCAGGAGAATTGTGACCAGGCTTCATTTGGTAAGCTATGAGGTAATGCACTTATCAGAGCAAATGTGCCGTCTGCTGATAAGCCTGTACATACAGACCATTTAATATGTGATAAAAACAATTATACATTCCATTTCTTGATATTCAACGATTAACATACTCTCAGAAAGGGCATGCAGGTGAAAACAAATAGGAAGATGTATGGGAGAACTTAAATAGATTTAAATGACAGAATTTAAATTCCACATGGTGGGTCACAGCTAGATACAAATATCTGTTCATTCCCATACCACTGAACTGCATTTCAAATCAAATGAGCACAGTGGAGAAAAGCTCAAAACATTCTTAATGTATTACATTATTAAGATAACAAACAGGCACTGTAGCTACAGCCTACAGTACTGTCTGCTTTTAAGGCTGCCTGGCACCTCTGCATGCCAGATCTGAGTAATGAGTGCTAATCACTTTTCTTTCTCACTGAAATGTTCTGTGTCACTTTCTTTTTGTCTTACAGTAAGCATTATCTAGAGATGTCTGAAAATGAAGGTTGGAGAAAATACATGTATTCCGATCATGCTGGAAAATTCTGGTGAACTTTGTGCAGAGCAGCACTGATTTTCATGTTTTGGATGTGTTGGTTTGGTGGGTTTTGTTTTTGTTTTGTAAAATCAGTGAGAAGTTAGTCAAATCCTGAGTTCATAGGGGAAAAAAATAAAATGAAACAAATTTAAAAAAAAGCCCACATGGTTCCTTTTTGTTCCCTAGGATTATTTCTAGCTTAGAAACAGTCTACCATTCCATTATGACTGATTATGGCTGAACCTTTCCCATGATTTCTATCTTATCTACTGAGCATCTGAACACATTCTCCTCTTTCCTGCAGTAGCCCCTTAATTGCTGTAAGCCTGTGAGAAGGCAAATGAAACTGAGAGCAGGAGATCTCTTCTGAGGTTGAAGCAGAGTCCAGAAACAATAGGAGCTGCCCAGGGTGGCCAGTGGAAAGGGACAAGCTGTCTTGTCCTTGAAGTAAGTGTCAGATGAGAGAGGGATTTGGTGGTGATTGATAGGCTGGCAAAGGGGAGGGGAGGATAGACTCCAGTGCCCACAGGCTCCTAGAAAGTCTTACTGACTCTTTCCATATCTTTCCACCTATCTCAAACTTCACATGTTTCACATCTTCTCTCTCACCCAAGCCTCCTCAGAAATGCAGACAGGACAGTGAAATTGGAAGGAGGGTTGCTGAAAAAATACTGTACAGAAAAGGATATGGGGGCAAAAACAAAACAAAATAAAAAACTGGAAAAAGCATGAGAAAGTGTGTCAAGAAATGGATAAGATACCCAGAGAAGAAGAAATGAAATATTCTGGTCAGCAATGAAAACAGATGAGAAAACAAACCCAGGAACCAAAATGCAGGTATTCCAACACTGTTGTGCAAGAGCCCCTGGCACACAGGCAGTTTTCTCCATACTGCAGGAATTTGTGTTGATGGAGCCAAGCCTCTAACTCAGTTAATAGATTATATGGATATCACGTGATGCCACAGGATGGCATTTCTGATATACTAAAAGATTTACTGGATTTACTTATTAAAAATTCCACCCACACATACCATATACTAAAAATCCACAGCTGAAGATGCAAAGTCAACTTGAGAGCAATTGTATATGGAACCATGTTGCACTCTACCTGCCATTTACACTGCAGCATAGCCTACATACCTGACACACTTTTATTTCCATCTCACTCACTGCATGTGATTGAATTGCACAGGAAAATGACTTGTGCAGGAAGAGAGACCCATCAGTGCAAGTTTAAGTTCGAAGGCTACCAGTATATTATCCCTTTTGAATACAAAGCAGAGAATGGCAGGCTATTGCTACCTTTGCCTTCAGGTCACCTTTATTTCACAGGTCCTTCTGGCATGACTTCTGGCTTTGAGCACAGAAACAGCAGATCCAGGGCCCTCTTACCTTTCTTCTCAAAGACGGTTTCCATGTGTTCGCACAACAATACTTTGTTCCATATGGGACAACCAAGTACTGACCATCAACAGAACATAATCACCTACCTGTGTCAGAGACATATAATTTTGGTTGTCATCATTCTCCACAGTGTGCAGCTCCTGAAATGATGAACAGAGAGGCAGAGTGACTGTGTCCATATGACAGTTCAACCCTGCTTCAGCAAATTCCCAGCCTGACAGCTTGACTTCCACTTTTACTGAGCAACTGCCTGCCACCCAGAGAAACATCCTTCTCCAATTCTCAAAAGAGCAGAATCAATGCTTTGAGCATACTTGTTCTTTTTGGTAAAGTAGTTGGTGCAGCTGCTGGAGGATATTTTCGTAAAACATGGAGTAGGTCTCAAAGTTGCTGCGTTCTCTGGCCATGATATCACAGCCCAGCGTGGTAAGACACTGTTGTAAATGGCTTTTTTTAAAAGTGACCTAGGAAAACAATACAGGAAATCTTAATGGCTGCCTGAATCACAAGCTCCCATATACAGCATATGTCAAAATGAACTGTGGTCACTTACTGTAAATTAAACGTTTCTGTGGTATCAAAATGAAGAAAAAAATAGTTATTCAATGTATAAGGTTTTAACCCAATCTATAATTTCACTGATCTATTGGAAAACAAATGTGTCAGGTGTTTTACTGGTTCTACTTGCAACTGTATAATTTATTTAATTTCTATCTAAAGCTAAAAGAAAATTTTCAGTAGAAAAATGAATTTACCAGCTCAGGTGCCTATCATTCCTTCTCTCTCAAAAAAAAAACAACCAACCATGCATTGGGATTTTTAACCTGAAATGGTCATATTGCCATAAATATTATCTTTACATTTCACTGAAAAAGCCCTAAAGCTGCTCCCCAACATCACGGTAGGATCCATGATTTATCACTGACTAGGGAAGAAGAGTTTCCACTGCTGAATCCATGCATAAGGCTTTGCAATCCTGCACCGCAGTTGCATATCATCCTCACATTATTACAGCCCCGAGATCTGAAATAAAGCTGTCACAAGACAGCAGGGAGGTACACAAGCTTGGTGCCAACACTGCTATTACAAAACAACATAATCAGAATATGAGCTCAAAAGCATAAGAAATGTGTTTCTCTTTTAGGTCACTGATAGACAAGAGCTTTGATAAATAAAGCTGTAAACATAAAATAACTGTTACTCAGTAAATGCAGAATATTTACCTCTGTATCTGATTCTTCAGTGTTTTCCCTCAGCCTTTGAACAAATGTTTCTACTATCTGGGGTTGTACAACAGAGAAATTTTTTTGCATTACTTTGCGCTTCCAGAGCTCTGCATTAAGCGAGGGAGGAAAGTAAAAAGACAAAAAAAACCCAGCACATCAGTGGGTATCACTGTCACAAAATATTGATCCTTCAGTAATCCCTGGGATTTGACACTGGGTACACTGTACTATGTAGGTTTTCTCAGCTTTCCTAAAATGTTTACAACAAAAAGTAAATGTCACTGCAAACAGATTGCAGAGGCTGTGCTGAGCCGCACTATCAAATTTGTTCTGGTATCAAAGCCAAAACTCTATTTCATTATGGACCAGTTCTGTCAATAATGACCTGGCCCGCAGCTCTGCATAGGAGTTTTCTGTAAATATGGAGAAAAGAACATGGCTTTTGTGTGAAATTGAATGTTTCTGTACAGTAATTATGACTGCCTACAACCTCAACCGGTAGCTGGGCATAATTTTTGTCCCTTTTATTTCCACTTTGTCTTACTATATTTGCCTGTGAATACCCATGATACAATAGTACAAAGCAAACTTGTAACATACTAAAAGTTTGGCATTTAAATTGCGCTGCTACGCATAAAATATCAACACTATTAAAGGGAGAGGGAGGGGTAATGCCTTACAGTCTGTTTCAAGCTGCCTGCAAACTCTAGAAAAACTGGTGCTCGGTGTTTTTTGCAACATTGCCTTTGTAATGATTATGGTTTAACATTCATGTCATAATAAGGAAGTGAAATGTTCTGTTTAGGGAATCTGAATATGACACCATTTTCTGTCAGTGACACCGTTCCCCATGTCTCAGCTGGTCACTGGCCTCTGTGGGGATGAAGGGAGCTGAGACCAAAGCCCCTCTCCTATCCACACGCAGGACCACTTTGCTTCTGTATGCACCGGGGCTGTTTTTCCACTCTGAGACTGTGGTGTCTGTGTGTCCCAGCAAGGGAGTTTTGATTCTTACCAGTGGGAAGGCTGCTCTCTTGTCTGGCTCTTTCAGATATCACTAGAGTCAACTCCTGCTTAATCTTCTTCTGCACATCATGGATCATGTGAATTTCCAGGCTTTCCAGAAGCTTCTGAATCTGGAATCAGGTTTCACAGAATACAGAATTAAAGTTGGAAAAGGCCACTAAGATCAACCACCAACCCATCCCCTCCATGCACACCGACTATGACTCTCAGTGTCACATCTACATGTGTCTGGAACACCTCCAGCGACAGTGACTCCATCACCTCCCTGGGCAGCCTGTGCCACTGCCTCACAGCTCTTTCTGAAAAGGCATTTTTCCTAATAGCAAACCTGAAATGGTATAATACTCAGCTCACACTAGATCTCTTTATAAATCCTCTCACCAACTATCAAAAGCTGCTACGTTAAGCCAAAGCAAATCTACTCTTTCTATTCTCCCCCAGAATACAGTAGTTTCAGGTACAGTACCAAGGTTAATATCATTTAGTGGTAACTGTGTGCCTAGGTGTGTGCTACACATGCTTTGGACTGAGACAGGTACTTCTATTGCTGTGGGCTGCCCTAGGACTCACACCTCCCTCCACCAAGAGAAGGTGCTGCTGCAGACAATACCCAGACATCCACATCTTCCAGACACTTCCATAATAGCCCCCATGGTACCTGCTGGACTGTAGTGCATCCATTAACAATTCTCCCCTTACCTGATACACTTTCATATCAATTTCTGATACTCCTCTTGGGGGAATTACATGCTGAGTGCTTGTGACAGGCTCTCTGAAGTCTTCCTCAGTGCCTATTTGCCTGGCTATGGCTTTCATGGCTGGGTGCAGAATTTCCATGCTAGAATCACTAAGAGTGTTTCTCAAAATTACCATGTTTACATGCACGATCTTTGGACATTAGTTTTGCTTTTCCTTCCCTGGCCCATTTGCCTAATGTATACAAAATATGCAATAGTCCCACTCAACATCCAAGAAGGGCAAGATAATCTTTTTTTAATTTTTTTATTTTTATTTTTTTGTGAATCCTGACTTATTATATAGTTCAGCAATCTCTCCAGTTTTATAGTAACGGTAAAAGAAAAGGGAAGGGAAGAAAGAGAAGGTCAACCAAATAAAGCAGGGTAATCTAGTCACCAGTAAAGCACATAGCTATCATTGTCAGAGAAGCAGACCAAAAAACTCCCCCCACGTCCTCTGCCTGCAGTCCTTCCTTCCCAGTCACGGGTTTGCTAAGTGCACCTGAGTGCAGAATGCCAGTGCCGATTCGCCCTTTGCTCTGAGAAGTACAGGAGCCATTAGCAAGGCATATATAACTCGTTAGATTTTATTGCTTTGATCACACTGCCTTTTAAACCCTTGACGGCAGGACACACAAAGGTTAGCACAGCACTGAGGGAGAGGGAAGTAGGAAGCTCTCATCCGTGCAAGGAGAGGAAAACACGGTGGGATTTTGGGGTACAGCTTGTATTTTAAAACAGTCCCATCTTCACTGCAGGGAGATCACCTGCTAGGAAAGAGCTGCTACAGCGGTTGCATTCCTTCATGCATTTCTTCCTCCACACTCCCCTGCATGACAGCTGTTTTTCAGCATCTGCACAGATTTCACCCTCACTGTGTCATCTTATGCTTTCACTTTCTTTCGTGTGGTTTCCGGGGAGAAAGCTTTTTAAAAAGCAGTGTTCCATTTCCTACTTCCAGAAGGGCCTCTGATGGAAATCATCCAGTTTTCTATTCTTGACTACTCTGAGTTTAGCCAAGTAGGGGGGTTGGAAGAATTCTGCTATAATTCATCTAACAAGCTTCCCAATTTCCCATTCGTCAAAGCACTGAATTTGACAGTCTTTATGAAGCCTGAAATTCAGAGGCAGGTCACACAATGGAGAAGAATGCACATGGAAAACATCAGCAGAAAATAATCCAAGTAGACATAGAAAGAGAGAAAAAAACCCAAACAACTATATTGTGACAAAGGAAAGAAAGGTAGCTCTCAAGCCTTCAGAGAAAAGCAAAAGCACTAGATAAACCAGCAGCAAAAATAAAATAGAAATTTCAAAAAATGGTAGTGAAAGAGACCAACAGGAGAAAAATGGGTGGAGAAGTCAGAGGTTTCTCTCATTTATTATCTTTTCAGTCACTTTGGAATACTTCTGCATCCATGGTAAATTACCCATATTGCTCACAAAACTCTTTGTAGAGAGGAACTGTGTTGATATCCTCAGTCCCCAGCTTGAGCCGGCCCCATTCTGCCTTTAATATTTCCAGTTGTTTCCATAGCACCAGAAAAGACCTTAACAAGTTACACGATGTAACAGGATCGTGATGCCTCAGCAGATGTTTGCACGTCTTTTTGCTGCTCTGCAACCAGCTAGTACTTGGGTCAATCATCTCTGCTGAGTTCTGCTGAAAGACACAGGGAAATCTTTTGCCTCAGAAAGCTATGGTATGCTTTTCACATGCCTTTCTTTGCATAATAGTATCTCATGCAATGTAGAGTGGATGAGATATGTGACAGATTCTTCCATATACAAAACTTACAGCTAGTCTGTATACCAGTGACCTTCAGACCACAGAATAGGAAAAGCAGGGATAGTTTTTACTGTAATCAGTATTCCCATACAGCAGAGATGGGAATAAAATTGGACAGAAGTTAAATCCTTCATTTATTCCTGTTTTCTTTAGGTATCTTCAACAGCAACACTGCATCATCTCTAACTGAAAGTATGACTACAGAAATCAGACTCTTAACCTGGAGCTTCAGGAAGCAAACCTTAAAATAACTATATTTGTCCTCTTCACCTATTTTACTACACAACTGATCATCTTATCTGTTTTCCATCACAAAGCAGCCTGAATCTTTCCCCGCTTCTTGAAAAAAAATTTTTCAGGTTCTACAGGTGCCCACAGCAGCCATCCCTCACATAGATATCCATCATACCTCAACTAGCTCTTCCTTTCTAGATAGTGGCCAGGTTGCTCCTGTCTGCTTGGCAATGAGTAGCTCTTTCTAAAGGAAGAGTTAGACCTTCTGTGGGCTGTGGGGAGAAGTCATGGCTTTCTCCAGAATTCTGATGATAGCATCAGGCCCTCAAGGGGAATTTCTCACCTGTACTTCTCTCATAAACACTCAGGGTTTGTAGGAGACAATGCTGTTCTTTTGGCCTCTTACCAGATGGCCAGACTAGGTAAGGTTATTACAGCATAGCTCAGTTCTGGGTCTCTTAAGTTCACAGAGATTTGCTTGCGAAACCTGGAGGGTGTCCTAGACAGAAGGTGCATGATACCATACAAACTGAATTGCCTGAAGTACCTGCTTACTGTTAGCTAATGAAGCTTGACAATGAACATGATATTCCACAGCGGAGTCATCGTGGTTCTGCAGAACATCCTCCATTAGAAATTGCATGGCAGTTAGCTCCCCATGAGCAACTCTCCGGTCTGCATCATTCAGGTTGCACAGGCATAGCTGGAGAGGAAGAGAGAGGCTGTAAAAGTTTATTGCTCTGAGCATAACAGTAGCAAATCTCAGCTATTGTGATTATGGGTGGGTTTTTTTTAGTGTGTGTGTTATAAGCCCAAATAAAGTTACAGCTTTTAGCACTGTGGTCCTAAAACATATATGCATAAAATTATTTGATTTTCTAGTTCTAGCATCACAGGAACATGACAATTAGAGATTCATTGTCAACATAAAATGTTCTGCTCTGCTTGAAGTAAGATCAAATAAAGTAAATGGTAGAATGGGCATTTGAATTAGAAAGGGGAGAGATGTTTTTGGTTCACTCCTATTTTTAAGAAATGAAGATGGGAAATGAGACAGTATTTGTTTGTTTTCATCTTGCATTGTATATTCATCTTGTCTTTGTCTTTGGGCATAAGCACAAGGCTGCTGTCTCACAGTACCTGCATGTTGTAATTTAAATTAATTGTGTTGTTGATAGTGACTGGAAACAATCCCCCATCCATTAGGAATGTTCTCCAAGGAAAATGCATGAGTGTCTAAAAGAGAAGAGATGACGATTCATAACACTTAATTACTTAGGAGAATCCCATATAATTCGGTCAGGAAAAGGCAACTCAGAGACCAAGCTACTCATCATGTCATACACTGCTTCCATTTTGAAATCTAGATGTGTATTAGAAAAGAGAGAGGCACTTATTATTTCTCCATGGGAAGAAAACAATAAGAGTCATAAAAGAATCCATTTCCTACCAAGACACTGTTTTACTTCTGTCTTCACAGAATAGCTTCTAGTTCCCTACATAGTGTCTGTCAATCTTTTATTGTTGCTCAAATTGCAGAGGCATCAGGACAAGGCTCCCCAGGGAACCTCCATCTAATTCATCAGTGATGCTGAGATTTCGCATGCAAGTACAAATCTTGTTTCTCCATTATGCTTTGTTACATGCTATTGTCACCTAAATCAAGGTGAGGGTGACAGAAGATTGTATTCCTGTAACTCACTGCTCAGGAGAGACAGGTAAAACAATATTATCAAATAATGGAAAATCAGCAGGAAGGGATGAAGATTAGGAAACAGGAAGTTAGCATGATGATCTAAAACTTCCTTTTACTTTGGAACATGGTATATCACCAGTAGGACTCACCTTTACTTCCCTTAGCATTACACCACCTTTTTTGCCAGTGTCATTCAAGGTGCTCCTTTAGCTCTGAGACAGTTTATCTGTCATTGTGTAATTCTGCATGATGCTATAGCTAAGAAAGCAGCAGACTTAACTATTTCATGTGTAATCACGACAGACATATTGGGCAGTCACAACCACTGTCAGGTGATGAGAGACATCAGGATTATTTCTCAAAATAGAAAGTTAGAAACACAGCAGAGTGCAGATAGGCAAAACATTTCAACACACAGCATAAAGAATAATTGCATTTTGGTGGCACCAATGTGATTATATTCCAACTTAAATTTTTATTATTCACTTTTGTAGAGTGTTTCCCAGGACCCCAAATGATGAATGAAGTTAGTAAGCTGTGATCGTAGAAATTGTTTTAATTAGCTGTTAGGTTCTTGGGACTGGGATTGGGAAGAGTGAGCACCCCAGCAAGAACTGCAGAGTACTGTGTTCTCCGGGGAGCTCAGCACAGAAGAAGAGCGTCACTGCATGTACTTTTTACTCACTCTGCAGCTCTGAACATCCAGCAGCTGCGGGAGCCTCAGCTGTGCAGCAAACACACTTGGAATCACAGAGTTACTCAGTGGAGGCAGTGCATGGTATATCCTGTCTGTAATACTCTGGTAGGCTGAAACATTCCCGGAGGATAAAAATGTCTCCCTGTGAAAAAAATCAAAATTTTTGTATTATGAGGAACTCAAATTGCTTAAAAAATTCTCAGAATGTTCCTCAACAGAATTCCTCATCTTCTCCTCATTATAACCTGACATAATTGTGAGTGACAGCAATAACTGCAGATGTTAACAATTAAAACAAATAGACAAAATCCTTAGTGGTGTAGATGTATATGTGAAAATGCATCTGACTGGGGACATTTACAGCAAAACATACGGTTATGGCCAGGTAGCTAAAAGATGCAGGAGCTCTACTACCTATTTCTGATACTGGGAAAATTTCCTCTACGAAGTGGGACAGTCACTAACACTTAAATTTTCAAAAGTGCCTATGAAGCTTTGGAACCTGAATTACAGGCTATCCATTGTCCAGAGCTGAGTTTAGCAACAACGCTCCCTGCTGATTTCCCATGAGACCCGGTCTCACACAGCAAGTGTAGAGCCATGCAGACACGTCCCAGCCCAGATCAGCAGCGGGAGCTGCCAAAGCAACAGAGTGCTGTTATACCACAGGTACATACTGAGCCTGGGACTGACTCGTAATGTTTGTACTGCACTGCACTGTGCAACTGTATGCATTAAACTGTTTGGTATTACACTTTATGCATCATGTAAAGGTGTCCTTCAACCAAGCTTAGTCATGACTGTCATTTCTTTGCAGCCCCTTTGTAATACTCAGTTCTCCTGTATTTCATTCACATGCCTTTAAAACAAAGAGCCCATGATTAACTGGTTCTTACAATAGGAGAAGCAATTGGCTTCTGTAGCTGCACACGCTCCTTTGAGTAGCAACTCTAAGAAAAAGATCTGTCCTTTTATTTTTTTCACAAATACAAGCACTCTTATAAATACCACACAGTTCTTATCAGATGGAGACTAACAAAAGAGTCACAAGGACAAATAAAAGCTTCTAGAATTAAACCTAGCAAAGATGTTCATAAGATATTAAATGTGATGTATTGCCACACCGAATGCCTTGGTTGAAGAAAATGGAAACTAATTGCACATACAATATGAACAACCTGCTGCAGGGAATCTGCTTTAGCAGTGAGTTGGACAAGACGATCCCCAGAGGTCCATTCCAACCCCTATGACCTTGTCTAATAAAGATGAAGAATAGGGCAGACTGAATTTCTTTATATTTCCTTTTAAAGCACGTTTCCTCATGTGCAGTCTCACTCTGAGTCATATGAATTTTTGCCATCCTGTAGCAAGAAATCCCACACTCTAATTACAAGGCATGTGCAAGAGCCATCTTTGCTCAGAAACTCTTGTTCACCTTTGATGCACCTTACGCTAGAGAAGACCATGAAACAATCCTTGTTCCTCGGGTTCATTTGACTCAGAGTTTTACAGAGCTCCACCTACCTCTGTTGTCCTACTTACTCAATGCAGTTCTGAGTCTTTACCATCTGTGTGGCTCCTTGGGAGCCTTCCTAAGTTCTCTGTCCTTTCTGTTACAGAGAACCAGAACTGCACAGCCTCATCAATGCTGATTTATTCAGTGATGCAGTGGTGTTCTTATTTCTGCTCTCCATATATTTCCTAAATTGAGTTGATTTCTTTCCTTTTTTTTTTTTTTTTTTTTGGTTGCTATTATGCTGAAATTCTGACAGAACTATTTATCACAACTCTGAGATTTCATCACTGTGTGGTAGTGGTCAAGTCAGAGACTGTCATTTTACATTTTGGGATTGCATTTTTCCCCCCAGGTGCATCATATTATGCTTAATAACGCACTGAGCTCCATCTATTTTATTTTTGCAGTATCTTAGTTTTGTAAGATCCTTCTGCAGTCAGCTATTGCCCTGGGCATCCTGGGGTGTCATGTACACACAGTATCACCTCAGCTTCAGTCTTGTTTTGAAGTCACCTCTGCATGCACATCATAGTGTGCATATTTTTTAACCACAGAATTTTTTGAGTCGTAAGGAACTCCTTAAGGCCGTCGAATCCAACTCACCTGCAATGAACAGGGACACTTACGCCTAGATTAGGTTACTCAGTGCCCCATCCAGGCTGACTGTGAATGTCTTCAGGACTGGGACATCCTCCACCTCCCTGGGCAACTTGTTCCAGTGCCTCACCACTCTTACTGTAAACAAAAACTTCCATTTGTCCAAACTAAATGTCCCTTCTTTAACTTTGAAACCATTTCTCCTTGTCTGATAACCACAGACCCTGCTAATGAATCTGTCCCCTTCTTTCTTATAGCTCCTCTCTAGATACTGAAAGGCTGCTATCAGGTTTTCCAAGAGCCTTCTCTTCTCCAGGCTGAACAGCCCCAGCTCTCTCAGCCTGTCCTCATAGGAGCGGTGTTCCCTCCCTTGGATCATTTTTATGTCCCTCCTCTGGATGCACTCCAACACGTCTATGTCTCTTCTGTATGGACTACTCATCATCTGGATGCAGTACTCTGGGTGAGGTCTCACCACAGCAGAGCAGAGGGGCAGGATCACCTCCCTCAAATTGCTGGCCACATTTCTTTTGATGCAGCCCAGGATATGGTTGGCTTTCTGGGCTGAGGATACACTTCTGGCTCATGTCCAGCTTTCCGTAAACCACTACCCCCAAAGTCCATCCACAGCTACATCCATAAGTCTATGGGTCCTGGAGAGACACATCCCACAGTTCTGAGGGAATTGGCTGATGTAGTCACCAAGCCACTCTCAGTGGTATTTGAAAAGTTGTGGCAATCAGGTGAAGTGCCTGGCAACTGGAAAAAAAGGCAACATCACATCCATTTTTAAGAAGGATAAAAAGGATGCTTCCAGGAACTACCGACCTGTCAGTCTCACCTCTTTGCCAGGAAAGATCACGGAGCAGATCCTCCTGAAAGATGTGCTAATTCACATGGAAGGCAGGGAGCTGATATGAGAGAACCAGCATGGCTTCACCAAGGGCAAATCCTGCTTCACCAACTAAGCGGTTTTCTATGAGGGTATAATTGCATCAATGGACAAGGGAAGAGCCACTGATGTCATTTATCTGGACTTCAGTAATGCCTTTGACGTGGTATCCCACAATATCCTTCTCTCCAAATTGGAAATATACAGGTTTGATGGGCGGACTGTTCAATGGATTGAAGACCTGGCTGCAGGACCGAGTCCAGAGAGAATTGGTCAATGTCTCAATGTCCAGATGGAGATCAGTGATGAGTGATGTCCCACAGTGGTCAGTGCTGACATCAGCAGTGAGGTCGAGTGCACCCTCAGCAAGTAGGATGTGGTTGATATGCCTGAGGGATAGGATGCTATTCAGAGACAGGCTAGAGCAGTGGTGTGTTTGAAACAAGAATTATTTGCCTTAATGCCTTCAGAAGGATTGCTCCTAAAAATCATTGCTGGGGTGTCCTGAATCATTTTACATCTAACCCGTCACAGTTCATAGTCACTTTCATTTCATTCTTTGGAATGAAACTTCAGTTTCTTTAAGGATACTTCTTTCTTGGTTTAATGATCTGTTTAATCTTGCTGCTTAGTAATGCCAGCATCCTCCTACTCTTCTTAAGTCTTTCTATACATGTGGTGCACATTTCTTGAGTGCCTCCAGTATGTCTCCAGAGTCTCCATGCCATCTGTAAGGATTTAACTCCCCCAGTTTATCCTTTATTTCTTCAGCAAGTATCCTTTTTTTTATTTTTTGTAGTTTCCTTTTTGAAGCTGATCTCAGCTATGATATTTATTTGGCTCTCACTATTCCTTTAGGGAAGCTTTTTGCAAGCATAGTCTGGTTGCTTTTAGATAACAGCTTCTCTTAGAGAACTGCAGCAACTTGTCACCCAGGACCAAGACCAGGAGTTGTTTCCCTTCTGGTAGACTACCTCACCTGGCTGTAGATGTCAACACCCCAGTTTAGTAATCTATGAATCACAACATAACAGTGCTACAATGATCATATAGTAGGACAGCTGTACTTGGACTTGGTGTGTTGAGATCCCTCAGAGAAGCATGTAAGGCCTCTCAATAATTTTGGTGAAAAGAATACTGCCAGGAAGTAGATTTCTACCCTTACATGGAGCAGACCACAGGAACAAAATTTAAATTAATCTTTCCTACTTTTTTTTCCTTTCCTGTGAACAACAAAAAAGTATCCTTAACAAAAAAAGGCACCAAACCTATCCCTAGCAAGCTGTAATTCCTACCGGAGCCGATGTCTGATTGCTGCATGAAACTGTAGAAACATTACATCTCTGTGAGCAGCTAGCAGCTGGGCTACTTCATTGGGATCCTGGGGATTCTGGAGGCTGTCAATCATTCTCTGTATCTCCTGAAGTTCAGTCCCTGGAGTCCAAGAGCAGTAGATTTATCAGATAAGGTGTCAAGAAAGGCACATAAAAATATCACAGTTCTGTGAATGCTTTTTTCATCCAGATATTTTGCACCCCATGACTTTCTCTTTCTTTCCTGGAGGCAGAAGATGAATGGACTTACATCCTCCCTAGCACTACAAAAACAGGCTTTAAAATAGAGATTATGGTGGGTGGAGAAATATGAAGATGTAGTGAGGCCACAGAGGAAAAGTCATAGAAATTAAAAATTACAATTATCTCAAACACTTTTTTTTTTATTATCTTTGCCCATTAAAAAGTCAATTATTATAAAATGCCAACAAGGCTAGTGGCATATTTCATCCTATTGGTTATCATAGCAAGATTAAATTTGTCAATGGGAGCAGAGTCAGATCATAAGATGATATTTTACATACTCCAAACACCCAAATTAACTGTTACTGGGTAAGGAATGTCATGGACATCTTCTCCAACTATTCTCAATCAAATATAATTGTAGTTCAATCCTGTAAGCTAATGAATATTTTTCTGATAAGGTGCTGAAGTTTTGGATTCTCTTTAAGCTTAACGAACTTCCCAAACGAATGGGCCTCCCTACGTCATTATTCCCACTGGAGCACCCATTCTTATTTGCTGTAAACACAAAATGTGAGCATAGTGCTGGACTGCCTTCCAAGGCACATTCATCACAAAAACGATTTAACTTCCAAGCAACTGCTACAGAATCTGCCATCAATTAAGTAAGTTAAATGTTCTGATCTGGGAGAGAGGGAGAATATTACTGAAGAACATCAACAAAAAGGATATTTTGACCAGGAACAACATAGTTAAATTGTCTCTACAAAATCCAACTGTATAAGCAGCAAAGTTCTGAGAACTCCATCATTTTATGTATTGTTTTTTTTTAAAGCAAGGTACATATTAGATACATCTGAAATTCAAGTACCTTGCATTCCTCCTACGTTTGGTTATGTGTTTTCTCATTGCTCACTGTATTCAGCCTTCTGTATTATTTGAAAGCTTGTTGAGCATGCTAATTTACATGAGCTTTCTCAGCCATACACAAATGAAGTTACTAATATTCACTTAATGGTGCAATGAACACACACCACAGAACAGGCAGTGCTTTTTGTTTGAGAAAATAAGCCCACTTCAAAATCACTCACAAGCATGGGATTAAAATAAAAGCTGTATAACAAGTGCTTATGATTCACTGAGTTCTTTCTTTCCTTCCAAAAAGAAATTTCAGGATGTATTCAGAACTGATAATAAAAATCTTGCTCGCAAAAAAAAAAAAAAAAGAAAAAGAAAAACCACGGAGGCGTTAAAAGATAAACCAGAGTATTTTCGTTTTTCCTCAACTCTTGAATAATTTTGTATCTTTACCAAATTCTCATAATTAATTTCTCAACTTTAAATGATACCAAGACAGAAGGGTAGCTGTGTAGGTACAGGTCTTACTCCTGAGTTGTGCCTGAGCAGTGCCAAATCTTCAGGCATATAAACGTGAGCATTCCTAGTGGCATGGCAGCAACTCAGCCCTGCAGCACATGCACACACACAGAGCAGGAACTGTACATAACGTTTCCTGTTGTGAAACTCCCACTCACTGCCCTGCAGAAATAACCCAGGGGCTGAAAAAAAACCCAAATGCACAGAGTACTTCAGCTCCTGGGACAGCATTCTCTCCTGTCACTTCAGTTGTCTATATATCAGATGTCAAGTTAAGTTGGGCTCCAGCAACATTAAACAGAAGAATACAGGCAGCACCAGGGAGTGCTTTATCCCACTCACTGTAAACACTTAAGTTGCTTGGGATGAGCACTGCTCAACAGGTGTGCCCAGAAAGGGTATCCTGTGGTAGCAGACACACACAACAAGTAGTCAGACATCACAGCTACATACTCAGCCAGTAATGTGAAGCTAGGCACATCCCACTCCTGCACTTCTATTTAACATGAACTATTTTAACGTGGTCTGGTACTGTTTCTACACAAATTGATGTTTGTGCACGATGACATGCATCACATCTGTTTTAGTCTTTGGAAAGAGAATCAAGTGGCAGATTTACTGATGGAACCAAATCCAGCTTTTTTTTTAATCTGCTGGTTAAGACAAAATCCCCACAAGCCGACCAGATGGCTTAAGAGAAAATTGCAAGAGGTGGAAGAGCAATTTTTGGACCATATTTTCTGTTCCCTTCTGGAGCAGAAGTCACAAACCTGGTAGATATGCTGCTTTTCTGTAAGATTGCAACAGATCGGTTCACAGTCTTTAAAAATGACACTTCTTCATCAGGAGGAAGTGGAAAAGAATTGAAATGGAGTTTAGTCTTAAGACTTCAGTTAACATCAGTCTCACACTCCCTTTGTCATCAGCAGCATTTCACTCTCATTCTGCAGATTTGGAGAAGTCTACCTTGAATAAGCAGTACCTGTTACTTACCAATCCTTCCAGTCACTCCCCAGTCTGGAGTCAGAGGCTCTGGGTTTAAGGCACAAAAAGAGCTTGGTGAATTTCCTAATTGGGCAAAAGCCAGGAGATAGGCAACGACATCATGAAATGCACCAACAATTCGTAGGCTTAGGTGGAGAGCTTTGAGAGCAGCCTGCAACCAAGACACACACAGAGCAAAAACCATTCAGATGATCGGGCTTCAGAAAATACGTCAAAGTAGGAAATATTTTTGAGCAAGTGTGATTTTGCTGCCAGCTGAATTACTTAGGCTGTGGCCCTAGTGATGGATGAACCTAAAGAAGATAACTGGAGCTTTTCTGAAGAATTTGTTTTAACATCCCATCTGCTTTCCCACTGAGGAAGGAATGGGAGCACTAATGGATGCAGCTACTCAGACACATTTGTCCCCTGGCCATAACAGCTCTGTCACATAGTGAGACCTCTCAGGATGGTCCCCAAGGCAGGGGGTTTGACTACAACCATAATTTCAGATGGAAACTCTGCTTGACCTCCCATCCCCGAAGACCAGCATTAAGTGCAGGGTTTAATTTAGGCTCAGGGTAACGCTCACATCTGTCAGTGTACCATCTGGTGTCACAGCCTCTGGTTTAGAAAGTGCTACCCCAGTGCCTCACAACAGTCTTTTTCACTGTTTCTCTCTCTCCAAACAGCTTCCTTTTGCTGGAGGCAGGGAAGCTAGCATGAGGAAAATGCATGTAGTTTCCTTCCCCTCACTGGAGTTTCCCCTGCAGCTTCTGCAGGGCTGTGGCTAGCCCAGGGACCTCCCTCTCCCTGTCCTGTTTCCTCAGACTGAGAGGAGGTAAAGAAAACTAAAAGCACATAGGATCATGATCTGCCTCTTCCATGTATGAGAGGACAAGTATTAGAGTAGTTCAGCTGGAAAGGACCCACAAAGACCATTCAGTCTAACTGCCTGACTGCCCCAGGGCTACATAAAAGTTACAACTCCAAATGTCTCTTGAGCATAGATAGGCACAAGGCATTACCCATCTCTCTAGGCAGCCTGTTCCAGTGTCTGACTACTCTCACAGTAAAGAAATGCTTTCTAATGCTCAGTCTGACCCTCTTCTGTCACAGCTTTGTGCCCTTCCCATCCTGATACAACGGAGCAGAGCTCAGCACCTCCTTTTGCTTTCCCTCCCCACAGAGCTGCAGAGAGCAGCAACGGTCCCTCTAAACCAAGAGAACAAAAGCTCTCTCCTTCCTGGCAGGCACTCCTCATTAGTTCTCTCCATCACTGGCACATCCTAGCTGCATCCAGATTAAAAACACTGAGTTATATTTCTCCACCTCCAATGACTAGAAATACTGTAATGCATGTGTAAAGATGTGAATGGTCTGCCACCTAGAACAAAATCTCTTTTAGCATTAGCAAATCACTGACCTTCTCTGGAAGCATCTTGAACATAATCAGCACTTCAGTAGGGTGAGGGATGAACCACAAATTAAGGAAGGTGCATCCATCAGGAGACAGCAAATAGTGTGGTCGAGGATGGAAGGATCTGAGTTATTGCAAGAAGGGAGAGAGGTTTAGCATTTTGAGACTCCATTTTTGCTTGACACTTCCCAGAAATATATATTTTTTAAATAAAGCTGTTACTTGGATATAGGATTTGCCTCTAAGTTTTGGAGCAAGTATGTTTTAGATTACTTCACTTTGACAAGTAAAATACAAGCTAAAGGTTGAACCTAAAAAACCTGCTGAATTCAACAGAAATTTTCTTTGGTTTTAATTTTCAACCAAGTCCTAAAACAGCTCAGTTGAGAAATTCTTCAGCAGCACTTTTGAATTAAGCTCAGCCACCTACTCTCATGGCTCCAGCAGTATTAAAACAGTACTGATACTGAAAATTAACAGAAGACCAGGCATGCAGAGATACTCCATAGTATGCTCTGCAAGGGACATCATCTCAGATAAGGGCCCAATGACAGCTCCTTCAAAGTCCTAGCTGCCCCATCCAAGACACCAAGAAGCCCCAGTCCTCACAAATCCCAGGAGATGCGAGCTGCATTCAGCACCTGAGGGAAGCAGTCACATCATTCCCTCACTCCTTAATGCAAGAGGCGAAGAAGCAGAGTGGAGTTGTTTTGCCTCATTTCTCCTCCTCAAAATCAAAAATCACTGATTTATTAGAGTCATGCCCCCTTCCACTGTGTCAAAAAGAAGTTAGTCCCCAAATGGTGACCAACACATCTAATTTATAAAGCTGGGATGTGAGCTGCTCCGTGTAGGGCACTCAGAGCCTCTTACCCAGGAACATGCTTCTGTTGTGCAGAATGGGAGACAGGTAAGGCAAAGCAGCAGGCAAACTTTAAACACCTAGATAATTATTTTAAAAAATCATCTGCAATTACTAGGAGGCAGCCAATCTTTTTTCTCTTTTTACATTTTTATAGGAATAATGTATTCCCCTGTTTTTATGTACAAGCAGTCATGTACATAGGTACAATATGCAGCCAGTACATTCTGAAATGAGATATAAATTCAGCCTGGAAATTAAGCTCAGCTTGTTCTGAAGTGAGTTTTGCAGGGTTTTAAATTTTTATATATGTATATGCATATATATATATTATTTTGTCTGCAAAAAGAGCAGCTAAGACATTTGGTTTAGGTGGGATGGAGTAACAAAAGGTTAAACACCCCATGTTGTAAGCACGGAAATTATATTTGGGCAGTGTTTGTTTGACCAGCTGTCTCTCACTCATTTTTGCAGAAGAATGATAAGCACAAACTGTGCCTGAGGAAACCGAGCAAGTGACGCTTTTCAAGTGAGAGCAGCACTTGCACTGTTATATTCCTGTTTCCTCTGCCTGACATCACAGCCTGTAAACAACACCAGAAGAGAAAGCAAACACAGATGCAAAAGCACACACGCTGGCCAGATGTGTTCTGTCTTTACAGACTCGAGGGGGGACAAGGGCTGGAATCTGTCACAGCTGCCACGATGCTTCACAACACTGTGCTAACAACGGGGATTTCTCTGCAGCCATGGCTGCAATGAGCCCAGTGGTGTGTGGCCCTGGCACATTGCTTCTCCAGGAAAAATAAGGACATCTCACAGCACCAATCTGAACTCAGGTGCTGCCAACCCCAGCAACACTAGACTAGATAGATATTAGGAAGAAATTCTTTACTGTAAGGGTTGTGAGCCACCGAAACTGGTTGCCCAGAGAAGCTGTGGATGCCCCCCTCCCTTGAAGCATTCAAGGTCAGGCCAGGTGGGGCTTTGAGCAACCTGGTCTAGAGAAAGGTGTCCCTGTCTATATCAGGGAGGTTGGAACTAGAAGATCTTAAGGATCCATTCCAACCCAAACCATCTCCCAAGAGAACACAATGTAATCCCAGATAAAGCCTGATATAGCAGAAGGAGATAGGAGATAGCAGAATTAGGAGGGTGAGGAGTTTCAAACGCAGGTGCTTATCATATGAGCACCTCCCTTCACCATATGAGATACTGGAGAGAGCAAGAGACATTGGTAGGACACAATTTTTATCGATCTTAAACAGGTCAGATGGATGACTCATCCTTTTAAAGCACCTATAGACAGTCTGGGGAACCTTATCTAAAACAGGCATCTCAGGTAGGCTCTTCTGGAAAATTACCATTGACATTAATGAACTTCAGGCTTTTGGAAATATATAGATATGCAAAAAGCTTTTTGTCATAACGATTCCTATTCTCATTTCTTCTGCATCTTTTTCAGAATCTGTCCTTCCCTTTGTTCTTTATTCCATTTTTCTTCTTTTTTTTTTTTCCTCCTTCTTCACTCCATATCAGTCTGCCTCCACCACTATACCAAACAACCTTGCCCTACACCACATCCACATTTCTCCCACCCATCTGCTGCTCCTTTCCAATGGGGAGGATGCAGAACACACAACCTGCAAGAAGTGGCTGGAAGTCACAAATGCAGGCAGCATTGAGATTACTTAGAAGATAAGAAAGCAATTGCATTAACATCCTGCTATAACCTTCTAAATGCAGACAAGATGGAAGCTAAATTTCTGCTTTCATCATAACTAATTGACAGTTGCTGTCTACATGGTGTGCTTCTTACCCCCTGTTAAACAGCAACAGAAAATGAAACATTAACTGGTAGTAATTGATAAGGCAGGGATGAAAAAAGCACAGGATCCACTTTTAATTAAAGCTTCTCCTACAGCTCCCTGCAGATCTCAAAGATGACTTTCTAGCACTAAATGCCCATTTCTGGGCTTTCCAGGACAAGGAGGAGAATGAGTAGCTGTCAGGGGCACGTGGCAGCCATCTCCACACCAGCTACTTTCCAAACACTTGCACTTTAACTGCCTCTAGTGAGTAAGGGTTTGTATTTCACTTGTTACAAATTAAAATGTTTATATTGCACTTTTTGTAGAACTGTAGTAGTATAACCATGTAAAATATTCCAGTGTATTGAACCATTTACTTGCTGACGAAAAGGCAGCATTCCTCTAGTCCTTCTCTATTGCAGGACCGATACTACTGAAATGCACCATGGCCTTATTTGTTAGATGTCTCAGGTGTAGTAGATAGCACAAAGACAATAGGAGTAGTAGATATTTTTAGACATAAAGCGTAAAGGCTGTAGATCTGTAGGTTCTGCAGCCAAACTCCTCTCCTCTGGGCAAATAAATCATGATTGATTTAGTCCTTGCTAATACACTAGGTAAGCAAACAAAACAGCTGCTGTGACAAGTAACCTATACTGGTTCTAACTCCCAAATGAATTCAAAGAAGTGCAACCATGAACTATGTCACTCTGAACTGTCTGAATGCACCGGGTGTGGGGGGGGGGGTAGCCTGAGCTTGGACATATGTCTAGTAAAGTAGTTTGCTCCTAGGATAACAGTCATGGCTTGGTACCGTGTTCATAGAATGCTCTTTCTGAAAGTAATTGTGTTTCAGATGCTCTATGTACAACTTCCTGTGATTGTATGGAAAATATCATTGAGCTTAAATCTTCTGAGGACATCTGAGATGGGAGAACAAAATACAGAGCTTTAGACAACACCTAACGAAGGTAAGTAAATAATGGAAACAAAAGACCCTCAGCTCAGGATTGTGGTGGGGCTACTCCCCAGTAACTGGAAACCTGGGCTAACTAAAGCTGGTATATATCCAAAAATCTACAACTGAGATGGAGTTAAACAACAGAGAGACATTAACAATCTTCTGGTGAATTACTGGGTTGAATCGTACTTTATGACTTGTTTAGCTTGTAACCACATTCCCAAGCATTGTTGTTAGAACTAAAGCTCTTGATTGAACATTAACAAATATTATTTTCTGTGCTTGCTACTGAGCCTCTCAGTTGCTGGGAAAAAGATGAATAAGAGCAGAACCAGTGTACTGGGCGACTACTTTCACATCCCAAATCATCTGCCTGCTAGTGCTAACTTGGTCGTCTCAGAGACTGACATACAGTCAGCAAAAGAACTTGCCTACGTTTTGAGGAAGGAGATCCTTGTAATATGGCCAAAGTAATGTCTCTTCTGAAAGCAGCAGATGATTTAGGGACACACCCTTGTTTCCAGTGTGCTGTTCCTCTCACAAATTTCTGGCAAGTCACACGCCTATTACTGACTTATTAACAGTTTTCAGTTCAATCTTGAATGAAAAAAATGAAAAAAAAGTTAAAGGGTAGGACAGTAACTTCAGTACATATACTTCATCACTGAAGCAGAGGATTTTCATCCTGTAAGTGCAATCATTTACTTGTTTCCCATTAAATACAGTTTTGGGACTAGAGGCAAGAACATTCCTTCTTTGAAAGCCAGCTTTTGCAGGAGACTGCACATTTTATGTCTATCTGAACTGCTTGCAGATTGTCAGAACACACTGCTCAGAGCACCCTTAGGCTATAATTCCCCATACAAACGTATTCATTCACATTTGCTGGGCACTGTACACTGATCGAGGGCTCTGGCCCCCAGAAACACATTTTCAAAGATAACACAAACCTGGGGTCAGCTGCAAAGTTTTCCTTTAACTCTTGCTCTTTTTTTCCTTGAGAGAGTCCAATCATAAAGTACTTGTCTCTGACAACAGGGAAATCATCTAAGAGGCTTCTTAGGCTATTGTAGAATGCAATGAGCTGACCTCGCAGTGCGTGCTGGGACACACGTTGATTCAGCCTAAAAAGGTGTAATATATGATTATAGCATATAATGTTGCACAGGGCATCACCTTCCCAAATAAAATCTATCTTATCTAATCTCTTTCTGTAAGGACATCCTTGGCATCTTCAACCAAGCCATTCTATGATTCTAAAGTAAAAATTACAAGCTATGTTTCTTCCATAGTGAGACAACTAGAGGAATAAAAATCACAGAAGTAGCATTTAAGAACCAAAGGAAATTTAGGATGTAGTGCTTGTCATCAGGCAGATATCTTCACAGTGTTCTAGAAGCATTCAGAAGTTAATATGTCAACTGCTCTGTGGTAGTTATTGTTGCTTACATAACAACAAGGAAGCTGAAGCAGGAAGGAGCAAAGCAACATGATGAGTTAGTTGCAGAACTGCAATTAGACATTATGACTCTGAGTCAGATTTCACACTCAAGTGGCACTGAAAGTCCAGTCCTGGCTGAACACTACCTCTAAACTGATCTGTTCAGCCTTCCCTTAGCTTATCTTAAATAAGTTGTACCTGGGAAGGAGGTAGTCTCCCTAATTTGGTCCATGTTTGTGAAACCACAGGGTAAGCTGCAGAATTTCCCTTTCCCATATTGTACATTTATACAGTGCAATAAGCATATCTTCCAAATCCAAGAGTCTACCTTATTTGCAAAACTTACTGAAACAGCTGCCCTACTTGCAGCTTGTTCCAGGGCTCCTTGGAAAACTATCTGAAACTAGTTTCTTCCAAGTTGTCTTACAAAGTAGATGGAAATCACAAGATAGTAAATCACCACTAGTTCATTCTCTTATCCACTGTGGATAATTTTCACTACAATTTCTCTCTTGTTTTGACAATGTTTAAATGGTTTTTTTGCACTTGAATCACTACCCTATAAACAGCCATTTCCCTTCATAAAGAAACTAAGTGGTATACTTCCTACTCATCCAGCAACACATCTTGTACTGTCTGCAACATGACCACTATACCAATATAAGCATTTTAATTTTCCTTATTTTGCAGAATGGCCTACAGGTATATTCATAAAGTTCTGAGAAGTTCCTAGAACAATTTATGTTTAAAACACGATGTGTTTGCATAGAAAAGGCTATACCAGATATGAATTGGTTATATACTAGACAGATAGTAATTCTCTATATCAAATATACTTACTTATGACAATATTCATCAATAACATCTCTTTTCAGTTGTAGAACTTCATCCTATAATGAGACAATATTTTCAGGTAGGACTTAGATGTGCTGTGAATCTAACAATGCCAAAAATACTTGTTACAGTAAAAATACCTCAACATTCTAATTCCAGATCTGTAAGGAGAGTAAATGTTAAGACTTATTACAACCAGTATGACCAATCCAGCCAACATTTAAGGCAATCTTGTAAATGAGTATAGTGCAAACTCAAAGCTACTGCTTTGCCTATGCACCAGAAATCAGTAGTCTCTCTCAAAAAGGCTAAACCTCTTAACCTCTTGAGGTACTTACTGGGTTTTGCATTCTGCTGCCCAACATTTCTTTCTTTTGGATGAAAGTATTTAGCATCATATCTCGGGGCCCCAGTTTCTCCAGCTGTATGGAAACAAAAGCTTCCGGAGACCTGACAAGGGAAGAAGAATGACAGCTGAGAATACCCTCGCTGGTATTGCCTGGCCCAAACTGCGGCCTGACTTTACTAGATTAAACACAATTTCTCCAACAATATTCATTTTACAAGCTCCTTATACAAAACAGATATAAACACACTAGATTTTCTGGATCAGCTACCAGAGACAAAATGAATTCCAGGGATTAGTACATGAGCACATTAACAAGGAGAACAGGCTCTGCTCTACAGAAGTGGCACTGTATGGCTGTATGGCTGAATGGCTGTATTCTGGCCCACTTAATATTTCCCATAATTTTGCAGCTGTCAAGTGTAAGGATACTGATGTTCATAAACCCCCTCAAGATGTTCAGATTTCCTCCTTTAAACAACAGGTTATCTCCACAGGATCTGATGTGAAGCCTGAGTTCCACTGATAAGGGTAAATGATCATAATGCTCAGACTGCTTCACATCAAGAAGTGGGGTGTCTAGGACTGTGCCCTTGTGATTGAAAGCACATCATTATGTACTGTTACTTTCAAGGCCCAGAGGAATGTAAAAAGCAGGACATGCTTCATGATTCACACATACACCAGACCAACCCTTATCAGACTGGCTTGGCCAGTCTGTAACAAATACCTGTGAAAGGCTCGGTGTAAATATGAAGAATGCCCAGGAGAAAATGATGTGGCCAGCGTGGTTGCTGGCAGAAGCTGATCCTCTGCTTGACTCCCAGACACAGAATTTCTTCCACTTGCTGAACTGCTCTGACTTGTTAGACTTGCTTTTCCTCCCTAAAATATCAAGAATATAAATTCTGTGCTTGCTCTCATAAAGAATGGCAACTCTTCAAGGTAGATTTGTATGCTCTCATTTACCCTAACTTTATGGTATAATAACTCACTGGGATCACTGAAAGTCACAGCAAAGAAACATTTCTCATGGAGCACAGGCATAATGAAGCTGTAGAGGCAGTACAGTCACAATTTATAAATCAGACAACATTCTTGACATCCAATCAGCTACAAATAACATGAATACTCCCAAATATTTCCTTTTTCAAATATGTGCAAATAGGTCAATTCTGCTTGTCAAAAGAATGATTTTGCTTCCCCATGAGCATTCCCAGTAGATTCTGTTATGAAGTAAACTAAGAAAATTCTGCATATTTATGAAAAATAAAAAATAATAATAAAAAACACCCACAGTTCTGATTTTCAAGAAGGAACAAGTGGTAGTTTTCTAAGTTTTTAAAGGCTGCTTTCAGAAGTGGAAAAGCACAGTACAGGTTTCTCTGGTTTTCTCTACTAGTTGCAAAGATGCTAAAAAAGTGTATTTCCCTTGCAAGTCATGAAAAGCTATTGTCTTTCTAGCAGGGAGAAACCAGAAGACAGAAAAATATTAAAAAGCCACATTTTGAGGAGTTTATTGAGTTCCTTCTGCTAAGCACTACTCCAAGTAGCAGTAATGCCAGCCTGCAGATGGGTCTGATCAAGAATACCTCTGCCCTCTTGTAGTAGCAAATTGACTTCTTATACAAAGAATGATTTTACTGCTTCACTGGGCACAGGGAATATACAACATGCCCTAGAAATAAAGGGACAGATATGGGAAGTGTCATTTCTGACAAAGAAACATTATTCTTGAGAAATATCTCAGAAACAATGTTAGTATGGAAAAGTCTCCATACATAGGGCATAGGAGTTAAAAATATATGGGGACTTTACTATTCTGATTGTCCCAGTCTATTAAACCAGTATCCAACAGGATGGTTGGGCTGGCAATGTGAGGCTGGGCTGGCTACGTGCATATCCTTGATGGCACAGCTGACAGGATTAGCTCTCAGCCAGCCAGCTCTGGGAGATACTTTACATGGGCTTTGGAAGACACCATGGGCCTTGGCTTGCTTTTGGACATGGCCAGAGTGCAGATATAACTCAGATCACTGGAGGTGTGTGCAGACACAACCTGTGACATTCTCATAGTATGTCCAATCATCTCCAGTTAATCTGGAATAACAGGTTAAGGGCTCCTTATCGTAGCCTCTATTGGTTATACTAATGGTTCTGTGTGTGAGTTTGATTATCTTGCTAATATCCACTGACTGTAAATCAGCAAAAACTGATCCAGAATGGGTGCAGCAGCTGTTAAATGATTTACAGAGGAGACATCTGAAAACAAAAAAAAAATACATGCTATGGAAAAATCAATCATTCACTGTTTAAAGAGCAAGAGAGCTCCAAATGCTCGGAAGATCAATCCTTTTCATCTTGGGAGACAACAAGCCAGAGTAAGACTATTCATAGTTATCAGCAGGCACACAATACCAAGTTCATATGGCGGGGCAGAGGATCAATTTGGGAAGGAAACCAAGGTCGGAGCTGCTCAGTTCTACAGTTCTAACCGGAAAATCTCACACTTGAGCACAAATGGACACCAGGGACCAACAAGACCATGGCCTCTCCAGTCCAACAAGCTGGTCCAAAAAAGCCATTGGAGTCTGCCCAGATTTCCATAAGACCAGTCCACTGTGTCCATTTGTCCTTTTTAAACTTACTAAGAAACTAGTCACATAGTAGACATTTTAGCTTTGTTCCCTTAGCCTGTGCAACTTATCTCTAACAACTTTTGAACCCTCTGCCTAATTTTAAATACATTTAATAGAAGAATATAAATTTGAATGGTGTGAAGTTCCTTCCAGTTTTGCAAAATCAACATCCAGTTAGAGAGGAACCATCCTTCCCCATGGAAAAGGAAGGAGAATTTTATCACTAGCCATTTTACTTGGCCTGCTCAGCACCCAGTGTACACAGCTATGGACCTGCCGAAACCAAAGCACTTCTTGCCCAGCTATACAGCAAACACAGATGATTCTGATATTCAAGAAAGTGCTGAGGGTATTGCTTGGTGACAAGAGACCACATGGATATAAGACAAGACTGTGATGGATGGTGTGTCCTAAGGAACATGGAAAGAGCTATCAATGTAAGCACAGAAAAGGCGAGAGAAGACCTAAAGAATCTGTTTGCCTTAGATGCTAAAACTGTGTGCAAGGTTGCTTAGCTCATCACTGTAATAGCTATCTCTGGAAGAGAAATAGATGCATAAAAAATGCACCACAGAGCTGAACACCAGTGAGCGTATCATGTATGAAGCAAGGGGAGCTCCCGAGCCTCACATAAGAAACATAAGATGATGCCAACTGTAAGATGATGAAGAGTAATGGCTTGGTGATCCCAGTAGATTTCTTTTGAATCAACATTATACTACCAGGCTGGCATGAATATTCGAAAGAGTGTTGACCATATTTCTATTTTCAGAAGACAGGAGAAATGAAAACAGCAGGAGATGATGGTATCACCATCCCAGAAAAAGTACATATTTCAAGGTCAGATTGTGATTGCAGGCCTTTCTGCATATCACAGGTTGTGAGATTTAATCAGTGCATTTTGAATCCAATTCATTTCCAATCTCTTTCAGACCTACCTTGAAGTATATTTTTAACTATGCTTCATCACTTACCCAACTAATAGACTTTAAATAAAGTCACTGATGTGATATCATTTATTTTTATGTCATATGCTAATAGATAATCACTGCAGTTCCTTCAGTCTTCAGTGATGCTGTTCCACGTGTTGCACAGGATTACCATCCAATTGATTATAAGCAGAATTAATAGGTGCCTTCTTTGGTCTAAGTCTGACAAAACCCATTAATAGTGCAATTGAAGGAGGAGGGTGTTACTGACCTTTATGTCCAAGGAATGGGTAAACTGGACTAGGTAACAAAAGAAGGCTTGCTGAACAGCTGCTAAAAGAGCATTTTTCTGAACGACCTGGCAGGCAAGGATAAGTTGCATGTTCTTTATTCCAGATGGACACAAGAGCTAAGGAGAGTGAAAACATTATGCATTTTGTGCATGAAGTATTTGTTGCCTCTACAGTTTTGAAGGCAAGTTGCTTTACAGACATCACTTAGTCTTGTATTACTTCAGTAGCTTAATTTAGTAAAACAGAGGGGGAGAAAGGGAGAGCATTCAATTATATTTGTATATGCTCTTATCACTGAAATATGACTAAATGCAGGGATTAGGAAAACAGTTAAATCATTTATTTGTATTTAGTAGGCTGTATTCTCAGATCTGCTCTGCAAAGCATGATATTACCAGAGCGTGCAGCCAAATGCAAACAGGCTGGGAAAGGAGTAGATACTAAATAAAACAGATTTGATTTTCCTTTTGTAATTTGTAATTACATGCTGCAGAGTACAGGTAATGAGTCAGTTGATGGAAAGAAGATTTTGAGGAGAGTTTTAAAAAAACATAGAATTTTTATAGAGTCACTGTGGTTGGAAAAGATCTAGTCTAACTGCCAACCCACTGTCACCATACCCACTAACCATGCCCTCAGTGCCACATTTATATGTTTCTTGAAAACCTATAGGGATGGTGATTCTACAACCTCCCTGGGCAGAAAAAGAAAGCTCCATGGCCTGGCACTGTGCAATACTGGTTTTACACACTCATACAATAGAAGAAAGGACTAAGTTTACAAGATGGCACTGAAGACTAAATTAATTCTCTTCCTTTAGAGAACTTCCAACATCTAGTGTGTTTTCCTTGTGTGCACATAGCCACACGAATGCATCGTGCTTTGTTTAATAAATTTCATCAGACAAAAAATTGTTGACTTAAAGAGTTTAATCCCAGCAAGGATTCCTGAATCAAGCAATACTAAAATCACATTTTCAGTGCAATTTTATGACATTAATTATAAAACATTGTTTTCATTCAAATACATGTAAAGGAATTAATAGTGTCTAGCAAAAACATGGCTGAGGCCCTTATCTTCTCCCACAAATAAATGACAAAATAATACATACTTTTTACTTATCCTGCAAATTAATTCATTTACCTGCATAACACCATCTCTTGTCCTGAAACTAAATTTTCCAAGATGACTGTCAATCTCTTGAATGCTTAATGGTAAGCTGCTTGGAACGTATCAGCAACAGAAGTAAGACTTTTTAAAACCACAAAGTATGACACGGAAAGAAGCCAAACTGAGGTTAAGAAGAAAACAGTGATTGGTTCAGTAACACTTTTTGTTTCTTTACCCTTTATATTTAGATTATATAAGGAAATCTGTCATTCTAGTTCCTAAATCGATGATCTTAGAATGTTGTTTTAGTTACTGGAAGTAGTTTTGTAAGAAAAAGACCTATAGCCCATGATATTTTCTGGTTGAATTTACAATGATTCTTAAGCTCCTTCTAGATGAGCTTGGTCTAAACCAGTGAAAAATCTGCCTGTTTATTGTGATGATATCTTGTTGGTTCTGTACTGATTCCTAACTCTTTTTTGTGCTGTCTTATCTCCTGTGCTCTGACATCCACTGGTGCCCACAATGCAATTCACAGCTGAAATTTCATTCCAGGTTGCTTGCAATTGATGAACTTGCTTGAAACAGACAGACTTCTGCAGCAGGTAAGCATGTAGTCAAGTGAATGTGAAGCAAGTAGCGGCACATCACTGCAAGTGGTACACACACAGGTAGAAAGAGAGTCCTTTTGCCTATATCAGCAATAGGGAATGATGGGAATGCTCTTCCTAGATTTAGTAAGAAAATTCACAAGTTGTTTTCTTTCTTCAAATTAAAGCTTGATCTAAAGTACACACAAATACACAGTGTGTGTGCGTACACACAAACACAGTATATGTGTATGCACATGTATATGTGTACAAACATACATATGAATTCTTTAAAGAGTAAAGATGGCCTATTGTGCATCCTTTGCTTTAAAGAGAATGCATTTTAGTTCCACAATTGCCACAGTTGCACACAAATTCAGCGTCACCTTGCTCTCACTGCTCAATGACTTTAAATTAGAAATATTTGATCTCAAATTCTATGGAAAAAGAAAACAAATAATGTAGCATTTTACATTTTCTACCTGAATAATTCTGTATATTTTATGCACTGAAGGTTTTATATTTGAGCCTAGTCTATTTGAAGGCTTGTTCACATCCAATCTAAAAAGACTATGCTCTCTAAAACACAAAGAAGTTCAGTCTACCTGTCAACACAGCTGTCATCTTCCAGGAGAGAGGTAATAAACATTGGAGGCAGATGGTCTGCTTTCTCCCTGTGAAGTGCAGATTCAAAGTGCACTGGCCTCAGGTACAGATGGAACTCCCCAAAACCTGCTTCCACTGCAAAAGCCTTATAGAACCTAGAAAGGGAAAAAAAAAACCAAAAACAACAAACAAACATGGATGCATTAAAAAAAAATATCTCCTTAAGTATTGGTAACTTAGAAATCTACATCCAGCAAGTTAATTTCAAGAAGAAATCTGCATTCAACTTTAAACGTTTCTTGTCATTTGAAGAGTTACAGTGAATGTGAATCAAACAAGTGTTCCATCCTGAAAGCTGATGTTTGTTTAGCATCAACTGTCAATCGGCATAGATTTAACTATGGATTTATACGTATGAACTTGGACTTACAAACAAAGGACAGTAAGGTGAGAGTCTACAGTGTCATATGGAAAAATCAAGGGAAAGGTGCTAAATGTTCCTCTTTGGAAAGGATTGACAAAGAGGTTAAGAATATAGTTTATGACCAGAAACTAGAAGGAAGAAAGATTGCAAGAGAAGTTTCAATAGCTAAGCAGAGCTCAGGCATATTATTGTTATGAAAATAGCAATTTTATAACTTAAGAAACTCTATCCTAGAAGCCTTCAGTATGACACAATCCGAACAGTATATCCCCAGTACAACAAATGACTAGGGCAGTCCACCAGCAGGCAGTAAACACATTGTCTAGATGCAACCAGTAGTTTAGGAGGCCTCTAAAGCCCCAGGTGCCTGAAGTTAGACACAGTCTATATTCCCTCCTTTGGGATCTATCTGTTTCTTCCTTCAGATGCAAAACCACTGAAATGCTGAACTGATCTGTGATTACTCTTTTCATACAGTGCAAGAAGATGGTACAAAGAGAAACTTTCTTTTTGAAACAGACTGCAAAGGAATAAGATAATCCCTTGCTTCCTGCTAACATCTAAATGCAGGTATTTTATCAATCAAGAAATCAGGTCACAGAGAAGTTATGCTGTGAGAATGTGATAAAGACACAAATAGGACCTAGAAATCACATTTCCCAGTTCTTTAAAAATAGGTAGCATCCTCTGCCTGCAAGGTTACAGAAAGAAAAGGCCGGAAGACAAAACAGGATATGGAAGACACCATGCACATCAATCAATAATTATATAAATCAGCTCCAAGTTGAACAGAGCCCTCTGTAATGACTATTATTGCTGATCTCACAGGTAACAAATGCAAACACGTGGACAGCCTTCACAGCACAAACATTAAACACAGATATGCTTACTAGTACTGTACAAAGGGAAAAAAATAGAGAAACAGGAAAGATATCAAAAAGGTGAATGTTGCTTCATACAAAAAAAAAAAAAGAGAAGCAACATTTGGACTAAATTACCATTGTTTAGTTGTACTATTCTACTAAATGATGTCCTTTTTCATCATATAATAGGAGGTGAAGATTGAAAAACTGAGGAACAAAAGAAAGCAAGAAGGGCTATCAGGAAAAGTGCATACAACTTAAATGTCTACTTTTAGACAAAAAGGAGCTTCAGGAATGAACATGCAGGCAAATAAAGGGAGTAATTCTTACAAATCTCCCCAAAGTTGGGTAGAACATACAGTATGAGACAGAGGAATCCATAAATGTATGTGCATTCATTTCATGTCATTCTGCATAGCAGGGAAAAAGACAACCAGCCTTTCTGATGCTTCCTTCAGTCTGAATCTGAGTCTCTAACAGTTGATATTGTAATGAACATTGAACTTCATCATATCATGTGAGAATATAAAATTAGCCCCTCCACATGTCACCCTGAATAAACTATGTATGTTTATACTGATATTTAGACTGGCTTATTCATCTTCTGTTAAATGAAGACAGTGTTATGCTTAATGACCTTGCATATGTATCATGAAACCTTACTTTTTGTCATAACTTTCTACTGAATTCCCATCCTTTGCCAGAAAAAAAATGACAATTTCCTGCTGCCTTTCAGGGATTTCTAAGTATGTCACCTCAGGTGAATAGGCCTTCTTAGCCTTCTTCACAAAACAAATGCAACCATGTATTCAATCCATCAGCTCATCTATCTCTTTTGGACAACTAATATAAATGAGTTGGTGAACACCAGTGAAACCTGACATGGAGATATGGCTTTTAAGATATTAAGTTCCTACAGGTTTCAAGAAAGCAAGGTGATTTTATATTAATTTTTCAGCTGAATGAAAAGTTGCACTATAACCTTACTCCTTATTAATTACCAGAAAATATATGTGTGAGCATGTAATGAGTATTGGAACAGAAAGATAACTCAACCAGAGTAATAAGTATAATTAGAACCTGTATTTTATTAGAAAACTGACAATTCAAACAAGAAACACAAATAGCCAAGATGTGAGACCCTAATGCTTCATGGAATTACTTTCATTGAAGAAAATTAAGCTGGTAGTTAGTCTGTCCAAGAAAGTTCTAGGTGTCAGGGGGAAGCTTTTCGCACAGAGAGTGGTGAGGCGCGAAAACAGGTTGCTCTGACAGGTTGTGGATGCCCCATCCTTGAAGGTACTTAAGGTTTGATGAAGCCCTGGGCAATCTGATCATGACAGGGGAATGGAATCATAGAATCAAAAGGGTTGGAAGGGACCTCTAGAGATCATCAAGTCCAAACCCCCTGCCAAAGCAGGTTCCCTACACTAGATGATCCTTGAGATCCCTTCCAACCCAACCCATTCTATTATACGATCCTATGATTTTATGATACCTCTAGGTTTTTAGCTGCTGAAAATAAATGCTTCTGACTCTTTTATTTGAAGTCTACATTTTACTGAGAAAAGATGGAGAAATAGTTGAGGAAGGGGAAAATATGACTGAAGTATCATCTGTCCAAAACACACGACCTTGCTATTGCATGAAACCATGTCCCTCAATACCTTTTCATACATGAATTAAAATACATTTTAAAACTGTATTCTTTTTCTATCCTCCACTCTTTATGTTCTAGAACTTTGTTCTCTGATTCTTAGAAATCTCCTTTTAATTTTCAGTTTAAATTTATTCACAGTGATTAGATCCATTTGTTCTGCTGCCAAAATTGGCCTTTAGCTTAAATAGCTGCTCTCCATTCCCAGTGCTTATCTTCCCAGTGTATTTATAGAGCCCAATAATATCTTCTCTCAGACTTCATTTTGCTAGAACAAACGAGCCAAGATATTTCATTTACTTCTGTAAAATGCATTCTCTATTTCCCCTCATCATACTATTAGATCATTTCTGCTTCCGTTCCATTCTGAATTTATCTTTCCTGAACATAAATCTCCAAACTATACTTAATAATCCAGGTGAATCCTCCCCAGAATCGCATGAAAGGCATAAATCCTGATCTTTATGGAAAACGAAACTCATTGCCTGATTCACAGTAGGATATCGTGACTTCCTCCCCCATCACGGTTGCAATATGTAGTCATTTCAATTGCCAGCTATATCCCCAGTTCTTCCTCCTCATCTGTTGTTTCCAAAGAAGTTCACAGGAGAATTTACTATTATGCATCAGCCTTAAGGTTTGAATTATTGATGTTTATCTCCTTCCTGCTACTTCAGACCTTAGAACCACGAGTTCTTCCTTTAAGATATTTAATTTATTTTCTGTATAGTTTTATCTTCCAGCACCTCAATGTCCTGATTTTAATAACATGCTCTTATACTTTCTACTTAACTCATTAATAAAGATGTCAGATAATAAAGAGCTGAGCAAGGAGAACTTCAGTAATAACTTGCATCCAAGACAGCAGGTCAACACTATCCTACAAAGGATAACTCTCCCCTTTAGCTCTGTCCTTATCTTCTTTGTCTCCCTGTACAAATTGTCTTTTTCTCCAGCTTATGTGATAATATCCTAAATGCATGACACTGATTTCCTTTGTGCAGAATATTTCATATCTCTGCAAGGGTCAGTACATCTAGGACAATCTTTATGCTTTCCTATTTCCAATAGTGAACAAAGCTTGTATGGTCCTCCCGTGTGATTTTTGTTATATTGTAATACTGTTCATAAGAAGGTGGTTAAGACAATCACCTATATCTTCATGTTCATTGAATCAGCAAATTCCTTCTGCTCCTCCATCTTCTGACAAAATTTCTTAGAATCATAGGACTCCCATTTTCATTGGGCAAAGAGCCTGTTCTATTAAACTTTGTCTCTCAGTTTTTGAAACTAATAAACATCTGCATACCCCAGACAGATATTAGATAGACATATTTCCTACAGCAGAAATGCAGGTGCTCTCTCTCTGACTTTTTCCAACTATACTAACTGACAAATTTAAAATAATTTTCTTTTTCCCCACAAACTGTGCCTCTATCACATTCTCATAGGTAAACCAACAATATCGATCCACCAATCTGGCTAACAGCACACTCTCTGTTGCTGCCTCGATCAACCAATGTCGGAGTGTGATCAGCTCCAGGAGCAAGGAGAATGAATCCAGGATAAAGAACTGCCTTTCTTTGCCTTCTTTTCTTTCTTGATCTGCTCCCACCTCTAATAGTGACAAAGTAATTTCCTGCATCAGCACAGGGTCCTCTATTAGTACCTCTGCAAATAACTGGAAGGTAAGAGAATGTTAATGCAGGCGTCATTTACATGCAAGCAACACAGGCCTTAAAATACTTCAGGGGTCCATTCTCCTTTTTCTTGAGTAAATCACGATTGGAATTGCTTCTGACTTGCAACACATTCAAGGTTAAGACTGGATCCACCCTGACCTCTAATGCTGTCAGCATTAACTAAGCTGGCTAAAAAAAAAAATACAAAAACCAACCTGACAGAGATATCTGGCATCAATAATTTCATTCACAATAATTAGTATTTATCAAAATTATAACCAGCCAACTTAAGAGTCTTACACCAGGAAATGATGCACATTATAGTAATAACCGGCTCCACCTATAACAATATTTGCTTTAATGTCCAGCCTTTTTTGTTACTGATGTTTAAGGACTGTATATACACAAAAGCAAAACCCTGAGACTTATTGTGATCTCATACTGCTTTAAATTGCATGTATTTTGCCTTTCCCTAAGCTGACTGCTCCTATTTTATACTAGTATAAGATCAAGAGTTCTACCTTTCTATGTTCTTTCACAGAAATACATATATATTTTATTTTAAAAGTAGATGAAAACAATAATTGGTCTTATATTAAGAATCACATACCTAATACAAATCATCAAGTACAATTGAACTGGACTGGGATTTGGCTGTTAACAGTTATTTCTAACACAAGCAAAAGTGGAACTTACATCTTTTTGAATCTGAGAGCTGCTGTAGAAAGATTCTGGTTTCTCCATAGTCAGCCACTTATCCAGTACCAGCTGAAGTACTAGTTTTTCTAGCTTAATTGCTCTGCTGGCTGTTCTGGGTCTACAGATGCTGTAGAACTCCTGGTAGATACACTCCAGAGCTTTGGGGATTGAGCACACAAGACCAAGAGAAGGGTGAAACTCGAGCAAATAAATGTTCTTCGAAGTAGGACTTTAAAAAAAAAAAAAGTATAAATAACTCTCAAATAAGGAGACTTTGTGATTGCTTAATTTTCAAGTATTAATTGCAATGGCTTTAGCTGTACATAAGAAATCAATCTTCAAATCTAAAAATAAAGCTGAAGCCTTCATAAACATAATTATGTTGGAATACATCTAAGTAGTTTCAATTGCTAATGAAAACAAAATGTTCTAAATTATCTTTTGCTAGTGGACCTGCTTTATTAGTCACATTTTCATGTCTATTATGCCCACTCATTAGAAGTGCCCTTCAAAATAAGCCCTTGAGTAACCAACTTAATCAAAATGTGCGTGCAATAGGAGGAATAGAGGCAAGAGGCTTCAGACAGAGGAAGTAAACCAGAAGGAACCAGAGGTGAGGGTCTGTTGGCTTCTGGGTATGTATCAGCTGCTAAGTCCTTCATATAACCCACAATGTTGCATGGCTGCAGGAGGGGGAACATGGCACAAGTCTGCATTATGGGTAATAGGTGGCTCTCGTGTGAAAATGCAGTACCTAGCTATCCAACTGGACACTTGGGCTAGAATGGGTAACAGACAATGGCCAAAGGGCGGTGCAAATTGAAAAGCCATGTTTGAATACCAGGGCAGTAAGCCCAAAGCAAGGCTAAAGTTAAGTATGCACTTTCACAATTACTGTATCCACAGGAATATTAATTTCCCAGTATGACGCAAGATGAATTAAGCAAACCCAATGTTAAGGCAGGGAAGAGCAAAGGTGGTGGGAGAGAAATCACTTTTCTTCATTGAATGTTTTTCTGGCACCTCCAAAAGTATTCTAAGTAGCGCAAGACTAAATAACATGAGATATTTCTCTACTGCCAAATTCACCTTATGACTTCTGTTATTTCAAATAGTCTTACTTTCCAGGTGTCGGACCCAAATTTTTATCATCAGTCACTGAAACTAGAACAGAAGGAGTCACTCTCCAGAAAAATAAAACTGTAATGTTACTCACCAGCTAGTGGTAAGAGAGATAAGTTGCTTAGTAATCACATTATAAGGAAGTCCAAATTCATTGATGCCACCTTTCTGACCTTTCCGCCAAATTTTGTGGATGTAGTCCCTCCGGACATCTATCTAAAAGTCAGCAGTAAACACAAGTGTTATCAGTCAAGAACATCCAAACTTAGCTCGAAATCAGGCATTCTGATTTCTATTATTTATTTAAACGCAAGCTATAAAAACTTCTACATAATACATTTATTATTTTATTATTAAATATATTAAAAATCATGCATACATTTAATTGCAAGTCATTTGTATTCATACCCACTCGAGCTGTGTTATTTCTGCTAAAATTATTTTGAAGTCTTTCATACTTTTTCAGAACAAACTTAGAGCTCCAGTGAAGCTGGCAACACTCCATTTCTATAGCTACAGATATGGCTGCATTCATGGCAACAATAGCATAACAGTGGTCTCTTGCACTGAAATATAAAATTCCATTTGTAGACTAAAAGACGTGTTACAAAGGACAGCTAATCAAACTTCTGAACTTGCAACTACGAAATAGAAACTCAAAGAAGTTAAATACTTTGTACCAGGATGCAGAGGAAGCTAAGGCAGATTTGAAATGAGAAAATCTGAGGGTTTAAAATGCTTTAAACCCTAAAATCTGAGGTTTTAATGTGCTTTAATTATTAGCAAAAGAATTCCCAACTTTACAAAATATACTGTATTTTAGACTTCAGAGTACAAACTTTATTTATAAGTTCTTTGTAAGATCAGAAAAGAGACTCTAAACAAGAATCCTTCCTTATCCACTGCATTACAGAAATATGGATTATAATTTTGTCCAGCTTCCGCATCTTTCATCTACTGTTTCCAGCTATTCCAGCTGATAACAGATGTTACTTTAATGTGATACACGAAGCTTCGTAATCTTTCCAGTGTTCACTTTCTGAAATTGGTAAATTCATAGCTTTCAACTTTTTAATATTTTAACTTCAATTTACAAAACACACATAGATTTCACTGTCAAACTAGTACTAACTGAAGTTAGCCTGCATTGGTTTACAGTGCTACAATCAGTTTCCTGTTCTGGATTTCACCTCTTGCTTGCCCAAGATGGATATACTGTAAATTCAACGTACTTGTTGGTTTACTATGTCCCTCAGCAGCTGGAGGTGAAGCTGTAAACAGATGCATTCATCTTTGTAGGTGTTCACAAAATATTCAAGCTCAAGATCAAACCGTGGACGTTTATGCATGATGTCAGTTATTGCTTGAGCCAAAGCAAATCTTTCCTCCGGGTCCAAAGCATGTTGGTAGGCCTCAAAGTAAACATCTAGAAGCTGGGGAGATATTGAGAAGTTCATTTAGAATAACTGATTCCTCCAAATATTCATTTTATTTTAGCAAGACATTTCTGAACATGGAAGTTGCCACCTGTATGAAACCTACTGTGATCTGCCATGGCATCTAGTTTTTGGCACAGGAAATTACAAGGTGCTTCATCAGAAGGATCAGTAACAGAGCGTAGAATAACCTACCCACGGGCAATATTTCTTTTGCACACTGCATAGTTAACGTGTTTTCTCCTGAAGCATGAAGATTTTTATTCTATACATTCTTCCTCTTGTAAAATAGCTACTTAAAAAACACCTACTTTTTTCCAGATCTAATTCATCCTCTTTTTCTTCTCCAGCCCACATAGTGGTGTCATGTCATTGAAAGAACTCAATTTCCCCCTAACCTGAAACTTGCAGGTTGACAACTCTGTTGTCTCTTATGGCAATTAGTATCTCAGTTAATTACTTTTTTTTTTTTTTTGAGAAATTCAAATTAATTCAATATGTAATTAAAGACTTATAAAGTCACATGTCCTCTCCAGACTCCTCTACCAGGAACAGCTGTAAAGCTTTATTGAGATAATAATTTTAATTACAAATTCCCAAAACCTTGGACAGAAAATGCAAAGTGTCATGTACAGCAGCACCTAAACTCTCACTGTAGTACTTTTTGGTCAGTGGCAACTATGAGGTAGAAAATATGAACTGGGTTACTACTGCTTCTGGACAAATTGATCATATCAACATGAAATGATCTGCAGAAGGTTATTCTGCACTGATACAGAAGTAGAAACTTATCCACTACTTTCTATGCTGAACCCAGGAGACTGTGGAAGAGGAAAAAACTCGGTAGATAAAAATGCAGATGTCAATGGAAGAAGGCAAATTCTCTGATTAAGACCTGTTTGGAGGACATTAATACAATGCTTGAGCAATAGCCCATAGACAAATTTTATAAGCCAAGCTATCTCAGCTGCTGAACAAAAGGCTATTGTTTCCTCACACAGAATGAATTTTGTTCCAGCTGGGAACAAAGTTAGAGCGAATAATTTCTATTTCATTTGAGGTAAAAGCAAGAAGTCTTCGGGAAAAAAGCATATTTATACATTTCATCCTGCCTAGGGAGTTGGACTGTGAGAGTGGTTCCAGGATATGCTCTTTGACATTGAATGAGAATTAGAGCATTGTTGGTGTAGGGACTTCAATCTTCTCTACTGGGATATTTTTTTTTCCCCAAAAAGAAAGCAAGTTTCTTAATACAGAAGATCTGAGATAAAAATAAAAGGTAGATTTGCAGAGGTCATGATGCAGCATTGGAGAGTGAAGCCTATTGGGATGAGAGCAGAAACTTATGGATTAGGCAATTACATAGCTGTCACACAAAGCACCTTTACGAAAACAGGAGAAGGGTCCTAGGAGATTCTTAAACTACCTACAACTGTTTTAGTTTAAAAGCTTTTCTATTTAAAGTCTCTTCAGTGGCACACAGGAGATTCCCTAACATCCTCTGGCATTCCTATTCTGAGAGCTGCCCTGAGCTACCACAGGACTGAGAAGAAAACATTTCAAGTATGTTAAGGCTTTCTTAATTACTGCCCTTCCTCCCTGCTTCTGAAGTGGTCTATCTGTTCCTTTATCTGGCATTACCTTCCTGACATTCTCTTTGTTTTCCTGGGGTTTGGTGAGCCCTGTACACAGAAATACACTTCAAAGTTCCTCTGGGGCTCTGATTCTGAACTTGTTTAATCTCAAGACAGAATTCTTTGGGCAGAAACAATATATATGTACATGACCCATAGCAAGATACAGACATGTGACTAGATTCAGAGAGGAAAGAAAATACCTGCAGAATTATGCAGTAGCCATAGTGAATGGCAAAGCTACAATCCACTTAATACCTGAAACTAGTATTTTTTAACAAAATGTATCCAACAACAAATCGTGGCATTTTTGGCTTAAGTAGATTAACTAAAAAATAAGAAGAAACAAATTTGTAATTATATATAACCTTATGTATCATTTGCACTGAAGAAAGGACTATCTTTCATGTATCATGTAAAATACCTCTCTCCTTCCTTCTGCCAAATGCTGGGCCCAGCCAACTGCAGACTGAGCCTCTTCTTGGGACTATAGAAAAAAAATGGTATCTTGGAATCTCCAAGGGCCCAGGCTCTGCAGGGCTTGACCTGGTTTCCCCAGCACTCAGCATGTGGCCTTGTCCTTCCCAGTCACCTCTTACCCTGATGGGCAGTCTCACTGAGGACTTGCAGATGTGCTGACAACCCCTGGCACAGCAGCTACAGATGTGCCTGACAAGAACAGTTCTGTTCCCTTATTGCAAAATAAGGACATAGGTTCCTCCTTTGGGCCCAATTTACTGTTTTCAGTAGCTCCAGCTCTCTGAGCTCAGCCCAGCCCAGCAGCAGGTGCACCACCATCCACATGTATTCACAACAGGATATACTGCTGAAAGGGATCCTTAAAAAAACCCAAAGTGAGCTGACTGCAAGTTACTGTTTCCACATCAAGAAAAACATCTGTACCTGGCTTTTTTTTTTTTTTTCCAAGAGAGCAGTTTCACAGGTCCAGAGGTCAAACAACACAGCAAATCGATCCACAAATGCATGTGCCCACTCAAGGATATTGTTGCCACTCGATTTCCCACAAGTTACACTGCCTAAAGAAAACAAAAAAGTAGAAAAAAATGCCTGCAGTCGTAGAGCTTGTGGTAACTATTTTTATTTATAGCACAGGGTTGTGTTTTTTGCTTGTCAAGGAACCCAAGGCCAGGAAAAGTCTTCAAGTACCATAAGCTTTGGAGGACCCCAGAGTATTCTATGAAGCAAAGAACAAGTGCACCAAGCATTTAGCTTAACATATTTCATCTATTATCTTTTGATAAATATTCTTTGAAGTAAAAGGCAAGGGCCAGAGTTCAAAGAGACACACATAAAGAGACAGAGCCATAGAAAACACAAGGAAACTACTAGAGGAAAGAGATTTAATTTTTCACCAAATCATGTTGGGAACATCTTCACCTCCCTGCCTTCACTCTCGGATTAAAGAAAACCAGCACAGTCTACTCAAAGGTAAATTTTATGAAGAAATATACCATGTCATGGTTTGTCTGGGATAGTTTGTTTTCTTCATAGAGGCTCACATGATGTTGTGCTTTGGACTTTTGTTGAAAATACATTGATGTTCTAGTTGTTGCAGAGCAACAGATTCATCAGGCTCGATCTACCTTTGATGAAGCTGTGCTGGCTGTCTTGGTTGACATCCTCAACTCTCATGTGTTTTAATATCTCTTCCAAGAAGATCCGCTCCATCATCTTCCCAGACACAGAAGTGAGACTCACCAGTCTGTAGTTCTCTGGGTCTTTCTCTCCCTGTCTTGAATATGGAAGTGATTGGCAGTGATGTTTCCCTTTTTTCCACTCACTGGAGACTTCCAGTGAAGTCACTGCTACTACTTTTCAAATGTGTTGGATAATGGCTCAGCAACCACAACAGCCAGTTCTGTCAGAACCATGAGACGCATGCTATCTGGCCCATAGACTTGTACACTGCTCTTAACCTAGGAGGGATTTCACTCCCCTAACCCCTGCTAAGATGTTCAGGAACACAAGAGGTGTGAGAAGCCTGACTGGATGTGAAGACCAAGGCAAAGAATTCATTAAGTACTTCAGCCTTCTCCACGTCTAAGAAGGCCAGCCTCTTCATTTGTCAGAGAGGGTACACCCCCCTTTGCCTATCTCTTCTGCCCAACCTATTTAAAAAAACCCTACTTGTTTTTCACATCCCTTCCCAAGTTCAATTCTATCTGTGCCTTGGCTTTCCTGATTCCATCCCTGCACGTTCAGACAGCATCCCTATATTCTTCCTAGGCCACCCATCCTTGCTTCCACTGTTCATATTTTTCATTGTTTTCCTTCAGCTTGACCAGGAGGTCCTTGCTAAGCAATGCTGGTTTCCTGCCTCATCTGCCTGATTTCTTGCTGTGGGGGATGGAGAGCTCTTGAGCTCTCAGAAAGGCATCCTTAAAGGGTAGCTAGCTTTGCTCCACTGATTTGTCTCTAAGGACAGCTTTCCAGGAGATCGCATCCAACAATTCCTTAAACAGACTTAAGTTCACTCCTCTGAAATTCAATGTCCTGACCACTCTTTTCCAGGCTCATGCTTCTCAAGATCACAAACTTGATCAGGGCATGGTTGTTGCAGCCCAGGCTGCCTCTGATCTTAACCTCTTTTATGATCTCTTCCTTGTTGATGAGCAATAAGTCCAGCAGTGCTTCACCTCTGGTGGGTCTGTTTTTCTAAACTAGAAAGTTGATGTCAGTGGACCCTAGGAGTCTTCTGGGCTGCTTGCAGCTTTCTATGTTGTTTTCCCAGCAGATATCTGGGTGGTTGAAATCCTTCATCAGGATGAGAGTTCTGTGAGTGTGATGTCTCTTGCAGATGAAGTCTGTCAATGGGCTCCCCTTAATCAGGTAGCCTGTAGTAGACCCCAGTCACCTGTGGTCCTTTATTAGTTGCGTCCTTAATTTTAACCTACCTGTTCCTGACTGTTTCTCAGGGGCAGCTCTTCACAGTCTCTCCACTTCCTAACAGAATGTCCACACATTCACTTTTAGGGAAGCATGCTAAAACTCCCAAAATATTATCTCATCCATATAGAAAGCTATTCCAGTAACTCAAGAAATATTTTCTGCATTTCTCTGAATATCACATATGTATGTGCCATTCACTTACTGTTTTCTAATGCTTCCTCCCAAGTTTTCTACAATTTCTAGCTCCTTCCTCCTTACTATGCTATGTTTGGCTGCTCTTAGTAGAAATCTGTAATCCAGTCTGCCTCATCTCATTCCAACTGTAACAAAAAAGAAGCAAGATAAACAAAAAAGTATGCTGCACCAAATATTTTGCAGCTTCTTATTTACAACTGAGAAAAGTTTAAAAGTGGTTAGAAGAAAATTTTAATCTGCAGAAAAGCCATCAAATACATTAACTGAAAACACTGAGAAACAATAAACATTTTCTTTCCTGACTCTCTTTATGCCTTGAAGATGTGTTTGCTCATTATATTTTTTAAATGCATCAATAAATGTCCTTTCTGTGTTACTTTTCCCTGCAGGATGACTTTGATGTCAATGACCCTAAATGAGTGCACAACTGTGACATTAACAACAAACGACAAGCAATTTCACAAACCTAGTTAGGTCTTTATACCACATTAATCACTTAACTTAATAGTAAAATGAAGTTCCCAAACATCCAGTCAGAACATGGTTCTGAAGAAGTACAACTACACAAGAAGTCATAGGATTGGTCCACCTAGAAAACAGCAAACCATATTATCCCGTGTGGTTTGGACCAGTAGATATCTTACTTTTATCTTTCTCAATGTACTGGCTGGCCACAAGCAGCAGCTGGTTCTCAAGTTCCTTTAGGTCCTCCAATGCCACATCATATATGATATAAGCCCCACGCTGGTCCTGTGTGTGGATATATTCATCTTCACAAGTGTGAAAGTCATCGTGGTTTTCCACCTCTGCAAACTCCATGAACTGAGTGCTGTAGACCTACAAGTGAAAAAAAATCCCAGAGAAACAGAGATAAAAGCAGTCAGCTCTACAATGACTGCAATTAGGTATAATCAGCCTATCTAGGAGTGGATCAAGCCTGGTAACATGGTATTTCATCATTATCAAAGATCAATGAAATAAAATATTATCAAAATAAACTTTTTTTTTTCCAGTAACACCTATACTGTAATCTCCTTTACATTGTAATGAGGTAAAACAGACTGTATGGAATTTCTATTGTAGATAGCTTTTCCTTTGGATATGTAAACCCCTCAAAAATCCAAAGAGGCTCCAAAATGAGAAGATAAACTCTTGACTTAGGATAGAATTTCTTTCTTTTTTTTTCCTAGTTTAGCTCAAATTTGGAAAAGAAGTCTTAAATTCTGTCATTTTAATATGAATTCAACACATCTTCTAAAGACTTCTTGAGTAAATAACACTAGCAAGATTTGTAGATGAGCTCACACAGGCAAAGAATTTAGCACTAATTAGAAGGAACACCCATTGACTGATGTCCCAGATTGTTGTAAGGTCAGCATTTGTTCAACAGAATAGCTGAACAGTGACCTCACTTTCCCAAAAAAGCTCAGCATTTTAAAAAGAGAATAGTCTACATGTGCAATGAGTCACTACTAACTTGGTAACACCCCAGGCAGGAATTCTACATTCAGCAGAAATGACACAGGTTTCAAAATATTCTGTTTCTTGAGTAGGTGTGCCACAAAAGGAGTAATATGAATTACACGTACCTATCTTTAGGTGTATAACTACAGAAATCAATCTCCTAGTGTAAATAAAGTGTGTATCTGGTGTATGCGTAAAGCAATAGAAGCCTCTAGAAATGGTTCTTCCTTTAAGAAGATAGCAAGTAAATAAAGCAAATACAAGCTCCTAGTTTCCCACTGTTTGTCTTCACTATTTCCTTGTTTGCAATGTACCTTTGTTCTCATTGTAGTGCCAAAGAAGGAGCAAAATACATTAGCACTTCCTCCTTTCAATAGCTTTGCTAACGCTTCTCTACTAAATCCCCAATGCTACCCATACTTGTCTTGCTCTCACCTGGATGCGTCAAAATTCTATTTAAAGAAAAGACAGAGTAAAGGTATTTGCTTTAGCAGTAGAAAACTTCGGCATTCCAGTGTAAAGGTACTGAGAAGAGCAGCTTGCCAGCTTCACAGAACTACGTTGGATCAGAATTTACTCATTCCCTTAAAGTCAATGAGGCAGCTCTGCAAAACATGCACCTAATTTGAAGATAATGTTGGATCAGCCTCATCAAAAAAGAATCCTTATTTATTTATTTATTTATTATGAACCATTCTGCACTCTCTGTTCTTTCCTTATTCTTCCAACTAGACCATTAGTTTCACCACTCCTAGTGACAGGGTGCAGAATTGTTTACAGAATAATCGATTTCAGCTTGATTTATGTAAATAACTTGGCAAATGCTCGTCTGATTTCACCATAGCAGGTAGAGGGGTTTTCAGCTGTGTTTGTAAACAGCCCCACGGACAACATTCATTAAATATTTTCCCTTTTAACCTCTTGTGTTTTTTTCAACGATTCCTGTATTTCTCCACTCATAAAAATCGTGCCTCAAGACAACTGCATTTTATAGAAAGGGCATGTGACCACAAAACTAGAGAGCTCTCACAAAGCAAAAATTAAAAAAAAAATTAAAAAAAAGACTTTGTATTGTTTATTTTGAGAGTCATATTTAAAGACTTCCAAGCCATCTAAATATATCTTACGCCCATAAGAACATTAATACGCAGCTATACATCTGTAGTAACAAATCAAGTGACTGGTTATTTTTGTGAGATATTGTTTGCTTGCAGGGTTTTGTTTTTCTGCTGTAACTCTGTGCAGGTTTGCTGCAGCTTAGCAACTTCCTTTTGGGTTATAAAGCAATGCTCATGTTCCCACATATAATTTATCTATATACTTCCAAGTTGAATCTCAGATCAGGACAGACTAAAAATTAATGTAATTCATTGTTTGCAGGGCCTTCTGTCACTGAAGCTCATGTTGTCAGCAATCTCCATCCCAAGCTGTCTGTTACTGAAGGTGAAAAACTGCCACCAAATCTCATTTTCAGACATATTTTGTACTGAGCCATCACAGTGACTCTGATTATTATCTGAAATGATTCATACCACAGTTTTGGACACAGATTAGGTGCTGAAAGTATTAAAAAAAAAAACAAACCAACAAACAGTGCCATACAGTCCTGGTTTTATAGCACACATCAGAGTGTGTGTTATAGATAGGTTTGGCTCTACTATTGTTTCAGTACCTGGGAGGCAGCCTATGCAGTATATTAAAATTAAAAAAAGAAAATCATGTTAGGAATTGTCATTAAGGAAATACTGTTGCCCATGCTTTTAAATTTGTTGCCACTTAAACTGTAATAGGATTAGTAAATATTTATTTAGACTTTAGTTGAAGTTCAAACATTTATAACTATATCTCTGTATTAGTCTAGGGGAAAGAGAGGCCATTGTATAATCGTGTCTCTCCCATTGCTAGGGGCTCCCTGAAGTATTTCACAGCTAATTCCCAGATCAGTGAGTCCTCAGACTGTCCATCATTTCTCCCAGTTCACAACAGAAAAAGGGGCCACAAATAAAGATGGATTATGCAAAGTTTCAGAATAAAAATAAAAGCTTTTCACAATGCCTGCTTTCAGGAAAATGGAATCCTCCTCTGGAAAGGACCATTTTTCAATTATTTTTTCTAATTTGAGAATTTAAAATGCTGAACCAGCCTGTTCAATGTTAAGTGAAAAATCACACTTTTCAAGGTTCATGTAGCTTTTCAATTAGGAATCTTAAGTGATCAGGTTTTTTTCCACAGATGTTTAAAGGAAAAAAGGGCCACATTTGAAATAAATCTAAACACCTTAAAAATATCAGAAACTCCATGTCCTCCCCACACATTTTACTTTTAAAGAGAATTTTATCGTGTCTAGAGACAGGAAGTTTTGGGGTAGTTTTGGTTTGGTTTTCTTTCTTTAAAGTCATAACGCAATAAAAAATGTGGGCAGGAAGCCTACTTCCTTTTTAGTTCAAGTCTTAATTCCTCCATTAAGTAGCTTGTGTGTCTGGTTCTATGTATTTCTACAGCAAAACAAAATTTTTTCAGTAAATGAGAAATAAATGTGAACTCAACATGGTGTGTTTTTTTTTAAACCCTATTAAAATATTTGATTGTTTTTTCAGGATATTTGCATTTTGGTATGAATTTTACAAGAACTGAAAGGAAATTCTACAGCTCAGAAGATGAGACTTCTTATCACATTGAACCACTACTGTCAGCATTATATAATTTCCTCTTCAGTATATTTTACAAAGAAAATTGGGGAACCAAAATCTTGGTAAAGTTTAGGAATGTAATTGGAAGATAATTTTTCCAGTCTGTGAAGATGATTATACTGATTTTATCATTTCAACCATATACTCTCATTCAAAATTCAAAATAATAAACTCTAAACTGCACCTATATCTAAATAATACATTTCAGAAATCATTAGGAGTTACTCATTTCCATAGATTGCATAATGCCTTAGATGTCCCAGGATCCTCTACTTTGTGTGAAAATCACACAAGTATAATGGTCTTAGTTGAAGCGAGCTAACAATACCAGGCTAACTTAATAAGTATCTGGCCAGCATTGTACTAATGTGTGCCTGAAGATTCTCAGTGATTTGTTACAGGTCACTGGCAGATAGAGGCATAAAGTCCATGAATACACAGCACACAGCTTTGAGGAACAAGCTGGACCAAATCACTCAGATGACTCAGCAACTTATCACAACACAGTCTACACAGATACAGAGGACTAGATCGAAATCTCCTGCCAAAGTTCGTGCTTTGAAAGACTGCAGGCTAGGTGTCTCACCCTGTAGTCAGCTGGTGTGTAGTGAACGTAGGGCTGAGAGTGCAAGCCACCAGAATCACCAGTGCCTCCTTTGGCAACACTGATCCAGGAGGTGTCTTCTGCACTGGGAATCAGATGACCAGCCTTGAGGGAAAGGCCTGCAGTACTGATAGTAAGGCTTCTCTCCACAGATCTGAAGTAGTTCAGGATTCCCAGGCACACTCTCTGAAATGAACCAGAACAAACTCACAGTTGTGTTTTCAGCTGAATGACAACCCCTCATCATGAAAACCAAATGACTTTGATCCATGCAGAGTTTTTACCTTTAGCTCTCGAAGCCTCAAGCGACGTAGGAGAAGAAAGGAAAAATAGGTTCCTCTTGCCACCATGTCATCTTCCTTGTTGGCAATCGATGGTTCTTCTTCTGGTCCCAGAAGTTACCAGGTGCCATATCTGTTTCCAAGCAGGAAAAACATAATTATGGTTTTGCTACTCAAGAAGCTTTCTAAATGTTTTATAGTAAGAAGTTTTGTTGTGTCCATTGTCTAAGAGTATGCTGCTGCTGCTGCCTATGAGACTCACTGCCATGGAAACCTAAAATACAGAAGAATAAAAAAGGATAGCACTACTGTTACCGTCAGAGAAATACTGTCTGATAACATCTTTTTCCAGGTATTATTAAATATATATATATATTTATATAAACAATCTTTTTCCCCTCTTTCATTCTTCTTTCTGTAGCATCCTGGGAGCTTTCTGGAGCTCTGGCATCTTCCCCACTGCAAGCCACGGCTGTGTTATCATCCTCAGTATTTAGTTCCTAGTTACAACACACACAGTTAGTCTGCTATGGGGTGTCTGCATCTGTTTCCTACTTGCCAGTTTTAGGTATAGGCTTTAGCATAACAAAAGAAAAACAAAAAGAAAGACATTGTCATTTGATCAAATTCATGATTCAGCCAAATGTGAAAATGTTGTGACAAATAACTTTACAATATTTTATTGATTTTCAGACCTTATAGTACCCCTAGGCAGTATGAAAGAACTATCCTAATGTTAAGGACAAGACAGCAGCAAGGGTCAGATCAAAGAACACTTCCAAAAAAGTTCAGAAAATCTGTTTCATCAAAAACTCAAGCAAACTATGGTTAGTGACATGTCTGACCTTCTAGTCTGCCTGCTTTTACCTTCCATAGAAGGAAATGATTCCTGGGATCCTGTAGATGTTAGAAACATCTGATTGAATTGGAAGGAACTTTTTAGAAGGTAATCTAGTCCAACCCGTCTGCAATGAACAGAGGCATGCACAGCTAGGTCAGGTTGCTCAGTGCCCTTTGAGCCTGACCTTGGATGTCTTCAAGAATGGGCCATACACCACCTCTCTAGGTGTTTCCTTGCCTCACCGCACTTATCATAAAAAGTGCTTTTTCATATCCAATCTAAATCTTTCCTCATGTAGTTTGAAACCACCTCCCCTTGTCCTGTCACAACAGATCCTGCTAGACTCCACCTCCTTTCTTCTTATAGTTCCCCATCAGATATTGAAAGCTACAGCCAGGTCACCTCTGAGCCTTCTCCTCTCCAGGCTGAACAGCCCCAGCTCTCCCAATCTGTCCTCATAGGAAGGGCGTTGGATCATTTTTGTATCCCTCCTCTGGACATTCTCCTGCGGATCCACATCTGTCCTGTACTGAGGAGTCCACATCTGGACACAGTACTCCAGATGAGGTCTCACCACAGCAGAGGGGCAGGATCACCTCCCTCAACCTGCTGGCCATGCTTCTTTTGATGCAGCCCAGCTGCATGGTTGGCTTTCTAGGCACATTGCTGTTTCCCATCCAGCTTGCCATCCACCAGTACCGCCAAGTCCTTTTCAGCAGGCCTGTGCTCTATCCTTACATCTCCCATCTTGAACTGGGGTTGCCACAACCCAGGTACAAGATTTGCACTTGCTTTTGTTAAACACCACGAGGTTCTCCTGGGCCCACTGCTCAAGCCAGTTTATGCCCCTCTGGATTGTATATCACCCCTCAGGCTGAGGCTGGGGCAGTCACAAATGTGGCAACATAGAAATAACATCAGAATGGGCTGTGGAGGAGTTTTACTGTGTGCACACCTTCCATAACAGATACATATTAAAATTTGTAGTTAACATTCTGTAAAATTAAAAACAGTCTTTTCCCTGTGTTTTTTTTTCCTCATCCCTTTCCAGCACCCTCAACAATATAATGCAAAGAGTAGCAGAAGAGCAGCAAGCAGGAAAATAGTTGTATCTGTCATGTTACTGACTCCATCAAGTTTCACTCATGTGAATCAGGAATTACTCCACCAACACTAGTGAAATTAAACTGGCCTTAATAGCAGTGTAAATGAGAGGATCATTGTGAGTTATGCAATATTTATTAATTCTGGAACATTATGGGCAGTGATTTTCTAGGAGTCATCCAATTAATTTCAGCAAACAATCAAGTATATATAAAAAAATGTTGACCTTTTAAACCACTTCTCTATTCCAATTTATTTTATTACTTCATTTGAGCTTGGATGGAGTCAGTTGGAATTCTCTTAAGTGTGCTAAGGGCTTCATAATATTGATTCTGGCATTGTTTTTTCTGATTATCAAAATTCCTATTAATATTAATTGACAAATTAATGCTTGTAAAATGTGTCCTGTTCAACATAAGACAATCTAGCAACAGTACACATAAAAGGGACACAAACTCAGGGCTGGATTGGCTGTCACATGAATTTGCAAGTTGACACAAGTATGTAGCCCTCAAAAATTCCTTCAAGCCAAACAAATCATAAGAAACTGTCAAACACTTATACAAAACACTTATACAAAGTTCTTTTGTATAATCCTTGCAATGATATATTATCTGTTAACTGATTTTCCAGTTCTTACCTTTCTTCCAAGCATGATCATCCTCTCACCCTATTGTTAATTCCAAAGAATGTCTAATTGATTAAATTTTAGAAAAAGCAATGTCCTTCCATCTCTGTTATTTAAAGTCATGTGAGGTCAGATATTATTAAAGTATAGCTTTATGAATCAACAGTAGTGATAGTTCATCTCTATTAAATATTAGTATAATTATTTGTAATTATTAATCAAGCCCACTTAAAATTTTCACACTAAAATATTACAGAAAACACTGTCTGAAGATGAGTGAAATGAGGAGGAAAACCAAAGTCACATTTTTGGGCAACAGCTAAATTTTTATTTTAAAAACACTGAGACCTGAGTAATACTTCTCTTGTGGAAGATCTAAGTTTAGCACTGCCATTGTAAGAAGACTGGCTTCAAAATTAGGCTTTTAATTAACCTAATGCTGCTGAGGTCAGTTGTGTCTCTTGTAAAAGGCAAGAGATCTCTCCCAGCCCAGTTGTGAAATCAGTGCATTTGACAGGAGAGGTACAGTGCAGTGACTTTTTTGTTTGTTTGTTTGTTTTTTAGGTATTCATCATATAGTTTGCATTAGTCAAACCAATTTTGATTTTTTTCTTTCCTCAAGTTTTCATTAAGTAACCAAATATTTCCTGTCTCCTGAGGTAAGAATAGCATGTTCTTACATGTGGGAGCTTTTCTTGACAAAAATATGCATGTTTCTTTTTAAACACAGAGTTGGGATCAGACTTGAAGCAGATTCATCAGCATGAAAGAGGTACTAAGGGATGTCTTTCTGCCTCTGATGCTTTTCCCCTGCTCCTGTATCACTCACTGCTCTACTTGAGTCTGGTTCTCAGCATGGGTATAGGACCTCCCTGGTGACACTGGGACTGCATCCAGCTCCAGCAGCTGAAACCAGTCCTCTTTAGAAATAATAATAATAAAACTAATGAAATATAAAAAGCAGTGGGGCAAGGAGATTCATCAGCATTTTCTTAATTTGCCAACAAGACCCACTGGTGCAGGCAGCCTGACAACACAGCAAGCCAAGTGAGACATCTGACCGCAGATATGGCAACTTATTAGATTTACAAGTTCTGCACCTAATGCTTTTACGTTCCTTAAAGCAGCAGCTGTGAATGACTTCTGAATAACGAGGATGACAAAGAAATATGTAATCAAAATCCATCAAAGGAATGCTTTCAGGTTCAGCAGACTAGTCACAGAGCTCGAGCATGCTCTGTAAGTAATGAAACAAATTCCCCAGATACCAGAGAGGTAGGTCAGTCCGTCCTACTTCCCCTCACTACTCTGACACGACACTTGGTAGGCTTTTGTTTCCCTTCTCTGAAACTTAAGATCTCTCACAGATTCTGTTCTTTCAGTGACTGAAGCTTCTTAAGGCCATGCCCACTAATTCCACTTCCCCCCTGAGAAGAGGAACTTGCTCCCATGCAGGTGTGAGAACAGGTCCCTACACAAAGCAGAGATCTGCTGTCAGATACACAGGTGTTCAGCTGCTGGACAGCCTCCAGACACTGCAGCACAGCCACTCACAAGCTCCAGGCCAGAGGGGTACCCTGTATTTGGTTTGGACACAACTGTACATTGCAGATGGGAAGACTCTGTCTAGCAAAAAGAGCAGGAAACTGAATTTTAAAAAAGGAAGACTCTGATGTCAGCTAGAGGAGCCTCCTGTCAGGACTGAAAAATGCTTGTTAGACATGCTAATTGACTGTTACTCATCATTTCCTCTTACAAGTACCTGGTGACACTTAGTGAAGGCGTAGACTTCCTTCCAGATGTGATTGTAGTTCCCCTGTCCTGAGGCACGAGAACAAGTGGCAGAACCTGACCGCAAAGGATGCGGTTTGAGCACCACTGCTGCATGATCCTGGAGACCCTCCATCACCCTCTCCATGTCTGAGACCTTGTTACAAACCACATCAAATATGGAGAAAAGATTCACAAGGCAAACAAGTCAGCATACAAGTCAGCGACACAGGGGCAATTCAGAGAACCCAGTGGGCATTGACCAGCACTGCCTAATTTAGGAAATCTGTCTGCTGCTTACTCTCTAAGATAATGATATAGTGGAGGTTTCTATCCTAGCATATGGAAAGAAGGCACCAGATAGGAAAGGATATAGAATCACTTTTTTTCTAATTGAGATTTATGGAGGGCTGGGACTCATGGGTAATTCCTCTCTCCTTTGCTATTACTCCTCATCCTTAAGGAGATGTACATATTTCGTGAGCAAACCTAAAAATTCAGCATTTTCAGGGCAAGCCACCATGGAAAAGGCAAGGACAAAGGTTTTTCATTGTCTCAGTGAATTGCAAAGCTCTTATTACTTTTTTTTAGTGGTGATGATGGCTTTTGACCAAGTTTTCCGGACAAATTATATGCTGTGGCAAGATATGAAAGAATCGTTTCTTTGTGAAATATCTGGCATGGTGAAATGGTACGAAAACAGGGATCACAAAAGCAAGACTATTTCAGTTCTATATTAAAAAAAACAACAGTACAGTAAATACCTATTCTTTTTGTTTCTTAAGAGAGTATCATCAAAATGAAAACTCCTGAATTAAATCTCGTATTTTAAAGACAAGTTCAGCTTTTCAGCCATAAAATTTGCATATATTAAAATTAAGAAAACATAAATCTCTCTTAGTTGCTTCATGAGAGAACTCTGAAAGTAAATATTAAATGTCAAATAGGAACCAGGAAGGCTAAATAGATACAGAGCACTGCCAATAGCCATTTGGCTTACTTCCACTGAGGTCAGCTTCAGGTGTGGACAAAGCAAGTAGCTTAAGAGGGTGCAGGAGAGTGATGAGATCTTAAACAATGGATGTCAAGGCACAGGGTCCGGCACACCAAGAAGCATGGTGACATTTCAGGGCTAGAACAGCCTCATATGGACTGGAAGCAAGTCTTAGGCTGCTCTGGTGTACCTGGCATCACCTACTCACTCAGGGAAAAACATTTACCTCACCAAGGACTTTCCAATTGACAGGAATGTGTCTACTGTGAGAGGAGGGCAGGCAATGGCATGGTTGCTTCATAGCAGCTTTATTTTCTTGTTCCTACATATAATTGGAAGCTGAACTACAAGGTGCCTTTGCTGTTCATGGTGCTTCAGGCTCACCAGGGAAATGAGAGCCACCAAACTCTTCATATGATTACCAGAGCAGTTTTGTGTTTGTAAGAAATTTATAGAGACCTAGTCCTATACCAGTAATTGACCATCTGAAGTGTATTATTCTCCTCATCCTTTGAGAGGCGGAGCACTACTGTTATACCTGTTTTACAAATGAGGATGTCAGAGCCTCCAAAATCTCACAGGAAAAAATATGATAAGACTGCAGTACACCTGACAGTTCCATCACACCCTGCAGTTTGTCCTGTGCCCTACCAAATTTTAGACTTGTAACTCACTGGTGCAGTATCTCTCCTTGACTTCTGACCACAGGCCTGAACCTTGGTCACCGAAAACACATTCTGAGCAATTTCTTTAACATGTTTGACACATAAATTCTAGGGCTGATTTTGACCTGACTTGGGTGAACTTCAGAGCTTTTGAATATTTATGCAAGTGTTCAAGTTGCCTTTGGAAACCACTGAACTGAGAAAGAGAGAAAAAGAAATCTCTCTATAGCAAGCACCTTAGTAATGGGTCTTTAGTGAATTCAGGCATACACAAATGATACATAAACCTGAGACAGCCTTTCAATAGATGGTTCAATTTCTCTGGAAGTGAATACATTGAAATAACAAGTAATATTACCTCTAAAAATTTTGAATCAATGTCCATCATCTTATCTACCTTTTTCCATTGTTTCATTTTTGTCAAAAGCTTTTGCTGCCAGGGATCTACTTTGGGCTTAATCTGTTTGATAGAAAAGTAACCACAAAATGTATGAATATCACTCCATGATTGTTTTTTGTTTTTTTTTTTTCATTTTAAGAAACAATAATTAGAAAGTAAAGTGCAGTACATTCACTTCTACATTTTTATTTTTAAACAGATGTGAATAGAAGCTCTTTCTTCGCTATACTAATTTGCAGAAGTACAGCAGGTACTTAAGACCTGAATTGTTCAAAAATTATCACTGTTTGTCAAAATAAACATTATAGAATTTAGTTGTTGAAATGTATCTTGGTACATCCCAAAGACTGATTAGGACTTTTTACTATGACAACTGAAAAAGAAGAGTTCCTCATAGTTACCTTTATAAAAGGGATCCAGTTAGCTCTCTTCTTCAGAGCCTTGGTTGGATCAGACATACCCCGGTTCTCCATTCTAGAAATTTCTGTGTCATAAACTGGAAATGTTCTCATTGTCTGCTGTTTGCAGAAGATGCTCTTAAGTTTTTGGACAATCTAAAGCATAAAAGGATATGATAGTGTAATAAACCTCACAAGCAGGATATTAAACTCTGTAACAAAGTAATACTGCATATTATCAGCTGAAATAAATAACTGGAGTGGTAAAGTGATGAAGGAGACAGTTTGGTCTTGTGTTCTTTTCTTTCCATCAGACGTAATGGAACTCCCTGCGGTTAACTCTGGAGCATCCAAAAAAAAAAAAAAAAGACCAAATTTTCAACAACTCTTACAGTCTTTCAGACAGCGCAATTCTCTATCATTAGCTCTGTTAGGAATAGCATTGGCTGAAAGGAAGTCCTTTGAAAAGCCTGTACAAAAATTAATAAGCTGGCCTAAAATGAAGAAATTCTACAGTATTTCAAATGTTATGTGGATGGCAGACTTACAAACTAGTTTATGTAACTAAGCCTGTATCACCAGCAATACTACAGGTCGCAATTTGTAAGACAAGGCAAGTATTTAAAAACAATACTATTTATGTCTTGTAGCTATACATCTCTTTTGGGTACTAAACAAACAGCAGAGGTTTGGAGATTTTGCCTTTTGGCCAGTGGAACGGACAAAAACCAGAGTTTTCCTACTGTTAAAAACTGAGCTGAGGAGCTGCCTGCTGAATGGTTGTGCAGTGGTGTGCAGCAGCCGACCTCTAGTGGAAGTACTGCTGCCCTGGGATGCACAACACAGCGGCACAGAAACTCAAGGAACACACACAAAAGGAACGAGTGAGGGCTAGGCATGCACTTAAGCAATAACACAAATGCTGCAGAATTGTTAGTGTTTGCTACTGTCTAATGGGAATGATCCAGGCCTCTCTGCTGCTTTCTGTCAAGACCCAAAGTGCCCACAAGCGTTTTTTAACATGACACAAGACACCGACTTATCAGAAACTGAACACTCTTCCACGCTTATAAAGATTTTTCTTTCTTTTTTTTTTTTTTTTTTTTTTTAGGTATGAAGAAGCACAGTTACCAAATAAGAGAGCTCCATCTCATCAGCTGTGTCCTTGAGATCTTCAAGGTTGTAGTCAATATCAAAATGAGCCAGCAGAAGCTGAAGCTGGGCTTTCAGCTCCTTGGTTTCAGTGCTGTGACAGGGTAAAGTAAATCCAGTGTCCTTGTGGCAAGATTCTGCAAAAAATCATAATCAGCTGGAGAATGTCAACACGACTGTAAACAGTACTGTCAGTGCCTCTTGCTTTACGTTCACACAATGATATAATTTCATTTTTTCATCCAGAAGCAGAAATAAGCAGAAGAAGAGAGAATGAAAAACAATCCATGCTTATATGGATTTTTGCTTTCCTTTTAGGAAAGGGCCATCCACAAGACCCTGAAAGTCTAACAGCTGTTGCAGGTCAGGGCACCTCCAGAGCTCTTGGAGGAAAGCATGCCTTCAAAGGATGCCAACTAACAAATCCTGCTGCCTGAACAAGGAGTAATACCTCAGAGGCATACAGCACACACACCTCCCAAATCTTCACATGCCATAAGAACTTCAAGTACATTGCTATTTTAGGGCTATCACTCCTCCAGTACCTGATACTGGCATGATGCTTCTATCACAAACTTCTGAAACAAGGGTGTACTAGGGATGGTTGAGTGGCTTAGGATCTGTGTTGAAGAGTCTGTCTGCAACATAGCACCCATTTTAAGAAAAGCTGAAATATTTTCTCCTTCTTAACCTTGTCTCAGGCTTGCTCAGGCCTTGGAGGATATCAATATTCATTACTGAACAGCCAAAACTACTGTGTTCCTGTAAGTTTTATCATCATTTTTCATCTCTTTGAAAAGAATGTTCAACACTGTGCTTTTGTTTGTTTGATTGTTGTTTTTTTTTTAAATGCGGCATCTTATTCTGTCTCTACAGAAGGGCAACCACTGTTCAAACTGCTTGGTTTCTATCTTACAACAAATCAAAACAAGCAACAGCATTTTACCTGCTACTTCTTTTCCAAAGATTTTTGAAAGTTCAAAAAAGTGTCAGTCTATTCTCCTTTTCCCAATACTGATGAGTACTGCTGATACACACAGAGATACTAATAGGAAAGCTACTGTTTGCTAAAGTTCATCAAAACTCTTGGGGTTTAATGGAACTACAAGTAATATAATTTATTATCTGATTGTTTCAGCAATAAAGGGCCATCTGCTCTTTTGTTCCATCTATGCTTCACTTTATCTTTGCTTTTCGTGTCTTGTTTAATCATTCTGATGTTTTGTCTATGTGACTCAGATGTAGATAGGAGATGAATGAAGCTTATGATGGTAATATGATACTGTACCTCAAATATTAGATAACTAGATACTGAAGATCAAAATGAGCTAAGTCACTTCTGAGTTGCTGTTTAAATAACAATAACTGTCTGTTCCTCAGCAAAACGAACGGTGCAGAAGAACTGTATACACTCGAGGTCTGCCCTCTCCTTGTCCTTCCCTCTCATAGCTCACTCATGAGAGAAACACAGCCTGCTTTTCCCTGTGCCTTAACCTGGTAGCACTGTGCTCCTGAGGCAGAGCTGGGCCATACCTGGGACCACTTTGAGGCTAAGCAATGAAAGAGGGCTGGCAGCAAAACCAGTTAGACCTTAGTAAGACAACCAACTAGGGGCTGAAGGCCCCTTGTCCTTCACAGGTAAATGTACCTTTTCCTTTGTGTTATGCTCCATCACATCCCCTACAACACTGCTCTCCCTCAAGTGCCACTCACAGGCCCTAGCAGACCTACAGGGCCACATTCTGCAGTAATAGTTTACAGTGGACAGAGGGAAGGGCAAGGACAAGTCACAGCCCCTCTTTGTTCCTCCACCCTGCTCAGCCCACTTTGTGAGTTTAAGGAGGCAAACAGCCTGCCTCATCCCCAGGAGGGAAGCAGGGGCTGTGTTTTCCCAGAGCCCATCCATGAGATACTACAGTGCAATCATTCCTACTCTGTAATCAACCATTGGATTTAAATACTCTGCAACAGGAATGCTGCCTTAAGTACTGTTTGCATGGATAACTCCATACAAGTAGCATCACTCCCTTCCTCCAAAAGGAAAGGGGACTTGAAACTAACCACAAGGAGATTTTTTCTGGAGATACTGCATTATGTGTCATGAAGTAACATTTCTCTTTTTTAGTTTCTCTAGAAACCATCCACCCACTGAAATATTTTGAATAATATTTTTGCAAAAAATTAGAAGGGTGACTTTTGGGGTTTGGCATAATCAAGACAACATCCTGAATTCTCCATTGAGCTGATCCCACAAGTATTTTTCTAAACCGCCTGTTTCTGCAGCCCAGTGTACAGTGAGGCCAGTGGAATAACTGCCACAGATTCAAGGCTGCACCCCTTGAAATTTGGGCACCAGATTTCCAGGATTCTTGCTGACGCTGAAGCCACACTCCACATTTCTCAAGTGTACAATCCAAAGACAGCATTCAGTATTCCCAGATTTGCACTGTTGACCTGTCTTGAATAGTATACATAAACAAATGTGTTATCTGTAGGATTTCTAAAGGAAAGCTGATCATTTCTCATCATTTCTTAAGAACTTTGAACAGCAAAACATATCAATATTAAAAATATCTGAATTTTTGTCCCATTTGTCTTGGATCGCATCAGGACATTTCTCATCAACCACATTCAGTTTGTGAGAAACAGGCAAATGCTGGAGAACCTGTAGTTAAAAACATATTTGTTGTTATTCTCAGTCAGTTAGAAGCCATAAAATTATTCAGTTGCAAAATAAATAAAAAATTAAACACGAGAGAGGAAAAAAACAACAGTAAATCATAGTCATCCAGTGTATATAATTCTAGAAATTCATTCACTGTCGATGACTTGTAGCCCTCATGTAACAAAAATATTAAAGCAACTATATAAAATAAGGACGTTTTCATATTTGTCTTCAAAGGGTGATGCTTAAACAAATAATCCTCAGATCTACAGACTATTCATCAAGATGACTCAATCCTTTCATAACATTCTGCTCTATCACCACAGTAACAAGTATGGAAAAGAAAAAAAAGCAAGTTTTCTCCTTCTTGTTCTAGATCTCATTAAATCCACACAGCCCAACACTGTCTACCCTGCAGCCAGGGAACTCATTATTTCACTTACAATGAAGACAAAGCTTAATTTATGTATTTCCTTTCCAGCAAAATCAATGTGCTAAAAGTCAAAAGTATGCAGTCTGGCTCAGTACCGTCAAACCCTTAGACTTTGGATTGAATTTTATCTTCCTCGGTTTACAAAGGTTTGAATATTGCATGATTACACTTCACTACACAAAATCTTACCTGGAGAAAGCGGTGAATGCCCTTCAGAGAATGTAGATGGCACACTAACCATTTGGTGTAAATCGTTAGATCTTCCTGTGTCACTACATTCATTGGATTTTTCCTTCCTGTCAGGAAGTTCTCCCTTGCAGCTGAAAGCCTTGCAGCCCTTTGAACTGCATCATTGTATTCATCCATGATGTGACTGACTTGCTTCTGTTTAGGTACAAAGAAGAGATGCTATCATTTTGGCACATGTATATCTTCTCTTATTAGCTAGAAAGTCATCATATTCCTTTAAGGAAAATTTGAGAGAAGCCTCCAAGGTTCATTTCTATTCTACATGCTGAAGAAAGATACCTCCAATGGGGAAAAGTGAGTTTCAGTTCAAATAGTGAATTTTTCTGAGCAGCTAATACTGACTGTAAGCAGACAGCTGGGAGTATAATCAGTCATCAGCATGAATGCAGACAGATTAACAACAATGGTGAAGAAAGTGTAGTGATCCTTTCACGTCTTATCCACTTAAACAAGCCAAACTCTTCTAGTAGTTCCAGAGAAGGTGCTACTTTGAAGAGTTTTCACATCCAAATGCCCAGTTCACTCAATTTGCTCCTTTTAAAGACTGAGCAAAAGTGAATTTTTTTAAAAGCACATATTGCTGACGTTAGAAAACCTCCCATTAGAGAACCACTCATCTAGACACTCACTGATTAGAGGCAATCTGGAACTGGCCGGGAACTGGAAATGCACTTTGGCCATCTTCCACTCAACATATTGCCTTTTATTGAGCTATCAATAAGTGAGTTACCACAGTAGTGCTAATAGCACAGGACCTAGATAACCACACACACAGCCATTTGCCACTTCCCTGCTTGCATCAGAGAGCATCAACTTGCTCTCTCTTCTGGCCTCAGCTCACACATTTCTCAAATAGCGAGTGGCAGTTCTGTTTCTTGGCATTAAGAACATGTGGGAAAGTGGTTAATCTCTTTGCTGTCTTCATTACCAAGCTCTACTATCACAATTCCCTGCAATTACAACCTCCAGAAAGCTCAAACCGCCTAAAAAGCAAAAGATTTACTGAAAATGCTGACACAACCAATAGAAAATGCAGTTATTGACAATACAGACAAATGGATAATTTAATAGACGATTCTATTGACAAGTGTGAATTACAACTCTAAAGAATAGTGGCAATATAGTTCCATAAACTATTCAGCTTGACATTTATTTGTGTCTGAAGAGGAAAAAACACATTCAGGCATAAGAGAACTTAGTTTATTTGCAGAAAAAGCTGCTTATCCTGGAATATTGAAGATATTGAGCTTAAATAAACAAATAAATAAAGACTGCTTTTACAACAAATAAGAACAATAAAAGTAGAGATTAGAAGTTACAAGTTTTCATCTTCCTGACCTGGACTTGAGATGCTACTTGGCTACAAGTGCTTATATTTGTTCAGTAGACCATATCACCTTGAGTTAAGTAGAGTTAAATGCCTAATATATATCTATAAATTGTATTATGTACTGTCAGGTGGAAGGAGGAGTGGGTCTAATATTCCAGATAAGCATTGCAATGCTTGAAACCATATTAATCTTTGCTACAGACTCTGCTGTAACAGATATCAAAATCTAGATTTCCAAGTTTTATAAATTACCCTTAATGTTATTAGTTTTTCATTTGGATGAAAAAAAAACCTAAAAAGTCATTGTTAACTCTTGTTAGCAATAAAAAATACTGTTTTTCATGAACAGGTACTGAATGTGCTAAATCCTACCTGACAGAGAGGATAAAGCTGCTCAATAACACTGCTGTGCGTACAAAATCTCTTCCATCTGAGCATGTGCAAATACTTACTCTGGACTAGCTGAGTGATTCTGTCTGTAAAAAACTTGAATAAAATAAAAAATAACCGACATACCACACATTAGTTTAAAAAAAAAAAAAAAGACAGCTGTTTAACATTGCAGGAAACTTAAGCAGTTTATAGATCATCACTGGCATCAGAGAGTAACACCAAAAGAATAGGCAATTGGTCATCAAAAACCTTTGCTGATTTCTTTATTATAGACAATATAAATATTGTATGTATTTATACTATGAAGTGTAAGTTGTCCCATTGAGGAAAAGAAAAAAAAGAAGGAAAGATAAAAGTACTATCATGGGAATGAAGAAAGCACTACAGAAACACAGCAGATTTCCATCCACTGGACATAGCAATTTGAGCTCTATTTAAAAAAATTGGAATAAAAATAACCCATAACACGTGTAATAGAACATAGCAAAAGAAAGCATCAGGGAAATACAAGAACATTGTTCCAGCCCATCTGATCTAGCTGAGTTTCCCATTCTTCAAAGAAGTGGAGAAAAGCATTTTTCACATCACACATCATAGAAGGAAGTGTTTTATGCAAGTTCTAACGCTTTTGTGCCTGTTTTCAGGCAGAAGCCGCACCATTCCTATTTTTAACATCGCAGTGCAGCCTGCAGGGCTGGGGAAACCTTCCCCGAGCTGCGCAGCGAGCACCAACCCACCTGATGCAGCAGCAGCGGCAAGCTCGCTGCTGTGTGCTCCCTTCTCCAGCAGCTCTCTAACTCCCTCTGCATGACATCAGCCTGAATAACAAAGGGCTTCACTTCCACCACCTGTGAACAGCAGGCGGTGAACAGACCTCCTTTTCAGACCATTGAAAAGAAACAGCGTTGAATAAAGAAAAGTCTTCAGGCTTTATATTGGGTTTTATCACATAAATAAATGCTACAGGCTTAGACTGGTCTTCATTCCACAGAATATATCGATTTCTGCGATTTGAATTTTTAGTTACTACTTGGTAAAGGGCAATAAGAAGGAAAGGGACAGATTCTTTAGCAGGGTCTGTTGCAATGAGACAAGGGGAAATGGTTTCAAACTAAAAGAAGGGAGATTTAGACTGGATATAAGGAAGAAGTTTTTTACACTAAGGGTAGTGAGGGACTGCAACATGCTGCCCAGAGAGGTGGTGGATGTCCCATCCTTGGATACATTCAGTGCCAGGCTGGATACGGCTCTGAGCATCCTGATCTAGCTATTGGTGTCCCTGTTCACTGCAGGGGAGTTGGACTATACAGCCTTTAAAGGTCCCTTCAACTCAAACAGTTCTATGATTCTAAGAGCAAAGAATTTTATTTTTTTTTATGTTTTTTAGGCTTTAGCTACCTACCTGTGAGACTTTTTTCAGTATTCTCTCTCTTTCTTTTTGGAAATAAGTTGCATCTTTTGGAATTGGAACAGAACTGCAGGGAATAAAAATGGTTCAGCAAGATGTTACATCCAAACCTGTGGTAATCTGTCAGGCCCAGCATAACTCAAATGGCAAGATCAACAGTAAGAAAGTTTAATGGTATAAAAACTTACATTCAAGCAGTAGGATTTGTTTAGTTAGAAGATATTTTTAATTTTTATTTATTTATTTTTAAGTCAAAGCCTTTTAATAATCCAGCTGGATGCTTGTCAAATCTCTGAGCACATATGACAGCCCACAGCTATGTAGCAGAGATCCCTGACAATCATCCTTCATCATTTGGCCAGCTTTCTTCCTAAAATGCCTGCATGATAAGGAGCCATGAAAAATTCTGGAGGAAAACTGGGCTCTAATTCTCATGCATCTACATACTTACAGCAAGTATACACTGCAAATTTTTAGTTTAAATGAGTAGAAATGAATTCATGTAAATTAAAAACACAAATGAGAACTGGACCATTAAAAACATAATTTTGGCCAAAAACAACACACAGGAAGTACCATTGGAACAGTTTAGAGCCACCACAATGTTGGGCTGTGGGGGATTTTGTGATCAACTAGCACTCCCACTGTTTTAAGGCAGGAAAAGCATATTTATTGCTTACAGGTGTTCATCTGTTTTGTTCTTAAAGGCCTCTAATCATGGATGGAGCAACTTTCTCACCTAGATGTCAGTGTTTAATTAACACTCTATTTGGAAAGTTTGGATTTTAGTGCATGATTATCTGTCCAATTCATAAGTGTAAACAGACATTTATTCCCCTCATCTTTACAGCAATCTGTCATGTGTCTGAAGATTTATAATAAAGAGAAAACTGAGTGGAGACAGAAGTCCAGCTGCTTTTCTTTTAGCCTCAAGTGTCTTAGTCAAACTTTCTTGACCTCTGTTTTCCTCCAAATATTCTCTAGGTGGTCTACAGCTTTCCTAAAGCCAAACGTAGATGCACTGTCACAGCTAATATCTCATCATGGCTGAGGAGAGCAAGAGCAGCTGTCCTACTTGGAACCATTCTGTTTAGACATCCCAGCATTATGTTTAAAGCTACTTCCTCTTCTTCACCATAAAGAGGAAATACTTGATGTGCTAAGGAGATTGAACATTTTGTTTGCAATACATGACATGAAATGTGATTTAGTTTGTTTTCACATTCTCTTCCATTTCAGCTGCAACGCTGGGGCAGACACAATAAAAAGCTGCTATCCCGGGTTCCCATGGGAGCCTTCAGGCTTCTAAAATGAATAGTTATCTAGACACATGGCATTCATTTGTACTGAGGAGAGGAAAATGCATTACTGCCGTTTCACTCTCTCCCTCATTCCTCAGGAAACTATCAGTACCTGTATGCCCTTCCCCTGAAGTACCCCATTATCTTCTATTTGTGCCTTCAGCTCTGCCAGCTGTGCTGCTAGTTCTCTTTCCAGCTGCTGGACCTTCTCAGTAGAAGAGATGTGGTATACTTCATCCATGTTGCTGCTTCTCAAGAATAAATCACCTGTGGACATGGAGAACTGTCCATGTAAATAGCACAAATTACAAATACTATCAATATTTATATATAATGCATAGAATATTTATTAAATAACTAATTTTTCAGCATTTCCTTTAATGAAATTTTCTTTTAATAGCTGGAACAGGACAGGGGAAAGTGTTTTTTTTTTCATTTTGATGACTGGCCTGAGGAAAACAGGTGAGAACCATTCTGGGCCAAGATTTTTTAAGAACCCCATCCCCTTGCATTTCATTAACAAATGATATCCCCTCCTTTCTTCATCCAGTTTGTAAAGGACACTAGAAAGCCTAGGTAATCAAACATGGCATTTGAAGTCTCAAATAATGTCTTCTGTTAGAAAAGGATTTAAATCTTTATTTTTTTTCCAGAACAAAATGTACTGACACTCAAAATCTGTTCTCCCCATTTCTCTGACTCAAGACTGTTATTTGAGATTGACCAGAATGTCAAGAACTTGAAAGAAATGCCACTTTTTGACAACTGTACTGTCTGTAAATAATCCATTTTACTAAAGTCACTCGGTTGTAATGCAAAACACTTGATTTGTGAGAATTTGTGAAGTATATGTGCTCTCTTCACATGTGGAATTACAGACGTTCTGCTCACTTGCCAAATGCATAGTCAATTAGAAAGAAAACAAGAAGGGGTTGTCTTTTTGAGGGAAGAAACAAATCTTTGCAGAGAGATTTGGGGTTTCTTTCTTTGGGGGCAAAGGGGAGGAAGAGGTAAGTTCACTTGTAGCCAACCACTGAGTAGTGTTCTCTAGCATCTGTTTTTCAATGGTTTGCAGAATCTGTTTGGCAGATGTGGGCCTATGGTTTCTGCCTTTTTCTTACAAAAACAAAGAAACAAAAAAACTCTGAAAATAAAATAGCTATTGATCTTAGCCACACTAATGATGTCTAATCTAACAAACACAAGAGGCAATCACGAGGCTGAATGTAGAAGTGTAGAATGTACTTTACTGGTCCTTGTACCTCCTTGGTTGATGGTACCCTAATATCTAGAGTGAACTTTGTCTCTTGCAACTGGACTGGCCTGATAATAAGAGCTGCAAACTAAGCAACCCTAGGAAGGAACTGAACAGTTCAGATCTCTGAGTTTCACATGTGAGAGAAGAGGAAATTCAGATGAAAGAGGACTCAAAGAAACAACAGGGGACAGGATGACAAAAGCAAGGAAGGAAGTGTTACTGTTGACAAAGAACAAAGTACAAGTTTTTACTGAACCAAGCCAAGAAACTGGGCAAAATTGATGGAAGAGTATGTACACTACAACAGATGCCTAGGTGAGAGCCTGAATTAGTGACATAAGACATGAAAACTGACACTGTACATAATATAAAAGAAGCAGAAAAGTAATCATTCCTTGGCAGCAGGTTGTGAGACACTTTGGAAAGACTGAATTTATGGTAAAGGTGATGGGATAGTCTGGTATGTTAACGGATGTACATTTACGAATAGCCAGCACAAGTTAAAGAGAATTTATTTGCAGTAGTTTTACTTAATTTAAGGAATGAAGATAAAGATTTTTACTACGATAGTACTAAAAAATAAAGTTTGCCCTGCTTTACAAACACCTTCAAACAGTCCCTGAACCAAGATGAGTGTTGTGGCTGTTTAAGTAAGCAGTGAAAATATTAGAGAAGTGATCATAACCTGGGTTAAAATGGAAAAATAAAAGCAGATCTGTATGTAAGGTGTTGAAGTCCAAAAGGACTAATTTAAAGAAATTAACAAATGTAATTAGAAAAATCAAATTCAACAAATATCCCTAAAGATTTTAACAATGGAGAACCTAGAGGATTTTTAAATCAGTGTTAGAAAGCTAACTAAAACTTCCACTCAAAATAAAAGGGGAAAGATTTGTAAGCAAGGATGGTGCAGCCAACCATAAACTTATCAAGAGTAGGCAGAAAATGAAACAAGAAACTAGAAAAAAATCAGAGTGCTGGGAAGCCTGGAGCTAAAGAAAAAAATACCAGTTAAACTAAACATTGCTAACAAAAATAAAAAGCAGGTACTCCTAGAGCTATTAAAAAAAAAAAAAAAAGGGAGAGGGAAGAAGTCACTCTGGAAGCCTGTTTGGTTTTCATATAGGACTCTAGGACTGTGAAAAAAAATTGAAGAGTGAGGAAGTGTACAGTAATGAAGGAAAGGGCTCAGTAAGCCATAAGGCCTGATAATGTTCTATGTCTTTTTCACCCACAGGTCAGAGAGACCATGATGTCCTAGTTTTGGGTCAGTGAGACTACTCTTCATGGAAAAGTGAGATGGAAAGTGGTTTTAAAAGGGGACCCACACTCAGGCCAAAGCATGAGAGGCTGTCATGGAAACAGGACAAAAGTTTGCATGTGGTGTCAGGCATAGGATTCACAACCATCAGCAGCCCTATAGTTCTGCAGTATTTCTGTCACCATAAATTTTGAAGAGTTAACACAAGTTCCCTAGAACTCAGAGGAAAGGGCTTCATGTTTGGTTACGCCCCAGACCCACAACCCAAGCAACTTGCAGACCCTGCAGACACTGCCTTGCCAGTACAGGCACATGGAGCAAAACAGCAAACGCTTCATCAGAAATATGAGCATATGCTTTATTATCCCCACTTCCTTGTTTTTCTGCTGTGGAAATCAGCATGTGTTTGTATGATATTCTTATTCTGGGAACGTCTTTTGGTCCACATAAACATCTGCACTCTGTTACATTAGCCGCCATCCAAATCCCAGTGAGATCCTGCCCTGATATTTTGTGAGGAGTGTTTTTGCCAACTTCTATTCCCAGAACATGCTGGATTTATAGCTATGTCCAACCTCTCGTTTGCTGGTTAGAAGACTGTTACGCACACATTTTCAGGCTGAATGCCTTTTGTACTGGGACAAAATCTTTCCAGCAGGCTTAAGTAACAAGCCATTAATTTCTGCTAGCATATTTCATTAGCAGCAGGAAAGTGAACTATTACTGGATACAATTTGCTGCTCTGTATTTTTAATTATACTGTTTGACCTTCATCTTTTGTCTAATTCCTGTACTGTCTAGCCACAAAATACAACCCTATATTAAAATACCAACAAAACCTGTTGTCAATGATAATTCTCGCTGTGACAAATAACACAGCAAAAAAAAAAAAGAGCCAGGATTTTGAGTTAATAAACCAATTCATCTTTTTAGGAGGAGATTACTGTGTGTTTTCATCTGTTCCCCTTTATAGCTAGATTCAAAACATTTATAAAAAGAAAAGAAATATACAGTTCCATCTGAGAAGACAAACAAGAACACTCAAGATATAAATCAAAATGAGGATCTGTAAAAGAGTACAGCAAGCACTTACGAAGCCAAAACATACTGTTCTTATAAAAAGACTGCTCTAACCACTGCACTTTCTCCAAATATATGTTTATGGAGTCCAAAGCCAGCACTTATTTAGAGTGCAAGAAGAGAAGCGTTCAGATCCCAGTGATCTGATCCTCCTGGGACCTGGACTGTGCCAGCACTTATGCACAAGGTTCCCTTCATCATCGTGGTTTCTTCATCTCCACTCATTGCTGTGGATTACTTACCACACTTACCAACGACAACTGCTTCAAACTGTGAACATGCCAGCAAATAAAGGCATGCGCTGACCTCCTGCCCTTCCCTGCCCAGTTGCTGACAGGAGCAGCTTTAGCAGTTTTCCCCTTTCCCCAGTTCCTTGCTCCCCAGAAAGCGGAACAGAGCAGAGATTCTGGGCTCTGTTAGCAGCCAGGTGCATTTGAAGCATGGTTATTCAATGCTTTCATTACTGTACTTTCATCAAGTACTGACACATTCTATACCTTGCTGACTGCCCCTCAGCTGCTGTCCTCCACAGCAGAAAAAGCATGAGCCTCCTTCTCCAGATACAGCACAAAATGGCTTCTACTCACTGGGTTTCTATAGTCAACACAAATGCCAGGTCACAGCTTACTGATGGCTGACGGGCTCCCTGCCCAGGCAGGCCCAGCTCTCCCCATAGCAGCCCCAAGCCACTGGAGTTGTGATGGCCTCAGGCCTCATACAAAAGCCTGGAGTGCTTCTTGCTCTCACTTGCTCTCACTCATCCCCATTTTTATGTAACTGATGCAAAATAATGGCAATTTTTCCCTCTCATTCCAATGCCTGATGTTTTCATCAAAGGCTAGACCTCCAGATGAAATAAAATGCTTTGGACTCCTTAAAACACGGAGTAGCACTTCTTGCTTGCTCTCTCACATAAACAGAGAGAGATTCAGATGTTATTTAACCACCTCTAGGAATGGCATAGGCTTATCTTGTGGCAACAGAATACACATAGTCTGAAAATGTTAATAGCAGAAATACTCATTTTTCTCTGGTCTCCACAATCAGCAATTCCAGCACCTAGAAATGGAGAAGCCTAGCTCAGCAGTGCTATCAAAACCAGTAAAGCACCCTGTTTAGAATGTGTTTAAGTGCTTTTAAGCACAAAATGTTCTTTCCTAAGGCAGAGATAGTCCATAAGAAAAAAGAACGTGCAAAATGGAGGAAAATCACCCCTACATATTAGCTGAGCAGCATGGTCTTCCATGGTCCTAATAAAAATGTTTAGGGTTGATAAAGTCCTCACCAGCACTACCCCAAATCTGCCATGAAAAGTACACACACACTTCTGTCAGAGATTGTCACAACCCTTTTCCTGGTCAGAGGCCAGAGCAAAACTTGGTTTGAATACTTAACTTCCCATGAGGACAATACATCACTACTAGTCATTATTCAAAGCCCTGAACAACAGAGCACATCTCCTGTTTTCATTGTTACCTGTAGAAGAGCTTGAAAAGCCTGTTACATTCTCTTCATACTTGAGATCTGCAGCAGAACATTTATGAAAAATTAAAAGCCTTTTTTCTCCCCCCTACCCCCTTCAGTATTGCCTCATCCTGGAGGCTAAAAGAAATTTTCCAGCTATAACTTCTTGGAAAAGTAAACCTTCTCTCTCTCATATATCTCTCTGCCATTTCATTCCCCACCCATACTCCTTATGTACTTCTGTTCCTTTCTCCATGTCCACATTCCCTAACTCTAGTCCTGAACCTGTAGATGCAATAGCTACCTGGGTCACATTAGCTTACTGTTTCTATGCAAACTTCTCATAGGCGCAAGGAAAGCCATTTAAGACTGCTTATTCTTCTTCAGAGTTTTTTAGTAATCCACTTCAAACATGTCAAAACAGCAGGATTCACTAGGGGAAGCTATCGTTAAACAGTTGGCTTTTTGGTCTGGAGGGTTATACATGTAAAGCTGCTTACCTCTTCAGTTGTGCTTCCAGTCCCTAGCATTCCCTAATACTAACACTGTGGATAATTCTTTTGGAGTAACAGTAACATGAAAAAAAAGTATATAAATAAGAGACAATTCCTCTTTTTCTGCCTCAGCTGCAGTGACTAAATCTACAGTTATTAAGTGAAAAGAAAAATACCGGTTTTCTTTGAAAAGCAGCACTAGTGTACATCATAGAATCATAGAATTGTAGAATGGTTTGGGTTGGAAGAGACCCTAAAGCTCATTTAGTCAACCCACCTGCCAGAGGCAGGGACACCTTCTACTAGACCAGGTTGCCTAAAGCCCCACCCTGCCTGGCCTTGAACACTCCCTGGGATAGGGCATCCACAGCTTCTTTGGGCAGCCTGTTCCAGTGCCTCAACATCCTTTGAGTAAATAATTTCCTCTTTATATCTAATCTAAATCTACTTTCTTTTAGGTGAAAACCATTACCTGTTGTCCTATCACTACACTCCCTAATAGAGTCCCTTCTTCAGCTATCTTGTAGACTCCCTTTTGGTTCAGAAAGGCTGCAGTGAGATTTCTCCAGAGCCTCCTCTTCTGCAGGCTGAAAAATCCCAGTTCTCTCAACCTGTATTCATAGGAGAGGTACTCCAGCACCCTGATCACTCTCATGGCCCTCCTCTGGATTTGCTCCAACAGCTCCATGTTCTTTTTATGTTGGGGACCCCAGAGTTGAGCACAGTACTCCAGCCAGGGCTTCACGACAACAGAGCAGGGGGAGACAATCACCTCCCTCAACTTGCTGACTGTGCTTCTTTTGATGCTCCCCTGGATAAGATAAGCTTTCAGTGCTGCAAGAGCATGTTATCAGGTCATGTTGAGCTTTCCATTAAGTAACACAGCCGGGGAAGCACCCAATCCCACTGACCATGTTGCCAACAAAGATGTTAAACAACACCTATCCCAATTCTGATCCTTGAGGAACACCATTAGTCACTGATCTTCACCTGGCCATAAAACTGTTGATTGCAACTCTCTGAGTATGATCATCCAGCCAATCCCTTATCAGCTGAGTGATCCACCTGTCAAGTCCACATCTCTCCAATTTAGAAACAAGGATGTTGTGTGTCATTCAGGAAAAGCAAGCTCAAAGAATCTTCTTGACAGGAGATGGGGGAAAGCAGGACACCAAAGATTATAAATTATTTTAAATCTAGAAGGGTATTGGTTTATTTGACAAGTTAATTAATAAGCATTTCATTAATCCAATGAAACATTTCCTTACAATTCAGTGTACTGGAATTAGAGCTATGCTATATGAAAGTTAATAGACATGAACAAATTGACCTACTAGTCATTAGATAGTTTAGAATGTGAAATGCTATATTTATTTTTAAAAGCTACTTTATAAAATTCAGAATTTACTATCTGTTGGACAACTTCAAAAACTTCTCATTTTAGAATTATTTTTCCCACATTATGTCATCTTTTTTCAGTGTTGACTGAAGTTTCTGCACATTTTTTAGCAGCTGAAGAGAGCTTCTGCTTCTCTGCCCCGCATGAGATTTGGACGTACTTTCCCTTACAGTGACTGTAATCTCTTTTGCTTCCTTTTGGTTGCCATATTTTGTCTTGACATGAGCTGCCCCTTTCTTCAGTTTCTGAGTCTTCTGCTTTAACTTCTGTACCTACAAAGAAAGATTATTAATTAGAACATTACCCACTTTGCTACTGCTATACAGCTTACCAAATTTCTACCAAATTCCAAACTGAAGATGCTCAAAGGACTTTTTAAAATATTAAAACCCACTAATCTTGCCTATACTTGTCTTAGTATAGGCAATTGTCTTACTTAATTCAATTTGTCAATTCAATTCATACTTGTTCAATTGTCTTACTTAAAACTGAAAGTTTTACAGAAAACTGACTTTGCCTGAACAGAAAGCATTATAGAAAATGGGCCTCACCCACACTCAGAAGACTGCTGAACCCTGTTACTCAGTGAAGTAAAAATGTTTGCTTGAGAGAGCCTGAACATCATCTGTTACTGATTTATATTTACAATGGCTTTTTTTCCATTTCAGATTGTACCAATGCAACAACAACAAAGAAGCTATAAAACCTATACAGTTTACTATTAATCACTGTATCTGACAGCTTACTTTGAAGCCTCATGACAAAATCAAGAAACATAATGAATATGGTTGATTTTTATAAAAACATTTTTTGGGTGTCAAATATAAAGCCTTGACTAGCATTTGGCATGAAAATATCACTCCTTAAGACAAAATTAAGCCGGAAATGTTCCATATGCCAATTTGGGTTGTTAATCCATTTAAAAAACAATTAATTTTAATTGCATCCTAAAGTATATTATTAAGTGTGAAACACTGAGATGACTACAGTATTTTTAGCATGACAGGTTCTAAATGCAGAAGTATGTACCAGGAATATTAAGACTGATCTGTGCAAAATTCAAATAGATAGGTCTGTGCATGAAAGTACCAAAAAAAAAACCAAAAAAACAACAACAAAAAAACCCATAGATATCAAAGGTTACAGGAGTGGCCTGTATTGATAACCAGAGCATGACGGATGGTAATCAAACAGACGAGCATTGAAAATGTGCTATTTACATAATGACTGTAAGGCATATGTTCTGATAAGGTTGTACCACAGCACAGAGAACTTGACAGCAAAAGATCTACACTCTCACATTCTCAAGATCAACAACAGAGTTGCACTACATCAAATGGGCCACTCCTCTTCCCAACATCCCCAAATGAAGACAGACTGTGATCATAAAGATATGCATAATGAAGAAGTAAAGGTGCTGTTGTTGTCCACTGTCTGAGGTTCATAATGTTACCAAGGTTCTGAGGCAATAACACAAGTGTTGGCTTCTCAATAATGTTATTTATATTATCCATAAATCAAAATCATATTTATCCGTAAGTCCATAGACATTGACAAGAGAGAGAGCAAGGACTCAACAGTCCACTTTCCTTACATGCAACCCTGACAAGACTTTGACTTGTGTCCTTGTCTATGCAATTATGTGGACAATAAAAAGTTTGAGTATCTGTATTAGAAATAGTGTAGCCAGCAGAAGCAGGGAGGTGATCATCCCCCTGTACTCAGCTCTGGTACGGCCGCACCTCGAGTACTGTGTTCAGTTTTGGGCCCCTCACTACAAGAAGGACATTGAGGCCCTGGAGCGTGTTCAGAGAAGGGCAACAAAACTGGTGAGGGGTCTGGAGCACAAGTCTTATGAGGAGCGGCTGAGGGAGCTGGGATTGTTTCGTCTGGAGAAGAGGAGGCTCAGAGGAGACCTTATTGCACTCTACCACTTCCTGAAGGGGGGTTGTGGTGAGGAGGGGGTGGGCCTCTTCTCCTTGATAAATAATGACAGGACGAGAGGGAATGGCCACAAGTTGCGCCGGGGAAGATTTAGATTAGAGCTGAGGAAACATTTTTTTTCTGAAAGAGTGTTCAGGCACTGGAATGGCCTGCCTAGGGAGGTGGTTGAGGCACCGTCCCTAGCGCTGTTCAAGAAGCGTTTAGATGAGGTGCTAAGGGATTTGATTTAGTAGTTGGGTAGGGATAGTGATAGGAGGATGGTTGGACTAGATGATCTTGTAGGTCCTCTCCAACCTTATGAACCTATGAGTAAAATCTTCCAAAGAATGAATATGAATGAAGTTGGACACGTTTAAATTAAATATCATTTTCCCCTTCTATGAGGTCTCATACTGAGTTCTGTTTTGTTTCCTGTATAAGTAAAGCTCTTTGGTGAGCCTAGTTATCCTACAAAATAAGATGAAAGAACAGAAAAATATCTGACAGAATTATAGGTTGCATTTTTTATTATGTTCCAAACCAAATTGCTACAAGCACGCTGAGTGGCTCATCTACAGAAGCGTAATCTTTCTATGGGCATGTATAGAAAGTGGTAATTTATGTTTCTACAGAAGATACTGACAGAATGTGTATATGTTAAGGGTTAAAGAAAACAAAAGGCATGTCTGACTATGACTTTCGAGAGAAGCTGCAGTCAATAAACTATCTGGTTAATAAAAAACTACAATATTTCAGTAAAATACAAGAGATTCAAGCCTGTCTGTACAGGAATTATAGCTTCTATTTTCTCATTCCCCAGACAGAAGGGCGCAAAGGAATGAAATCTGAACAGCCTGTATTAATATGGGGAGTGAAAGTGGCAGACTGAGCAACTCAGCTCCGTATTGCAGAACTGCCACAGGATGGGAAGTTTTCTCACTGGCATACATATCTAGCTGCCAGCTCTAAGCACCATTTTATGATCTAAAGGAGGAATTGCAGGTACAAGAACACTGAGTTAGCAGTCTAATTTTAATCATCCATACTGGAACATCTTGGCTTAAGCATTCCAGTGGCATTCTAGTTAATGACAACAGAAGGCAGAGTGGTGGCAGCAGTTTAACTAGAGTGTTACTAGAAGGACGCTTTACATTTTTTTTTCTTACGCTATTCTGGTGTTTTTTCAACTTGGATATATGTTCTCCTTTAATGTCCATTTGTTTTACAAGGCAAGCCAGCTTCTGTTCTCGATCTTCTCGAATTTTGGAGTCCTGAAACTCCTGGATCTGCTTCGCAAGTTCTTGATGTTCACTGTTAAAGACAAAACTAGCCCAGTAAGTATTCATGATATAGCCTCCAGGATTTCCTCCAAAAATTTCACTGTACTGCATGAACTGCTAGCTGTTTTGTCCAGGATACAGCAATTTAGCATTTTTTACTCCCTTACACAATACACATTCATCTGGAATATATTCACTCTAGAAAAGAAGTTTTTTTGTTTTTGTTTTTTTTTCCAGTGGGTCTGATTCTCATTTCAGATTTGTAGCTGATGAAAATTTGGAAAGTAAACAGAAGACAATAGTTGCTATGAAGTTCTTGTTCAATTTACTGCAGGCCTTGAAAGCTTACTGTAATACAGAAAAGGGCTTTTTAAGTTAGTTGTTTAAGTTAGTTTTCCTTCCAGACTGTTCAGATTGAAATATTCTACTCCAAAAGATCAGCAGTGAAGTGTGTTGCTTAATTAAATTAACCAGCTTAATTAAAATGAATGCTTTAAACCTGCTTGATACCAGGACATCTGAGCATAATGAAAGCATAGGCTCTGTTAGATAGGTAATCTCTTTCCAAAGCTCTAAGCATTTTTTCTGACTTCTGAGTAACTGTTGGTTCTTGATACTTTAACTGGGGCAACTGGTTGTTGCTGCAAAGAAAGGATTCCTGTCCTTGAACTGCTATGATTAAACTAATGATTATTTTTTGAAGAAGAGATTGCTTGCCAGTTTAAATGTTGCCACATCAAATGTTTCAAACCAGTGTCAACATCCAAACTGGTTTAATCAACATGTCCTCCTCTGTTCAAACCACAGCTCATCATGTTCACATGTCTACTATGACCAGCTGCATAGCTTTAGCCCATAATTCTACAAGCCTGTGTTAATGCAAAGATGCCTGAGAACACAACTTGTAATTCACGCTTATTTGTATGGCCAGGAAGATACATACAGTCCCTTTTAGAGCATTAGCTTTTCCCACAGTCCGTTCATTTTCTGGCAGGAAAGTATACTTCTTTTTACAACTCTTAAAGCTTTCTACAGGAGAACATTCTTGGAATGCTTTATAGATCTCAGAGTATATTTCAAATTTCTAAAAATCTTAGGCCTGGAAGATTTTTTATCTGCTGCAGTGATTACTTCAGTAACATCACAGATAAGCACAGGAAAATAAATCCATCTAAACAGTGTTTTGCTTATTTAGAAGCTCAGTTAAACATCAGGACAAAAAAAAAAAAAAAAAAGAGAAAAATCCTACCAGTTAGGTCTGCTAAGAAAATTCTCACATGTAGTCCTACATTTGGTCGGTTTGAGTATAGCACACCCACAGCTTCACAGGGCTATTGCTGAAGTTACTACTTACAAGCTCATTTGGCTCAGCTCATCTTGTATGCCCAACAGAAGGTCAGAAAGTCTTCTGGTGACAGTATATGATGAGGATACCAATTTTGAAAGAGTTGTTTGTCCTGAAATTCCAGATGTATTTTGAATTCGTCTTTGTGATGTGATACGAGGATTGCGATGCTTCATAATATGCAACACACTCTGCACGTTTGCACTAAGGGAATGGCTGGAGCTGACAGACTTAAAGAAGAATGAGTAAGTTGTTTACAAACATGTTTAACAATTACACCAAAGAGACTGAAATGGTAGATGCCAACTTAGCAAGAATGTTTGGTTTCACTCACCTTCCCAGCCACAAAAGGTAGCACACCTGCCTTTACACGAAAATGTGGAAAATGCATTTCCTCCATTATAGGATTTTTCTGCCGTAAAACAGACAGTAAAAGAAAGATGAGGTATTTCAATGTGCCGAACCACCAGTGAAATCTTAAACTTCTTTATTTTTGATCTGTAGAATAACAAAAACTCAAATAAAGAAGCTGTGAAGTGCATCAGCTCAGCTTCCCTCTTGTTTTTTTTTTAAATATTTCCTTACTGTACATGGAATGAGTAGGATTTTCAAACAATAACAGCTGAGATAAGTAAATTATCTTCCAGATTTACTTAGCATTGGCAATTAGATAGACATTAAAAAAATTTGAGCTTTGCTGACTTAAGCAAAACTAGAGTTGCAAAATTTTGACTGACCTGTAACATTTGTTGCAAAATTCTCTTGATTTCAACAATCCCCCTAAAACGTGCCATCTTAGGATGTCCTACTTTAAAATTACTTTGGAAGCTAATTTTGCCAGATAAACTGAAAAGCAGATAAGCAGGACGCAAAGGAGGGGAGGAAAACTGTAACAAAGGTTGTTGTCATGATAGTACGGGAATGTTTTCCAATGAGGTGCTGCCAGCTCTGTCCCAGTTTTGATTACCAAAATTTAAAAAAAATTAAATAGAAAAAAAAGGAGGTATTGGGCACTGTTATTTACTTTGGAAACTGAGTAAAGTGCAGCAGAGAAATCAAGTGGGTCTTACATTGCCATTTCTCACAAATTCCAATCTCCATGTGAGTCAGATGCTATCAGCAGAACTATGCTAATGAAAAACTTCATGTTACCTTCTTAGGGCTTTTTTTCTTCCTGCTTCTCTTTTTAGGTTCACTTTCAGATGAATTCAATGACATCAAAATTCTGTTTAATTCTCTCTGAAGGTGTGTGAATAAGCAAAAAACAGAGCAACTACTTAATACAATATTAGGAGTCTGAAATCACATTGTCTAATTAATTATTTCTTTAATTCATGAATGAGAGCCATTTAAGGGCACTGTTAGCTATTCTACTTGGAAGGCATAACCTATGCTTAAAAACTGAACAGGTTACTGAGATGGTATGGCATCAGACAGTTCTGTCTTACAAGTTCCCATTTTCACATCCAGCTGCAGTAGGTGTACTTTTCCACTACAACATCCAGTAACTGAAATGAAACAATCCTGCTGCTTGCTAAGGATCTGATAATAAAATCCAAAGAATGTGAACATTGGGATCTTACAACATGGAGACAGAAAGAACTGAATCCATCTGTGTAACATAGAGATCAAGCCTGCTGGACAATCTGCACATTACTCTGAAGTTCAAAGTTGACATAAAGGCCCAAGATAAACAGGATAATAGCCATTCCCAATCCAAAAGGACAAGAACTTTGTTTTGGCACATACAGCAGTTCCAACTAAACAATGCTGGAAGTTCATCACTAAAGTGAGATTACTCTGATTTTTCTGCCATCAAAAGGAAGATGAATCAGCTGTGCCACACCCTGTATTTCCAAACTCAGATCCAACAGACCTAAACTGATCTACAGTGGATCAAGGTGGGACTAAAAGGTAGTGTAAGACCCAATTCACTGTGCTTAAGTTCTTTCTTGAGCAAATGTTTATACAACTGGTAAGGTCAGATTATTTGCTCGGGGATAATTATTCTTAATGTTTCTCAGAAGATAAAATCTTCATAGCTGGCTTTCTGCTCTTCAGCAGAAGAAGCAGTTTAAGAAAGAACCCCCCCCAGAATTGCAGGTTTTCAACTTGTGCCATCCTGGTGTATTCTGAAGGTGATCAGATATCTGGGCTACAAAGGTTCATGGGCTGATGAAAGCCATCTGAATTTGGAAGAGATACAAAATCGTCTCCAAATATGAATTAATTAAAGCTTTCAGCTTTAATTTTTCATTATTCCAAAAAATTTTCATCATCTCTGCACTACCACTCCGGGGAATGCCACCACAGACAACTCTTTCAAAATGGCTGCTGCTTCTCAGTGAAGGTTTAGAATACTTGAATTTACTTTGCTCCTTTGTTGCTTTGAATTTGCTTGCCTTGACAAATATTCCTCTCTGAAATGGGTGATGGCCCAACAGACTGACTGCTATGGTTCACAGAACCATGAATTGTACAGATTCTCACTTAAAAAACAATATAACAGTATCACCATTAACGACATTTCCAACTATAGTCCATTATATTCAATTTTGGTAAATCCTAAACAAAAAGGAATACAAAGAGAACGACCAACCTTCCTTGAGGTATGAGAGTTCTAACATGACCATCTTCCAGTCACCATAAATTGAGATTATCTGTCTGGTTGCAGATTCTCTAGAAATTAATATTCTACCTAGATCACTGATGGCAGTTTTAAGGCTGATGAACCCTCATCTGATCAACACAAAACCAAGCAGAATCTTTTCTGATCAAGAAACAAAACACCTCAAACTTTCCCTTGTGTAATTTATGACTAGTCTATCTAGACTAGTACTAGTACTCCAGGAGTTTTCCAGGAGTTAGTACTCTAGGATTTAAGCACGTAGAGTTTAATGTTATTAAAGAGGTATTTTGGACAAAGAGAATAGCTTTCTTCGATAACAAAAAATGAGATCAAATAAAACCTTTTCAGTTTACCTGAGCAGCTTGTATTAGCTTGTACTGATGCTCTTCTTTACAAAGCTTTTCTTCTAAGTGTTTGATTTTGTCCTGAATTTGAAAGGAAGAAAGCTTAGTCACACTTCAGTTTGTCACACTGAATCAGAAACCTGTAGTAGCTTGTAATTGTAATATGGGATAAAAAAGGACTGTTTGAATTTTTGAGGCCCAGACTGGGAAAAAAAAAAAACAATTTATGCAAATGAAGCCAAAGAAGCCATGCGTTCACTCAGCTGTATTTGATGATCTCAGCTTTAGCAGAGAAATCTTCTGCAAAGGTTTGCACTATTAACAGTATGCCATACAACTCATATCAAACGAGTAACTTTCAGACTAATTCCATGCTTACTTACCTCTGCAATTCTCTGAGTAGCAGTAAGTTTAAGGCACTCTTTTTCTAGCACTTCAAGTTTTTCAAGTTTTGCATGCAGTTCCATCTGGTTCTGATTTCTCACTTTCTGAAGATGGGTTTGAAAACATAAGCCAGAGTGAAGCTGGCAACTGACTAAAATTATTTCAGACAGAAAAGCAAACACACACACAAACCACACATTACAGTAAAGGTGTTTCACTAAATAAAATTGTAGATTTTTTAAATTGCAAAGTGATTAAAAATACCATGCAGGCAGTCAAAGAAGACTTATGTTTCCAACAGACTTTTTATCTACCAAATGTGCAAGTATTAGCATGGTTTTACTCATTTGGAGTTACATCGAGGAAGGCTTTTCATACAATGGATTGAATGGCTATCAACAACCAGACAGATAGAAAACTGCTTGTTTGCTATCTGTCACACTAAACAGAGCTGAGGAAGAATGAGGAAAAATTTTTTATATTTTTAACGATATTACTACTTTGTTAGTATGTTAAAAGGTTTCACCTGTTGTTCTAAAATCATTTTGTTTTCCAGTTCTGCGCTCTCAACCATTTTCCTCATGTAATCCAGCTGTTTCTCCAGCAGGGAGCAGCGGGACTGTGCTGCGTTTAACTGCACACTTATATCTACATTGAGAAGCAAAGATACTCAGTACAGCAATGGGAGTTATATATTTAACTAGTTTTCCATCTCCCTGAGGAATTCTCTAGCTTCAAAAGAGGCAAGAAAAGTTATGTTAGTTTGAGCAAGTCATGTGGTTAAATATATGTTGTATATGATAAGAAAATCAAGATGCTTTTCCAGAGCTAGTCTCTAATACAAATTCCAAAGGTGTGAGCACTGCTGTTACTTTGATTTATAGCAGCAGAATCCGGTTTCTTCCCTTCTATTCACTCTTCTCAAGTTAGCAGTGTTATACAAGTAAATAGATGCTAGCTCACTGTAGGAGTTAAACACACCACCTGAAATCTGTTTATTTTTTCAAACAGCCTTATAAGTTATGCAATATCTGGATAATATGTGTAAAAAAAAGATCTAAACTTTATCCACAACTTTCAGGCTTCTGCTCCTCCATAGCACTGAATCAAAAGGAAAAGGAAAAAAGAAAGAAAGAAAGAGGGGTTGCATTACATAGCTGTTTGTTGAAACAAACACTCCCTGGATTATGCAGTCTTTGAGTTGGTGTGGCTACACCTTATCACTCAGATAAATACCTTTCCTCTGTTGCATCAGTTCATGATGTGTTGTGTCATTTTTTAAGTATTCATGTTCTAAGGCTTTCTTATACTGAGCAGCTGCTACAGAAAGGCTGCACAGATTCTCCTCAGCCTGTGACCTCTGCAGCTCTAGACAGTGGATCTTTTCTTGAAGTGTTCTTAGGGCTGCCATCACAACTAGAAAAAAAAAAAGCATCAGTTACACTAAGCTCTTGTAACAGTTCCTCTTACTATTGTTATAAAACACTTTGAATGGAAAAATACTACTCAGCTTTTTCTTCTGGGATCATCTCTAAAAGGAATGACATTCTCCAACCATACAATTACACACTCAGAATGTACATAGGAGAAAGTAAACATGTTTACTGCATAAGTGGATTATAAAGAACAGAATAGCAAAGCTATTCAGCTATTTTCAGTCAAAATGCTAGCAAGCATGAAGAAATCATGGCAAATCAAGTATAGCAAAACCTGGACTCAGACGTATTAGCATCTGTCTACAGAGGAACAGGGAACACAGGTATCCAAGGTAGGTATCCAAGTTTTGGTGTAATTCAACAACAGATTGAAAAAAAAAAAAAAGGACTCCAGGCAGGGGGGGAAATAATCAGATAGAGTGGGACATTTTAACAGAGGATGGATTTTAAAAAAACTTTATTGTTTCAAAAGTGAATTATTTGTCTGTCTCATTTCTTGTATTCAACATATAAAAGAAAAAATAAAATCAAAGAGATTTTGCTTTTAATCTCAAATTAATACCAGAGTTAAAATTATTGTGAAAATATAATCAAACTTACAACTTTAACTGCAAGAAGAAGCTTACTAGCTCTCCAAAAAGCTAGAAGTTTAAGACACATTCTCTAACAAGTTCAGCTTCTTGTTGGATATTTCATAAACCTTGACGTTTTCATAGTACCAATTCTTTTGGTAGAGAACACCTAGCAAATATTGCTAGCTCCATAACAACTCCAATCAGCTTCCCATAGCCTAATAAAGATAAGTTAATAAGTAACAGGTCCCAGAGAGCTGAAGGATGGAGTGGGCCTACATCTTACATCTTTCTGTTGGGATACCAAACGTTTCCTCATTAAAACATTTAGCACATCTAGCACTATATTGAGCTGTACATCTTGATCCAAATAGCCCAAACTGTATAACATATTCTTCATACAGGGAAGCCAGAAAGTAAAGAACATTGATGACATACACGTTGACTATGTCTGCACAATACCACAAAATTTTACATTAAATAAAATCCAATTATGGTACACTTGTGATCTGGACAACTTCAACCACCAAGCATTTGTCCCATGAGCTCCAGAGAGTAATCACTGATTAAGGCACAAGGTAATCATACTGGATTCATGTTTCACATAGACAAATATGCTGATAACTTACCTTAGAGTATGTTTTATTCATAAGTTCTCCAAACATATCATACCACAAAAGAAGCTTAGAAGCGATTAAAGCTAAAAAGAGTTGAATAACACAGCACAAAGCCAATTCAAGCCACAGTCAAGTCATGTAGATATCTTTTTTCTCCTCAATTTAAAGCATGAGTTGCTTCTGTTGAGTTTGAAGTCTCCTCCTTTGCTTTTAGAGGAAGTCGGGTATCTTTAAGTTAAACAATTTTCAAAGCCAAAGTTTATAAGGATGTCAGAAGACTTGCAGCAGTTTCCATTCCAGATGTACGACTTCAGGGAGACTACTCCCTGTGGGCACATATACATCCTGTCTTACTGTCAGTCTGATCATCGCAGCAAGTCACTGAACTGGGTAAAATAAAATGGAGCCTTTGCTCAAGAGATTTCACAAGGAACAAATAAATACACTGCTTTTTGGCTTACCTTGGTTATAGTAGATAGAAGGCCTGTTGTCACCAGCAGCTACCAAATTCTTTGGTCCTCCACAAAGAAAGGGTGCAGGAAAAATTTTAGCTGGAGGCTGAAGAAAGCTTCCTATTAAGCTGTCCTGTGATTCAGAATCCATAGCCTGCAAAAAGATGGCTACAAAATGACATTGGCTCTTTAATGAACAGTGTAACAGTTTTCAAGGCACACCGCTGAGCTGTCCCTGGCTGTGTTTACATTAAGCCAGATCATTTGCATAAAATAATAATTTAAAAAGCCACATACACCCAGAGGTATTGTGTATGTTAATGTGATTTCAAAACAAAGTCTTTTGTAACACTAAACACAGCTGTCTTCAAAAGCCAAAATTTCCTAAGATTTTTCCTCTGTGTTTTCTAAACTTAATCGTGACCTTCTAAAAGCCAAAGATTAAAACATTTTTATAGCATCTATTTTACAGAAGTTAATATATGTCTCTCAGTGGTCTTTGCAGAGCAAACACTGCAAGTTTTACAGTCTGTTTTTGCAGCCTCCTTATTGTTCTGGTACATTATAATAGTATTATGGGTTTGGTTTTTGGTTTTTTTTACATATGGTTTTATTACATAATAAAGACATAGCTTTTGACATAGACTACTGAAATAACAAAAGGACAGTTAACATGCAATCTTCTCATGATTACTATCAGCATTCTCACCATTATTAAACCTATGTATTAATTCCCTTTCTGCTCTACACTCACATTCTTTCTTTTATCAGAAGCATGTCTGAAGCCTCTTTATGCTCTGTTGAACAGTACTTTTTGTTGATACCCAGGACATGGACAAGGAAACTTGCAGTGCTTTAGTATAATATAAGCTCTAGGAAAGCAGACCCTTTGAGACCAGTTCATACGTACTCTATGACAAGATATTCAAGCCTTGTTGTTTACACGGGGAATGCTATGACAACATCTGAAGAGAAAAGGTGGAAAAGAAACTGATTTTAAAGACTTTAAAAATCAGCTTTTCCTTTGTATTCTTTGCTTTTCTACTCATCTACTAGTTCTACTTAGAACTAGCAGAGACCAATTCCAATGTTGAACAAATGCTTTCATCGAAGTAAAAACTTTGTTGCATGTACTAAGGGTCAATTCACACACTTAAAGTAGAAAGAGTCATTCACTTCTGAAAGCTCTTATCAGGCCTTGCAAGTAGTTGGAAGTGTAAACCCAATGCCAAAAGAAGGAAGTTAAAGCACCTTTTAAGCATACCACAGCTACCTATCAAATAAGGACCAAGCACTTAACTTGATAAATCTAAAATTAAATTAAAAAAAAAAAAGAAGACTATATACAGTTTCAGTTGCTGGAAAAGCATCTTTTCTGAAGTTTCAGTGATACAACAACTATGATACTGCTCAAGTTTAAAACATGGCAAATGCTTCTGACAGAGCAGCAGTGGTAATGTCTGGCCCAGGATGGCATTCTTGTAAGAGCCCCAAAGTGAAGGCTTCTCTCTTGTGCATAGCTGTTCACAGGAGCTGACGCCACAGAAGTGACAAAAAGAAGGTTTCTAGTAACAGAAGGAAGAAATCCTAACAAAAACCCAGAAGATAAGACAAAGGGCACTCTAGGAAAATTCATTCCAACAAGGTAGGGAAGAAAGTTTTCAATGAATGAACATTTTTCCAGTAAAAGCTCTTTGAGTATTGTTTCCGAATACATACAAGATAGAAAAAAAATCACATCCATCCACACCACCTCTTCAAGACACACAAGAAACCAAATGTACATGGAAATACTTTCCTTCTCCCCCAGGCTGTCATCATGGAGATGTAGATATCAGCATCTCTTTGCTAGGGCTTGCTTGACTTCAGGCCTCCCAGACACTTCTGCTTTTTCATGCTAACACCCCTAGGGCAGATCCTGCATTTCAGGGTGGTTCACCCAGCACCAGCACAGCTCCCCTTATCCATCCTAGCAGCCACCCTTGCACTACTGGCCTTTTCCAGAAAGTTCCCCGGGGGGCCCTCAGCCATCTTCTGCTGGCTCCCCACAGTGAACTCAGGCAGCCAACTCTTGGAGGCACGCTGCCATTAGAGGCAAGAGGTCCCATTTGGTGGCCACAGGTAAGACAGGACTTGCAAGTTGTGGGGTACCAGCATGATTTTTCACAAAGTACCTAAAATGGCACAGCATGATATTCTTCAGGGTACAAAATAAGCAACACTTACCCTTCCATTGCATCTCAATTCCTACACACTGGTGATGAAAAGACTAACAAAAATGGTCTATAAAAACGTGTGCATGCAAGCACACAACCAGATTCCTGCTGTTGCTGCTAACAGAGGAATGCAATCTGGAAACTGAAGCATAAGAAGGCCACCTTTGTCTAGGCCATCTGACTCTTCAGCTGTCAGCACAACTGAAAGCTCACTTCTCCAGGAGTTGCCATCCTCCCCTGGAAGGGACCATACTTTCTCGCAAGTCTGCAGCTGCTACAAATCAATTAGTTTCCTTATTGCCTTCCCATAAACAACTTGTGCTGTTTCCAAGGAGATGGGCATGCAGACGGTTGTAGGAAGGGCAGTGATCCAAAGCAAAACAAATAAGAGAAGGAGGGAATAAAGCACCAGAAAATTTGAGAAATTCTAGTCAAGCCCAGTAATACAAAGGTGGGGGAACCTATCTGGGAGAAAGGGAAGAAAAGAATACTTTTTTAGTTTGGCAGGTAAAGGAGGAAAGTGAAAGGGATGAGGCCAGCTCAGCAGACCAGTGATAGTGACTTGGCCAATCCCGTGTGGGCTTTGGCATGCACATCCACCATTTCACCAGTATAGGAGAGAGGAATGTGCACCTTAGGGCAGCACTGGCAGCAAGAGCTCCCCAGGCTGCTTCTAAGAGCAGAGACTCAGCAATGGTCATGAAGGAAGGTTGCAGATCAAGGTAAGTCCTTTCCAACCTAATGTATCTATGAATCTATACGGAAGGTAACACTGCACAAGTGAGACAGTGATATTTGCTGAACCCCTGCTGTGGATGTAGTTACAGATGCCTAGCTTTGCCACAGCTTCTCAGACACAGAGGCTAAAATAGTTTGAGGAAATGGTTGCTATAGCATCTAGAGGCTCTGCAAACATAATTGCTCTAGAAGAGGTGCTCCAGTGTAGACAAGTCCTTCAATAACTTAGGAGGTAAATATAGATTATAATACCCATTCAGGTGCAATATCTACAATGCTTCAGGCCTCAGATGAGGACATGGGCCAAGAAAAGGACCAAGTTACTTAAACCAGTGAGACAGCAGAGTGAACATTTTCAGCCCGCTAGAACAAGAAGCTTATGAGAAAGTAATTAAGTATCCAAAATATATTTGGATGTCAGTTGTCAACTTGCATTTCATTTTCATGACACAATTCAAATTAACAGGCCATTTTCATGACACAATTCAAATTAATCTATTCTTTTCTCCCTTTGCTTTCCTTCAAGAAACAAGAAAAACTCGATCAGCTGTACTGGCTGTCTCATACTGCTCTTTTAGTCTAATTCCTGACAGACAAAGAACAGCTTTTCCACCAACCAAAATAAATAAATAAAGTTTCAGGCAAACGGCGTTGTTTTGGGAACACCCAGTGTCTAGCATCCTGACACAGACACTTTAATCAGCTCAAAACACATGACCTTGCTCAGGCCGAATCTAAGGAACTGGTACTCATGTGCCTTCTTTGATCTAAATGAGTTAGAAATGCTATGGTGACAGCTGCAAAACTAATAGGAAGGGAAAAGCTATCTGAATCGATAAAGCATTTCAACCTGTCTTTAACTTCACTTAACCTCACTTAAAATGAGTTTAGAACAAACAACTACAATTTGTTAGAACAATTAAGGAACTTGTTGGCAGTGTGTGATTTTTCTGAAATGCTGACTCAGGCAAATTCATGGGAACTGTTGTATTCTTTTGTTTGTGAGATAGAAACAGAAAGTCTTAGAACTTGATATATAAAGGCCCAGTGCCCACTTTCTTCTTTGACACTTCTGTACCAAAATCTATTCATTCCTAAATTTCAAGTCCCATGCAGAACTTTCATACAGATACATTTTTTTGGTCTTGGAAGTAAAGAAATTACATTGTGTTTTCTCATGACACTATGTACTGTAAAGCAAGGTAAAACCAGTAAAACTTTAATGAACAACATTCCATTGAGTCAGTCCTGCTAAACATCTATCCTGCTATTTCTCCAGTTCTTGTTTGCTCAAGACAAAAGAGAACAAAAAAGAGAATGTACTTTGGACCAAAATAATAATAATAATAATGTGAGGAAAACACAGTGCTTTTTTGAGACATTTTCTTTTTCTTTTTTTTTTTTAAGGAAAAGGTTCTAACCTGACAGTATATGAAACAGTTTTGTGACATAATGTCCTAGTGAGCTTTGCTGTTTTTTTCATTCAGTAAAAGAAACCCAAATCCTCATTAAAATGGGCCTTTGGTCATATGTACGTGATGAAATCACACCTTTGTGGGAAAGTTGAGCTAGTGCAAACTGCTTTAATCTGTACGTGCAGATGATAACTGAACTTAACGTTCAGAGGAACAAGACTGCAAGTTCCTATCAGGTAACAGCTGATATGTTAGCACGAAAACATCTGGCTTGGAGTAGGGTGTTATCAAAGCAATTACATTTCCATGCCTTTAATCAGTCAAAGTAATTAAATAAAACCATTTTGTAATAAGCTTCAAACACAAAACTGAATACTATCAATGGTCACTAATACACTTCCTCAATTCCCTAGTAATTCAGTTTCTCTTATCTTCTCCTTTCATCCAGCCCCATGGTACAATTTATTTTTCTCCCTCACTTCCTCTCTTTCCTTTTATTTATACCATCTTATATCTTTGTTCCTTGCTATTCTCCCTTTGGACTTCTTATTCTCTCACCCCCTCTCCTAGCCTAAATTTCTGGCTTGTTTTAGAAAGTTAAAAATATGTTTTCTTCCATATAGGAATAACTGTTTAGTTTCTTCCTTTTATACTTAGGATCCATTTCCAACAGATACCGTTTGCTTTTAGTACACTTGACTGATGAAATTGATAGTACTCTCCTCAAAAGTTTCCACAAAGAATACAAAAAATTACTTTTTCTATCCACAATTACTTTCTGCTGATGATACCACATACTGTCTTCCATACACAGTTTGCTAAGCTTCTCCACTTCTCTTTTCAAAATCCACTTTTTTGCTCATTATATTGGAAGCAGCTTTTCAGAAAACAAAGCAGAGCACATGTGAACTGACAGACTGGAAGGCAGGAGGAAATTACTGACTCAGTGTATCGACCCTAAATTCAAAAAAGGAAGACTTGGCTGTTGTGCAAGAGGAAGGCTTTCAAGGGAAACTGTCTCCAGTGTAGAAGACTATGTATCTGCAGAGGAAGAATTATTAGAGATTAGGAAAAAAAAAAAAAAAAAGAGACATACTAGGGTAGGGTGGGGTAGATGTATATGTGGGTTGAAATGACAATTATAATGAAGAAATATAATGAAGCAGGGGATAGTTGCTGCAGGTACTGACTCATTCAAAGTAAACACCTTTTACTGTGTGATAACTTTCACCTTTTATGTCTCAGACATTTAATGGGTTCATTGAATGATGTTTCTGAATGTTGCAACTTGCCCTCTAGGTAGATAAAACAGATTTTGTCCCTGCCATTTTTTACCAATATTTATTTTCAGGAAAATATCTTCATCCACCCATCCTTCAACCTAGGATGGAGAAGAAGAGGTAGATTTTTGGCCAGATAACTAGAACGGCATGACATGGATGAGCTGAGAAACACAAAGAATAATTGTTCATAGGATTTGACTCCTTTTACATACTGACACCCCTTTTTCATACACTTCTGTGCTGCTGATAACTATGTACATGGCAGGGAACAAAAATTCTACTCTCCATTTGTACACCAGGCAACCTAAGAAAAGGAATGAAAAAAAAAAGGAAAAATATTAACAAGGAAAGTACATTTCCCACCTGACAAGAAATGATTCTTAAAGTTATCTTTTGTCAACAATAGTTGTTTCAAAGATGCAGAAAAACAGCAAGCAGATCTGAGTATAAGAACAATTCCTCAATTTTTTTTCTGAGAACCATTATGCTGAAGATCACTTTAAGTAACATCATTTGCTTTCATGACTTAGGGTACACACAGCAACTCCAGTACATCCATGTTGTGCATCCTGAGTAGGTACAATATCCTAAGTATCAATATCAGATAGAGTTTGTATATAGAGGGGCATAGCAAGTACTCAGAAATGTAAAAATGGTGTTGTAACTACTTCTGTCCTGAATTATCAGGGAAAACTTACAATATTCATAGCCATCCAGCTGGATACTTGTGTCATATACTCTGTATATTTCTATTTCTATGACTTCAAAGATGCAGGAAAAAATAGGAGTAAGATGCTCTGAAATCCTGCACAATGTTGCACATTTTAAGCTAACTTAAACCAATTATAAATTAAGAGACATTTCTCCCCTTTTCACCTGATGCAGTTTCTGGCTGCAAGGCCACTTAGAATGCAATTGTGGAACTCTATGAACCTGACAAATTCTTGTTGTTCTCTGTGACATTAGTAAATCAGAGAGGGATAGGACTGAGATAGGATCGATGTACAAGGATACCTAGCTTTTTAGCTTCAGGGTTCAATCATGTGTTTGGTAGTGACTGGCCTCCACTGCATGTAAAGAAGGTGCAGTCATAAGGCCAAAACAAGCAGTATACTCAGTGGGGAGCTCACAAGAGCTGTTGCAGGAAAGTGCTATGAAAGTGGATGTGAGTGAAGTCACACCCTGGTGCTTGGCACCTTTCTCCTCTTGGGACTCAGAATTTGGAGTCCACTTCTGCCAAAATCTGCTCTTTAAAACAATGAATAAAGAGTCACTGTAGCTTCTCTGGCCTGTATTTTCATTTCAAACGGCTGCTAACCACAGCATTTTTCTTTGTGTTATTACTGGAAAAAAGTCTGTGTTATTGCACAGCCCAATGAAGGTTTGAAAGTCCTATCTGTCTGTCAGCAAATAAAAAAGTCCCAATAAGAAGCATTAATTTTTTTCTAAAGTGTAGCTGGAGGAAGTAGTGTCTATCTTCTCTATGCTGTCACCCAGCAGTTAGAGCACTGCCCAGGAAGTGGGAGTTTAATGGCTTTCCTGGGAAGCATTCATAACGTATCCCTGACCACCATGCTAGACTGGGAAAAGGAAGAGCAGGAAGGAAGCAGGGAGTCACCACCTTTTCGTTTGAAGTTATGACCCTGTTCAGACAAGCACAGAAGAGTACAGGGTAAGGAGAAGGCAGCTGACTCAAAAGACAAAGTAAAACAAGGAGGCACCTCTCTCATCTAGTCTAACCACTGGAAGAGGGTTCCTGGATTTCTTTGTGCATTTTTACAGTAAACAGTCCCTGGATTAAAAAAAAACCAACCAACCAAACAAACAAACAAACAAAAAAAACAGCACTGGCTTGGGAACAACCACCAAGGATCTCCTCTCTCAGGTCAGCACCTATGGTACAACACCACACTCCCTCCCTGCGTCCCCTTCCTTCTCTTTCACACCAGTGCCACATGTTTCTCTGACAGGGACACAACTTCAGGTGATGAAAGGATCAACACTTACACTTACAGTTCTTCTGAGCACCTAGGACATTCTCCCAGGAATTACCAGGCATTGACATAAATCCCCCTGAGCTGAAAGATGCTTCTCTCATCACTGAGTTGTCACACAAGCATTCTGCCAAATGCAGATAGGCACCAAACCCAGCAGTGGCTATTTACAAAAGAACCTGACCTTACTGGGGTGAGTCCAACAGGCTTAGAGAACTTTTGCAGTGGGACCTCTCTTAGAGATGCTCTGCATGCTGCCCAGACCACAAGTGAGCACAAAGAGCAGATAGGTATCATGATACACAGCTTGGTGCAAATCTGGACATTTCTCTCCAGAAACAGATGAAGTTAGTTGGAACAGAATTACTAGTTCTTGAGTCTAACCCCTAGTCTTTCAGTATGTATTTATATGGTTACGTGGCAAATAGTCAGAAAGTTGGCACAATACAGCATGACTTTGCATGGTCTGTAGTTCTGGATCATGGGAGCTAAACTCTTCTCAAAGCAATCCAGGCTTCAGCACAGTCTTTCCACCAGGAGGATTTGGCCACCTGAGAAGAAGCTGATGGCTCATTTCCCCACCCCTGCTGTACTGCTGACCTCTGCAGACACAGGCTGGCAGAGTTTGGTTCCAGCACAACCCACATCAGGCCAGAACACACTGTAGATATACAACCACTGCTCAGAAGTAGAATGAGGCCACACTTTATTCCACATCGTACACTGTAGCTTGTTTCAGCACTGAGGCCAGCCTGCTAGGATGAAGCTATGGACTCAGCTCAAAGACAGTGCCAGAGTACCCCCTGGTCTTCTGGTGCCTCTCTGGTAAACAGGACTTTTGGAACAGAGAAATCTCATGCTAAGTATTTAATAGTCAGAGTTAAATAAGCCTCAATGAAAACGGATGTAAATGAAAGCATATGAAGGAATCTATTTAAAAAGCAGACCTCTCTGAGTTGCACAAGTTTTACTGTGTTAATAATACTAGGACTCCAGTACTTGAATAAACAAACATTGCAGCAAAGTACTATTAAAAAAAGTAAACAAAATATAATCCAGATATTTTTTTAATTCTCCAGTTGGATATCATTTGCATATAGCTGTGGAAGTCTGTGTGTAATTAAAATAGAGGCAAGTTGATAAACAATCAAGGAAGGAAATACTGAGGTTTAAAACAGTCACAAATTTGTTTTACTTCAGCTTATCATTTTAAAAACGCAAATGCTGTAATTCTGGATGAGTTGCCAGATTGCTTCCTTCATAATTCTGCCTTTCTCTTATCCGTTCTTTAGGGATCAAAAACAAGCATATTAACTTCAGCCAGCAAACACACAAATCAAGCAAACATTCCCCCAACTTCAGGCTCTGATTAATTCTGCTCATAGCCTTTGACCTTCATTTCCACAGTGTCTTGCAGTGAATACAGAAGCTTGACCCAGTATCGGAAAACCACAGAGATTTGGTCTGGAAAAAATAAAGCCACCTTCATCTCTATTACCAAAGCACTACATTAAAGTCTATCAAACAAAGAGCTGAAATTTGAAGTTTAGGCCTTGGAGCCAGTTTCACAATCTGTTTCCTGTAGCCAGAGTTCATTTGCAGTCAGTGGAAAAAACAACTTCTAAAAGATAAAAGGCAGTGCTGTGACTTTCAATCAATCTTAGCACTCAGTGTGGGAATATGAGCTGTACTAACATCTGACAGCAACGCTTCAGCTTTGATTCTATTTTGCCTTATTGATCTCTGATGTATGTAGGCATTGTCTGAGACGTCTAGTAAGCACAAGCTCACCATGGGAAAAACGAGACACATCCAACCTCTGTAGATCAAAACCTAGATAGAAATAAAGCAAGCATTCGTGACATGCCTGTGCACAGGAAAGCTAGGAGACCATAACGAGTGGCAACAGAACAGGACAGGAAGCTGAAGTGGGAGCTAATTACAAAAAAAAAAAAAAGAGAGGAAAAAAAAACCTTAAAAGGCACTGGCAGTGTTATTTTCATTGAAACCACCAGTTATGACTCCCTGAGTGCTCAGAGAAGCAAAGACTCGTATTTATTACAAGTAGTGATAACTTTAGTAGATATTTTGTTCACATGGGTGCCAAAGGCCTAGAAGAAGCAGCTGTGTGGAGCAGCTTGGGCCTGCACATGCTACGAGCCATGGCAGCGGCCTCGCTGCAAGTCTTTTGTAGGAGGAACAGGAAAAAAAGAGATCAGACTGCCTTGAGATCTATAGGTAGTGACAGAATGATTTTCCTTTTGCAAGCTGTGGAGAAGCTGTGTCAGGATGGAAGGAATGCCAGCTGAAGAAGCCAGACTGCCCGTTAAAGGGCTGTTGGTAGCTGGCAGCTGAGAGCAGCCCAAGCATCACTCCTTAAGCCAGGAGTCCCTCTGGAGGTGACTGGTTCTGCACTCAACTGCAGCTTTGAGTTTTGGATTTCAGTTGCCAGAAGTATGAAATAACTGTTCTAAGTCACACAGCTCACATCTTGTTGACTTTGCCCTGTCCTTGCCTGCATGCCTCCCTCTCTCCATCAGCCCCAGCACCGTGCCCAGGGCTGGCTTGGAGCAGGGAGCAGACTTGGCTGAAATGGAACTCAATCTCCTCCAGAATGCTTGTTTCCTGCAGAAAGGAAGGAAGGAGCCTGCATGTCAGGGTACAGCCAAACCAGCCCACCCAGCACCAGGCCTGGATAGCAGCCCTGCAGAACAGGTGCTCGATAGGAATACCCCAGGGACTGTCTTAACTTTATATTCCAAGTTTTGAAGGCCACTACACTCCACCTGCAAGGGTTGTTTTTCCACCCGTATGCTGATGCGCTCAACTAGGCTACACCAACGGCTCCTCCTGAGGTGCCCGTCTGATGAGCATTTTCATGAAGTAAATCCTAACCCCTAGAGCTCCTTAAATTATTTTACTTCTAGCTGCTGCCAAGCCTCTTTTTTTGAGAAGATAGGAAAAGCAAAACCAAGGCAAGAAGACATCCTTGATCGACAACCGCAACAGCAGCGACTTCTCCCTTACCGGCTCCCACCAACGTACCAGGCCCCATCCAGCCCGGGCCGCTACTGCCTCGCGGTGCGTCGCGCTACCTCCTGGCACGCGCAATGCCGCTCCGCAGCCGGACTACACGTCCCAGCACGCCCTCTGGCTCCGTCGCTCCTCGCCTCCATTGGTCCGCCTCCTGGGAGCGCTGGAAGACGATTGGCTGATGGATACGTCCATCACGCGCTCTCCCGGTGTTTGGGGGCGGGGCCGGCCGTGAGTGAGTGGCGGGAGGGGCAGCGGCGGCGCGGCTCTGCCCGAGCGCAGCGGGGCGGGCTGCCCCCTCAGCGCGCCGGGGCCGTACCCTCCCCTCCCTGTTCCTCTCCTTCATGCCCGGGGCGGGGAGGAGGAGCCGCCGGCGCCGCGGGGTGGTGGCCGCCCCGCTCCCCGCCGGCTGAGGCGAAGCCCCAGCGGCTGGGCTCGCTGTCGGCGGGGCCGAGGGAGCGCCCGCCCTCCCCTGATGCGGCGCGGGCCGCCGGCTCTGGGCTCGCGTTCCCGGGGGGCGGGCCGGCTGCCCGCGGCCGCGCGGCTCCGCCATGGGGCGGCCTCGCCGCGGCTGCTGAGGCGGCGGCGAGGAGGCGCCGCGCCCCGGCCCCATGGAGGAGCGGGAGGGCGAGCTGCGTTGGGATGGGCTCTGCAGCCGCGACGCCGCCACCCGCGCCGCTGCACTGGACAACGTCGGGCAAGCCGTGCTCCGCCGCAGCCAGAGCGTCGCTCCCGGGCGCGCTGCCGGCGGGCTGCCCGTTGCCGCCGCCCGCGACGGGCTGAGCGAAGCGCTGGTCCGCCTCCTGATGCTGTCCAAGCGCTGCCCGTTCCGCGACGTGAGGGAGAGGAGCGGGGCCATTCTGAGCAGCGTGCAGGTGGGCGCCCCGGGACGGCGGAGGGGGCGGCGGGAGAAGTGCTGAACTGACAGCTGCGGTGCTCTGCTTCGGGTCTGCGCTGCTGGGCTAGTGCCGGTTTGCTTCGTGCTAGCTCGGGAAAGACGTGGGGGGGGAGGTGAACGTTGGAGGCTGCCAATTAAAAGTATAGATCAATACGGAAAGTTTTTGAGTTTTTAATAGCTGTGTCGGCTTGAATACTACTTAAAGACAGCCTGTCAATTTTCTTTTTTCTTTTTCTTTTATTTTGTTTCTCCTTTGAAATCAGTGAGATCCAAACTCCTTTCTAGCTCAGAAGCAACCCAGCCAATGCACGGTTTACTTACCGACCGCCTGAGCAAACAAAAATAAGCGTTACTTTGTACTCTTCTTCTGTTACAGCTTAATTATAGTTACTGACGCTGCAATTCTCTTGTTCACCTCTTCTTTTTTTTTTTTTTATTGCCGAAGTCCTGAAGCCGAGGCTTGCATCGAAGGGGTGCAGCAGCCCTGCTAAAAATACGACAGAGTAGGAAGAGGAAATTAAGGTGTTTCTTTTGCTCACGGTGCGTACACAGAGCCGTGCCTGGAGTTAGTTCCCTGATTCCCACTATTGTGCTTTTTCTCCCTGAATGTTAACGGACAAAATATAGGGGAATTTAGGGAAGAAAAATGTTTTTGTATTTCTTTCTTTTGAATGAACTTGTATGTAGTTCTGTGGTTTGCTCTGCTCTACTTTGAACTGGTTCAAAGCAGTTCTGGCTTTGGATTACTCAGGGTGACAAGCTCTGTTTTAAGTTGCAGAACTTCTCAATAGTGTGTAAATACAGTGTAATTGAACTTATACAGTTTAGACTGTACGGGGCATTTTCTCAAGGCAGATTTGACTAGTAAGAGCTGTAAATACATGTGTGCCATATGTATGGGAAGGGCTGGGTATTTATACTGCTTCTCTTAAAAGTAAGCAACAACAAAAACCCATGATAAAACCTTATTAAGTTGGATACACCTTCCCATCAGTGTCTTCCTTGTTAAAGATTCGGATGAGGAGAAAGTGGCCCATTCCCTGTGAGGACACAATGAGGCTCTGTAACAGACTGCAAAGGGAAGACCTGCTTTAATAGGCACTATTTATCAGTCTGTTCAGAGGCTGAATACATGATGATCTCTAACCTAAATTTTGGAGGTCGGACTATGTCATCTGATAACTATTTTCAGTTGTATCAGTGTGAAGTTCTTGACGTGTTAAACTGTAAGTCTTGATTAGAAACTTTTTTCTAGCTTGCTTAGATGGGCCAAATAGTTCCTGTAGACACTCAAGTCCACTGCTTCTTCAGAAAACAAGCATAAGTCCAAGTCCTGTGGCCATCAAAATAGGTACATGGATACATAACCAGTTGCATATTCACAAGTTGCAGTGAAGATTTTGTAGCAGGTTAAGGGAATAAAATCAAATACAGCACTGCTTTGAAAAGGTCTTTAGAAGCTGCTATTGTTTTTAAATCTTCTCCTAAGAAGAAAAATAAGAATTAAATATGATTACAGAGTGGCAGGCCCTCGTTCTTGTGGTTGAACTCTGAAATGTAAATGTTTATTTTACTGTTTGGATGAGCATTTGTGGAAGAAATAATTCAGTCCACATATTCCAGTTTGGATGCTACAGACTACTGTCAGTACAAAATAGCTTTATGTTGGCCAAGAGGAACTTTACTAACCCCCCTGCAGTGAGGATATGAGATAAGCAAACTATTAAATGTAATTACCCATAAAACTTTCAGTGCTGATTCTAAAGGTAAATAGCTTGGTAACATAAACATGAAATCCTGTTCAGAGCAGTGTCGCTAGTTTGAGGAGTCATTTGAATTATGTAACCTCTCTGTGTTGGAATACCAAAAAAATTATTAAGTCCAAATGATATGTATCATTTTGCTGCCTACACCCAATTCTTTATGGAGTTTAAAAGGACGAAGAGCCCAGGAAAGGATGAGGCAACTTTGAACCGAAAGGTTCTCTTCTGAGCCAGTGCTGCCTTCCTCACGTGGGATGCTCCATGTCAGACTTCTAGTCTGAACCCTAACTGGATTTGTTTCATGAAATGCAGGTTTGGGAATTTTGCTTTCTTTAGCTGTCTGCCTCGCTTCTAGGATAGGTCATCGAGGAAATCAGAAATCTGAATTTTCCATGTGACCTAGTGCAAATTACTTTCTTTGCTTAGGGCCTTCTTGCTTGTTGGGGTAATCACCAAACTTTAGCTTTGAGAAGGTGTGCTGCTTGTCTTTGTATGGATTTCTGTCTAGAGCAAGTGGGTAGGATATAGTGTATGCCTAGTGTGAGCTGCAGGCTTGGCAGCAGCCTGTGTCAGCACGATCCCTTTTTAGGATCCTTGTTTGGCAGCCTCTGAGTCTGCTTTTGTGTTAAGGTCTTTTATTTTTTTTCTTATTTTTCTCTGGAGAAAAATCACTCTGAATTATGGTGGAATCCTAAGTGTGCAGTTTTCTTCCTTGCTTCTGATTAAGTAGTATTGTCTCTATTAGAAGCTATAGGAAATGAATAAATTGCTTAAAATTAAACCCTATTTCTCTGGCTTGTATGGAGCACAATGGTTGAGTTCTTTAGTGTAGATGCTGTCTATGTGCATATATAACAACAGGTTTTTAATGTGTGAGAATGCATCTAATTACTCCTTTTGATGAGACAGGTTATTTTTGTGAGAATTATTACCAAGAAAATAAAATCATAGGATCATAGAATGAATCATAGAAAGGTTTGGGTTGGAAGGAACTTTTAAGATCACGTAGTTCCAAATCCCTGCTATAGGCAGGGACAACTCCCTCTAGACCAGGTTGCTCAAAGCCCCATCCAGCCTGGCCTTGAATGCTTCCTGGGAGGGGAAAATAACAGTACACTGATCCCTGTTTTTCTAATTCAGTTTTCTTGCATTTATTAATGATATAAACCTGATAAAGTCACTTTTACCAAACTTTAAATTATTTTAGAAGTTATTTCAATTGCAGTGTTTTAACCAACTGGGAAGTTTGACTTCGTGTGCTTTTATATTTGAAAATACTTGTTCCTGCAGAATAGTGGCCTGTTCCACATGGTGTCTGCATACCAGCATGGGGGTTGAGCAGCAATAGTAGGTATTAATGCATGATTGTTAAAACTCAGAATTTGGTGTGCAAAACTAGTTTCAACCTCTTCAAGAAGTAACCTTTTTGCTCTAAACCCTGGGGGCATTCTAGTTGTGAGAAAGGACCTTGCTCTCCGTTGACCACTTCACTGGCATCAAACATAAGAAATACAGAAAAATGGGAAACTGTAAACTGCTGAGGATGTCCATGAAGTGCAGTAGGAGGTATTTGGCTGTCCTGTTTTTGCTCACGCATCATGTTGTGCAGCTAAAAGGAGTATTGGAGGAAAGTAAGAAAGAAAAGATCCACAGATTAATGGATTAAGAGATGATGCTGAGGTGATTGAAATGTTCTCTGAAATGGTTAATCCAGCCAGTGTAGTTAATAGCTAGGACAAAATGGTAAACAGTGCTTGGCCTAGATTAGGGGAAAGACTGCGGATTGCTTAGATAAGCAACAGATTTTTTTTCATTCTGTTAGGGCATAATGGAATTCATTCCTAGGTGCTTTAAGAAAAATGTAACTGAAGGAATCTCAGACCTGATAGTAGAGAGAGGGAGTAGGCTGGAAAAGAGTAACAGCATGTACCTCTTCAGGATGAGCTTGGTGGGGATTAGATGAAGTGAGAACATGTGGGTAATAATTTAGCTGTGAAGAAAAAAGTATCAGAACAGCAGTGAAATGCATTTTCAGTGCCTAGGAAAAAGAAGTTGAGCAAGTAAATAGACTTAACCAGGAGAAATTATTTTAAATCTATCATTTCTACTAATTCTGTGACAGAGAAAGAGGCCTTGTGGTGCAGAGAGTTTGTAATGTTAATATGCTGATGTACCAAAGTCTTCAATATTCATGCATTATTATCATTTACAAGCTGGGGAATTACAATCTAGAAAATACTGTGCAGCAAGTGAAACTAGCTGGAAAACCATCCTCAGAAGGTGAGCAAGGTCGGGTTGCAAGTGCTCAGTGTGGTTTGTGCAGGTTCTGCCCTGCGCTGCCTCACTGAACAAAGATGCACATGTGTTTGATTGAAGATTACAAGCTGGCAGGGAGGGTGAGAATGCTGGAAAGCAGCCAGAGAATTTAAAGTGATGCTGATATTTGAGTGGGGAGTTGTAGCTTATCTTCTAGATCTTGGATTTTTCTTTTATTTTTGTGGAGAAGGGTTGTAGGAATTTGTAGTACTGTCAGCAAAACAGAAGGCTGAAGTAGTATGTTCCCAGACAAATGGTGGGTGGAGGGGAATGAAGAAACTGTTGCAAAGAAGGTGGTGATCTAAAATTCAGCAAAGCATGGGTTAGACACTCTGAGCGGGGGGAGGGAGGTGAAAAGAATTAGGGAAGTAAAGCAATAACACAGCCTGTCAAGGAAGAAGAATCACATTCATCACTAGAACTTGTCTAAACTGTTCTTAAGCATCAGTTGGAAGTGGTATGTTCATTTGTTGTTTCCCTGGGAGAGTATTACTAACTGGGTGGTTTTTACTTCTGACCTCTTTGTGCTTGTGAATGCTGGGCGATCCTTTAAGAGCTTTCCCTTGGTACTCCAAGACCATGTATTTACCAGATGTGTAGCACTAGAACTTGTGGCCTGGAACCTTTGTTTCTTAGTGGAAAGCAGAGGGTGGCTTTAGGAGAACTTCAAATACGTTGGGATTGGGTTTTTTTTAGGTCTGCTGCTTTAGAGAATGAATGTAGCAGTCACGTTGTTTGCACAAGGGGTTGTATGGAGATGGAGCACATCAGCAGCCAGCTAAGTACTCATGCCGTAACTTCTGGGTACTGTGTCACCTAGGCTTGCATGGCAAGGGGTATATAAGAGAATGCTTCTCCCTTTCCAAATCCGGGCAAAATATTGGTATGAGTTTGGATGAAGTAAACTTTGAGAAAGATGAGAAATTATCTAGTCACATTTAGGTATTCTGTCCCCCTGCTCCTCAGCATGTGGGGACAAAGAAAGCCTCTGCCTGGAGGGAAGGTGGTTGTTGCCTTTTGTATGTCCATAAAGGATGAAAGGGGAGTTGCCTTTTTTTTCACTGCTAGATTTTCCTCATAAGAATTTGCTGTCTTTTTGCTTTTTGTGCCATCACTAAGCTCTGTGATGCATACTTGGAAACTCAACTGTGTTTCTTGTTCTCAAATGGCTTATCCTGATACCTGTTAGGGTAGGCTTCAGGAGACTTTGGCCAACTTTACACCAAAAACAGACAAAAGAACTGAGGTCTTTGATAAATGACTGTAACTTTGTCTTCAGTCTTCTGAGCCTTCCTGAAATATCTCCTTAGTCAACTATAAAATTTGTAGCTGAAAAGGGCTAGGCAGATCTACTCAGTGGTGGGATTTCTGTCTGATGTATTTGGCTGTGCCTTACTGCATGACAGTAATATTTTCCTGTGATCCCTGTTGTTGGTCAGTTGATGTAGAAAGGTGTCCCAGTCAAAATGTACCGTCTGTTTAAGGTTGTAAATTTATAGTGTAAATTCTTCACCATTAACTGGTGGTGGTGGGTATGACCCATCTGGAAGCTTACTGGTTTTCTTGCATAATGCAAATACCCCTACGGGTTTCTGTTTCCCAGAGGACTCTTATGTAAAGTAACTGAAAGCAAGTTTTTTGTTTGTTTGTTTTTTGGTTTTGGTTGTGAATTAACTTCAGTGTAAAAGTTCTGTTTCTTCCAGACATTAGGTGGAATGGGTTCAATTATGTGTTGCATGGTACTCCTTTCAAAAGCCACATGTTGCTCTGGCACATTGCTTATTTATAAAACGTTTGTCTCTTGGCTTTGTCATTCTTCTGCTCTTGTTCTTCTTGATAGTGGGAGATATACTGAAGTCATGATATGATGTCTTAAATAAGTCTTATTTACAGCTTCTGCTAGTCTGTAAGAACAGTATCTCTTTAGTGTTTATTATAAACATGTTCTGATGATGGGGATGTATCATGTGTGCCTGGCTTGGCTGCCTGGAGAAGTTAAGGGAGTAGCACTAATCTTGAGATGTCAGGGAACGTTCCAAGCTGGGGTGTGAATATGTTTTTTAGAACTTGAATTGTTAATAATCCTTAGATTTGCTTCTTTGATTTCCCTCCTACTGGCCTGTGTTTGAAGGCTTCAGTATGTTTGTTGAGAAACTTAAAGAAGTTTTCTGTTGTTTAACTTGTCAACTGCAAAATTGCCTGACCCTGAGAATGTCTTTGGCTAGAATAAAGGGTTGTTTGGAAACAGCAATGCTTCTCAAAGTGATGTGAAGTGAGGTATCTGGGTCACTTCTAATGCTGTATTTGGAGCCTTTCCATAATTTTCCATGCTTAGTGGTATACCATTCTTCTTGTATGGGAATGCCCTTTGCTTACTCAGCTTTTTCTTATATTTGTTTGGGGTAACTTGATCTGCAAGCTTACAGGTTTATGAGATTCTGATCTTCAGTACATCAGTCTGGAATTTTTGTTTTCAGAAGTGTGGAGTAAAGCAGTTATTTGGTGTTGGCTTGATGGATTTTTATTTTCTGAATGAATTAATGCTTTAAACTGAAGAAACTGAATGCAAGCACTTCATCTCTGTTACTACTGAGGTAATCAACCTCAGTGGTAAAGTAAAGGAGTGCACTTGTTGCTTATGCAAAAAGGAAAAAAAAGTCTTTGTGTGTGTGAGGTAATAGGTAGAGATCTGCAGAACCAAAAATACTTGAGCTTGAACACATTTTCTAAGTAAGAGCATCTTCTCTTCTGGTCTAGTAGGTGTTAAGTCACACTAACACTGTTTTAGACTTTTTTCCTTCTGTGTTTCTCTCTAGCTGTTACTGCAGAAGTTGCCTGTGTCTTTAGACTCTTAGGCTGGAAAGGATTGTTTCCAGTTATGTTGGTGTATTCTGATGTCAGTTCTTGCTTTTATCTTCAATTCTTCTGACATCCTTACTCAAATGTGTGGGTAATCATGATCCTTCATACCTCTACAAAAGGCTCTACTCTAAATTGTGAAAAAGCCAACTTATTTCTAATCTCTCTTCAAAGTTTTTATAATTGAGTTTCCATATCTAATACATAAATAACTTGTCTTCATTTGGGGATGTTGGTTTGCATTTAGATGCTTCTTTAGTTGCACACTGTATGGTTAACAGAATGAATAATGCCAAAAAGTATTGTAAGCAAGATATTTTATAGATAATATATTTAGAAGGATTATCATGATGGAAAAAGACAAAAAAAAAAAATGCTCACCTGTGCCCTGGGTTCACAGCAGGAAACTCCAAAGGAGCACTCTCCAGAAAAAGATCCTTCCTCAGTGGTGGTCAGCCCTTAAATGGGGTCTAAGAGAGGTAGAGTCAGACTCCACCCCTTCCGGTCATGCAGGTGAATTGCCTTCACCTGTGCTCCTGCGGCTGACTCAGTGCTCGCCTCAGGTGATCAATCAGTGGTTTAGGCAGTGATTCAACAGTTCCCATACACATACAGAGAAATTTTATCTACCTTGAAGGAAATGTTTGATCAAAGTGAAAAACGCTAAGAATTTGGAAATGTTTAGAAATTAGCATAATAGATGCAAAGTACTAAGAGAAAATGAGAGTATGGGCTCCTATGTTATGTAAAATAACAAATTGTCATTGAATTTGACTAAAATGGATTGTTTTAAAGAAAGTTATGTTGTCTCACTGTCGCTACCACAAAATGAGCATTGAAGAAATTGTTACTGTTCCGTCTCTGTTTCAGGTCAGGGTTTTCACCTTTTTAAAATAAACACATGGAAAAGTACTGAATATACCATTGTGGGTCAGAAAATAGTTCTGAAGGCTTGAGTATATTTTCCTGTGGATACTGAGTGTTGAAACTTCCCAAAATATGATTTGCTGTCACACATGTTCCAGTAAGTTGTTTACAGTTTAAGGATGGGAAAAAAAAAAAAAGACAGAAACCTCCCTCCAGAAATCAACTCAAATATTCAAATCTTCTTGGACCTACATATGTCAATTTAATCCAAAAAATTAAGTGGTGATTTTTGTTGTTTACCACTTTCTTGATTTTTCCAACAACTTTTTTTTTTTTCTTTGTGCATTCTTCTGGAAAGCCTGGATTATATCTCTGCCAGAAGTTGGGCTGGGAAGGTGAACTGGTTTACTTCTATTGAAGCCGAGTAAGCAATTAACCATTTTCAGTACTCTACCTTTCTGTAGGAATGGAACTTGTTCTTTCAAGTCAATTTGAGTGGGAAATATCCAGTGTTGTTTACTAGTGCCTATTACTCCAAAATACATTGGGCTGGTATTATTTTAAAAATAGAGACAGTGCATACTGCTAATTATGTCATGTTATCTGAAATAAGCCTTCTGTGCATCTACAAGAGCTTGCCTTCAGTGTAGGCATTGTGTGAAAGGAAAGTACAGTGCTTCTGAAAGCATGGTTGTTTTTTTGTTTGTTTTGTTTTTAATTTTTATTGAGAGCACATTAGAAATTATAACTGTTTTCCTCACTTTTTAAAATTGTTTCTAGAGTCAACAGTAAGGTTTTTTTGTTTTGTTTTGTTTTCTCTCATGTCTGTGAGCCTAAGTTTTGAGACTCAAGGCATAATAATGTCTTTGCTAAATTTTCCTCCCTTGGATGTTCTTGCTTGCTGTTGGATGGTTTTTAAGCAGTTTTCCTTCTCAAGTGAGTGTTTTAGTTAAGGATTCTGTAACTCCTGGAGAGTAAACACGAAATAATGTATTTGTTTGAAGCAGGAACAAACCTGAGAATGGAGGCTTACTTAAACCTCTAAAGCTTCTTGTCTACCCTTTTATATTCTTTGTTTTTGCTTTTTTGAAACAGGAGGGGAACTTCTTTTCCAAAAGCTTTTTCCATTGCAGCTTGTTGCTGAGTCTCCACTGTTTCTGGTGTTCTGGTGCAACAAATTGTCTAGCTGTAAAATGCATCCCATTTGCCAACAGCACATTCCACTCAGATTAACTGCTTGTTTGGATCTTACATTTGTTTAAATTGTAGTTCTAATTTAGATTTGCATTGATTTCCATGTAGAAGAAAGATGGAAGAGAGGAAAAACTTTTCCCAAACTACTTCTTTTCTCAGCTGAGGGCAAAAATTATGTCTGGTGCTGTTAAACAGTAAACACTTAGCAGTTGCCATGCACTTAATGTTTCCTGGAGCTCATCATGCTGTGAAGTCCTTATCAGGGCACGATTGATATGCTTTCAGTGCTGCTCAGAAGGTAATGCTTCCTGCTTTATTATGTGTCAGAGGCAGATGGTGGTGGTATGGCAGTAGAGGTTGAACCTTCCCACCAATATTTTGTTACATGTTGTTGCCATGTGACAGATGGCAGCAGAGGGGCAGTCTGACACAATGGTGTTTCACATGGAAGCGCTTATGAAACAAGTGTGTCACTGAATTCCTCCATGCAGAAAAAAAATGGCACCCGTTGTCATTCATTGACACTTGCTGAACAAGTGAGACCAAACAGTGGATGTAGCACAGTGAGGCAGTGGGTGGTGTGTTTCTGCAGTGGTGATAGCAACAGTGGATTATCTCCACTGGTGCAAATTACTTCGAGTGCAGCATGCTGGCTCTTGTTCATTACTGGTGAAGGTACATAGCTAATGATGTTGATTCTGTTGAAAAACTGGCTTCTGTAGCTGAGAATTTGCTCTATGAAATAGTGTCATTGTGCTTTTTGAGTTGTACTTTACACACAAAGAAATGGGAGGCATTACTTTTGGAGCAACCAACGCATATCCATTTTACCTTTTTCATGTGATACAGAAAAGAACTGGAAGCATTGTAGCTTAAATAATTTATTGGTGTTTTTAAACACAAATCTTCTAACAGTAGCTTATATTGACCTAGAAATCTGTGTACAAATAATGTTCTATCAGGGAGGTTTAATTCTGACATTTTTCTGCTACTGGTCTGTTTCAGAATACAGGAAAGGCAGCCAAACAAATGTTTTTGTCTGGTTTTTAGAAGCCATACTGGTATCTTGGCTTCTAACGTTCTGCTTTACTAACTGTTCAGAACATCAAGGGATGTTTTCTGGAATCTGTTGGAAGAAGAGAATATTTAAATTGGGTAGGGTCAGATGTTGGTTCTCTCTCATTACTTGATGTCAGGTCCTTCTGTTGAAGGATTCAAGTTTTTGGGTATGGTTTCAGTGGAAATGAATACTCTATGTAGAAGATGCTTCTTTGTGTTGCACAGTGTAAGATATTTTCAAATTTTAGGTGCTGAAGCTAGTGGTTAACTCCTTTATCACTGATATGTTCAGTAAATACCTAATGTGGAACCTTATGCTTCTGTGTTTTTTCTTCTCTTTAGCATTCTGTGATATGTTTGCTCAGACTGGTAAGCTGACACGGGGAAAGTGCATTCCTCATTCACTGTGAATTTGGACAGAAGATAGATCTTCAGTGCTATGAGCAGTGGGAAATGTGGCTGCTTCATGGTGCTCCAGTGCAAAAATGAATTTAACATCTATAATTTGTGTGTGTGTACCTGTGTTCCACCTCTGAACCAGAGGTCTGTGAGCCAGTGATGCAAAGTTTGTGACAATTTTGTGTGTTTCTAGAACAATACCCAAAAGCCAGATCGTCTTGAGTAGGGCAGCTGTGTTTCAGGAGTAAGAAATGTTACATATGTCCTTATATGTACATAAAAACAGGCTAAGATGGTGTATGGGAACAGCCTGAACCACTGACTGATCACCTGAGGCAAGCACTGAATCTGCCACAGGAGCACAGGTGAAGGGAATTCACCTGTGTGACCAAAACTGGCGGAGTCTGGCTGCACCTCTCCAGACCACGTTTAAGGGCTGACCACACTGGGGAAGGATCTCTTTCTGGAGATTGCTCCCTTGGAGTTTCCTGTTGTGAGCCTAGGATATGGGTGATTATTTCTTTTCATTTTGATTGTTTCTTTTCCATCTTGATAATTGTTCTAATTACACCATCTATAAACTATCTCAGCTAACAATACCACTTGGTGTTATTCATTTTGTGTTAAATGCACACCTTACAGATGGTTAAGATGATTCTGAAAATCCTACATGGAATCCGAGTAACTTGCTGGTGTCCTGCCCCCTTGTTAATGACTTCCCCAAGTTGTCTACTTCCCTGTGTAATGAAGTCTGGCCTGCTTGTGGACATTCTACAGTAGCAATACTTTTCATCTCTTATTTCTCCTTCGCATGCAGAATTCATCAGCAAGGCTCCTTGAATGAAATGGGTCAGATGCCACTGGTAATCTGCCAGAGTGACCTTCACTGTGTTCTTTGCCTATCTCAGATCAGTGACTGTAGTGGGCGGTTGAATAGACAGAGGAGATCTCGTGCAGTAAGAGTTGCATGTTTTTCTCCTAAACAGTAATTATCTTTTTAGAGCTTTTGCCTTCCTTGAGCAGTGAGTATCGCATTTTAAGGGTGAGTAGGATCTGGACTGAACAGGAGTTTAAAACCTGGTTTTCCTCATTTCAGATAAGAGACCTAACTCAGTTGGGAAGGCTTCATTTGTTGACAGGATGTCAGATGGTGAAATAAGTATCTGAGGCCTTAAAACTTCCTTGGGTTAGAGGAGAATACCTGCTGTTCAGCTGTTACAAAATAAATTTCCCTCAGTGCAGAAGTGCCTTATAGCAAAGTCTAAATGATAAAGAAGTTACTAAGGCTATCTGAAGTGGGGTGCTGGATTTTATCCAACCAAGTAGTTGTAATACAGTTTTAAGATTAATGAGGTGTACTTAAAGAAGATTTTAGTTTAGTCTGACACGTGATAAAATTATTTTGCCAATCATGACGTTCAGTATGTGAATACTGTGTGGCTTTTTTTAGAACACATAAATATTTATAACTTTAGAAGGCAAGGATGAGTTTATACGGAATATTTAAAGCTCAGCTACTGGAATTTTATATATTTTATAAATATATATATGCATTTCTGTTGTGCTACAGGAATAGGTCAGTATTTTCTTGTACCAAAAGTGCAAAGCATTTTTTCCTCTTTTATTCAGATGATGTCCCTTATGAAGTTAAACAAACGTTTATACACAACTCCCTATGCTTTGTTTTGTTTTCCTGAAGATTTTCATTTTGAGCTGGAATATTTGAGAGTTGGGCTAGATTATCTCTACAGGTCTCTTCCAACCCCTACAAATCTGTGATTTGTTTTCTTAGCAGTAGTACTTTGACCACCTTGGTCACATTTGCAGTGGGAACTGTTTACAGAAGATTACGATCTGCTCAAAAAATTGAGTTTTAGTAAAGAAAGGAGCTCAGGGATGTGCTGCATTGAGCCTGGAAGCATCCCTGATGTAGTACCCCTACCTCTGTGGTGCTGTACCTTTTAGCAAAGCCTAGGAGGGTTAAATACAGTGTCATATGAATGCAGCTGCAGTGTTTGCAGGACCAAATTAGTTCACTGACCATGAGCTACCAGGTGTGCCAGTTGCCATAGCAGTAAATAGATAAATGTAAACACTGGCTTGGATTTAAATTAGTTTAAGCAAACTCTTGCTGAATTGTATGCTTTGCACCACAATATCATACAAAAATGATTTCATAGCAGGTAGGTACCTTAAGATGACAGCCTGCTACTGTTCAGTTTTGTCACTCTTCTTGGAGACAGGAGTAGTAGCAGCTTAGATTCCTGTCTGTACTGGGGCAAACCATGTTCTTTGAATGGTATCTATATCCTTTTGTTTCCTACATGTATTGTGTTTTAACTTGTAGGTAATCTGCATGAATTTAAGCTGATGCACTTGCTGCAGATACACATACTGAACTTGGAGGAACAATTGGAAGTCTTCATGTCTTATTTCTAGTTTTTGGTTGTTTGAAGCAACATCATTGTGAATCCAGTCCTGTTATTGTGAAGCTATTGAAAAATGAAACTTCTGTTCTTAACTTATTTAGTTGTGCTATTTCTGGTTACAGAATAGTTTCTACTGGAAGCATCTTGAAAAGAGGCATTAGCTTTTCTATTTTTAGGTGGTTTTTTTTTTTTTTGTGGTGTTGTATTACTAAAGTTTTCAAGAATTATGATTGTAGCTGACTTTTTTCTCTATCTAGCTATTAAAACAATGATGAGTGATACCTTTGTTGGGAAAGAAGAGAGTGCATGAATAAAAATGTGTGATGGTAGGTGAACAAGGTAGCTGTGGCACTTCATATCTAGTAGTTATGATGCTCGCTGTTAAATTAGTTGCACACTTCTATTTTATTTTTGAATTTTCCAGTATCTCAGTATTATAAGGAGTTTATCTTCAACAGAAAATTTCCAGATTTTCTCCCTTGAGTCAACTGATAATTTGCATCAGTCTTTTTTTTTTCTCAAGAAAGAAAGGTGCATACACAAAGTATTAACCTCGTCTCAACACAGGAGATATGCTTTCCTTTATATTTACACAAACAAAAAAAATCCCACACCTCCACACAACCAAAAAATAAAAAAATAAAAAATAAAAAAACATCCCTTCACCCAACTACAGTGATGTTTTTGTGGTTGAAACTGTTGGGATCAGGAAGCTGAGGTTTGTGAAGAAAATCAGCCTTCTCTAAAGGTATGACAGCATCTTCTGTTGCTGGACTTGGAGTAGATTTTTCCTAATCTAATCAGAAAATAATAGCATATGTACCAGAGAAAAAACAAATAGCTATCAGTCTGTTTCCTTTTTTTTGAAGAATCCAGCAAGAAAGGGGAAGAGAACTGGCAGAGAATTTTTGTGAATATCTAGACTACTAGCTTAAATTACGAACCTAACAATGAGAAATTTTAATTAAAAATATTCAGCTACAATTTTCTGAATTGGGAAGTTACAAAACAGTAAGTAAACTTTAGTTTGTGGGTGGTAGGGCAGGCATTTAAAATACTGGGTCTTCATAGCTCATATTAAAACAATACTTAACTGCTGAACTATATTATCTGTAAAATCACGTGACATGTGCTAGTTCTTTTTTTATCTGTTGCAAGCAGAGCAAAACCACTCCTGCATTTTCCAGGCTGAGTTTAGGGAAAGTCTGCTGAAATGCTGTTGATCTTCCACTTTTATAAAGAGATAGTGTCAGAGAGAAGTTATTTGTCATTGTTGGAAGAAAGAATTAGATCTTGTGTTGTGACTGTGTTCCATTACATAGGTCTTGTTCAGATGTGCTCAGAGGGACCCTGCAAGGTGACATTTCCCAACTGCTGTGCAGTATTTTGGCTTCCCTCCTGCTGCATGACTTGATGGCAAGTATTCTTCCAGCTGGAGCAGTGCTCTGTGTAGCTGAGCCTCAGCTATGGCCATGACCAGCAGACCATGTGTCCCCTGGGTGTTAGTACTGGACTCTAATGACTCTAGCTGTTATTTCTAGATAAAGAAGAAAAAAAGTGTTGGAGCTTATAGTGGACACTGAAATGAAAATACTCCTCCAGTTGTTTCCATTCCTTTATTACATGCGTGCAAAAGGAAGTTACAAAGCCATATCTTTCAGATGTTCTCGTATGCAATACTGTGAGTTTTTGCAGCTCTGGGTATTAGCTAGTCTCCTGAAGATTACTTGAGCAGTAATTCAAGCACTTGATACATTTTTAGATCATGGCTGTGATTCTTCATTTTCATTGATTGCTTTGTCCCTGCTCTGTATGCAGTATCTAGCTCACAATTACAGTGAAATAGGTGAGAATTTTCAACAGGTTATATTTTAGGAAGAGGCAATGCTGAGGATGAGTTTTCTGTACAGCAGAACATAAGCTTAAAGGCTGAAAGTTAGAGTAATCGAGGGTAACTTATTTCTGATGTAAGGAAACACCAGAATGCTTTGCTTTTTCCTAATTGCTGGGTTTATAGAATAGTTTATTTTGAAAAATGGAGTGAGATTTGTGGCACTTGTGGTCAGCAACATGGGATATTGTCTGTCCAGTATGATGATAGTTCAACAAAACAAAGGTCCTGATGTTTTCTAAGTCACTGAAAGAGAACTCTGCAGCCCAAAGACAGGAGCTGAGTTCCTGAAGGTTTGTGCTTATGTCCTAACTGAGTTCTTCAAAACTCATGTCCCTTTTTGCCCTTCAGGTAAAGCCAGCAAGCACTTAGGCAGAACCTCAGCAGCCATTCATCCATGTGTATTTCAGTTTTGAAAAGGGGCAATAGTTTCATGCCTGTGCTCAAACTCGCCCTGGATCCATAGATTAAATGGTTCCCTCTCTATCTCCTCTTGGAGCTCAGGGAACACGGTGTTCTTGCAGTGTTTATAGCAGGCCTATCAGATGGGCTTTGCACAAAACAAAGCAGCTACTTCTCCCACTGCCAAAAAACTGCTTAGTGGTGAGAATGTTCCCAAAGAGGGAGGACTCGAGGTTCAGTACCTTTTCTGCCTGAGGTGATTCCAAGTCCTGCCTCATACATGTCTGGGCTCCCAAGATGAGTGAATTGTACTGGCTTTTGCTCTCAGTTTTGGGCCACTGAACAGCTTAAGAACTGCATGTAAAACAGGCCTAGTGCCGTAGAAAGTGCTGACAGTACTGCCATCATTAAGCAGCTGAACTTTGTGCTGAAATCACTTTGGGCTGATTAATTACCTGAACTTGGCTCATCTTATTTAAGCAACCTAATGACCTGACCAGTGAGGTGAATGAACCAGTCTCTGGGCTTCTGGTTGCATTCTTGAATAGGTGCAGGTGGTGGGCAGAAAGCCCCATCGCTACAAGATGTGAGACTGAAGATGCACTCCTCTCTTCAGTGCTCCCTGTTGGCACTAAGGCTTTCAGCTTGATTTGCAGGCTGCTGTGAATAGTAGTGAGGGTAATGCACCTTAGACTGCATTTATATAAATACAATATTATTTTTGTATTCCTTGATGATACCTCAAAGTGCTGTGAAGTTCAGGCACTGAGAATGTTGTCTAGAGCTGCATTGGACACATCTCTGCAGTATAAAGTTTGGTCCTCTACTAAAATACTCCTTTAAAATAGTGTTTAAGGCTTATGCATCAAATAACATCTTTTGTTGCTATGCTGAGAATGAATGTGAAACTTCCAGTTCACAAGCATTTGACAAGACAATTGAAAATGAAGATTTGTCATTTTTTTTCTGGCAGTCTATAACTTGTAAGGACAGATGCAGGTTTTTTTAATTTTTTTTTTTTTTTTTGTACAGGAAGGTACATTTTTTCCAGCAGCCAAGGTTATTTCCAAAGTCTTAAGAGCTTTTCTGTTCATAAAATTGTTCATAAAATATTTCTGTCCTTCTTCCACTTCGCATTCCCTCACACTTGAGGGCACTGTGGATTCATTGTTCTTTAACACTTGAATGGTTGTGGAAGGTTTTAGTGGAGGTTTGAACCAGAACTGAGTGTCTCTTGAATCCTTTCTTGGAGTTTTCTCTCTTTATCTTTAGTTTTAGAGGAACATGTTCTGATCTAGAAAAGAACAGTACTTCAGTGTTGTTTGTATATGACTGTTGAACAGCTTAGCACTTGGAAAGGAAGTAATTCCTCAGTGGACTTTCAACTTGTTTTCGAAACCCAGGTGTAATAAGATGTCAATATGTAACCAGCACTAACACAGCTAAAGTTACTGAAGTGAAGTTACAGAGCCAGCAAGGAGGTCTGGAGGAGGAGCAAAATCACATCAACAAGTACTGTACTCTGTAGAGACTTTAATGCAGGGGGAAGTTTTAAATTCTTCTTGAAGAGAAGTGTTGCCATTTAAGTTTTACCCACGCCAGGCTTTTTTACTTGACTGTACTATACATGAACTAGATCATTACCATTAAAAGAACCTGAAGTTCTTCCAAGTTTATATTCAGGCCAAATGAAGTAAGCCTCTAGCAAACATGCAACTAGATGACATAATAGCGTATATTAAATGTGCAGAGGCCTTCTTGTTTCCTCACCCCCCTAATTATATCGAACAATAGGAGTCGAAATACATGCCTCTTTAGTGACATCGTCCTTCAACTCTGTTTAACAGAATTTCATTCAAACGTAGATCTGCGTGCAGTTGAGTCTTGTTCACAGTGGATAGCCGCAAGCAGTGTGGAACTCCAAAGGTTCTGTCAAAAGTACTGTGAAAATCTGGAACCTGAAGAACAACCAAATCTTTCTCTGAGGCCGATCTCATAGGATATGCTGCAACACTTCTACTCAGGCTCTCTGATTTACGGGTTCTTTGCTTGAGAGCACTAAACTACAGTGTTTTAATGAAGTTCTGAGTAGCTCATCTGTAAAGCTGACTTGTCTGATTTGCTGTGTAAATGTGTTAAAGGGGGAATATTCTGCCAGTTCCTGTGGCTCAATTGACAAGATTTTACTCAAGAGCTGTGGTAAATGGATTGTTTGCAGTTGCGTGAGCTTATTCTGATATATTCCATTATCTTCAAACATTTTTCTCAAAAGATTTTGGAAAGGAAGGAAATCTAGAAAATGCCAAACATAAAGTGATGCTGCACATAATTATTGGTTTAATTTCTTGGCGCAGGATTAAAGAAGATGGCAGATGATGGCCTTTTTTATCCCTGTTTTCCCATGAGACAGGACTAACTTTTCCCCCCACACCCTCTAAGTGACATGAATTAGCTACACAATTCTTGGGGCGAATGTTTAGTATTGTCCTAGTTGTACAAATGTTTATGAATGTCAGAAGCCTAGAGTTAAAAATCTTCTATTTCAAAATTGTGGGAATATTTCAGAATTATTTTTTCCTGGAATAGCTAGTGTTAAAATGAAGGTTGACCTGTGGTCAGTTTAGCAGGCTTCTTATGGGGCAATTCCTTTCCTCCTATTTTGAAGTTTCAATCTTCAAAATATCAAATGAAGAAATGAGCAACAAAAACATAGAATAACAAAGACGGTAGCTTTCCTTTTGTAATGAAGTTATCAGCCTCTTTGAAAGGAGAGTCAGACTATTCAGTTCTTTATTGAGAATTGTTATACTAAATGTATGGACCCTGAGAAAGCAGTAGTTTGCGTGAAATCAAGTGTTGTGAGATGATGCTTGTGTAATGATCCACAGCTAATACTTTAATTTCTCCATGCTGGAAATCTGGGGATCTCATTATCCTGGATCTTGTATGTTTTTAAAATGAATTTATGCCATAATGACTTGAACATCTTAGGCCCACAGTTGTTGTTCTTTGCCTGCACCAAAGAGAGTCCAGAATTAGCAGAGATGTAACAGAAGAGTGGTGAGCTCTTTGGGCTCCTAAGTTTCCATTGTCCAGGTGCTAATTTATGAGCTTAAACCTTTTTAAATATATGAAGTTACAAACTGAAGGAGAGAATGTACGCATAAATCTGGCATTAGACTTCCATGCAATAAGAATCTCAAAGTAGAAGAATATAAAATAAGGTTTTGAGTTAACTGTCATTAACTAACAGCTGTGCCTCTGGCTCAAGATCCAGCCTCGTGAAGGACTGAGGTTTTTCATCTTGCTGCTTCATGTGAGTTTGGAATTGGGCAGAGCCCTGTCCAGCAGTGCTCAGAAGAGAGCAGAGTATGTAATGTATGCTGCTTGCTGTCTTTGGTGAAGATAGAGCTGAAGTAAGAGATGTAGTTGCCGTTTCTGGAGTGAGAGAGGCTTGGTATTTATATGGAGTGGTAAGAAAAAATATGTGGGGGAAGGGGGGCGGGGGGTGGAATTATAGCTAATAATAATACTGTAAATGTTCTCCTGAAATGTATCCTTCTGTTTGTTGAGTATTCTCTTCAGTGAGGTGTCCTGTGGAATGTGCAGGTTTTGGCAGACAAGGTTTTCTTTAGTTGTTTTAGACTCTTCATAGTCTGATTACCAAATGGTGGGGAGTTCACTCTGTCTGTGCTAGGTTGTTACGATAACCAAGCAATGGGACTTATCACTCGCACCAATTTCATTCCAGTTGCAAGATAACATTATACTATTGGGGTGAAATAGTGTGTATGCATAAGCACACGCACACGCACACACACACACACACACACACACACACACACACATATATATATATCGCTAAGGCAAAAGAATACTTGGCAGTTAGCAATAGTCATTTCACAGCTCAGTAGCCAGCTATCATGAGTAAAGAGTGGAACCTATAAATGTTAGGCTGGTAGAATCTGGAAACAAAAGGAATGTGAATCGTAACAACTATTCATTAAATATCTCTATGCTTGGCTAAAACCAGTTTTGTGTTGGGTTTTCTTTAATGGTTTTGGCCTTGTGTAAATTCTGTCCATGTCAACTAAGCTTGTAATATGTTCTTACAGCCTTCTAAAAACTTACTCTACACCAATGTTTTCCCTATAACCTGAAGTAGATCATCACCTGGTATCTGATTTGCAGATTTTGTCTGAACTCTGCACAGGCTAATTTTATGTTTTACAATTCATGCCTAACAACTAGCAAATCTTGAATTGAACTTTTAGTCCTCCCCCTTCCCAAGTTTCTTATGTTTCTCAGTGTTCTCACTGCTCTTGCTTACTACGTTTGCTATCATCTTATTGCTTTTCTTACCGATAGTGCAGTTTGTTCAGTGTATGCAGAACCTATGTTTAGTTCCACTGGTGCTTACAGCATGAAGCTATTGATTTCTGTATTGACTGTACAGACAGGACGTGTGTCATTCTGCCTCTATGAGGCGTGCTCTGTGCTGGCCCTGTATCAGTACCTGTCCTTCTAGATTGTACATACTTGCATCATGCAGATCTGCAGCAACGTGTGCTTCTGACGCATGGCAGCGTAACAGAGGAGGTGAGGAAATAAGGCAAACAACATCTAGCTGTCTGAAATCACAAATGAAGGAGAAACTTTCAGCTTCTGGGTGGTACCAGTTTGCTGTTGCTAAGTTGTAGTATGCTGGCAAAAGCATCTGCATCATCTGCATAAATCTAAGGTACAGCTCTAAGAGAGTAAGGTAGGTAAGGAGTAGTTTTTGTTTGTTTTTTCTTCTGGGTTACTTTGTGTCTTTTTCAAGATGCTTGTACTTCTTGCACTATTTTCCCAGTGCTTTCTAGTGAACCAAAAGAGAACCCCATGGTAGCACGACTGAACTTTGTACGATATAGCCATTAGAATTATTACTAAATTTCCATTTGGGGTCCATCTGAACATAAAAGGTGACAATCCCTGTCCCAGAATTCTTAAAAAGTGCTGAGTTTTCTCTAACAATCTTAAACTGATTCAAGGTTGAAAAGTTACTCTAAAATAAGACTTTTGAAGTAATATCAACTGTACAAATAGCCAATTTTCTAATCAAGTAACTTTTGATTTCTTTGTAAGAGATTAACACTAAGATGTGGTTATTTATTCTGTTGTTGAATTGTCATAGTGAAAAAGTTTTACAGTGGAACTATGAGCTTGTCAGCTTCAAATTCTGCCAATAAAAGCTATTATGGATGACTTCTAAGTCTGAAGCTTTTGCCAACTTCATGTGTCCTTCTGTTGAAAGATTCTTACAATTATTGGTTTGATGGAGAGGAAGGTAATATAATAAGACTTTGATCTTTCAATGAGTTGACAAGTGGGTGTTTGACTTCTCAAGACTCCTTACTGAGAAATTCTTCTCTGGTATTCATCTCTAAAATGTACCTTCTTTAGTAATGAATCAAGCAAAGAAGTTCTGGGGTTGGGTATGGGGCAGATGAGCTATTGCCCCATCTCATTTTGCTTACATATAAAATGGAAATAGTGGTTATGAATAATAAGAATAATATTAAAGTTATGTGGAAGAACAGCTAGGATAAAGTAGTGGGGATATTGTTATTTGAAAGAGTAGTATTTCCAGTTAACTTTTATATGCTAATGCACTATAGAAAGCTTCTACTGTGAAGAAAACTAAATATAGATAGAATACAGTATTAATAGTTATACCCAAGAGATGTAATAATCTTTTAAAACTGTGAACAGGCGACTATGCTGATAGTTGCATTTTTCTTTTCAATTTATCGCCATTTCACTTCATTTTTAAATTTTAATTTGCTGTCATTCAGAAGTAGCTCAAACACTCAAGCTTTCACAGGAAAAATAAGTTGGGAGAGAGGAAGAGAGCACAGCAATAGGACTTAAAAACAACTTTATTTTGTTGTTTTGTAGCCTTTGCATCCACATACGCCTGTGTTTTCTTTAGAATCCTAAAACTTTTTTTCTCAGGATGGTAAGGAGCTCATCTTTTAACATACTGATCCCTTCTTGCTTGCCATAGTAATGTAGCTAGCTTTAAGAAGCAAGGAAGCCGTTTAACAGAATTCCACAATATCTCAGGATACAGGAAGTAACATACTGGAAGTGTAAGGGAAGGCAGGGCTTGGCTGAAGTGGGATCTGACCAGCAAGCTCGGGCTTAATTTAATCAGCTTCTTTGGAAATGAAACAAAACAACTTTTGCTTGTCTCAGTATGAGATAACCTAGGACACAGATGGCCTTCTGGGCTTCAAGCACACATTGCTGACTCAGTCCAGCTTCCTATCCACCAGAGCCCCTGAGTCCTTCACTGCAGGGCTAAGTTAGGTTTGTGTTGTGCCTTTGTATATTTGAAGGGCATATCTTAATAAACATACTCTGTTTGCATATTACTTCTGCTGTCTTACAAGTTGCATTGCAAAGTGGGGCTAGCAGCAGCAGGAAGAAGGGTGGAGGATGCCATCATCTGGAAACCTGCTATGACTGCAGCAGCGACCTCCTCGTAGCTGTGAAATCATGTTGGCCAGGTCATTGCTTTTCTAAAGGTAGACAGAAAACAATAGTCAACTTCCACAGCTGCTCACAGAAGTTTCCATATTCAGTTCAAGAATAGGAAGACGAATTTAAGTGTTTTCACTTGCATAAATGTTTTCTCTTGTGCAATTCATATGTAGTTAATGTAAGGGGCCTGTCTGACCACTGCAGCTGTTTAAAATAGAAAAGCAGATGGAACAAATAGAAAGATTTACCACACAGCTTGATCTCTTTCCCTGAATCAGCCATCCATCAGCAGCTGTGTCGACACAAACAGCCCAACAAGTTTCCCTTCAAAGCTGCCACAGGGCCAGGAGAAGCTGCTCTGTGCTACAGCCTTGGGATTGGCCCAGCAGGAACACACCTCTGCAATCTGTTTATTTCCAAAAAAATATGGTACAATCTGTAACATTTGATTTAGAAATCTTTTATCTTGCATTCAATAGCCAAGTAAGCTTGAGCAAACAGTTAACCTCTTTGGAACTGCTGCAAGACAGCTAAATGAGGGGAATGAGTTCAGGCTTTTCTCCTGAGCACAATGAGGCCTGTGTGAGTTGTCTAGATCTGTTGTTTGCATTTTTCTGGGTGGATATATGTGATATTAAATAACTTTCTTGCGTCTTAACTACAGCTGAAACTGTTTTTCAGACTTCATATTAATGTACTGACTTCAGCTAGTTGTGAAAGGAGTTATTCTTTTAAAGCTGTTTTATGTTCCTTCTGTAATGTGCTGTTTGCAATTGCAATCATGTTTTTCTTTGCTTTGTGAATGCCTAGTAACTCTTCCTGGTCATATTTCAGTGTGTTACAGGGTTTTTCATTGAAATTTAAGTAGATCTGGAAACTGCAATTTTTTTATAAGTTGACTTAAGACCCTGCACTTCTTTAGATTGTTACTGAATGAGAGACTTGATCAGCTGTAGTGACTGCTCTAACTGAATAAGTGTCTCACATAACTGAATACATCAGGACTCATTAACCAAGGGAGACAAACAATATGGAAAATATGTACTACTTTTGTTGTGGTTCAGATGAGATGTACTCAGAACCAGAAGGTTGTGAAATGCTTGTTTATGAAAGAGGAATTAATGTTTTTATCAAGTAACCAAAGTTTTTATCAGTATTAAAGACAAGAATATTGACTTGTTAGGGGTTATTGCCTTCAGGAAGAAGAGTTAAAGATGCATAGGGGAATGAGAAGAGAAACAGGGATCAGAGGTGAGACTAGAGGCAAGAGAAGAATACTTCCATAAAGTTCTTTAAACCTAAGTTCAGATTTTTTTTTCTCTGAATAATTGTTTTTTCATTTCATAGTTGTTGATGCTTTAATTGCTAGTTTGCTTTTGAATAAGTAGCTACTATCTTTATGTGGATAGATTTGGCATCAAGATTTTCAAAAGGCCAGTCTTGTTATGTTAGTGCTGATTGGTGTAGCTTAAACCATATGATATTCTTAAACTCTGCACCATTAGTAATGATTTCATAAACTTTCAAATGATCCCATTAAGATTCTTTGCTTTTTGGAGAGAAGTGGTGAGGAAATAGTGCCTGTATTTATGGAGGAACTACCAGGAGGTATATTTAAAATTGTGAGGCACAAGTCTATGTTTAAATTCTTAACCAAGAATGACACTTTCCATATAGCAAGCTGTATGTAAGTGACTGACATGCTGATAACGGCAAAAGAGGATCCCACACAAAATCTATGTAAATGGGCTTTAAATGTACTTCGTTGAGTCAGGTCAATCTGAAAATAACCTTCCATGTGAGTTACATAGTTCCATTTCTATACTCACCATTCAAATCATAATAAAAAAAACCCCAAGAAGTGCACTTCATACTCTGAGCTGTATCCATTAGATCCAAGGGCTCACAGAATTATTTAATTTGTTTAGCAGTCATCTACGAGCATACTTTTAAGTTACATATTTCTTTAGATCGATAAAATGATTAAATGGACTGGTTTTTGAGCTGTCATTATGCTGTGGAGAAAGTTTTGTTACTCAGTCTGTTCTGTTAGTGCCTGAGACATGAGACTCGTAGAAGTAGATAGTACATTTTATGCATTACCTTCTGGTTCTTCAGCCTGTGGGATTCTTGCTCTACAGATTTGTTTTATTTTTTTCATTTAACATTCTTACAATTACAGATATTCATACAACCTGGAGAATATTTGCGTAACATATGTAGTTATTTGAGAGTACAGGGCACTGTAGCATTTCATCACTCTGACTATATTAAGTAAAATGGCCTCTGAGTAACACTGAACACAGACAAGAACATGTAAATGTTTAACAATGGTTACACTATTTTATAGGGATGTGTTCACATGGATTGTGAACAGCCTTTTACAGGCCTTCTCTCCAGCCTGCTTTAGACCAAATGCAGCCTGTATTTTAGATAGGATTCTGAACATAGCTATTTATCTTACTCTTGTCTTGGTTTTGTTTATGTCCTTTTTTCTTCAATCTCTTCATTTTAATCTTGGAATACCTAATGTGGATTAACTCAGAGTTAAACCAAAGAGATTTTTCTTTTTTAAGCAGAAGAGACAAATCACAACAAGTACAGGCTTATTTTATCACCTCTATTTAGCAAAGGGGAAAAGATGGAGTGATAGAAACGAAGGAAGACATCCTCATTCAGGAAAGCACCAATCCATTGTCTGGAGAAACTGGAAAGGAAGCTGCAGCAATTAAGACAGTAAACTATCTCCATCGAATAGAGCAGATGGAGGAGGGCAATTACAAAGATGTTTGGCTGGGAAAATGGAAAGCAGACTGGTTGGAGAGTGTAAACAACAGATTAATTACTTATGCTGAGAGGACCCTATAATTTATAAATGGTAAAAGTAAATATAAGAGAAAAGAAACAAAAATTTATTTTGTGTACAAGTATCTGTTGTTAAGTCTTTAAGGAAAAAGTGAAGTTTTTTTTTTAATGTTTTATTTTTTTTAAAGGTAAAATAGGCCAAAAGTTTACCCTTGAATGAGAAAAATGCTTAGCTTAGATTATGCTTGGCCAGGGCCTTTTGTCATGCAGCCCAGGGAATAGGCAGAGCACAAACATTTTTAGTAAATTCTGTGATTAAATTACATGTTTCCTGGAGGAAGGAGGAACATGGTCTGTTGTGTCAGCAATTAAAAACCAACGAAAGAAACAGATTTTGACAAATCTGCAGTCATTTCAAGGTTAACATGAACTTAGTACTAGTTTCTGAGGACCCATGTATTAACCTCATCAGCTTCTTGCAATGATACTTCTTAACCTAGGAGGTGGAAAATGGAGGTGGAAACCATATAGGAGCTTTTGGTGTAGCATATATCACATGTTAGATGGTAAGACTTGACAAGGGAAATTCAGAGTTTTAATAACATGGTATAGGGTGTTAGGATGTATACATTTGTGCATGTATGTATACGTCTATGGGTCAGTGATCTCTGTAGGGTTTGATGTAAGCTGTTCATAGTATTGTGAACAGTCTAATCTGGCGGAGTGGGGGAGAGGCTGTAATTCTTGAAATCTATTCAGTGCTGTGGCTGAACGTATATTATAACAATGCTCCCCTTTGGTGGGAAAGTGTTCATAGCTGGAAATCTGTCAGAGTGGTTTTTAAAACTGTATTCCCTGCTCTCTGAGGCAGTATGCTTTCTGTGATATCCTTTTTATCTTGTGTTTCTTGTTAAAATAAATCATAAGCTGCTGTGATAAATGGCTGAACAGGAAACACCTTGGTACCCTCAGTGCCTTAAAATAAGAGGTAAAAGAAATCTTTGCCAAAAGGAAGCTGATAAATAATTGCACCAGCACACAGGGATTTGGCTGTGTTAGAACATTCTGCTTCAAGGGGAAGTTAAGGCAAAAATATGCAAACAGTTTGGAGATCTTACAGTGGCTAAAAAGATACTTAAACCCCCTCTTGTCTGTCTTTACTTATGCAGGCAGGTGGCTGTAACTTCACCTTGCTGAAAAGCTGAAGGAGAAGAAGGAAGTTCCCCCAAAGTAAATGTATTTAAGAGTAAAGAAAGACTTAAAAACAAAAGGATAGGTTACAAATCTAACACTTGTATCACTGAATCAAAGCTGCAGAAGATACTGAGTTTAATTTAAGAGGAAGAGGAGCATAATTAAGAAAATGAGGTGGTTGATTGTCCTGAATGTTAAGTAGAACGTAGAAAGCACTATGTATTGAGGTAAGTTCAGGTATTCTTGTACCTCCTAGGGCTTCCCATCCACCCCTGTTTTAAAGTGCTTCATATATATATTTCTTCATCTTATCCACAACTAATAAAATTAGCAATAGTATTGTATTTACATTACTGTGTCTACATTTGGGGATTTTACAGCTATGCCTATACTTAGTTCTAAATTGCTGTTGCTTTGCATTACTGAGGCAATGTGTGGGGGGAAAAACAAAACAAACTGCACAGATACGTTGTAACCTTTCCTTGGATAGGATAGTTGAAGTATGGAGGAGTCCTTTTCTTAATCTCGTGACTGCCACTCAGATTTGTCAGGATGTAAGTACTAAAAAGAAGGAATTCCCTTTGCACAGTTAAATCCCTGTTTGCAGTAGTTCCAGGTGTTGCCTGGATGCAGGAGGGAATTTTCAGATCAGATATGACAGGGAGAGCTACAAGAAGGTCAGAGTGGGCTCTGCCCTCAAAGCTCTAGGCTGTCACGTAACCCTGATAGACTGCCTTTCCCCTGGAGCTGCAGTGGATTGAGGACGTTAGTGTTGGACAGTGGGTGTAAAAGATGCTGTTTTGTGTAAAAGCTCTGGTAATGTAGATTAAGATTTTAGTCAAGGGCAAATTGAGCATTTCTCAAGTGCCCATCTTGCATCTTCTAAAATTTTTGACGTAGGATATTTCGTGGATCAGGGAATATCAGAATTCGAAAAAGGGAAGTTCCTGTATTTGCCTGCATTGTCTCAGATCTTTGGTGGAACTGTGTTGCATTGTTATAGTCTATTTATGCCTTCCTGCAAGTTCTGGAAGTGCTGAAGCTGCAGAAAGCACGAGTGTGGTTTTGAGCAGCTTTACAGCATGTTCTATTCTAATCACTTTCATCAGCTTTATCATGCAGTGGGAGCTGTGTGCTTTATCTCCTCATTGTGGGATGAGAAGGGGGAATTTACGTTGTAATTAAACCCTATTTTAATGTACAGTTTGCATATGAAAATCATAAATGTGTAAATGTTACAGCCTTTCCTAGGACTGTTTGAGCACTATGAAACAATAAGTGGTAGAGTGAGCCATTCCACAGTGGCATTTAAAATACAAGTCTATCGGTGGCACTTCCTTGTCCGTAGTTTCAGAATTAGGGAAAAGGTTTTTTCAGTTTGCTTCTCAGAACAACAGCTTCGTAATTTAACACTAAGTAGAAAACACAAGTTGCTTTACATTCTGCATAACAGCATATTTGATCTCTCCCAGGAACTTTATATTGGCTGGTTAAAGTAGTTTGACTAGGAAACTGCTATGCGCTGCTGGTACTGGGACAGATACTGGGGTAAAAAATGAGCACGTAACCTGACAATTCTGCCAATTTTTAAGTTGTTCTTCCTAGATATGTTGTGTATGCTCTTAGCTTCCATCTGAAATTGTAAGTATCGACCAAAGCAGATGACTTCTGATGGGTTGGTTCAGCTGATGAGTAGCTTGCTGAAAGAGTACAGAGGTATTGCTGCTAGAGCAGCCCTTGGATAATGAATTAGCAGGAGATTTGAATTTCACATTCAGCTTTAAAAATGAATATTTAAACAGTAAGTAGGGACTCGGGAATTATTAGATAGTGTTAAACATCTGTGTTAAAAGCAGCTCTCCAAAATGCTTTTGGAAGGTGATGGTTCTGTTTAACTGGCGTCGATTGAGAGTGCTGCTACTCAAGCTTCTGCCTTAGTTATGCACTTTCGTTCTTCTCCATAGCAAGTATTCAAAGATCAATTCAAATGCTGTGAACATTTAAAATCATAATTTCAGATATTTAAATAACTGTAGCAGTTTTATAAGAACACAGTATTGAATTGCCAGTTGTTTGAGTGACTGTAAGGTAGCCAAAAGATTCAGAATAGGAGTGGAACCTACCTAATGTGAAAAATCACCCCTGACTCCTGACCAAACATTGTCTCAGTCTGCTTTGTGCAGCATTTTTTTTTCTCAGAATATTTCCCGTGTTTGTTAGATGGCTTAGCTCCAGCAGTGCTTTAACATAGTCAGCTTGTTCTTTTCTTGTATGCCTCATTGATGTTTTCCTTCTCTTCATTATCCAAGTCTGTAATGTATATGCTGTATTTCTTTTTCTTCCTTGATGTATTTCCTCATAGGTCTAAACTCTTCAATTTTCTGTAGCCTCCGTGTTATGTATAAAACAGGATTTCTTTTTCTGCCCCAAGAGCTCAAAATTTCATTCAGACAGAAGCTGGACTTCAGGACTGAGCTGCAGTAGGACTGTACTTTTTAAAGAGCACCTTTTCATGTGACCCTGTGATCTGAGGAAGCCTGGATAAGCGGCACTCCTGGTACTATGGTATGGTAGATGCACAAAAGATTTCAAATCTTAATTATATTATTACTGAGACTACTGTAAGAAAATTGTACTTCTAACTGGTACAGTGAAGTTTTCACTCTGAAGAAACTCAAGATCTGCTGTTGTCTTCCTGCACATGACAGCCCCGGATCACAAAGGTCTTTCTGTCTGTGGCTGTTTTCTTGTCTGACATGTACCTCGCTTACTTAACCTGTCTGTTTCTCTTGCATTTCCCTTTGTCTCTTAGTGTTCTCAAGCTTTTGGAGACTGCTGTAACGTCACATCCTTCCATTCAGCTGCTCAGGGACTTTCCAGTCCCCACAGCGCCATCCCTTAGGACTCCTTTCCAAGTGCTCCTGCCCAATCTTGGTTAATCTGTGTATTTCTTTGAATGTCACTAACGTGCTTATTCTAAGCTAGAGAGTTTGACTGTATTTCACTATCTCTTTTGACTTCATTTACTGCAAAATATCTTTTAAAACAGCAGCGAAGTCCTAATTTTCCCCTTATTCGTTTACTAGTAAATATCTTGCCTTGGCTGCTCTGGAGTCATGTATGTGTTTGCAACACAGTAAATATTTAAGCAAAGTTTAAATTCTGTTTTTCAACTGTGACGTGAGATTTCATTATTAGGAGGTGGTTGTTGGTTGGTTTGGTTTGGTTGTTTTCCTGTTTTTGGGAACATTGTGGCAAAAATCTTGAGACCTTGAGCCTGGGTGCTGTAAGTTATAAGCCTGTCCAATATACTATTTTGCCATCACAGAAAAGAACCAGCTGTACTAGCAGTTATAAATTTTCTCTAGCAGACAGGTGCCACAAATTAGTTGCATTGCTGAAGTTTTCTGCTGAATATCCAGTAGCAGCCCTTGACAGTGTTTTGGAGCACTACTGGATGTATTGTTGGCCAAGGGGAGAATTTGTTCTAGCAGCAGTTGTTAGGATGGGCTGAAGGTTAAGTCTTTATGACAGTAACCACACTTGGAAACATAATCTATTATTGGAAAATTCTCTCCTGATTGTTAGTATAGGAAAGGAAAAGATTCCTTTGGAACTGCTAATACAGTAATTAAACATTGTCAACGTTGACTGTGTGTAATCTACAGTGTAGGTTTAGACATGGATTAATCAGTGCAACAGTAATAATAAAGTGCAGCCTTGCTTTTTGTGGCTTCCCTGAAAGCAAGGTGACTTTGAACTGTTCTGTCAGGCCTCACAGCTTATAAGGGGCTGCAAGAAGCATCAGATACAATTAACATAAAGCATGGCAGGAAGCCATGTTGTTTTTTTTTTTTAATTCTGTGTCCTTGGGGGAAGATGAATTTCACGGGGAAGATGAATTTCACTTCTCTTTGCATGTATTTCATGCCCAGAGCCTTTTTAGAAGGGAACTCACCACTTCTTCCTTCCCTGATGGGATAGCTACATTCATATTTCTCCTTATTTCTTCCCTCCCCTTTGTGATCCTTTGAGTTTTCTACTTTGCCAAGACTTAAAGCCTCCTTTCTTTCTCTGTGGAATGTAAGGAGTGATCCGTCTGTGGCTATTGCCTTTGGGGGGTCTGGAACAGTATTCTTTCGATGTCCTTTTGATTCTTTTCTGCTTCAGAATGCAGAGAGTAGGGAGCATCATATAGAATAGCTGAAGGAAATAGGTGTTTAGGCTGCTAGGCCAGGTTAGATAATTGTGATAATCTGATTTGATCTCTTGTATATGTAGGTCATGGAGTTTTGTTTTTCTCCCAGCAGCTGAATGTAAGCATATCTTTCTGAAAGATCTCTTGCTTAAAGAAATTGAAGCAGTGATCCTTTTTCCATAGTAAGAGATTGTGGTGTTTGTTTGCTGCTAGGAAATGGTACTTCTTCAAGAAGAATTTGTAATATCAGTTTCCATTCACTGTAGTTCTCTGTGATTTTATGAATCTGAAAGATCTCTTTTTTTTCAATCTTTTTCTTCTTTTCTGTAATCTTAATGAATCTAAGAGTGTGTGTCTATGTACAAAAGTGTATGTGTGTAAAAACATATTCAAAAAAATCAAGCCCTCTTTCAACCTTCTCTATAGTAACTTTACTTGAAGCTGTGTACTGAGATGCCCCTTGTCTATATCAAACAGGAGCCTTAACTATCTCTCCAGTATTTCCAGATCATTTGAGACACCAGGAAAGTAGCCATCCTCTTAAATGATCTTATCAACCTAGTGTGTGGAAGACAGGGTGTTTTTTGTTCTACCTGATATTCCTATTATATATGCTTGAGATCAAAGTCACCTTCTGAGCAGCTGAACTGTACTGTAAGTGCACAATGAAGTCTGATTGGCAGTTCCCAATGTTCTTTTGGGAGTCTGATTTCCAAATTACTTTCCCACATGTACATGTTATGTTTTCCTTATGTGTGGGATAGCTTGCTATATTAAATTGTGTTTTCATAAAATAAGGAAGATAGGAAGGGATCCAAAGAGATTTGTTAGATATGTCACCATGCCCCAGGGAAGACCCAGTTATGATTTCTAGGCCATGCCTGGGAAGTTCTTCTGACTGTCTTAAGGGCTACCAGCCATCAAGACTCTACAAATTCTCCTTTTTCTTCTTAGTCTCCTCCTCCTTAGGTGAAATATCTGTGGTGGTTTGACTTTACTGTCTGTTCCTGATCTTTCTCCCTCATCTTTTCTAGGCCCCTGACTGTTCTTGGTGAGAGTACAGGGGGCTGCATTCAGCTCACATCTTTGATATACAGTGACCAAAATGACAGGGTATTCCTGCTGAGCAGAACAGAGGCTTGCTTCCTCTGTCTTGCAAGATAAGTTACTCTGTATGAATCACAGTACAGTATTTGGGGCTTTGTTTTTTCCATGTTGACCTCACCATGCCATAATCCTTGATGTTTCACCCTTCAAGCAGAGTGTCTCTAGCATCTTGTTTCCCCTTCCTGTCTTTGTAAGTAGTTTTTACTGAAGAGCAATGTGCTTCTTTCATGAGAATTGCATTCCCTTTTTTCCCCTTATTTTTTTAGATGAGTACAAAGCAATTCCCCAGTTTTCAAGAACCTCTAGAAGTTCATTTGTCCTCTGAGATTCCCACAACCCCTGTGAGCATATGGAGCTTATGTCATTAATGTAATGATTCTCTCGATTCCACAAATCATTGTGTAGAACCAGATTTAGGGATGTTTCCTATGCAATCCCACTTGCTGCCTCTTTCCATGGTGGTGTTTTTTCAGCATAAGGCAATTTTGTGTCCATATTGCAGCAACCTCATCAAGAAAAAGTTTCCTTAGCGGCCTTAAAGACATGATCAGAATGTGCTGGCTTCTTCCTTGTTTTCAGACCTACTATCCTGTTGAAGAAGGCAATTTAGACAGATTTGTTGAGGGCCTGTAGTCATAAGCATGTCAAACTGATTTCTGGCTTTCACTCAGCTGTGTGGTATCTTCTAGGCAGTTACAAACTGCTTTGCAGGTTTTTTTGTTTTGTTTTGTTTTTTCAGTTGTTTTTTTTAGGAATTGAAATACAGTTGCCTGAACGGGTTCCTTTTTTGTTTCCTTCTTTAAATAAAAGCACTGCTTCTTGTTTCTCTGGTTTTTGATCCTTCTCCCATCCTCTGTAGGTTCTTGAGATGAGTACTGGGCAGCGTTGACTTCACTAGCCAATTGACTTCAGTCAATTACACAATTAAAAACACAATTCTGTGTATTTAAAGTGTAATTAATGAAACTTGATCAGTTAAAAAAGATGTAACTTAAATTCTCTCTAGTCTGACTTTCCCTTTTCTAGTCTGACACTTTATGTCGATGTGGAGCTCTGGTGGTTTAAAAAAAGGAAATTTAGATGGTTTTGTATGAGTAATGATACCCCTGTTATTCTCCTCTCCGTTTATATCTCATTGCCAAATTTCAAAGCTTTTGCTTTTAATTCCAGATTAGGAGGACAAGAGATGCTGAAAAACTGAATCTGCTGAATTTGAGTGTTTGACGCCTTCCTGCATTTTATCACCTCTCAGTGCTACATAAATGTATATTTAATTATATTGCCATGTGTTGCATACATGTCATCCTTGTAGGTACTGATTGTGTGTGTTAGTCAAAATAGCAGCGATAGCAAACAACCCAAGTTAATTTTTTTTTTTTAACCATTAACAATATAAACCAAAAGAAGATCAGCAAACAATAATAATATCTCTAATTGGAGTATGGACAGAAGATCCAAATGAGTCTTGTTGGGATAATAATAGGTTAGTTTGGCCTTAATACCTGAACTCTCTAGTTGAATGTTAGGGAGCTTGTACCAATATTTCCCTGGAGAAGCAGGAATATGTACTTTTATTTGCTTTGACTTATTTGGATCTAATGAAAGAGCAGGAAGTCAGAGATGGCTTTTGTCACAAAGACCAATTTCCTTGTCAGGAAAATGCTTTTATTTTTAAAATATATATAGTGTACACACACGTGCATTCTAGTGTAGTTAACACAAAAATGCTTGGCTGCGCAACAGGTTTAAAACCTAAAAATATAAATATGAACATGAAATATAAAAGCTTCTGTAAAATAAGCTATTTTTATGGAAAAAGGACTTCTCAATCTATAAATGTAAATTAACCAGTGCAGTAATCTCTTTTTACCAAATAGCTGTGAACTGCTTAGTGAAGTCCCAGTAATCTATAATTAGATGAACTACAGTAATATTTTACAATATTTTAAAGATTTAGGGTTATGAGGTTTTTTTGTTTGGTTGTTTTTTTTAGTCATATTTTGAAAAGCTAAATCTTTGTTTAAGAAGTGAAAAACAGCTGAAATTCCTGGTAGCATACCACTTGACAGTTTGGGTCTAATTAAGTTGAAAAGAAATTTCCTGACCAATAGGAGCAGCAACATTCCTTTATGAAGTAATGGTTGTATCAGGGTTACTTAAATTCTCAGTAAAACTATAAATTGATTTTAATTTACATTGGAAGATGCAAGTTGTATAATTTGCTTCTAATCTTCGTAACATATTTCCATTTATTAACCAAAGTAACAAAAATACCCTGGTCACTGCTTATCTCCAGAGCATGGGTTCCTGTGCTTTGACTTGAAGCATACACTGTGCTCTGGCTCAGTCCCTCGTGGGGACACTGGAGACACCACAGTGTGGATGCAGGTCCTTTCTTAACAGCAGCCGAGTGTATCCCACCAATGCAGTTTTCTTCTACTTCATTCAAATCCCCTTTTGATCCAGAATGAAATCCTTTTTAGCCACTCTATGGCAGTTCTTTCAATGTGTGTACCCAAATGAGTAATGCTCTTTAGGAGCCAAGCTGTGTGGCCCAAGACTGAACCAGAGGGCCAAGGAGTCTGGAGGCCTTGTCAGCAAGGCCGCTCCTTCAACCAGGGAAATTCTACTCACAAACCATTAGGCACATGTGCTCAAAGGATGGTGTTCCTGGCAATAAGCTGATTGGCATGGCCTTGTTGGTATTAAGGCACAGTGGCAAAATGGGTGAGTCAGACCAAGCTTAGCTATGAACACAGGAATATATAGTCAGTTTTATTAGGTTAAAATTGCAGTGTGGTTGTATTATTTCTTTAGCAGCTCAGGTAGGCAAGACCTGAATTTCCAAGCTTAGTGAATAAAACTTTTTACCTTTCCAATGCATTTTTAATGGGGGAAGGAGAGCACATCCCATAGGCATCTCCACTGCTTTAAAGCTAGCCTTGCTGAACAACGCAGCACGTTCTTCTTGAGTAGTATAACAGATGCCTCTTTGCCAACTTTGAAAAGTTATATGCTTTAAAGTATTTGTATTTCACAAGGATTTATCATAGATGGATTTTTTTCTATGATTAATTACAAAATATACCAAAATTTACCATATCATTTTAAGCTCTTATTGCACAAGCTGTACAGCAAGCAAGTTTATTTTGCTTTGAGACTGTGATTTGTTAGAATTAAGAACTTCCTTACTGTACTCAAAGAAACATAGAGAATAGAGAGCCAGTTCCCCATCATACATCACTTACCAGTCCCCCTAGAACTGGTACTCCAATTGAGGTAATATGCTTTTTGTTTTAGAGCATGTATTACTGTATCTGAGAAATAAGGGGAGTGGTCCTTCATCAAATTTCATAGCTGGCTGAGTAATAACTGTGTGACAGACTCTTGTATTTCTTTCCTGTCCTCTCCTGTTTATACTTAACTGCATGAAAATTGCATTTCAACGATAAATTGACACAGCGGGATTTTTTGAATGCCATTACAGAAAGCTCCTCAGTAAGCCTGGATCACAATCAAACAATATACAGGTATATGGATTATGTGTATACTAATTTGCTAATTTGGAAGCTGAGCTTTTCATAAACTTATTGTCTGACACTGGAAAAAAAAACCAAACCAACCAACATTTGGAATGCTTGGCTCATACAGTTCTGGTAGAATCAGGTTCAAATACTTAAGCTTCATAGTTTTCCTGTTGAAAGCCCACAGTTACTGGCACTTCTGTCACACAGAGCTTTTGTTTTTGTAGCATATTCATTAGAATGAAAATTTGAAACTGAATTATGCCTTTATTCTAATATACTCCTACAGTGTCTCTTATCAGATCATAAAATGCTTACGCTTTCGCAAGGAAACCGCAGCAGTAGCTGTTCTCAGGCTGACTTGACAGCAGTGCACTAACAACAGGCAGTGCATGTATTGTAGGACTCCGTTTTGCAAATGGTCTTCTGTACATACCCAACTCGTTGCTAAAATATAAGCTAACTTAAGTCCTGATGTAAATACGTGTACGTTTCCTTATAAAAGCTTCTTGATTTAGTTTTTATCTCTTTCTCAGTTAAACCATTTGTAAATAGTGTTTAAAAAGGCACACAGTGCAGTTTGTGACAGTTTAAGCAAACAAATTTTAAATAATTGGTGGCAGTTTAACTAGGAGTGCATACAGCTAAGGCTAGGAAGAGGTTGCCTTCTCAGTAAATCTCATCTCCTCTCACCATATAGCTATCTGCTGAGCACAGCAACTTACATGAACGCTTGCTGCCTGTAGCTCCTGTTAGCTCTGTGGGCTGTATGAGTGAATTGGGTGGTGGTAGGGCAGGAGTGAGAAGCGTTGGCAAAAGCCAGCTGAATTGCTTGTAGTCAGACACCATTTTTAGACTGCATGATTGCTAACGAGCTGAACAGAGTGATATTGCAAGTACTGGTCTGGGCTGAGACTTGACCTTCATTATGGTTGGATGTTTGCCAGGAGGGGCAAGCCTGTTTCTCACATTAGGAGACAGGGTTTATTAGTTCTGAAACGGTGACAGCAGTGCTGTGATTGTACAGTTTTGGGACTTAAACTGGCTTGCATTCAGGCACCTTGTTGCACTGGCGCAGTACATGTTGGACTACTCTCTGCAGACATGCCCCATGCCCTTTAGACTTTTGAACCACGTGAATTGGTAAGCCTAGCTGTATAAGTTTAAAAACAACTTTAAAAACTTCAGTTTATGGGCTAAGCATATGTCATATAGAATCACTGAGATGTAGTACAGGGGCTACCCAGTAATGCTGTTTGAACAAAGTTGCATTTTAGAGCAGTAAAGAGTAAAAGAACTCTTTCAGACATTAACTGACACAAGCTGATAAAAGATAATTGCCTCTCTTGATGGTAAACTTTAAACTTCAGTTAGATACAGTGTTTTGATAAATTAAAAACAACATATTTAAAGAGGACAGTAACAGTAAGAAATATTTCAGATATTTGTACAGTGGGATTTTACACTAAGCTTGGTGACATATGTAATCTTTTTTCCTTGGTGGATTAGTATGCTAATTCATATTATCATTTTCAAACAACAGGTTTCAGTCATTTTTCCCTAGATATCCATTTGTTGTTACAGAAGCTTCCAGATGTTGCAGTCGTTGATGGGGTTCCCACTGTGGAAGCTGCTCCAGCAGTTTTCTTTTTGCTGTTCTGTGGTGAGACTGTTAATTTGTAAGTAGGAAAATAGAAGTGTCTTTTAAGACTTTGTCTTTGTGGGAAGTTATTCCTCATAGATTGATGTGCCTGATCATTGCCTCAAACAGTTGTTCATCAATTACCAGAAATCCTGAACCATTAGGATGAACAGACAGTTTAATAGAGCATTGGTTCACATATAAAAGAGGAAGTAGGACTTCAGTGCATGACCGCAATAGCATAAGCATTTTTTTCTTTTTTTTTTTGTAATTTTTATTTAGGGGGTTTTTGAAAGATAGCTGAAGTCTCAGGTTATTGTTAGGATGGGAGGAGAAGGAAGGATAGTAACACTGTGTGTTAAGGAAATCTCCAGTTTTCTCAAAATATTCTTTCCTCATCTTTGCCCTAAAATTGCACGTGTATCCTCTCTCCAGAGCAAAATTTCACAAATTAGTCAGGGGCTATGCTGGAGGAAAAGGTACTCACCTCCATTACACAACTCTCTGACAGAGGTTTTGTTTTTGTTTTGCTGTGGGTTGCTACTGATTTTTGTCATTACATACAATAAAGGGTCAGCAACCAGTAGCATCCCTGAGCTACAGTATGCAGGCAAAGAGCATATGAGGTATGTGCCGAGTTGACTTTCCTGAGACTGCCATGGCGTTTTGGAATATCCCTATAAGTTAGCACACACACCCTGGCATGTATTCACTTCTGCCAATCTGTGTTTTTAGTTTGTTAACAGGGGTGCAACGGCTAACAAACTGAGCTGATCACTGGCTATATGAGGATGTCTTGGTGGCATAGCACAGTATACCACACAGCCACTTGGTGAAACAAACTGAGGGAAAGAGCTGGTGGCTTCTCTGGGGATTTGCTGTCTCTTTCTTCTTTAGGATCAGACTGTCTGAGTCATCTTTTTGTTTTAGGCAACAAAGGCTGTCTACACTGACAAGAAGCACTGTGTCAGCTCAGCTGAGTCACCCTCTGTTTCCTTCCCACAGTATGCTGTCCTATCTCTTTCCCTTTATTCCTGTCTTGGCTATCATAAATCCAAGAGCTTGGAATTTTTCATAGGTGTTTACTTCAAAACCCCTGGCATAGTTCTAACCAGGGATTTTAGTTCTGAGGAGCAGTAAGGCTCAGCTGCTGCCTTTCCTCATAGCTTCCCTACCTGTTCTGAAAGCTGTATTGCAGACTTTTTCAGAAATTTGAAATCACCCTTTTCTTTGTTCCCGTCCCCTTGCTTCTTGGTCAGAAATCCATTGTGACCATAAAATAAGTGAGAGCAACGGTGCTGTGAGCCACACTTAGGTTGAAATCTCTGCTGTCAGGCATCATTCCATCATGCTTTATGCTTGATGCTGTTTGTTTCCAGACTTGCATTTGTTTTGCTTTCCTCTGCATGAAAATAGTGTTGTACACAGTCAGTAGTAGTGTGATGAAGTCATGCCAATATACGCTATGGCACTGAAAGAGAACTGGAAATGTGTAGACTTCTTCAGCATTTATAAAAATAATTTTTTATTTTTGGTATCACGCTGAAAAGTCATCCTGTGCTCACAGATTAATTCAGACATGGTGCCAGGTAAAAATGAGATCTTGATAAGGATAATGAAGCTCTGATTACTTGGGGAGGCAGACACATCTGCCATTGGAGGCCATTGAGTGCATTAGGCGAAGCTCTGGCAGGATGGCAGAGCTGTTGTGGATCCTGCTGAGGAGGAGCCTGGCCTGCCATGAGCTGGCATTATGGGCCTCCTGTGGCCTTTGGCCACAGCTGTAATAATTTGGTAATTCCTTTGCAACTCTTCCCCAAGTATTTGGCATGCATTAATTTAAAAATTTTTCAGCTGTGTTTCTGTTAGAGGTTATGGAGATTAAATCACTGACAAATTCATAATGCTCTTCTGTCACATTGTGTTCCCATCAGACATGCCAGGTAGAGTTCAATAACTTTATACTGAAACTAAACCACCACTCACCTTCCTATGTTACCTCCAAAATAGCAACGCCCTTGGCTAAAGCTCTTTATCACTTGGCTGGCACAAAGTTTTTTTCTGGAATCCTACTTAATCCAGAGCATCTATCTCCAAAACAGTCTGACTAGTATTTCTTCTTCTTTGGTATGTGTAGCAGTGCAGCCTTCAAGGAAATAATTAATTGCTATTTTGATGGGGGAAAAAAGCATCTAAAAGCTTTTAGCAAATGTTGTAAGCCTGGTTTTGGTGGTTTTTTATTTAAATAGAAGTAGTGTTGTAGCTGTGATAAGAGCAGCCCAGACTTGTGGGGAAAGGTAGTGGCTTTTCTTAGATCAGCTCATACAATTGGGAAAAGTAGATAAGCTTTTAAGCCTGATCTGAAGCAGAGCTTGCCCCCTGTGGTTTTCCAGCTACATTAGTTGGTCTAATGGAAGATGTTCCTTCTCCTGATAAACCTTATTTTCTCTCCACCTGTTGTAGATGTTTTTAAGACCAGCAACTTTGTATTCAGAGACGGAACTGATGTGTTTTGAAAGTCATAAATGAGGATGGAATAAGAGCATGAGAGGTGGCTTCTGCTTTCTAAGAAATGCTGCCCATCAAAGATATATTGAGCCATAATTCGCATTCTTCCAACTGTTTCACAGACCTTTGGTTGTAAATCTGCCACAGTGAAGTGTCACTGAAGGATCTTAAGTCTTGATTACACTTAGCAAAGCGTGCCTCTGTTGGGGTGTTTCTAGAGAACTAACTTGCACTTTGTTTTGTAAAGATGCTAAAAGAGTGGCTCAATTAATTCTATAGCCCTCTCTGAGATCTTTAGCCCAAACTTAAAACATTTGGGTTTGGAATCTTTTGTTGTAAATATGTGGAACTTGAATATGGTTTTAAAGTTTTTACCAATTGTTTTATGTTTAGAAGGTTGGACTTGTTGTTTTTTTTTAATTCACGTTTATGTTTATTATTATTGATATTTTTTTTAATTAAGATGAGATTTCTTTTTATTACCTTTCATGGTGACAGGGTAACCCCAGGTCAATTTCTATATTCCTTTTGGACACTGTTTGTCATTTTGTATTTTAGGAGGTAAGCTATTCAGAATAGTTGTAGCTTTTAAAGCTCAAATTCTAACTTTTTGAGTTCCTAACAAATGCGACATTTCAGAGATGGCCTACAGCATTTTCTGAGCTTGATGCAAGCCTGAATTTTAACAAATTTTCAATAGACTCTGTCTCATGGAACTAATGCAGTTTATCCTTCCTAGACTCAACTCAGATTCTTCTTCCATCGGGTGCCTCCCTGGGGCAGTGGTCTTCGTACTTATTTCTTTGCTACTTGTGTCCTGTAACACTGCTTCACATGAAGTAGAGTCCTGCTCTAAGCACTGTTAATGGGGTACATGATATAGTGGAGACCAAATGCAGGTAATCTGGGCGTTATGGAGGTTTGCCCGTTCCTCTGTAGGAGTGCCAGAGAGTTGAATATACTCATTCTTTGATTTTAGTGACTCTCTGGTAGACCTTGTGAATGAGCAATGATTTAATTTTCCGAATGTGTAAGTAGCATCCATTGGTTTAAGAAAGGATGTCCACAAATTTTAATAACTTCTTTTAAAGGGTTTGAATATTCTTCTTTTTTTTTTTTTTGTCTCAGAATTTGAACTCAGTTTCTCTCTTGTGTCCAGGGAGTTTTAAGTAGTTCCTTTCTAAAACAGCCTTCGTGGATAGAATGTCTTTTGTTCCAGCAGCATCTGTGTGTTCAGGCTGGACAATCCTGAGTTGCTGGCAGGTCTCGTCTCTGACAGCAAAGTATTTCCAAGTGGAAACGGGTATTTGAAAAGGAAGGTTGCTGTTTTAGGAAATGCCATTTAGACAAGTTATTCTTCAGAGTATGGGATGGTAATATACCACAATAGCAAAAGCCTTCTTTGAAGGAATTCTTGTTCTTTCCATAAATTTTGATTGTGGAAAGTTCTGTAGTGGGGCGAGAAGAAAACTCCCATAAGCCCTGTTTGTGTGTTTCTGGGCAACACAGTAAATATTCTTCATAGAATAACCTTAAGTACTGTCAAAAGCTTGTCATGTTTATGTCTGTGCTGTGTTTACTCAAGCTGCCTAGGTGAGATCACTTCTGTGCTGTGCAATGGGGACATGGGTACGTGCCCTGCTATTAGCAGCTCTCCTGCATGAAGATCAGGCTGTTCATAAAAGCCCCAGCAGCATCATGAGGTTACAGTGACAAAGCCAAAGTGCACTTTTTTAGCTCAGAGCCCTCTAACTACGTGCGCAGAGGCAGAGGGATGGTGACTAATAATCGTAAGGAGTTTCAATGAGGCAGCTGCCTGAGTGCATTCAAATGCAAGTCAGTATTTAAGGTTTAGATCACCTTTCATATCCCTTACAGAATGGCAATCCCATTCTTTTTGCTGCCATATAAACAGGTACAGATATTAATAAACAGAGAGACGTGGCTACCTGACCTACGTTGATTCTGCAGTCAAACAGAACTAAGTATCAGTAAACCCTCCTTTTTTCAGCAGTAGGAACTCAAAAGAGTGATGAGCTCAATGGAGGGATTGTTTTTGCTACATTTATTTTCATATCCTTAAGGTGGGTTGCCTGAGTTTGTCCTCCAGAGCTGGACTTTGAATGTGTTGGTACAAAATGAATAGTCACAAACATGTTTTGAATGACATACCAATGTTACCCTGCAGGATGTGAACCCGTACTTGTAAAATGCAAGGATTAACACTCATGAATACCAGAGGTACACAGTAACTAGATAAGAGTTGTGTGATGAAATCTGTTGAACGAGGCACTCCAACAGTATTAGACGAGGGCTTTTTCTTTCTCACCTACCTGAAGCTATGGGAGATGAGAGAAGTTCCTGCTAATACAACAATTTCACGCTCCAGGAGACCAGTGGAAGCAGGGGTGTGCTGACTTGCAGTAGAACTGCATTTAAAAGATTAGCTCTGTGGTCATCAGCGTTAGGGAAGTACATCTCCATCAGAATCTGAATGTTTTCTGTGGTTTTTGAAATGCAGTAGGTAAGCTGATTAGCCATCTGAATCTCCCTCGGGCTGTTGTATACTGATGTTCCTCATTTCCGCCTGGATTTGCATGGAGGCAATGTACTCACAAATATCCACAGCTTGTTTGTTTCTTAAATATGACTCCACTTCCCAGTGGAATACTGTACTCTTCCATAAACAGTACTCCAGTTGTGTTTTGTAATTATTTGTGCAATCCCTTGGAAAAAAATAAAAAGCATCAGATGATAACCATCACAGATAAGCAATCAGAATATGTTTACAGCATGTTTTGTGGCTCTGTGTTGGGCACACCTGCACTAACTCTGGCAGGCAGATGAGTGCAGGGAAGGGCAGCATAGAGAGAACCCCAGGTCCCACAAGCTTGGTTTTGCTGACTTGCACTGCTCTGCTGAAATGGTTTGCTGCTTGCAGGGCCCACTTACTGAGCACTGCTGCTCGGTGCTCTGTGTCACAAATCATTCTGTGTTCAAATCAATGGCCCAGATTTTTGCAAGGCTCTTTCATAAAGGTCTTATTGTACCCTGGAAGAGACCAAAGGAAGCAAGTGAAATGTTAGGCTGTGTTATGGGCTATGGAAAGCAAGACAAGAGGTGGTATTGTACCTTCTCACCTTGAATGCTCCTTAGCTTTGGCTGTCTTACAAAAGGCACATCAGAAATAGGCAACTTCAGTTACCAGGCTGGAGTTTGGAGTGAAGATAGTGGAGGGATTAATGGAAGAAAAGAACTAGTTGTATGTTCCAAACTTCTTATTCTAAGTAGTGATACAGAAATTGAAAGCTGTAACAACTTTTGTCTAAAGCAAAGCGATATAGGACACTTCTGAGATGAGATAAAAAAAAACAAAGCATTAAAGCCTGCTTCTCCTCTCCCACTCACTGCTCCTCCTTCTAGAAATCCCCACTTGCCTCCCCCAGTGTCAATATTTAAACTAGTTCTATTGAGGGCAAGTGGAGAAGGCAAAATCATCTGTTACATAAAAGAGGGAAAACACTGAGTTGCGTGGCATGCCTGGACAGACTCTTGCAATTTATGCCTCTTTTTGGTATCTGTTCCTGATGAGAATGGTAAATGATGAGTTTTGAGTAAGTAGCTTTAAGGGAGGGAAGGCACCAGGCGGGACATTAAATAGGTGCAACGTGGAGCCCACCTCAGCAGCTATGTATAGGGCTGCCTGTTTTATCCCCGCAGTGCACCAGGAGGCTGAGTCACATATATGTTTAAACAGTATGTACAGAGTTAGAGGGCACCATTTCTTTTGACTTCATCTTTGCAGGCTTAGGTTGTTTTTTAGTCCTTCATACAAAGGCTTTTTAAATTCCTTTGGCGCTGTTTATAAATGAATAAATTTTAATAACTAAGCCATTCACAGGCAGACAGTTTTCAGACTGCTTGTGGATGTTGCTGGATTCATTAGATCCCTTGGTGTTGCCAGCTGTCCGCTGCTTCTTGCCTCTCTGTGCCTGGGGAGTTAACTGTTGATGTAAAACGGTGTTAGCAGGTACTGCTACATCATTTATTTCTGGCCTGTAGTGTTAGACTGTGACTTTTTTTGTTTTGTTTTCTATGCTGCTAGTGAGGAAAATGGCCACAAACTGAAGCATAGGAAGTTCCACACAAATGTGTGTGGGATCTTCTTCCCAGTGCAGTGACGGAGCAGTGGCACAGCTGCACAGAGAGGTGGTGGAGTCTCCTTCTCTGGAGACGTTCCAGACCCGCCTGGACGCCTACCTGTGCAACCTGGGCTAGGGAGCTGCTGTGGCAGGGGGCTGGACTCCATGATCTCTGGAGGTCCCTTCCAGCCCCTGCAATTCTGCAAGTCCGTGAACCCATGATGTAACCAGCCAGAATTGTTCTAACCTTGGGTGAGTGTTTGTCTAAAGAGAAAAAAACAAATACAGTAGCCAGAGTGCAAGGAATAGATAGGCTGCAATTTTTGTCATGTTGAATTTGTGCTTTCCTGTTGGCTAGCAGCTCTGCTTTGTAACGAAACTTGATAGCTCAGTTTTAAGCACGGCATTTATCTTCGGGGTTTATATAGGAAAGGATTTAACTGCAGTTTGGTCACACAAATAATAGCTTGCTTTTTGTGAGGTCCTTGCCCTATCTTAAAACTTTAACTATCTGGAACTTGAATGAAGTTGCTCTGTTTAATGATCACGTAACAAACCTCATCCCCTCCCTTAACTGCTTCCAGTCTGAGGTGCATAGTTTCCATCAATTGCTGATGCAGGACATGACAACTTGTGCAGGTACTGTGAGTGCTTACAGTCCCTGTACTAAGGGAGTGGGCTGTCCCTAAGTGAGACGGGTAGAGGGGTGCTTTTCCCAAGGATTCCTTAGCACCAGACGTTCTCTCTCACTCTTCCCCACCCTTCAGTTTCATAATCTGCCTTTTGCCCTCATTGACCAGCGGATCCAGCTGTCAGGTGCTGACAAGAAGTGCAGCCTAATTTCTTCTTTGAAATGTGTATAATGCACAGGGAGTTTTCAGGCTTACCCTTCAGAGGCAAAAGGAAGTTGTGGTGTGATGCTGGCTGAAACTCAGTGTGCACTTAGTGACCTCATGCCAGTTTCAGATTCATAATAACGTGCTCAAAGCCAGGGAAATTCTGCCAGACTTTGTGTTTTCTGGGGCAGCTCAGACATTCTCACTTTCTGAGGGCTTCTGATAATGAGCCACCAACAAAATAACAACCCACTCCTGTAGCACAGGAGACCTCATGGCGATAGCAGCAACTTGTGGCACATCAGACACTAGCCCCTCAAATCTTGAAGCAAGATGAAGATTAGAGTAGTACTGGGGGTCTGATTTGCTTGTGGGCATTGAAGCTCTAGTATGTCGCTTCATCTCCTTTTACAGCTCTAGTTCTCATGTGTTGGAAGGGATGAGCTGTTCTAGTTTGAGAAGCAGTGAGGACAAGAGAGACTGAAAACCATAAAACATCAGAAAAATGTTAGCCAAATTTCTTCTTTTTTGCCTGGTTTTGATTGACCAAGCATTGCTTTACATTTCTGAGCTTGCTGGAACTTGGCTGTGCTCTGCAGAGAGAGGAGAGCCTTTATTCTCAGCATGGCACTACCAGGTAACCCCTGGTGCTCGCAGCAGTGGGGGAAAAGGTGAAAACAAAGGAAGGGATGAGGTAGGGAGGAGAGAGCTGAGAGGGAAGTCAGTTTGTGCCTGAACTGTGGTAGTGTGCAGTGCTCTGAGCTGAAAGCCCAGCTGGTCTCTGGAGGTGTTCATCCCTCTTAGTATCTTCTTCTGAACTGTCTTTTCTGTTCTGAATTCTGTGACCACATTTGCTGAACCAGGGAAGAACTTTGTGTGCAAGCCCTCCCAGTACATATGCCTTAAGGGATATATACGTAGGTCAGTATCATCTAAACATAAAATGTTCCATTATCTACATCTGATATGTATTTAATCAGGTATAACTTTCGGTCACATAAAATAGGTCACAAACCCGGAGTGTTGCCGAGATGTCTTGCAGTGAGCACTCTTCTCAGCCTGTTCTCAGCGTTTGGCTGTGCTAGGCACTTCTCAGCAATACTGAGCAAGGCAAAAGCTGGAAAATAATTTCAAAGTAAAGAACAGATGTGCTAATTCCTAGAAGAAGCGTCACAGTGAAATTAACTGAAAACCTTGGAAGCACTCCTTCTGGGCCTTTCCGCACCCACCGTAACGCTGCTCAGTAAGTGTTCAAGCTGAGGTAAGGGCAGCTAAGATGGCTTCTTCTGCTTTGGCGGGAACTGCTCCTGATAAGCACCAAGCCACAGAGGTGAAGTGTTTTTCCACCACACAACCTGAATGCTTTCCAGGGTAATGCACGAATGCAGTCGTGTAACATTGGGCGCTGTTACCAGACTGAAAATATGCTCTGTTTCTCCTGGCAGCTCACTTAAATCTTCAAATCTGTTTTGTTGACTCCATGATCCTTTCACAACACGCTGTTGGCTACAAACTCCCTGAGCAGCTGCCCACTCCCTTTGCCCCATGAGACAACTGGGAACAACAACACAGGATAAAGGCTGGTGTGCTCAGCAAGTTCACAGTAGTGTCATGCAATAGCAGAGCCTCATGTTTCTGTGAGGAGAGGAGGAAAGCTCTATTTTCAGTAAAAGAGGCTTCTATAATACATATGGGAAAAGTGCATACAGCTGTATTTCTGTAAATTCAATGGCAATCAAAACGATACGTTAAATGCTAATAACACCTTGTGGTACTGCACTATTTGGCAAAGAAAACGTGAAAAAGAAATGCAGGAGGCATTTCCTTGCCAATTTCAGGCTTCTGTTTCTCCAGCAACTCTTGATAATATCCCTGACTTTTCAATGGGCTGTGGTCCTGCCCATGCCCTAGGTGCTTAAGCTTGTCTGCAGCTGTTAACTGAGAACTGTGGGTCGGTAACTCACAGCATGAGGATGATTGCTTGAAGGTTGGCTTGGGCACCTTTGCATGCGCTACTCTTTACTGGTGAACTTTTTTCTGAAAGTTTTGAATAGTGACTTGTTTGTGGCTGTTCTTTTTTAAGAACTGCATAAATGTCAAAAAGCTGGCATGCAGAATAGCAGGGCTGTAGGATGACTGGAGCCTGCACCTTTCTGTCATTCCCATACCCAGATGCCTTCTTGACTCGCCCTCTCTTAGAGAGGGATCTTGTGATTCTTCTGTAGTCAGACCTGGACTTCTGCCATCTATCCCATACATGCTGGTTGCTTATTGCCAGGCAGGCCTGTCTGTGCTTGAGGATCGTAGCGCTCCTCTCTTGGGAAACTTGTGGCCAGTAAGACTTTCTTAAAACAAAGGATCATTTGTTGATGCATACAGCAACAATTCAGAGGCAAGAACACTGAGCCAAAAATCTAAATGTATGTTTTGTTTTATGTGAGCATCTGTCTTGTTGTAAGGCAGAGCAAGAGAAGGCAGTCATGTTGTTTATTTCACTAGCAAGTGCCCTTGCAGAGAGGTAGTTTGGTCTTAGGACCCCATAAATAGCACTGACATTACCCACATACGTCCCTGTCCTTTTGCCTCTGCTTTCCACTCCCCTCCTGGAGGATTGTATGGAGGGGGGAGAAAGGAATTTGATCACCTAGGTCTCCTGGTAGTTGGTTAGCTGTGTAGTGTATGCTGTGTGCACACACTCCAGCCTTGGGGTTCCTCACAAAGGGAGTAGAGGAACAGCACTGATCTCCTATCTCCAGTGACCAACAGAACCTGAGGGAACAACATGGGGGAGAGTCAGGTTGGGTGTTAGGAAAAGGTTCTTCACCAGAGTGTGGTCAGGCACTGAACAGGCTCCCAGGGCAGTGGCCTGGACAAAGCTCTCAGACATACTGTCTGCTAAAGGACTTAATTTAGTAGTTGGGTAGAGATAGTGATAGGAGGATGGTTGGACTAGATGATCTTATAGGTCCTTTCCAACCTTATGAACTTATGAACTATGAACTTATGAACTTATGAGTTTTGGGTGGTCCTGTGTGGAGCCAGAAGCCGGACTCATGAGTCCCTTCCAGCTTGGAACTTCCAACTCTATGATTCTAGGTGTCACACACTGACCTACTGTACACGTGATATCAAGGTGGTTAGGCTGTGCCCAGTGAGCTAAGCGTGTTCTGCACATGCTGGAGTTGCTTCTTGTGGCTTTTGTATTCCCAGAATTTGTTGAGCCACATTGTGTATGCTTGGCTGCCTGGGCTGTGCCCGTATCCCCATCCAGAAATATAGGACCTCTATCCTGTGACTTTATACTGAGTCTTTCTTTGGGAAGCTGCATGCCCCTGGCTGCTGCTTCTCTCTGTCCCTCAGAGCAGCTACTTTTAAGGAAGGTTCACAGCTGTGGAGACTTTGTCTATCAGTGTATGTGAAAATGTTTTTATTTTGAGAGAGAGAAAATGGGGAAATGGTTTTAAGTTGAGGGAGGGAAGATTTAGATTGGATGTCAAGGGGAAGTTCTTTATGATGAGTGGTGAGGTACTGGAATGAGCTGTCTGGAGAGGTTTGTTGATGCCCCAGCCCTAGAGAGGTGTTCAAGGCCACATTGGATGAGGCCCTGGGTAATCTGGTCTAGCATTAGATGGGGAGGTTGGTGGCCCTGCCTGTGGCAGGGGGGTTGGAGATTCATGATCCCTTCCAACCCAGGCCATTCTGTGAAACAGGGCAAAGTCCATCAGTCTTAACATATTTGCTACACAAGTTTATATAGGGGCTTTCTTTCTTTCCTGTTCAGGTCAGCTCAAGTGTGGTCAGACAATGAATTTTCATGGCTTGTACAAGAGCATTTTCCCATACCAGGACAGTGTGCTGCCAGAAACAACCTGAAGTCTCGAGTGGTCCTGGTATATAGCATTTTCTCCCAGTACTGTCTTGATTGCATTTCAAAAAAAGAATTAATGCAAGACAGCTATTAAGAAAATGCCTGCCTGGGTGTGTAACACTGCATCGAGCTCTTAGAGCCCTGGGAAAGAATTTAATGTAGAAAACATGGTCCTTGTATGTGAAAGAAAAGAAAGCATATAGATCATACTGCAGTATGAACTCAGGAGATGCAGGGTTTTATTTATTTATTCTCACAGAGCAGAGGATCAACCTCTTGGAAACAACATCCAGCATCAACACGGAATAGTTTTATTTTTAAAACACATCAGGTCTGATTCTAGCCCAGTTCAGCTCAGGGCTAGTTCACTGCTGGTCAGAAATTGTGGCATGACCATCAGGTGGGTGCCTGCTATACAAGAAGCTGCTGGTCTTTCATGTTTACTGTCCCAGCCCAAACTATGCCTTAGCCCAGGGACTCTCATTTGTCACAGCTGAACCTACTTTTAGTTCATGGTAGGGGGAAGCTGGGAACCTCACCTGCTGGCTGTGGACATTCTAACACAAAATGACTCTGGACAAGCTGACATCTAGCCGGGTGATCCTCAGGAGTTCTTGTTTATCCCAAACCTGATGCTGGAACTATCAGCCATTGCTAGTTCAAATTCCAGTGCAGACCCCTGGCTCTGGTTACTCTGGGAGCCCCAGGTCTTATCCCACCCAAATGATTTCTCTTGGATTCAGTTCAGTCTTATTTGTTTTAACTGTCGTGCAGTGATCCCTCACAACCTAACTTGGCCAAGCAATTCCATGTTAGCTACAGCTCTAGAAGTCAGTTTCAGGCCTGGCCAAGTTTTCATTTGCCATGTTGTCTTGATGCCTTGAAGCCCTACTAAGTTGTTACGTGCTGGCAGGTGTCGCTCCAGGGAGAAACTGAGCACATATAAATTTGTAGCTTTACTGACAAAACCTGGATGTGTTTGAATGCTATCACTTCAGATCCTGTAGAACAGATTTTTAAGCTTAAATGTCAACTACAAAAAACATCCCATCTTGAAGGATGTTGTCCCCATTTTAATACTCTTAGTAAAGTGGTGCAAGGAGGCAGTCCTGCAGGCAGCTCGCTGGCAGGCTGGGTTGTCTCGGGCACCCTGGGTGAGCTCTCTGAGCTCACGGAATGCCAGGATCTAGAGATCCTGAAGCATTGCTGTGCTAAACAGAGGCACATGTATAACAGAGCACTCATCAGTAGTGCTCCAAAGCCCTGTGTGCCCACCCTGGGACTCCTCAGAGCTGCCACTTCTGCTGGGTGCAGGGCAGGGGTGGTCCTCAGGGGGAAGCTCCCCTGGGCCCGCAGGGACCTGGAGCAATCATGGGTGGAGGTTGATGTCTTTTTTTTATTTTTTAACTGCTGTAATTAGATAAATGATGTGGGATAGTCTTCTAGGATTATGTTACTTCATTTTGCGCTGTTTTGCCAAGATAATGTTCTAAAGGAGTTGATAAATCCTATTGTATTATTGTACTTGGCTCTGTCTATTAAACAAATACAGAGACAGAATCAGTTTCGAGGAACTTAGAACCTTACAACATCACGATAGGTCAGAAGATTCTAGGAGAATACAACTTTATAGGCATGATTTTTTTTCCTAATGAAGATCTGATGGTTTTCCCAAGCCCACAAACTTAGATAAATACCACATATTATTTGGGTCACAGCTAGACCATGGAAACTGAAAACAACTGATTTTTTTTTTCTCTGAGCTGTATTAAGACATGCCTGAAAGTGTGAAGTGCAAGAAAACCACAAAACAGTTCCCCAAACTGCTCTTACCGATTTAAGGATCCCTGAATCTCTAGGAGTACTTCCCATATTCATTTAGTACTGTTTCATTTGATTTTTACCTTGCTTAAAAAATCAAACTCTAGAAAAATAGCTGAGAATCTTGAAATGCCTTAAATGGCATGACATTGTTTCATTGGATTCTGTTCATGTCACTTCTGTTTTCATGGGGAAAACACTGCATTTATTTTAAAAGAAAGAAAATTGCTTAGGTTTTGGTGGTACTGTGGATGTATGCGAGTTTAAGGGTTGGCTCAAATAATTCTAACTGTATCAAAGCATTTTCCAGCTGTTGTTCTGCTTGTTCTTCTGTGAGGGCTCTGTGGAAGTAAGTTTTTTGTCTGATGTACTCGAAACATCAGAACAGCCAGGTACGAGCCTCAGTTCCTCAGAGTTGCAAGCAGTCTTCTACATCCACACCTGAGCCCTGCATGGGCAGAGATGGCATCCAGAGAGGAGAACAATTTCTGGGTTGTATACCTGTGCGTGCTGCAGGTTTTTGTAGCAACTTCTTCACAGGTCACTGACACAGCATTTCCTGCGTGCTCACTGTAACTTCACAACCAAGCAGCTCTGGGTCGCTTTGATCGCACTCAGTTCCAATAAGCCAGGTTAATGCTTCAGTACTCCTAAAGTTCGCTGTTGATTTCTTTTTTTTCCCCACAGTTCTTGCCACGGTGTCTGATTCCTGTGAGAAGCTACTAGTAAGCCACATTTCCCCATTTTCTTTTCCATTTTCTTATGAGGCTATTTTGGGGGTCAAATGCAGTTCTAAAGAAACAGAAAACAAATTCTTATAGAGTTAATTCAGCTGGCCTCCTCTTGCTTTTAAGGGGCACATTTGCATCGTGCAAAAGGTTTTGTTTGCAGTGGAGTGCCCAGAATGATAAGGCAACTTCTGTCAATGTAGGGCAGGCGTTCCAGCAGCATCTTTGCACAAACACTGGTGAAGAACAGTCTGACAGCATTCCAAATAGTGTAGCAAATAAGGTATTGCATTACCTCCTTGTTCCTAATTGAATCAATTATAAGGACTCCGAGAGGCAGACAGTTCCCAAGGGTGAATTTTCACTCAACTGAGAAAGGATATTTGTCTATTTTCTCTCTGAGGTGAAGGACGTAAGTATCTGAGAAAGAACAAAATGGATCCCAGCCGCCGGTGTGTGAAGTGCTGTGGGTGTTGCTGTGGCTTCGTAGTCTGGGGAAGATCAGAAACCTCTCTAGGCCAAACCAGTGCTGGACAGCTATACGCTTCCTTCAAGAAAAGGAAATTTTTATAAACTACTCCTAACGCACTCTTTTACTAAAGTAAAGTGAAGAGGGTTTAAACCTCAATGTTTATTCCCTCCTGAGAGGGAATGCAGGGCGGCTGCATGCTCAGTTTCCCAGAAAGCTGCAGCCTGCTGGACGTCTCATCTCCTTGCACTCTCCATCCACTGGACAGTTACAGCGAGTTACCAAGGCCAGTTCTGAAACCAGTTAACATATACTTTCCATTTGGGAGAGAGGTGTCTAAGGGGTGAGATGTTAACCAGAGTATTTCTGTGTAGTGCTCAAGCCCTGTCAGCACACCCAGGGAAGAACCCACATTTCTAACGTGGAATATTCACAGTAAGCCACTCCTGTAGTTCAGTTGCTGTTTATCAGCATTGGAGGAGCTGTGTACATTCACCAAAAAGGGAAAGAACAATCTAGTCAGGCATTCTTTCAACCTACTAAGCTTTAATCTGCCTATTTGAGTAGTCTTAGAAACCATAAATCTGTTTTTGTCTTTGCCAAAGCATGAATAATCTTAAGATCTCAGCTTCTTGTAGCTCCGTAAATTAAACCTCATACTTCAGCTGCCTAATAACTGCAGAAGGAGAGGTTAAATTTGAACAAAGTTTGAGGGGGAGGAAAAAAAACACGTGTTGTTTAGAGATGAGAGCTGTAGGAATCATAAGCAAAGGCAGAAGATGCTAGAATAATGACTGGAATAAGCACTGAGTGACCAACCAAATAGTTCAGGGAGCAGATAAAGCCACTGGAGTTGCTGGAGCTTGGCGAGTTGAAGTCAGTCAGCTGTGAGAACAACTCAGATGTGACATCTGGGCCTTGCAGTCTTTTCCAGCTCTGAGAGAAAAGAGGCTGCATTTTTTGTTTTTGAAGGGGTGGGGGTGGCTGCAGTGGGACAGGAATTGCCTCATTTGTAATTACTCAGAAAACCTCTTGATTAGTGCCATGTTATTTGCCTGTTAGAGCTGAAGATGTTGTCGTGTAAGTAGTTTGTAAGCAGCAAGTAAGAGCTATACACAGAAAAACCACATTTCAAGGAGACATGGTTACAAGAAGAGGCAATATCATCTCTCAGTACTGTAAAACTTCTAGTCCTAGCCAGCTTTGCTAAGACCATGGGAGAGAGCACTTCCATGTGCTGCTCTGACCTAACCTCATGATGTGCCTCACATTTTCAGCCTCTTTTCCTCTCAAACAACTTGTTTTTGTCACTGCCATAAGGGTGTCAGGTGCTGTGCCATTCCTCAGAGCCGCTTCATTTTGATGCATACAGCAAGAATTTAGGCTTGGGTATACATCTATCAAATACAGTTTACCTCCCTCTCTGGACTTATGTACTGATCCTAATAATAGGGTACACTTCTTGAGGACAGACGGATCATTTTGTTAGAAATTCAAAGCATTTTTTAATATAATCTTGATGGTTTTTTCTTGACCCGTTGATGGAACGAGATATTCTATTTAATTTAAATTCTTTCATCGCTGTAATTAATGGTTTAATTGCTGCACCTCCCCGGCTGTTAACACGATAAACACTTTTGCTGTTTTAGAAATAATAAGTAAATAACAAAGGGACAGGAGAGATGAGATGCATTTGAAATTTGTTATGAAAAGGGCAGTGGCTGTGGACAGGCAGGAATGAGAGGAATCCATGGGGAAAGGTTCGGAGCAGCTGGTGTGGGGCTGCTTAGTCACGGGTGAAGCACCTGGTGACCTCATCAAGGCGCCAGCTTAGGCGGGGCTGCTCCAGCTCTCTGGCTGAAGAGATTATTGCCCCCATGCTTTCATTGCTGCTGCTCTGCTAGCAGTCGCTGTCCCCTGGGATGTTTTTCGTGGTTAATAATGCCTAACTTGTATTAGTCAAAAAAAAAAAAAAAAAGAACTGAGACAATTATAATAGTAAAACAGAAATAAACAAAACCAAAATCTCCACTATTAAATCTTGGAGGGCTTGCGTGGACTTACAGCAGTAACAGGCATTTGAGTGCTCCTGCTTGGATAGCTTTGCTATGGAAAGAATGTAAGATGCTGGCTTGCCAGTTCTTCAGTTGTCTGTTTGTGCTGAACTTTACTCTGAAAGTCACTGTCAGGCTGAATTGGTACCACTCCCAAGTGACAGAGGGTAAATGAAGACGTGTGTGTGTGCAGGGTCGGGCTTCTCAGGTTGTGATTGAGCTGTCTCCTTTTAGTTTCACTCCTGCGTTTCTTTCGCTGTGGCAATAAGGAAAGGCTGCATTTCTGATGACTTCACCTAGAGAGCACAGATGTTGAATGCCATTATTTTATGCAAACAACTTTTATGGAAGTTTTATGGAAGTTTCCCTGCTTTAGGTGTTGTTCGCTTGAGGTAACTTCATAAGCATATCTGTCATATAAAAAAATGGTGGGTTTTTTTTTTTCCTTTATGATCATTTTACTGGCTGTCTGTATTCTTGCATTGATACATGGTCAAATGTACTGAGGAATGTCTCATGAGCTCAAGCTATGTGAGCTGTCCCATAGGTCTGCCCCCACGTCCCCAGCTGCACGGGGTGCTGCACTTGTCAGTCCCCAAGCAGTCCTCGTGCCCATGTCTGGCCATGGCCTCCTAACACTGCCCACATCACACAGGGTAGCCTCGAAAGGGAAGTCCTCTCAGCATAGGGCTACATACTGATGTGCAGATCAGCACATGGCCCTATTGATTCTGTGCATTCCTTGACCTGGGAGAGTTGCAGATTGGAAACAGTCGTGTGAGCGTTGTGAGGACAAAGCAACAGCAGCAGGGCAGGGTGCTGAGATCCTGCTAAGGGGACATACCTGGGTCTGAGCAGAGCTTATGGACCCAGGCTCTATGGGAGAGCTGTTAAGAATGCTCTTATTTGTCTGTGGCAGCTGTGTGACTTCCTCTTCCCCGTTGTGCGTGCTTGTTCTGACATGTCCCTGCCTTCACCCATCCTGATGCAGAAAGCAAAGAACGTGGTAGAACTTTCTGCTGCAGAGCTGGCTGTTTGATGGGAGAAAATGTCCCTGGGACAGAGAGAAATGTGCATCTGTCAAGTCTGTGTTTGTGGACTGGCTTCCTCAGCAATGTCCAGGTAGGGCTGGCAGCCGCTGTTGGGAAACAGAAACACTCCAGACAACTGAGTGCTGCCCTTTGGATTTGTACTTTTTTTTTTCTTCCAAGGATGTTAACAGACACACTGAAGGGCATAACGCTTCATCTGACATCCAGGAAGTTTTCTTAGGGTCAGGCATCCTTCAAGTACTGCAAGGTTGCAGTGAGGTCTCCCCGGGGCAGCTTTAACGTTAGAACAGAGCAGAATCTGTGCTTTGAGCCGCAGTGGTGCTTTCAGCACCGTCCTCAGTGCTTTCTGCATTTGGCCGCAAGATTTGTACACCTGTACCCATCTGTGGAGTTTCTCAGCCTCAATTTTGCACTTAACAGAAGTGCGAAGTTCAGAGATGTGGAATTTCGTGTAGCTGTGTTGCTACATGACAGCTTGTGAGGGCTCGGGATCGGCTCTGCGGCAATGCCAATTAACTGGCAATGCCAATTGCAGGCGGAAGCCTTTCTCCCCTAAAGGTGTACCTTCAGGGCTACCCTCCTTTTTATTTTAGTTCAAAGTATGTGATGGGGAAAGGGTTTAGCGGAATTTATACCTCTTTAAATGGCAGACTGCTTTCAGAGATTACACGGGCTCCCGTTCAGACACTCATTTCTTCTTTCTGGACGGAGACCCAGCCTTGCGGGGCGGCAGCCGGCAGCCCCGGGAGTCGAGCGGAGGCACGGAGTGCTGCAGACGAAGGCCTGAGCGTTTTGCTGACGGGACTGCACAGCGTATCGCCCAGCCTGCTACCTGCGCAGGATGGCCTGCCGCTCCTCGCTTCCAAGAGAAGGGAAGGACACGCGGGGCGGGCGAGGGGCTCGTGTCGGCACGCGGGGCGGGGCGGGGTTGCCCCGCCCGGTGAGGAGGGCGGCCCGGCGGCGGCGGGCGGTGCGGCAGAGCCGAGCGGGGCTGTGCGGAGTGTGGCGAGCCCCGGCATGAGGCCGGGCAGGGCGGGCCCCCAGCAGCAGCAGCAGCAGGTACCGCGGGCGGAGGGGGGGAACGGCCGCGCTCGGAGCTGCGACGTGCCTTCGCGTTTCTCGGGATGAGCTCGTTGTAGGCATAAGCGCGCTGAGCGACAGCGTTGTTTCGGGGAAGGAATAAATGCTCCCTTAAGACGGTTTGGAGAATCCTTCGCTTCCGCGCATCGGGGCTTTTGTTCCAGCGGGCGGCTCTGAATGCTCCCACTGCCGTCTGCGCGGACTCAGCACCCGGCAGCACCGGCTGCTCGCCTTCGGCATCGCGCGGCCATAAGCGCCTCGGTCAAACTTGCTTCCTCCTGCGTCTCCCACCTTTGTTGAGGCTAATAACGTAACGAGACAGCGTCTGCGAAGCGGCGGCAGCCCGGTGTTCGCTGGGCTCCGATCCGGAGCTTTGCCGCAGGGAGCGCGCCGGCTCGCGGGCGCCGTGTGCGTGCATGTGCGGGCATGTCGCAGGAGCGCAGGACTGCAGCGCCTGGAAGGGACCTCCAGCGGTTATCGAGTCCAGCCCCCCGCCACAGCAGCTCCCTAGCCCAGGTTGCACAGGTAGGCGTCCAGGCGGGTCTGGAACGTCTCCAGAGAAGGAGACTCCACCACCTCTCTGTGCAGCTGTGCCACTGCTCCGTCACTGCTCTGTCAAGAAGTTCCCACTCATTTGTGTGGAACTTTCTATGCTTCAGTTTGTGGCCATTTCCCCATGTCCTATTGCTGAACACTGCAGGAAGGAGTCCAGCCTCATCTCTTTGCCTACCGCTCCTTAGATATTTAAAGATATGTTGTGCTGCTTGAGGGACATGGTGGCTGCAGATGCTTCAGAGCTAGATAAATGAGCAGAATAGGAAAAGGTGCTGGTTCAGTCTAGCTCCGTCTTTACAATTGAAGTAGGTGCTGCAGAATGTTTTCTTCACTGTTTGAAAGGAGTTACGGTATTTAATCTGTACTTTTTGTTTCCGGATCTGTTTATTTCCCAAACCTAGGCGGCTGTGTTGGCGCAACTGAAAGTGCCTATCAGCCTGGAGATAAGCACAGAGAGAGATCAAAAAGGCAGCTTGTCCTGAGAGGTGAGGGAAACTCCAGCTCTGCAGCCTGCCCGCAGCACAGCCCAGCTGTGGTGGTTCGTGGGTGGGAAGCAGGAGCCAGGCACGGTGAGGGCTGCCAAGTGCTGCCTTCTGCCTGAAGGGTGGCACCGGCTTCCCACGCCTTGGGATGATTCCCTGCCCCTTGGAGATGTCAGGGAGCTGCAGTGTGAGGAGAGCAGGGTGGCCTGAACATTGCGCATCCCGGTTAGCATGGAAAATTCGTGCTTGAGTGGCCATCGCCACGCTCATCCAACCAAGGTTTTAGGAGAGGTTTTGTGACAGGAGGCAGGGCCTCAGCTGCGGGGAGCCTATAGATGGGAAAGGGGGTGGGAGCTGAGAAAGCGTTTTAGGCTCAGCTGTGCAGCAGCAGCCGTGCCCGACCAAGAGCCCGGCATCTCTGCTTCTGTACTTGGAGGTGGAATCTCTGATGTCAGGTGTCTGTTCCAAAGTGATACTTTTGGAGAGGTTCAGAACCAGAGTTGATGATGTTCTGTTACCGGTGGTGTTGAGGCATGTTGTTCTTGAGGTATTAAATACACCACTTAAACATTTGCCATTCAATTTTCCACATCAGGATTTTCCTTAAATTTATTAGCAGTGCTGTTCCTGACGAGGTAGTTCAAAAACTTCCCTGAAGGTGGCCTTGATTCACAGTCCTAGGATACACAAAAGCTGTAAGTAGAGGGAATGCCTCTACTTGTAAAAGATGTAAAAGTGAGCCAGACTGGTGCAGAGAACAGTAAGAGGGAAGCATCGTGCAGCATGCAGACTTGGGTTGTTACCTCTCTATCTTCTCAGAAGAGAGGAGATGTGTATGAATCTGCATCTCCTGGCTGAGAAGGCTACGAGCAGACACGGTCCCCTGGTTAGTGTGTCAGTCTAAGACTTGAGAGAGCTTGGCTTGAGCCATCAGGCTTCCTGCAGCAGCCTTGCTGAAGACACCTTGCCTTTCTGTTTCTCTTTTTTGTTTGTTTGTTTTCTAAATAGGAGAACATGCCTTATCTCACAGGAATGCTGCACGAATAAAGTAGGAGAGATGCACAGATACGGTGGTGATGAGGGATGAGATTCAGAAATGTCAGGTATATAATGTACATGGTTCCTGTGGAAATTCAAACAGTGGCAATGCAGAGATGTGAACTGCATCACATAAGCCACCAGGGGTGGCTTTTCTCTGATTTCTGAGGTGGCCTCACAGCATTTTTATGGCCAAAGCCTCACTTCCCTCCAGAGGTGCCACTTTGGTGTGCAACCTGGAATCACATCAAAATTGCTTATGCTTTTGTAATAAGTAGAATAAATAGTGCTTGTTTGTGGCTGCTGCTCAGCCTCACTTGGTTGGGTGCTTTTTGGGCTGCATCTTCATGGGAAAAGTTGGGTGCTGTGCGCTGCCCTGGCCACGGTGTGCCTGGGAAGGGATGGCTGGGAGCAGAGCTCCTTGGGCTGAACACATTGGAAGAGCAGCTGTGAAGTATGGGAATGTGGTAAAACTAAGGGGAGAGCCTCTGGGAGTGTTGCTGCTGTGCTGCTGGTGTTGTATGGAGATGCTGGGAGCACTTGGAGGTGCCTGGTGTTTTGCAGGTGTGGGAAGAACGTGGCTGAATACTTATTCTGGGGGGGGGGAAATAGTGGAAAATGTTTTCTGAAAGGTCTGCTATAGCCTGTAGCTGGGGAATGACTGTTTTCAGAAGACCTGGGGGGAGGAGGGGGAGGCTTTCACTTCAGCCTTTCTGATGGAATTGTCACATGCAGCATAATCATTGTGGTTCGGCCTCTTTTGGGACAAAGGAGGAGCGAAATGCAGTTGTCAGGAATCAAACTTCAGGGTGTTCCTCTTGGAGTGCTGGAGCTGGCAGGTGCTGCAGCCCACCTGCTCAGTGGCATTGTGCACACAGACATCTCCTTCACTGCTGTCTGCACATGAGATATCCCTGATTCCCCGGTGCTGTGGCAGCCGGGACAAGGAGCTGTCCCTGAGCTACTGGGAGATGGCATTCTAAGAACTAAATGCCATTCCTCAGTGACAAGTGGCACTGCCAGCAGCTTAGCAAAAGCAGTTCGTGAATGTCAGGACCTTGAGGAAGAAAACTGCCTCGCAGGCCTTGCCGTCCCATGGAAAGGTGAAGAGGTCACAGTGGGAGCTGTTTGTGGTCTCCATTTATCCCAGTGGGACTGGAGAAATGAGAGCACCCGCCTGGGATCCAGTGCAGTCCAGTGGCATTTGGCAGCTCTGATGTGGATGTGCACTGATGTTTGTGAGCTTTTGGAAGCTGTTTTTTCATCTTAGGGGAAAGTTCAGGGGACAGTAACTGATTAATAACATCGCTGCTCGTGCAAATAGAAACCTCAGCTAAAGAGAGAAAAAAACGCAGCAGTAAGAGAGACAGGGATTGCTCGTTTCTAACAGCCTTTATCTACGTGGGGAAAACATAGCAAAGTTTGAAACTGGATGTGGCAGGCGGCTCTTGGGGGCTCTGTTTGCATGAAGCCTGGAAGAGCTGTGGGTGCTCTGCCGTGCCCAAAGTGCCCCAGTGCCTCACATAGGTTGTGCAGCCCCAGCCAGAGCAGGGTCAGACCGGTGCCGGCCATGGAGTGGGATGGGGCCGTGGCAGCATGCAGGGAGCGGCACCTGCCTCTGCCTGCAGCCACTTATCACAAAAAGAAAGGTGATGGAAGCACAGATCGGGTACTTTTGGCAGTTCAGGACCTCTTTGAGGTTGGGGAAAGAGCGATCTGATGAGGGTTACAGCTGTCTGGTTTCCTGACAGATGCACAGCCCTGTGCTCGTTCTGTATCAGTGGCACAACCGCACGGCGGCCGGCTGTGTACTGAACAGCGTGTCCTGGACACCATGCCAAAAATGCTGTGTGCAACTTTGCTGTGAACCAGGTTGGAGTGTGTGTGTGTATGTATATTTGTGTGTGTTTTCTGCAGCTGACAGGGCCTTTGTTGTTGGACTTCTCTGTCGCTGGAGTGGGACTGTGCACTGTAAACAAGTGCGCTACTTATAAAGCACTTGGAGGAAAATAATTTGCATTTGTACAAGCAGTACAAGTAAAAGTTCCCATGGCAGCGGACCCGAAGTACCCAAATAAGCTCTGCTCTGAATGACATATTCCTTTCTTTCTTGCAACCACAGCTAAAAGCTGTTTATAACCGAATGCTGAGATGGTGTGTTTTTCTTTTCTAGGAACTCGGCATAAGAATTCCTAGACCACTGGGACACGGACCAAGCAGATTCATCCCAGAGAAGGAGGTGCGGTGGTGTTTTCAAGTACACAGTGAACTTTATGCTTTTAAGGAATGCTCTTTTAGTAGTAACCCACACTTGGTTTCAGGACAGCTGCTGAACTGCAGAACATTTTCACTTGTGTTCACATTCAGTCCTGGTGAGATTTTGGCCACGGTTCTGATAAGCAAAAGCAGCGAGCCCTGGAATAGTTACGAAACCTCCTGTTCTGCTGTCCAGCAGTAGAGAAACCCAATGCTGTTCTGGGGAGGGAGTGTCTGTTTCCTTGTGAACGTCTGGATGCAGTTTCCTACTGGTCCTCGAGGTCCCTGCCCCTCTATTCTGGGGGTTAGTTTTTCTTGAGCCATTCCGACCATCTGTCAGACTTCAGAGTGCAGTGGCTGAGCATTTCTGGTGCTTCTCATCAGCTGGTAGGAGGATTTGGAACAAGAGGGAGAGTCGCTGATATGCTTGTGTGGTTTTCTAGGAATTCCTGAGCCTTAAGCTTCACTCTACTTCTTTCTCCCTTCTCATCCTGGCTGGCTTCTTGTTTCCTTCTCGTTTCCCTCAGTGAAGTTTTTTCTTTTCAGCTATCTCGCTGTTTTTATAGAAAGCTCAGATGAATTTGGGGCATTTGAGAAAGTGAAGGTGAGGGTTAGAAATGAGTAGTCGGTGTTGCACGAGGGAAAGCAACAAAAAGGCAGAAGTCTCCCTTTGCTGGTGGTACGAGTGCTTGGGATTTTGCATGCCTTGCCTTATGTGTGCTGGTTTGCTGCTGTGAACAGCTGTCTCCTGTAACTCCTTTCACTGGGGCTCTGGGTGCTTTGGCAATCCATTTGTTTACTGTTACAGTGTCGTGCCTGAGACAACACGGCTAATTGCTCTTTCTGTTAAATCAGACCGTTCAAGTGGGGAGCGAAGACGCCATGATGCACGCGCTGTTTGCAGAGTCTTTTGCTACGCTGGGCCGATTGGACAACGTTACCTTGGTGATGGTTTTCCACCCGCAGTATCTGGAAAGCTTTCTGAAAACTCAGCACTACCTGCTGCAGATGGACGGCCCGCTCCCCCTTCATTACCGGCACTACATCGGGATAATGGTACGCTGCAGCGCACGACAGCAAGCAGAAGCAGCCACCTTGGCAGCTCTCTGTGATCTTTTTTGCTAGCAGTTCCTACTGCCTTTTGCAGTTTCTGGTTGCTGAGGCGTTTCGTTAGAAGCTGAGGGGAAGAACAGAGTAGCTTTGTTCCTGTCTGCTGTACAAATTGTTTTGTCAGATCAGCACTTGATGTTCAGTGGGAATGCGAGGAAGAAAACAAAAATATGTTATAAAAATATAAATCGTTTATTTTTGGTTTCCTTAGTATCTCAGAAACTGGTTTTCAGGATAGCTTGTTTGTGTGCATGTTCCATCAGATGCACCTCCCTCTGACTTACTGGTCCCATCCTCTGTTTCTCAATCTCTGTTCTGAGCAAGTTGTCTGCCCGAAGTGATTTTTTCATTTTCAATCTGGCAGTGCAGCGACCTTTGCCTGCAGGAGTTATGTTAAAGATCTGGGCTGCAACTAAATTGGATGGGAAAGAGCATTACTGTGCCTCTTTTCTGTGCTGAAGAGCTGCCCTTTAGTTCTTCTCACTCGGTGTTTTTAAGCCTGCTCTTGTTTTAGCTGGTAAAGATTCATCTAGAAGCACTGTTGTTTCCTCTGCTCTGGAGGAAACTGTGCAGTATGACACTCTTACTGCAGCAGTGCAATGAGTCTGTGCTTGTACTTCTCCCTGGGTGCAGGCGTGTTGCACCTGCGGCCAGCATCATTAGAGTGTATACAAATGAGGAATATTTATGGTGTGAGAACAATCATCAAAATGGGCAGATGTGTTAATCTTTTTTTTAAACTCAACCTTTGAACACTGCAAGTCTTACTCTTGAGCAGTCTGAGGAAACGATGACTTAAGTAATTGCCATAAAGCACTGACTTACTTGGTTTTCTGTATCGCAATCATGCGTTCTCTTCTAGGCTGCAGCCAGACATCAGTGCTCTTACCTTGTTAACCTCCATGTGAATGACTTCCTGCATGTCGGCGGTGACCCTAAATGGTTGAACGGCCTGGAAAATGCACCGCAAAAACTGCAGAATTTGGGAGAACTGAACAAGATGTTGGCTCACCGACCCTGGCTTATCACCAAGGAGCATATCGAGGTAAATCTTTCAGGGAGTAAAAAACAAACGTATGCTTGTTTTTCAGTGAAGGGCAATCACAGATTTGTAGGGCTAGGAGCCAGACAGGGTGAGGGATGTTCTGTCCTCACGAGGGCTGCTGGAGCAAGCTTTCCTCCTCTGCTCTTCCCTTACCCCTAGCACAGAGGAGGCAGGTGCTGGGGCTTGCTCAGCACTGCCTGCCAGGTGCAGAGCGGGGGCAGGACAGCGGGCTTGGGGGTAGATGCACGCTCTGCCAGGAGGCCTCAAACCTCCCACACTTTCCTGCCTGAAGGGGAAGTGGGGGTTTGAAGCTTCTTGCTAAATGTGGTGCATTCCACCCACAGGGATGGGATGGAGGGAGTCCAGCCCTGGTGCCAGGTTTTAACGCAGCTGGTTTGCCAGGAGTTGCCAGGATTTTCTGAGTTTCAGGGGACCAGCAGAAGTAACATGCAACTCTTGTGGTTGCATTTTCATCAGAAGTGTGAGATTTCAGCACAGTTCAGCCTGGTTTCTGTGCAAACCAGATGGTGCTGAATGAAAACCACGTCAGTTTCAGTAGCTGTTTGGGGACTAGAGAGGGGAGAGAAGTCATCCCATGTGTGCCTTAACCCTGGGAATCTCTGTCTGGCAGGGCACCTGCGGCTGGGATGCAGAGCAAGCTAGTGACAACAGAGAGTTAGGAGGCAACTGTGGATGCTGGCAAGGAAACGCGTTGATAAATTGCACGAAGGTGGAATCATCTGAACCCTTTTTTAAAGTTGGTTCTTTTGTCTTGTGTTATTTTTAAAGCAACTTTTGAAGACAGAAGAGAACAGCTGGTCCCTGGCAGAGCTGATCCACGCTGTTGTTCTCCTGACGCACTACCACTCCCTCGCTTCCTTCACATTTGGCTGCGGAATCAGCCCAGAGATTGACTGCGAAGGCGGTCACACCTTCAGGCCACCTTCTGTCAGCAACTACTGCCTGTGTGATATCACAAATGGCTACCATGGGGTGGATGACATTCATGCCAGCCCAGCTGCAAGTATTCCGGTAAGTGTCTGACTGAACAAACAATCTCTTTCGGTAGCAGCAGTTTCTTTGAGAACTGAACGCGCCAAGGATGCCTTTCTGTGCAGTGAGAGTGGGATGGCTTAGCCTAATCTAGATGAAGAGCAACCAGTTGAAAAGAGACATTTAGGAGGTGCTGAAATGACGCTGCGGGAAGCCACCGAAGGAAGAGACAAGAGATACAATCTCTCTGTTGTCTGCTCTTTGTGTCTCGTCTGTTTGCCGAACTGAATGGCTGCTGCTGACCTCAGCCAGACTGAGATGCATGGCCTAAGCAGCCATGACCAGGAGTGCTTTTCTTTTTTCCACATGTGCAGTGGAAAGTTGGCTCTTCCTTTGAGTGCAGCGTTTGATGCCTTGAGGTGTTTGTGATGCATCACACACCAGATCTTTCACCGTTTTCTGACCCTGTGTCTAAAACAGTCCTTCCTGCCTGCGGCACTGTGCTCACTGAGCTGTGCTTGCTTCCAGTTGGTGAGGAGCATGATGTGAGAGTGGTGATAACAGGATATTTTTGGTGTGGGTTCTTTGCGTGGTGAGACTTTACTGTAATGGCGTTCAGATTTGGTCTGATGAGCTTGCTGGCTTTCTGAAGGAGCAAGCTGACTGCAAAAGGCAAAGAGGAAAGGGGGAAAATAAATAGTGTAAATTGAAGAGAACTTCATCTTGCTTTGTGCAGATGGATTTTTATAGAACCAGATATTAAATTAATGGTATATCATGGTGGTGACAAAACAACTCCTGTGAAATAAGATTATATACCACTAGCTGCCTTTCAGACTTTGCTTATGCACTTACACTCACTCTTACCGTTCCCCTCAATGTTTTCTTCAGTATGTGAGCAGCTGGGAAAAAAAGTAACAGTTGGGCAGTAAATTGTGGTTACTTCCTCTACCAGACTTTCTGTTACAGACCCTTGTTTTTCAGTTGTTAAGCATTTTAGATTAAGTAAGAGAATTCACTTTCAGTACAACCGCTTGTTTCAAAAAGCTTCAACTCTTAAAATCTACTAAAAATACCAGGGATCTTTCTGAGAAAAGACGATGACTAAATGTGAGCTCTTAGGTCAGTACAGATTTCTTTCAAGAGCTGTTTTCCTAGAACAATCAGTTTTTGGAGATGTAAATGAAGGACACAACTGTTGCAATTTTCTGGCTTGATTATTTCTGCCTTACTCATCAGTTGGTGTTACGCAGAGGAATGAAATGTTTGTGTCACCTTTTTAAGACTGCAGAGTCTGTCTGTGAAGTTGAAGCTCTTATGGAGAAAATGAAGCAGCTGCAGGAGTGCAGAGACGAAGAGGAAGCCAGCCAGGAGGAGATGGCTACGCGTTTTGAAAGAGAGAAGAGAGAAAGCATGTTCGTATGTTCTTCAGGTAGTGCAGATGTAGTGTGTATATGTTTATACTGTTCCAACTTGCTTGAAGACATACATGGCATTGCAGGAGGAAAGCGTTAGATGTCACACACGCCACGCCATTACTTTGAAGGGGTTGAGACTGGGAGTGCTTTGCTTTCTTCTGGAAATGCTTAGGAAAAAAATAAAAAGCAAAGTAGTGCCAGGATTGAAGCGATGTACATAACAGAGGAAAAGATGCTTGCCTGCAAGAATCTGGCTGTTTTTTGAGGAGCCTCCTCTAAAAAACATAGTTGCAGTCAGTCATGCTAAGCCACACCAAAGATTTTTAATATCTGGGAAGCCCAGTGAAACTGTGTATTTATTTTTCCAAATAGAAAAAATCCCATTCTTCTCTAGTAGTTCCAATTCCAGTGAGTTGTTACTAAAATAGCACGATATTCTGTTTGAAATTAACAGAAGATGAAGAATCAGCACCAACACGAGATGTGTCTCGTCACTTTGAGGACACCAGCTATGGTTACAAAGACTTCTCCAGACACGGGATGCACGTGCCCACCTTTCGAGCTCAGGTAAGCAGGATGGAGCTGCTCACACGACACTTCAAGTGCTCTCTGTTTGCTGTGCCAGATACCAGACCCAGACATTGCTGTGCAGTAGTTTACAGTCCCGGGGGTGAGAAGACGTGAATGAACAAAAGCCCTACAGTTATCTGCCCTGAGAAAAATGACTTTAAAGCACCAGACCTTCACAAGTTCATGTCTGCATTTGTTCTTGTTCTAAGGATTACTCTTGGGAAGACCATGGCTATTCCTTGGTTAATCGCCTTTACCCGGATGTGGGACAGCTACTTGATGAGAAGTTTCACATCGCTTATAATCTGACTTACAACACAATGGCCATGCACAAAGATGTGGATACCTCAATGCTAAGACGAGCTATTTGGAACTATATTCACTGTATGTTTGGGATAAGGTCAGTTGTATTCCTTTGTCAGATTTGCCAACATTGGCTTTTATTTATTTATTTATTTACTGAAGCAGAACTCTTATTAAGCAAACGTGCGTGGTAATTGACTTTTCTCACAGGGAGCTACAAAAAAATGCAAGTGAAATAACTGCTTCTTGAAAATGAAAGTGTGTTTCTTTCAATTCTGAACAGATACGATGATTATGACTACGGTGAAATTAATCAGTTGTTGGACCGCAGCTTTAAAGTTTATATCAAGACTGTGGTTTGCACTCCTGAAAAGACCACAAAAAGAATGTATGATAGCTTCTGGAGGCAGTTTGAACACTCTGAGAAGGTACAGCGTGTGTGTTGAGAAGGGCAGGGGTGGGAGATGTGTTTGCCCTGTTAACAGCACACCTACCCCAGCCAGCGTTTGGCCGACACCGGCGCTGGGCTTCTGCTTGTGTTCAGCAAATAGTACCCGACTGAAATAATCTTTTGTACTGAACGTTTGCTAGGTAACAGCTTACCTCCTTGTGAAAATAGTTGGATACCCAGTTATAATATAGGGGTACTATAAACGATGATTTAAGGGTAGAAGTAAAATAGTACATATGGTTGTTCGTGGGGTTTTTTTGTTAGACTTACAAGCTTTCAAGCACATAAACCCTTCTTTAAAGCCCCAAACTTTACATCTCATGGGCTGGGCATGTATGTATGCCTGAATGCTCTCAGCAGCCTTTCTCACCATCATTTCGGAAGCAGTGCCAGGCACAGCTTGAAGAACAAACTTTCAGCCAAACGTTTCTCACTCCCTCATCACTGCATGGTTCCTGATCTCCCCTCCACAGAAGTGCAGTACTTGCACTGAGAGACGGGCTCTCTGTGGTAGCTGCCCAGAGCTTCGCCCTCAGCACAGGCAGTAGTTGTATGGCATGTTAAGATTTCCCCTGTGCTTCACTGCTGCTTCCCACCCCCCACCATTGTCCAGGTGATAACTACCTGTGTGTAATTAGCTGTGTGTTTCTCTCTCTGTCCCACAGGGGCAAACGACCTTACCACCTCTTCCTTTGCTAACAACCCCCTCCGCTCCACAGGTACCAACCACCCTTTTGCCTTCAACTAATTAACTAAATGGAGCTACACTTCCGTTAATTGTTTCCCAGCTGCACATAGTCAGCTACTGCTGAAGGGCTTCTGTGCTTGAAAGCTTGTCTGGTTTTCTCCCAGCTGAAGCAGTTGGCCTCCTACAGGTTACCCACCTCTTCTTACCAACCTGGCCCTACTTGAACGCCCCCGTACCCCACTGCTCCGTTGTGCTGCAGCGGCGGAGCACCTCCTAAATCTTTCCTCCTGCAGCAAGCTTTACTGATAGAACTAATTTAGTTTTCTGGGTAGCTGAAGCACGCAAAGCTCTCCCCCCTGCTAAGGCAAAAGCTAATCTGAAAACCACAGCCCCACAGACTTCCTCTTACTGAAGTACATTTCTGTGAGTGCTTTGTACAGAAGAGTGACTTCTTTTCCTTCTGAAAGGTCCATGTAAATTTGCTTCTGGTAGAAGCTCGGATGCAAGCCGAACTACTTTATGCTCTGAGAGCTATTACTCGCTATATGACCTGATGTCTCCGGCTGCCTGTCGACGCTGGAATGTTCTGCAGCTGCAGTACGGCAGAGGAAGATACGAAGCCTCAGGACCAATGGTAGCTATAAATTAAGATGCCCGTTGTGCCATAACTCCCTTAGTTTCAGCTCTTTCCACGTTTGGACAGCGGACGCTTGGCAGTTGAAAAGGCGGGGCTGTGCTGAAGTGCTGCCCGCTGCGGGTGGCTCGGCTTCAGCCAGCACGGGGCGCCCTATGGACTTGTGGCAACAGCACAGACGATAGCTGTGTAGATCTTGTAAGGCAAACACAACAGGAGTTGGAGCGTGAAAAGAAGTGGGACTTGATGACATTTGCTTTCCCTACGAGAATAATTTTAGAAAATCTCGATGCTGCTATTTGTGCTGGCAGAGCAAACGGAGAGGCTGTTCCAGCTGAGCTCAAAGTGAAAGCGAGCACTGCTATTGTCTGAGCCTTTATCGTGTGTGGTTTCCAAAAAGCCTTGTTATTCAGATTTATTTTTAATCACAACTAAACCTCCTCTGTCCACACTGATGATTTGAAAGGTAGCAGTCGATTTTCTCAAATAGTTTAGCCTTAAGATGCTGTAGGACATTCGTTCAGCATTACTGGGTGAGCTCCAAAGTGCAATGGTCTTCCTATGGAAAGAAGAGGACGTGGTCCTTAGAGCTTTGTACGGCCCCGGGCCGAGCTGAGCCCTGCTCGGGGGCTGCGACGAGGGATGGAATGTAGCTCCAGGCTGCCAAACAGCCCTACCGTGTCACGTGTCTTACTGATTTTTTGCCGTTGCTTAAATAACTAGGCTAAAAACCATCTATTTTTAGTAAATCAAAACACAATTAAAATGCTGACATTTAATATACGGTGGTTTCGGAGAACGCATGAATACTTTTGTATGAGTGTGAATTGCTTTTTAAATATGTCAGTATTATTGGTCTTTTTTCAATAAAGATAACAACTTTTTCTCCTGGTGTTTTTGTGTGGTTTAGCTTTGCGTCTGTGCTCTTGTTTACACACTCACTCTGGTACAAACTGGTTTCAAATGCTTGAAACAGTAACTGAGCAAAGGTACTGAAAGTGACAAACCCTGACTTTTCCAGCAGTCTAAACCGAAGGAATGGAGTTCCTCACTACATGAGGAAGAGCTGTCATCAATCAGCCTGCCAGCCTCCCTCAGTCTTTCCCTTAGTCCACCACCTGCTATTCAGGTGTGTGGGGCTTTCTGTTTCCTCACAGGTTTATCTCACAGCTGGACAATGTGTCCAGAAGGGTGCTGTGAGAGAGGGTTTCCGAGGCCTTGCTGTGAGCTGCAGAGCTGTGACAAACTGCTTTGGACACAGCCAGCTGTGACAGGGTCCTACTAACCTCACACGCTGAAACTCAGTAAGGCAGGAAATAAGTGGAGCTACCCAGCCCCACCAGTAGAACCGAGCTAGCTCAAACTGGTTTCTGCTACTGCAGGACATTCTGACAAGTTTTAGGCTTGTAGTCCAAGAAGCTGAAACATCTAAAATGATCTAGGGGAGAAAGATTAATAAACTGTCAAAAATTGTGACTAACAGGAAGCATCTGCTATTTCCTCTTAACTAAAAAGACAGGATTTCTAATGTTCCAAAAACAGAGCAAAACTTTCCTGTCTAAAAATCAAGCCATGCCTAAAGACGTACCAAAAAAAAGTGTCTTCCCAATTTGGAAATTGATTTTCTGTGGCATCTGGTGCTCTTGGTGCTCAATTATTGGCTCAGAGGTAAACATGCAGACTTCCACAAAGCCTCACCTGTCCATGTCCAGCATGAAATCTCCAGCCACGAGCTGGCAGATGTGGGCACCCTCTTCCTTTTCAAAGAGTCAACAGTGTGTGCGAAGGGCTTCCTCCTGACACATCTGCAGTGTGCTTACACCAATCCTAACTACACGCAGAGCTGCTTACCTGAGAGTAAGGGTCCAAAAACATTTGGCTTTTCCCACAAATGGTGTTAAGGCATTTGAGGTCCTAAGAGGAAGAGCAGCAGGGCTGTTAAGATAAGCAGCATCTTTATAGACATGTAAATGTTGAAGGTGCCAGTGCCAGTCACACTCCAGGAAAGTAGCAGTTGGCTCCCAGTGCACGGAGCAGAAGCTGTGTGTGATGCTGCGGGGGGAGGGTGAGGAAGAAGCCACCACGCCACCACTGCAAATGCTAATGTGTGAGTGGCTGCTGCAGGCTGTCAGCCCTGAGCAGCTCCTGCAGAGCTTCAGCACATGGCCACGCAGTGCAGCAGCTTCTGTGCACGCAGAGAAAAATACGTCAGCGCTCCCCATGCACCGTGGGGGAGTAGTGGAGGCAGCTCGACTCACTCCAAAAGATGTAGGTGGGGGAACCTGTCCAAAAGGCCACGGAAGGAAACGGTGTGGCTGTGGCCTTGCTCCCAGGACAGCATGAGCACACCCAGTGTGCACTAGCAGGAGGGGCAGGAGCTAAAGGCTGGTGGCTTCGTGGGCCCCATTAGGCACTAGTAAAACAAAAACACCATTTTCTTATCAATCATTTCCACTTACTTACAGGAGCGTGACAGACCATCTGCCTATGGGCATTTCACAGTTCTCCCCAGCAGCCCCTGGCTTTACATCTTCATAGTTTCAGTTCAAAATTTTGCACGTGTGCTTGAGAACACGCTCTCCCAAGGCAGAAAAGAAAATAACAGTGCAAGAGGTTCTGTGCTCGGTCTCTAAATAGAAACGTCTCCTGAAATCACAACAGAACTCCTGCATTTGTCATAAACAGAATGACATAGAAAATGCTATAAGAATACAGCCAAAATTCAGCATTTTGTGGCTTAAAATTATTAAGAGCTTTGCTCAGATAAAGACACAGACCTGAGAGGCTCCACAGGTGCTCCAAGGCCTCAGCTGTCCTCTCTGCCCTCCCCAGCATTCCTATGTGTGCCTCCTCCTGGGACTGTCACAGCACAAACCCATCTTCTCTCTGCAGTTTGGGACATCCCATTCTGCTGCACTCCAGGACTCTGCTGTTCACTGTTCAGTTGCTTGAGTTACTGAAATAACTTGCGTTTACTGAAACAACTAACATTTTCTTTGAACTCATTTTAATTGCCTACATTACTGCCATCGCAAGGGCTTTGAGCAAGAACTCTGATTCAGGCTGCCTTCTGATGGACTGATTTCTCAGTGCTGATCAGAGCTCCTGACAGGACTTAGCCACGAGGTCTGTTTGCTGCATCCCCACCCTGCACCACGCAGCATGGTGTTCTGCCTTCTGCCTTGATGCGAATGCCAAGAACAAATGCCTCCAGCACTCTCTTACCCATCGTGCCTTCTTTCATGCGCCTCAAAACCATATCCGCTCTTTTGGCCAAGGAGCAAACGGGGCATTGAAACTGTTTATCTCCCCTCTCAACTGAAACTGAAATGGCAAAAGAACAATAATAAGGAATAACAACAGATCTTTTGGGGTTCAGCAGAACTGCTGTCAGAGCCAAACCATACTAAGCAGCTCTTCTGCAGACTGCAGCAATGAAGGCTGCCACGCACTACCAATAAACAGGCCAAGAGCAACCAGAAGGAATGGGAACTATGTAGGGGGCTGCCCTGGTTTTGCCCCATTCACGGAGACGTGAGCCTGGAGGACACAGCCAGAAGCACTGGCACACACAGCTCCTGGGAACTTAAGAACAGCTCAAGGAAGCACACACCAGACCAGCTGAAATCTTATGTTGGATGCCTGGGTGCTGGTATTGATCCAGAACAGCTCCTTACCTGCACAGTCAGCCTACATCCCAACCACTGCAGGAGCTGGGACACCCCAACCACACAGCATCAGGTAAACAAAGAGGGATCTCCAAAGAGCAACTTTCCTTCTATGAGAGCCTTCAGTGTGAAGAGTGAATCCTGTGATGCACCACTCCAGTATGCCCACCCTAGCACTTGGGTTATTCTGTTGCAGAATTCCACGTACAGTAAAAGCATGTCCAAGTCTTCAGGTAAGAGATGGCTTCTGACATGCAATATTCTTTTATGGCACGCAGGATCTGGGTACCCACTAATAATTCACCTTTTAAAACGAGAAGTTCAACAAAGTCTTCTTCCATTTTGCCAGACAGGAAAAATCTTATTAAATGGGCTCTTCAGAAACTGAAATATATTCTAAAATGTAATTCCACATGCAAAAATTTCAGACGAGCTCGCTCAAAAGATAGTATACCTTATATAAGTGCTAGGCTTTACCAGCTTTCTAAACATTCACTTCCTGTACTGTCCAACACATTTACCAATGGCAATGTATACTGGGAAAATATAACTGTACAATCTACATTGCAAAAAAAAAAAAAAAATAGCCCCAAAGTGATTAAAGTGCAGTAATAGTTGCAGTGGGAACAGAGGAGCGATGGGTCCGAATTCTGTCAAGAAGCTTTTCTGCCACAGGTTTGAACTCTGTTTCCCAGTACAGTTTGTGGTGGTCCCCTCTGTTGAGGCCGTTATCCAGTGCTAGCTCTTCATCTGTAACCAAGGAAAACATTGTTGGTTTTGAGTAAATACTCACCCAATGATGTATTTGATGACCACAGCACACACAACTTATCAGCTGTCTACGCTCATGGCTTCAAACCAACTCTATACTTAAGAAAAAAGGAAGCATCACTGTCTGAAGGACATAGCTTCACTTGGAAATAAAGGATGCTGATGTCAGAAGCATGGTCAAAAGAACATAGCAGGTTATAGTCTTTATGCTACAGCTCAGCTGTGGCTCTGAGCTGTAACAATCAGCCTGGAAACCACATCAGTTTTAGCGTTACCCAAAGTAATTTTGCTAATGTCGGTAATCCTATTCATCTAACTATGGCTCTTCCTTTTTTCTGTGGCACTGATTTCTTTGCCAATCTGGTTTCTGAAGACTTTATCAAGCTATGTCCACTCTTGCATTTAAAGCACACCAGTCAATATATTACTGACGGCCTATATAATTGTATATTATAATTATAATTGGGCGGTCTTAACAGGGACAAGTGATGTTAGGAATGGAAGGAAGACATCGTAGGTTCCTCCCCCTCTGTTTTGCCTGAATGTGGCAAAATAACAAACCCTTACAGACAAAAAGAAGTCAGGCTGCAGCCAGTAGCATACTCCTGTATCAGGGATCTATAAACACAACTGATAACGCTGAACGAACGTTTCTATCCAAGAGTTTAGCATGGTCTAAGAGGCCACAAATGGGCCAAAAATGAAGGTGCAAGCCTCCAACTAACGGGCAGCATGATGCATCTTTGTCCTAGACTACGAGAGCAGCAGATTCACAATCTGTTAAACAGTAAGCTTGAGGAGAGCCTACTGACTCTCCCAGCAGTAAAAGACAGCTGAGAGCTGGAAAGAAACTTTGGTTACCCACACTGAGTCAAGACTTAAACAGCAACAGTTCACAATTAAAAGAATGACCTGCTGGCGCAGAGCACATACCCTGAGTTGCAATAGCTATAAGAAACTGTTACTAGTGGATGGAGATGGCTCCATTTCACAGGAAGTTACCATAACAGCAAACAACATCCCATTTCCAAGCCACTACGCTGTTTCTCAGTTATAAGAATTAAAGAGATGCTGATGGTGATGTTAAGTCTAACATGGCAGTCGCTCTACACAGAAGGAAGATGCCACTTAAAAGACTTCACGTAAAAAAAGAAAGAAGAAAACAGAAAACATCATTTCAAGAAAGAAAACATCACATCTCTGCAAGAAGAAACCCTGTAATCAGAGATGAAATCCAGCCTTAGACATCAGATTTATATTTGGTGGAACCGAGAGATGATTTAAGCTGGACAGGCTCTTTGGAGGACGCCTGGGCCAAGCCTGATCTAGTTACTGCTGAGTTTGGAGCATCTCCAAGAATGGAATCTCTGCAGCCTTTATGAGCAACCTGTTCCTCTGCTTGGCCCCTGTCAGAGTAGAACATTTTTTTTAAAGTAATATTTAATTGAATTTTTTTCTTACTGCAATTCGTGCCCATTGGCTCCCAGCATATGCAAAATGAACCTCAGCAGCCAAGCAGTGAGAGATCCTGAGGAGAAAGATAAGGGATTCTGGGTTTTCTTCCCGGGCAGAATTGCCTTGCCTACTCCTGAAATGACTTCCTGCCCAGAAGGTGATTCTGTCTTTACAGGTCTGAAATGTGGAATCACTGAGATCAGCCTACAGCAACAAGGGGCTGAACCATTCCAAAGAAGAAGTGTTAAAACAAAACAGAAAATTTCTCACAACTAAACACGAGCAATGCTGGAGATCAGCGAGGACCAGTGTTCATCACGTGAGCGCTGCATCTTCAGATAATAGAAGTTTCCCACGACCCTCCTCAAAACAAGCAAAATTGGGTACTGGCCAAACTGCACATGAACTGGCTGCACGCCCAGGAAAAGGACATGCATACTGGGTCCACATGCTACAGGAAAGATGAAAAATAGTGTACAGACTCTGGTTTGCAAGGGTTCCCTTGCAAATCAGGATGGGGGCCAGGAGCCCTGGCCTTGTAAGAATTCACAGGTACTAAGACTCCAAAATAACCTCCTGGAATTGAAAGGGGAGGTACAAGTGAGCAGAATAAATGTCTGTAAAAAGAGAGGGAGAAAGGAGACTTCAATGAATGATCAGACAGAAGGATGTTCTCAGGATGGAGACTCATTTCCACTGCTAATCCTGAGGGAGTGAGGCAAGGCAAAGCTACTGTGCGGGGCCAGGAAATGCCAACTGCAAGGAGCTCTGAGACAAAACACACAAGATCTGAGGTGCAGCTGAGAGAAGCAGATGACAGCGTTATCGGAAAACAGTGCTGCTGCAGCTCAGGCTTCTGGGAATAGGCAGGGAAAAAAGAAAAGTGATGCCTTTGCTCCACTTTCTTGGTCCCCACATTTTTTCATGCTATTTCCACTCCCCTTTGGCTCACTCGTATCTCCTGTCATCTTGTTCCAGGTATGGAAAAGAAAAATAAAGAGGAAGAGGTCAAGCACAGCAGGTGAACAGAGGTATCTGCTTTGCCATGCGGTACTTGTTCAGTTTCCTGAGGGTGTGCCAATGCTGAAGTACAGTCCACTGTCTGTCAGAAGCTGCCTCCTGCTTCCTGAGTGATAGAATCAGCACGATGACAGTTCAAGGCTCTCACTGGATACAATGGGAGGAGGAAGATGTAGGACAATAGTTACCAGATGCTATTACTAAAAATTTGTTAGCTCTTAACACACAGAGGAACCAGATCCAATGATGAGATTTATTTTTTTTCCTACAGCTACTCTTCTGACCGCAGCTGAAAAAAAGAGCAGCCTTCTTGATTTACTTCTCACCTATCTGTAATTAATTGCTGCTACATGCTGTAACTAGAATGACAATTGTACACGAGCATCCAGTTCCTGAAAGCTGCACTAGTTAATGAGTGCCAACTGCTATGCAGCCTGCACTCCGCAGTCAAATCTATTGCTGGAATAAGCAGCATTAAATGCAGAGGAAGAAATATTTCAGAATTATCCAAAACAAAGATATATTTCACTGCTTCATGCTAGAAGATTTAACTATGATCGTGGCTGTAAAGTTTGCAGTTCTGCTGCAGAACGTTATATTCTGCACTTGTGATCTTGAGGTACTCAGTATTTTTAGGTAAATGGATGGAATTGTTGCCTATATTAAGATATGCCATAGATATTACCAGCAAGGGATCCAATGACAGCAATGGCTTATTAAAGTGAACTACAGTAATCTTGCTCTAACTGGAAAAAAAAATCCTCACAGAACCACCCACTTTTCTGACTGTCTAAAACAAAATAGATCATGGGGACCTCGCTTTGTATCTGGACTTCACATGCCTTCTCCACAGCAAGCATAATCCTTTACTACACTCCTCCATAAAACCAGACCAAATTAGTTAAGGCCTGCTTCAATTTCCTCTACGTTTTAAAGGTTTTTTAAAAGGTAATTTCAAAAGACCCACTTACAATAAAAACACAGCCAAAGCAGTGCTCAGAAAGTAAAGATGGAAAAATGAAAGTATTAAACTGTAAAATCTGAAGCAAAAAAAATGTGCAGATGCAAAGATTTGACTAGGTAAATAAGTTAAGGCCTCAACATTCACTTGCAGGCACCTTCCAGCATTTGTATTTGTGGAGAAGGAGCACAACCTCCCCAGCTTAGTGGGGAGAAAAGAGATGCTGCCAGGATCATAAAATCACAGGGGTTGTAAAGGGACCTCAAGAGATCATTGAGTTCAACCCTCCTGCCAAAGCAGGTTCCCTACACCAGGATGTTATCCTTGCACTTAAGGAGATCATGGTGAGAAAAGCAGGGTAGTAAGGGACCTTTGTCACTCAGCTCTGCCTCTGAAGGGACAGCCACGTTCCAGACAGCCCAGCACGTGCAGTGCAGCAGCACTGAGCTGCTTCTGTACAGAGCCGTGATTATCTTTGAGGTCAGAAGGGCCCATATCCAGAGAAAAATATGCTTTGTGCTGAAAGCCTACAGGATAGTTGGCTCAAGCAGGTCCAAAGGCAGCTGGTGGTGAAAAAACATGAGTGGCAAGCCAACTAGACAGGTTAAAGAGGAGAGTGGCGTAGCCAACTCCATCTTGGCAATCTGCAATATCTCAGGGAATGTGCTGTGTGCCAATAAACCACTGTGCTGCTTCACAGCCTATACTGGCCAACCCACTTAGAGACTCATAACAGACTTCCTATCCAAACAATACCACTTTGATTTTGCTCCTTCTATTTCTCTTATTAAGGAAAAGAGATCGACACAATGTGAGTCTTACCTAAGAATGATGTAAGCAGCACCAGCAACGTGTCAGTATCTTCTCCAAAGCACGAGGCCGCACTTGTGATGTTTTCACTGTAGTTCCACAGGGTTTTGCATACCAAACAAGCCAGCTGCATGTCTGCTGGCCCAAAGTCTCGTAAGCAGTCAACTAACCTGTCAGCATCAAACAAAAGCAGTGTTTTTCCTCCATGTGGTTTTCTCCTGAGCCCTTTAAAATCTAGGCAGTCTAGAACCGTGTGCAGATTCTATGAGAGGTTGCACGAAAATTCTACATTAATAAACTTCTGATGCTACTCTCTTCTTTTTCACTTAGTATAATACCCTAAGGATGCAAACTCAAAGGACGTGCCTTGTACATAGGTGCATATGCCTACCTGAATGTGTCCACATCACATAACTTGTTAACCCAATTGAACAATTTCAATCATATATGTCACAAATCAAATGAAAGATGCTCAGTTCCAACTGATTTCACGGCAATATGTGATCATTCCAGATCCGTAGCTCCCACTACAGCCAAGGCTGCAATGCAAGCCAGCCTTACCAGGCACCAAGAATTCAGCTGGGAAGATGATGTGGAAGCAGAAAAATCTTCTGTCAAAGCTTACATCAGAAGATCTAATCAGAAGACATCCAAAGCAATTTGATGTTTCCATGGCCCTCAGAATTACCCCTTAGATTCAGTGAAGTCTGGCTGAAGTTTGCAGATCTCATCCCTTCCTGTATTTTCTTAGCCTGCATTCCCAATGGACTCCTCTCAGAAATGCCAGTTTTATTAAAAGGACCATTAAGTTCTTGGCCTTTCTTCTAGTCTCACCTCCTCACAGACAACAAATGCATGCTAGGTCACACAAGGCACTGAAATTAAGCTATAACTTTTCTGCTTGCACCAGTTTACATACAGTACCTGTCCAGAGTTCTCATTTCCAAACAGCACAGTTCACGAGTCCTGGGGCAGCAGAAACAAATGCTGTTTTTCACCTGCTGTCCCTAGCGAGCTCTCTAATAGTAGCCCTTCATTGATGTGCTCTTCCTCAGCCTTGTGATGCCCTCTCTTTCTCTCACTTCCCTGCTTCACTGTGAGCTTTATAATCCAGTAATTAGGAAAGAAACCACAGGATACCTAGCACTTTCAAATATGGCTGAAAGCACCAGTAACTGAAAAGCAACTCTAAATGAGGCTGGCAGGAATCTGATAAAAACCCAAAAGATTGTGCTCTAATTTTTTGAAGTTTATCACTCTGATGAGACCAATTCCTTGTTTTATTAGGGACACTATATATAGGTACAATAACCTAATTACCAAAAATCCATAGAGCTGATGTTCTTCAGGAGGTCATCCTGACTACATAACCACTTGCATATTTTCTATATTCATTCCATATTGTTGGCTTTTCCTTCCCGCTTCACAAACTTTCAGGCAGATCTGTATTCTATGTAATTCCATGTAACAGAAATTCTACTAATTCCATTCTATATAATATTCAATGTAATAGATAATTTCTCACATTTATTCTTCAGTCAACCTGTAACTTATTTTTATTCCTGCTTTTCAGCTTTTTCAAATTTTGAAAGTTAACCAGAACACGGGAAGGAAAGATAAGCAGACAAAAAGTCCTGTTTACACTGTATAAAATAAGTAATTATGTGATGTATGAACAGGAAAGCATTTCAAAGTTTGGCATATTGTTTCATAAATGTGGGTTGTATCAATTGCTTTACAAGTGTAAGAACAAGATCTTTCATGTTGCTCCAATTAAGCTATTATCAAAAACATCAAAGTCACAAGTGTTGCATCCACAGTGGTTTTTCAGGATCTCTTCACTTAACAGTAAAAGTGCCTTAACACTGAACTCTCAGAGAGAGGAGACACAGGAGCTCTGTTACACTGAGCATGGGTACCTCAGGCTGTTCTCCCTGCAGCACTAAGTAGTTAGCAAAATTACAAGAGACCATGGGGAGGACCCTATTTCTGTCACAGATACACATTAAAGGCATCTATTAATTGTACATTTAACTCACATAGGATTCAGGTAGGTTAAGCAAGTGGCTACTGTAGGGCCATGCCTTGATTATTGTGTTGTACGCCCCTGTATATATCAGGAGGATCTTCAGAAGACTATTCTACAATCCTTGGCGTTGTAGCTGGCTAAACCATCCTAATGCTCTTGCAAAAAAAAAAAAAAAAACATACTGAAGAATACAAAAGATTCTTTCTTTGCGATCGTTAGATCCCTAATGGTCTGCAACCTTACAACAAGTTATTGGTTCCAATAAAAAAGAATCTGATTAAAGATTTTTGGCCAAACTACTGGAACGTGTATTTTGGTAAAATATAATCAGGAACTTACTTCCCAATTCCTCCTTCTTCCATCAGAAGAGATCGTTTGTCCTTATCTACTGTGAGATTGAGCAAGACACCACAGGCAGAAAAACAGATGTCTTGATTCTTGGCATCAAGTAAAGCAATCACAAACTTGTGTACTGGGTTGTAAAGAAGAAAACAGTATTACTGAGAAGACAGATTATCATGCAAGTGCCAGTGCAATCTACTTACTAAACATGCACACCCAGAAAACAGTCAAATGCAGGCTATCCAACCCAAAGTTGTAACCCTGTAGCATACTAATGTGAAGTTACTACATTTGGCTTATGAAGCAGATGAAAAGTCATTACTACAAGCTGAACACCAGCTTCTTCAACACAACGCCTACAAAAATGTACATCAGTACCATGAAAATCAAGTCAGAAGAAGTTAGGTTGACCAAGCTGAATTACAGGTTACTTCTTAAAAGTATCACTCATTTCAATCGCACAGTCAGCATAAACTGCCAGGATTTAGCATCTGGCACTCACAGAGGGAAGTTCCTACCTCCATGCAAGGCAGGGTTGCCTCAGACTGCATCAGATCCAGCTGGGACTGCTGCAGCCTGGGGCTCCTGAAAGGAGGAGGCAAGAAGCAGATGCTGGGCATGCAGCATCTCGCAGCACTTGCTGAATCTAAACTCAGTAAGCAGTGGAAGGCAAATTCAGCCAGAGTCAGTCCTGTCTAGAGGAGAGGCAGTCTCCCAGCTCCTCCTGAACTCAGCATGCTGTCTCTCCAAGGTGTAAAATTACACTGTCTCTCCAAGGTGTAAAATTCAGTTCTTTCACTGACACAACTCACTAACAAGCAGCTACTAAGTGACAATTCTTCCTTTGCAGATGCCTTTGCCTCCATAAACCATTATATATGCTCATCCTGGAAAGAAGGGGTTGTATAATGCTGCGAATCACCACACTTTGAGCACTGACAGGTAGATAGAAAAAAATGTTCAGTGAATTGTTTTTTAATTAAACTGATGGCACACCTTCTCTGGATAGCAAGGAGTTGCCATTTTTTCCCCAAAGCTCTTCAGGCACCAAAAGCAAAAGGACTTGAGAAGACTTGTACCCCACTTCACCCAGGGGCAAAGAGGAAGTTCTTTCGTTGAGGCAAACATCTTAACTGCATATTACAAAGCACTAACAAGCTGTTGAACATGGGAATCAGAAGATTATGAACCTAAATGAGAGCTAAGTTAGATATTCATTTTATAGCAAATCACTACAAACCTGTACGACTTCAGGAAATGAAGGAGTGAAGGGAAATTCAAAATTACAATCTTCATGGAAAACAGAGGGGTTTTTGTAGTATTTATCTTTGTGAACGTAGCCATGGCACATTTTTCCTACTCCAATGCTTCCATTTTAATGAAACTGAAACAAAACACTCTATAACGACTACTGCTGGATTCTAAGATTGGCATAATATGCAAAACTTCAGATAAGATTGCTTCTGCCCTTTACCTGAGACAGCTCGTTAAGAAACTTTCTTTTTAGAACTATGGACATTTAAAAACAGGACTTCTACAAATGCAAAACTCACCCTTTTTCTGGATGATGAAGTCACAGATCTCATGATACTGGGAAAGATTGCCAAAGACTCTGACAGCCTCCACAATTCCATCCATATTGTTGCTCATTAACAGCTTTAAAAGCACTGCAGGTTTGCAGAGAAGTGAAATAAAAACAATTACTTGTACATCAGAAATGCACTTGGCTTTTTATCAGTAAATATCAGAATGCAACCAGCGACAGCAATACACGTAATAAAGGGGAACATTTATCTAACAGGTTGTTTGCAGTGAAGGGGATGAGCAGATGGTAGAACAAGAGCTAAATTGTGTAAGGCTTTGAAGATGAGACAAAGAGCGCCAATACGGGGCTAAATGCAAAGGAACAGATGAGGAGTTATGAAGATAGCCTAAGAACAGTTGTAATAATGGGAACCGATTTTGCTGTAGAGTTTTGAGTGGGCTCATGTGACAATCCAGGAAGACAGAACAAAAAAAATGTTGTAATATTTAAGAAAACTGATACAGATCCTGAACAGATGGCCTTATGTGGGATGTCTCTTTAAACAAAAATTATTTTCTGACATTAGCTCTATTTTCAGTCAGTGCTGCTCCAACAAGCAAATACATTTACTCTGAACAGCTACTTAATATCGCCCCTGGTCTGAAACATTTATTTGCTTGCAGCTTTCCTGCTTAGCAGATTCACTTACAATTAGCATCAATCTCCAGCAGATAGAATGAGACCTTCAGCATTGCCTAGGAAAAGTTACCATCATTTAGATTTTTGGTACATGGCAAAGTAATGATAGTACAGAAAGCACATTTATCAGTCTTCTGCGAGGAAGAATTGAATCAACAAAATCAGTGCCCACATATAAGGACTCAAATCAGTGAACCATTAACCCTTCTACCACAGAAAAGTGAGAAACACAAAATGAGGAAGAGGTTGGCTTCATTCTCATTTACTTCCTTCTTGGAATGCTGCAAGACTGAACATGTCTTGAACTTGTCTTAGAGACAACAGAAACGATTTTATTTTGTGTGTGTGTCTCTTTAGGATCCACACATTTCTATCAAACAGCAAATATTCTCAAGATGTCTCCTGAAGGAAGCATGCTGGTCTTGCATTAAAAGGTTTCATCTCTCCTCATTTCAGACAGAGGAAAGGCGATGGGACTGCTTCCCCATCCTAACAAGAAAAACAGGAGAGGGAAAACAAATAGGACTGAAAGATGTCATTTGTTTCCACGTTTCTTTGACGAGCATTAAGAGACAGCCAGTTTATGGAAGATAAAATCACTCACGACAGAGTATCAGAACTGCTAACCTAGAGAGGAAACTATAGCTAGTAGTCAGAGCACTAAGTGGAGAGACATAATACTTCTTCCTACTCCTCATTCTGCCCACTGTGCAACCTTCAGCTTCTGTCTTTCCTCTATATCTTGTCTATTTAGAGAGTAAGATATGCAAAACTTGTTGTATAACAATAGCCTTTTGTATATGCTTAATACAACGAATCCCAGAACTCAGATGCAGTTCCTTCACATCACTAAAATATGACTGTTGTCCATACTGTCTGAGAGGAGTGAATCACACAAGCCCTATACCAGCAACAGCCTTATAATCCAGAAACAAAACAGTTTAAGATTAAAAAAATTTGCAGTTCTAGAAGGTAGCAAGAAGTGGACTTTCTTACTGTACTTTGATTAGAAGTGAAAAGTAAAGTGATTATTTTGGTTCAGGCATACAGATTTTGAATGAGTCTAGCAAAAGCTGCAGAACAGAAAACAACACTGCATATTCATCTGGGGAGGAAAGGAAGGAGTTCTGTCAGCAACCTACATATTTTCACACAAGTCGTATGATTACATTACAAAAGAATCAGAAATCACTATGGCAGTAATTTACCCCTATGATCTTTATATTCCTGCAATATAATGCCACAGCACCCTACCACTGTCCTTATTTTCTGTGGTGTCAAAATATACATCCACATTCAAAACGTACTGTTCTAGAAGTCCTTACTTTCAGCAATGCGAAGCTTCTTGTCTTGAACAGCAGAACTCTTCACTTTGTAGAAGGATAAATTGTTGATTGTTGTTGCAGCGTTGATCACCAACTCCTCACAGACTTCAATTGACTTATATTCTGAAATATTTAAGAATACATACATATATATATAAACATGCACATACCGACATGTAACTGAGAAGCATATTATAGCTCAAAGGTGAACTGAATTGTAGTTAACATGGCCACCATGAAAGATCACATTTATTTTTCACAAAAATTGTAGAGGCTAACAGGAACAAATGAAGTAGAAGAGGCAATACAAAGCCATGCTTTCTGACTTCATCATTTCTGACTTCAAGAAGCGTTTAGATGAGGTGCTAAAGGATTTAATTTAGTAGTTGGGTTGAGATAGTGATAGGAGGATGGTTGGACTAGATGATCTTATAGGTCCTTTCCAACCTTATGAACTTATGAACTTATGAACTTATCTATAGAAATGATTGTGACTAACATAACATTATGTAAAATCTACTTAAAACATACTGAAGATCCTATTTACTTTTAAGATGGGGCTGAGGAGGATTTGCATGCAGAAACAGGCCTGCATTATAGTTACCAGCCTGCTGACAAAGAGAACAAAGACTACTACTAAGCTACTATAATACATAAAATAAAAAATAAAAAAAAGTAGTCTAACAACATCTGGGACATTCTCTCTCTTATGGAGCTCCAGACAACATCACCAAGGTGCAATTTCCTCTGATGCTAGCACATCTGAATTTTTCTGAGGTTTCTGTCCTCAGAAACTAAGGGTGAAGGAAATAAAACTTTGTTGTAAACTGACACAGTGCTCATGAAAATGGGAGGGGGTGAGAGAGAAGCTTTAAGGCTCAAAGGTGCTTACAGAGACAGTAGGACAGCTCCAACCTTGATAGCTCCCACAGGGCTTAAGACAGAGTGGGTGAATTTCTGAGTCTGCCTGTCTCTAAATCCCACGTAGTGGTAGGTAAGACTGGTAAATTAGCAATATAACCAGGTCGATTGTGTTTATGTAGCCTTAATGTTCTCATCACATACCAAATTATACTGAGTTATTTGAAATGTATCTCCTCACTGCTGAATTACGTTAGTGGGAGAACAATCTGCCCAGTTCTAGCCTGTATTTAGATTCACAAAGGGACTGGTAAGTGGTACCTCCAATCCAAGAATGCTGACAAAAATGGTGAATGTTAAAAATAAATAAAACAATGGATCTCCTTATAAGTGGACTCTCACAGACAGATGTACTTAAAATTCTAGTTTACTTATCTTTGGTGATCAAGTCTGCAAAACTTACCACTGAAAGAAACACTTCTACAACTTCTTTGCACAGATACTGAAAAGTCAGTGCTTTTCACTGTCTCAAACAGCATTTTATACAATACAGTTTATGAACACCATCAGACTGACTTATTTTAGCCACAGAATCCATTTAGGTATGGCTCAATCTAGATAAAAAGCTTAAGTAGAAAAATCCCAAACTCTTCCCGCAGATTGAACAAAGATAACACATACGACATAGATTTTATTACCTAGTACTGTAAGAAGTAATTCTACGACACGATGGGCAGCTGCCAGAGCTGCTCCTACACTGGGATGAATGGATAGATTGGCCAGCACTCGCATCAGTTTTATCAGAACATCTTCTGCTTCAGAAGGATGCTTTGGATTACTTTCTTCTTCCCTTCTTCTTTCATGGCATCTTTTCTCTTCATTTAAATCAAGTTCATGGTAAGTATGGAATAATGATATCAAGGTGTTAACACTTCCTTTTTCTTTAAAAAATTGCTCACGGGCCTGATTATTCTTTGCTGTTAAATTACCAAGAATAAAGATGATACGGAGAACCAAGTCCTGCAATAAAATAATCAAACCAAATTACTTAAACAAAATCAGAAGCTATCAGTTGCTTAAACAGAAGGTAATAATTTGTTTCAGAATTCATCTAATAGAAGGTCCCCAAAAAAAAAAATGAAAGAACGACAAATATAGCAAATAGAAATAACAGAAGAAATTAAAACATCATCCAACAGATCTGCTGCAGCACTGGGGTTGGTAATCAGTAATGAAATACCCTTAGTAATCTATTTTTATCAAGTCCATAGTAATTTTAAAATATCATTTTTTACATCAGAATAATCCAATGAGTTAGATCTCAGTAATCTTCCAAGCAAGCTAATGTCAGTTGTATGGACAAAGACCACTAACTTCCCTTCTTCCCTAGGCCTGCTACCCATTGCAGAGGTTAAACTACTTGACCTTACTCTGCTACTGTAAAATCCATGTCATTTCCTTGTTAATTTCAATCATTTGGGGATTGCTGAATTACTCATTTCAGATTTTTACCAGAAATACGATCAGTCTGTTGTTTCCCAGTTCCCCTTCTTTTTTTTCAGAGAGGTGTCCTTGTCATCCTACGTAACTTCTCTGATTCCAGATACATTCCAGATATATTACCCCTTTCTGCTTTCTAGTAAGCACCAGAAGGTAAATTTCTTGAGGCCTAGCCAGTCTGAAGACACTTAAACACACTCTAGTTCATAATTCATTGATAAAAGAACTCAGGCTGGAATACAGATTAATCATTTAATCATACTTAGACCTTTTAGAAAAACAGAAAAAAAATAAGCATTCCACACTTCCCTATTCAGTGTCATCTGCCAGTAATTCTCATCTTATCTTCTGAATGCTGAAGCAATTACTTCCTTATTGTCTTCTCGCAATTAATATTCTATAGAAAGTTCTCATGTTTCTTTTTATGTCCCCTTCTAAGTTGCATCTCATTTTGTGCTGTTTTTTTCTGATTTTTATTTTAAATGCTCTAGCCACCCTCTTATTTTTTATCATTGCTAAACGAGACCTACTTTCTGTTTTTAGATAGTATCTCAAGATCTCATGATTTAACCAAATTGCTCTCTTAAAGTACTTCCTATCCTTGCCCTTGAATGGGATACTGAATTGCATCTCGTTTTGCTTCATTTAAGACAGACAGAGCTACAGCTATATTTTTGCAAGATGAGTGAATCTTAATTCAGTGGCATTCATCACTCCCCCATCTTTTTCTGACCCACCTGAATGGGAGAAGAAAAAAAGAATCTGAAAATCTTAACTAATCCAAATACAAACTAACTAAAACATATTAGTCAAAACCTACTTATTTTCAAAGATAGCTGTATCTTAACAGCACAGGTAAAGAAGAGCATTTCTTCAGGTATGGCACAGTCAGTATCTTCTACCTGTTAGGCTGTTGTGATTGCACTAACCCAGTATTTTGATGATTTTCTTCAGATGCAATAGCTATAATCACAGACATTCTATCACTTGATGGTTTTAATAACGTAAGTTAACCAGACATACTCCAACTGAAGGAAAGAAGATCCTTTTTTCACATATGCCCTCATCAGCAAATTTCATGCCCCAAGCCTCTGTCACAGAAGCTGACTAGAACCTTAACTTAAGGCAAAGACAAACGCTATCTCTGAATTCATGAGGCTAGCAGTCTCCTAATGGAGAAACAGGCTCTATTCCTCTCTCTGTATAATGTGACCACTCTGTAGGACCCATTTCCACTTCCTTCTTTTGTCTCTAAACTAGACATCGTATTTTTGCTAGCTTCTAAGTGTCCTTGAGACAAATTTTTTCTGCACATTCTTACTGACTAACCACTAAGAGCTTTCACCTTTGCTGGCACAACCCCCATTTCACAGAGGCTGTAAGAATTTGAAACAAACAACTGATGAATCAGAAGAGAGAACTGAAAAAAAAAAAGCAGGCAGTCTCGTTTGACTCGTTTATATTGACTTTCTAATTTTGGTCAAAACAGTATCAGCCCAGCAACAGCCCTGCCCAATCAGCAAACAGACAAACAGGTATAGTACAGCAATCCACTGATATTTTGAGAAGCGTGATCTCAACTGTTCTTTCCACCTACAGGCTAGCAAAATAAACTTCTAGAATATAACTTCTTTCTAACCAAGCACATCTGGTTTTAATAGCATATTACTGAAGTTTCCTTATCTTCCAGTGACAATTAAACTAGAATAGTCAAAGAGAAAAGCATGTACAATTTATCCCATGAAACATATGGCTTTGAAGTTCATATAACTTTTTGCTCTGTGTTTAAAAGGCTCTTAGGGTAAGAGCTGTTAACAACCAGCTTACATTTGCTTTGTAAAGAAATGCATGTAAAAATAAATGGCATTTTGAAACTGCTTGCAAGACTAAGCCTGTAGAAGGCCCAGGGCACTTCCTGAACATGGTGAAAAAAAATCACTATAATAAATAAACTTACTATGCATCTCCAAATGCTTGGAGTAATAAGTACATCTGGAACTTCAGTCTCTCTTGGACCTTTGCTGAAAGATTACATACTAGTCATTTAATAGAATCATAGAATCACCAAGGTTGGAAAAGACCTCCAAGATCACCTAGTCCAACCATCCACCTGCCACCAATATTTCCCAACTAAACCACATTCTTCAGTATAACATCTAAACATTTCTTGAACACTTCCAGGGACAGTGAATCCACCACCTCCCTGGGCAGCTCACTGCAGCACCTTGGCACCCTTCCAGATAATAAATTTTTCCTAATATCCAACCTGAACCTTCCCTGGAACAACCTGATGCCATTCCCTCTCGTCCTACTGCTGGTTACACAGAGGAGAATGACCTCTACCTCACCACAACCTCCTTTCAGGGAGAGTGAGAAGATCTCCCCTGGGCCTCTTCTTGTCCAGACTGAACAATCCCAGTTCCTTCAGCTGCTCCTCGTAAGACTTGTGCTCCAGACTCTTCACTAGTTTTGTTGCTCTCCCCTGGACACACTTCAGGGCCTCAATGTCTTTCTTCTTGTGAGGGGCCCAAAACTGAACACAATATCTGAGGTATGGCCTCACCAGAGCCAAGTAAGGGCGGATGGTCACTTCCCTGCTCCTGCTAGCAACACTATGTCTGATACAAGCCAGTATACCACTGGTCTTTTTGGCCTCCTGGGCACACTCCTGGCTCATGTTCACCCAAGTGTCAGCCAACACTTCCAGGTCCAGTTCCTTCACACAGTCTTCCAGCCACTCTGCCCCAAGCCTGTAGCATTGCCTGGGATTGTTGTAGACAAAACGCAGGACCCAGCACTTGGTCTTTCTTAACTTCCCACTGACCTCAGCCCAACAATCCAGCCTGACCAGGTGCCTTGGAAGGGCCTTCCTGCTCTCAGATAGATCAGCACTTCCTCTCAACTTGGTGTTACTCACAAATTTACTGAGAATGTACTCAACATCCTCATCCAGGTCATCAGCAAAGCTATTAAACAGGACAGGCCCCAATACAGACCCCTACAGAATTCGATACATGACCACTCACCAGCTGAATTTAACACCATTCACAAACCTTTCCCTCATCCACCAGACAAGTCACTAGATCATAGAAGGAGATGAGGTTGGTCAAGCAGTACCTGCCCTTCATGAACCCATGCTAGCTAGGCCTGATCTCCCGCTTGTCCCACACATGCTGTGTGATTTCACTCAGGATGATCTGTTGTATAACCTTGCTGGCACTGAGGTCAGAGTGACAGGCCTAACGTTCCAGGGATTCTCCTTATGACCCTTCTTGTAGGTGGGAGTCACACTGGCAAGTCTCCAACCCTCTGGGACCTCTCCAGTTGAACAGGAACACTGACAGATGGTGGAAAGCAGTTTGGCAAACACCTCTGCTAGCTCCCTCAGGTGCATCCCATCTGGCTCCACAGACTTCTGACAATCCAGGTGGTGTAGCAGGTCTCTAACTGTTTCCACCTGAATCATGGGGGCTTTATTCTGCTCCCCCTCCCAGACTTCCAGGTCAGGGAGTAGAGGACCCTGAAAATAAATGGTCTGGCTTTTAATGACAGATGTAAAGAAGGCATTGAAAATCTCAGCCTTTTCCTTATCCTCAGTGGTCACATTCCCCACTGCATCTAGAAAGGATGGAGATTCTTCTTAGCGCTCCTCTTACTGATAAATATATTAGTAAAGAAATTTTTTTGTTGTTGTTCTCTTTTACCTCATTGGCAGGTATAGCTCAAGCTGGGCTTTCACCTTTCTGATCTTCTCTCTGTATATCCTATCAACATCTTTGTACTCTCCCTGAGTTGCCCATCCCTTCTTCCACAGGAAGCAGACTCTCTTTTTCTTCCAGAGCCTCAGAAAAAGCTCCCTGTTGATCGACACTGGTTTTCATTCTCACTGGCTCATCTTACAGAAATTATTTATTTATTACATTCCTTTATTTAATATATAGGTATTAGTATGTATGGCACAAAAGGCAAATTACAGATGGAAATTATAGTCATATAGTATATTTCATCTTTTTATATAGAGGCATTCACGTGAGATGCACTGCTTATAGGGTGCACCCAAACTTGACAGGAAAGATATACGTTAAATCACACAGCTTCACTTGGAAAAGCAACTCTGAAGAAACATGTCAAGAAAAACTCCAGAAGGACAAGTGATGTTTTTCTTTTCTTACAATCTGTTGAGAATCTGAAAAATTTTCATATTTAAAGGGGTAAAGGCACCGTTTATTCTATCAACATCTAACTCAGTTTTCTGACAACTGAAGTCATATAATTTTATTACTGGTATTAAATATTCTTTATTTCTCTAACTCTAAAAATCTATTCCTTGCACTGTGCTAGTAGCAAAGTTACTCAATGTACTTGCTGAGTCACAGAACTTGACAGCAGTTTATCTTAGCAATTAAAATGTATCTGCCTTTCAATGTATATCATGATGAACAGACCTACAAATAGCACAGGTTTACTTATCAGTAAGAAAGGACAACTAATTAGATCAGTAATTTCTAATTAAAACAAGATAAACAAGGGAGAGAAGTCCCTTCTAGAATCTGTACACACTGGCCAGTTCTGTGTTCAATTCTGGGCTCCATGCTACAAAGCAGGAATCTCCTAGGAGTCTGCCAGAATGCAGCGAAGACACTAAAAGGTATGAATTACCTCCCTTATGAGGAAAGGCTGAGTAACCTGGGTCTTCTCACAGTGAAGAATTTCTTCCTTATATCTAGTCTAGATCTACCCTCTTTCAGTTTATAACTGTTACCCCTTGTCCTTTTGCTACGTGCCCTTAGTAAAATGTCCCTCCAGCTTTCCTGTAGGCCCCCTTCAGGTACCGTATAAACCACATCTACTGCTCACTCAAATCTAATTAACAAATATATCTTTCTGGTTTATTACAGATCCTTGGAAAGAAGAACTGAGACTTTCTTTACAGGGCCTGATAGTCTAACGACAAACTAACAGGACTTATGCCTTCCTGAAGCTAACATGGTAAGGATTCATCTTGCAGTGACATTCTGGCTGTGAAAACACCTGGTTAAACTACCCAAAATGAAACCTGATTTAAAAAAGAAAAATAAAAAAGGAGGGGGAGAGAATACATTGGAAGTATCAAAAGCAAAGAAAGAAGATTCTGACTGAGGAACCTGAAGCAAGGCGCAGAGAGGAAAAGCTTTACCACAGTGACAGCAGGGAGAACACCTAGGCAGTAAAGAGGGAACTTCCCTCCTGCACAAATAAAAACAACTTTGAGGAGAAAGAGAGGAATTTAGAAGAATATAGCTACACTTCACAGAAGCATGGACTGATTGAAGGTGGAAGGAGGCCATCCGGTCCAACCCCTTGCTCAAGCAGAAGCACCTAGAGCAGGTTGCCCAGAAATGCATGTTTCACTCTACCTCATGCCACAGGACCATATCCAATAGTTTTTACACCCTAAAACCTGTTACAGTCACCTTTTCTGAAAAGAATTCATTTGCACTTAATGACTTCTAGCAATGAACAGCTCGTGTCAACACCCAGAGATCTAGGAAAGCTAACAAAGCAAGTACTCTAGAACATCATTTGATGAAAATGTTTTGATGAAAAAACATTTCAGAAATCACTAACTGATAGAAACTGAAAACTATATTCCCCATAATAATGCTCTAATGATTACTGACATCTCTATTTGAAATCTTTCTTCTTATTACTAGTTTGATTTTCTACAGCTTCAACTACAATTTCTTGCTATCATCTTTCTAAGTTGAAGGACAATCTATGAACAAAAAATGTCTTCCTTTCTAATTCTATCAATAGGCAACTTGCTAATGGTCTGATCTTTGACATTAGATTTCCAAATCATTAAGCAAAAAAATTCATCATTTTTATAGTCAGTAAGAATATGTGTCATCTAAGCAGTATAATCTCCTTATCATCTGTTAGTCTAATGTTCACGTATCCAGTAATTACATTTACACTGCTGTATCCTCTGGTACACCAAAACATCTGGTTTCCATACAGTATCAGAGAATCACAGAATCACCAAGACTGGAAAAGACCCACAAGATCATCCAGTCCAACTGTCCACCTATCACCAATAGTTCTCACTAAACCATGTCCCTCAACACAATGTCTAAATGTTCCTTGAACACCTCCAGGGTTGGTGACTCCACCACCTCCCTGGGCAGCACACTCCAGTGTCTGACCACTCTTTCAGAGAAGTATTTCCTAACATCCAGACTGAATCTGCTTGACTACAGTTCTAGATTCCTCACCATTCAGAGCGCATATGACATTTTCTGCATTTTACTTACCTCTTTCTGCTTTCAGATCAAAACAAACAAACTATAAATCACAGGGTACTAGGAAGATAGAAATAAACCATCAACTCAGCATGCCATCATAAAAGTTATACTTTAAAAAAAGACCTTATGTGGTCATTCAGTTTTATCAGCAGGTTGCCATAATATTTATTCTAAAATGGATACTTCTTCCTTGGAAAAAATATATTCAGGAAAGAATGAATGATTGGTTACAAATATGCAAGAAATCTGCAAATTGTTTATTTTTTTAACTTATTTTTTTCCAGTGGTCAATTACTGTGCCCCTTTCATGGTTTTTTTTTTTAATTATCCAGGATATTGTTGTACAGGGGAGATATTGCTGGGCAAAAGGAATACTACTGAAAATACATATTTGTAAACACAGCAGAAAAGAACCACGTTACCTAGAAAAGCATTTCATAGGATTACCTTGCAAAACATCTCAGCACCCACTCTACTTGCCATTTGCAGTTTGGTTCTTGCCCCATGTTGTTTGCTCACTGTGACTGAGAAACTATTTGTGTGGCTATTCAACAAATTAGACTGGGTATTGATGCAGATCACAACCCAGCAAAGGACTGAGGTTCTTTTGGTGTGGCTTTGTTTTTTTCCTCCATTCTTAAGACTATTGGAAGCTGTGTCAGTTCTATGAGCTGATGCATCATGCAGTCATACAAACAGCAGTCCTCATCCCAAACGAGGGATACCACATAGCAGAAAAGCAAGTCACAGAACCTCAATAAACATAGCACTGATGGCTGTTTCTTCAGAGACAAAGCTATTCACTCAAAAACACTTCCCACTCCTAAAACACAGAAATAATTAAGAAAAAAAAAGTCTCCAGTATCTTGTAAGACATCAATGCCACTGAGCAGAGTGCCAGTAATACTCTGAGCGTTTAAGAGGAAAACTTGAAAACCTGAAATAAAAATGGCTGCATCACTGGATTCTTGTTAAGAGCCTCAGGCTGTGTTAAGCTATTACATTATATGACTGACTGAAACAGCTACTAAGTTCCTGGGAGTTCATCACAGAATTGTTCAAAAGCCAGGCAAAAAAACCATCCAGAAAGGTCAATCAGTGCATACAGATAAGTCTTCGCCTAATAAATAATGCTAGAAACAAAGCAGAGAGATTCTCTGCATTTATAGGTTCCATCTGTGGCAATCTTCCCAACTGAGGCAATCATAAGAGCAAAAAAGGACATTCATCAGCCCTAAAAGTGCAACTTTTTCTCAGAGGGAGACAAGAAAAATTCTCACCAACAGACGTTTGCTTGCTCACAAAACTCATTTGAGACTTGCTACTTGGTAGAAGCTCTTGTGAATAAAACTGCAGATTCAGGTACAGTGAACCCAATAACTGTGGATATATCCATAAAGAGGATGACAAAGCAATTTCAGTCTATTCTTTATTTAATAGAGTAAACTGTGAAAAATTGATTGTTAAACAAGTAAAGCAGCACGCAAATTATGATTGTAAAAGTTAGTGCAGGTCTACTGGCTGATGCAAGAGATACAAAAATAATAACAAATAATTCCATGCATATCAGGACCAGGACATTTGCCAGAATTGGCAGAACTAATTGATGATCAGGAGCATCCAGTGAAGAAAATCTAACTCCAGAGAAGCTAGATGAGTTCCTTACACTGATTCCTTCCAACTACGAAAGAAACTGTGGAGATCTCAATGCTGCAGTCTTCTCTGGGGAAGACACATTGGAGTATCCGTTGAAAATCAAAGTGATCACAAACAATTTTAAAGAAAAAAATAATGAAAAAAACAGTGACAAATCTCCAGGTACAGATAATCACTTGAGAGTCCTAAAATAACTCATTAATTAAATAGCTTAATGACTAACAGTGATGAGCAATCTCTCACTCAAAACTGCCTTGATGTCTCAGAACTGGAAAGTTAACAAACATGAAATCAATTATTAGAAAAAGATCCTAGTGAGATTCAAGTCTGACGTCTACACCAGATGAATTTGAAGAAAACATTAAAAAGACCAATAAAATCAGTGGACAGTTGAATAAATGCAATCAGCTTTAAGACTCCTGAGTCCTGAGACCCAATTCTTGAGCTCTTTGAAGGGATCAACGGGTATAAAGGAGACCCATCTGATAGAACCTACTTTGCCTTGCCAAAAATTACTGACAAGGTCACTCATCAAAATCTTAGTGAAACTAAGCAGTCATTCTGTGAGGGAAATGTTCCGTATCAATAAACGTTCAAAGGAGGGGAAACAAATTAATTCAACTGCAGAGGACCAGCAGAATTCCACTGAGTTCTGTAAAGGGACCCATTCTGTTTAACAAGTCCATAAAAAACACTGAAAAGCGGGTGACAGCAGTGACATGGATTTTGCTGATGACAGTAAGATACTCAAAATAGAAACGACAATGGTTGACTGAAGAGCAGAAACTGGTAATAAAATAACAGACTGCCCTGTCACAGTCGGACAGATATGACACATGAGGAGGGTTGGAAAGAGTCCCAGCTTGCTGTCAAGGGCGCACCCCCTGCCTGCCTATCTCATTTCCCCAGGTCCCCCTAAACAATAGGTTTGGGGTGCTGTAAACTGAAGAGAAGGTGAGTGGGGAGGTGAGGAATAGTCTGCCTATGAGGGGGACCAGGACAAAGCGGTCACACCTTGAAACCACCTCTGACAGGAAAGATCTCAGAAGGGTTTGTGGTAGGCAATTCCCTTCTCAGGGAAATGAAAGGCCCCATATGTAGACCCCACCCGACCTATAGGAAGGTGTGTTGACTCCCTGGGACCCAGGTCAGGGACATCACCAAAAAACTCCCAGGTCTAGTTCATTCCTCAGATTATTATCTGTTATTGATAGTTCAGGCAGGCAGTGATGAAATCCCTCAGGGAAGTCTGCAAGCTATCAGAAGAGATTTCAGGTGTTTATGGCGGTTGGTTGAAGGAGTGGGAGCACAAGTCATATTTTCCTCTCTCCCTTCTGGGGTGGTGAGGGATACAAAGCGGTCTAGGAAAACTCAGACTATGAATAAGCAGCTGAAAGGCTGGTGCTGCCACAAGAACTTTGGGTTCTTTGATCATGGGGCGGTTTACACAGCACCTGGCCTGATGGCTGAGGACAGGTCTCACCTGCCTCCGAGAGGTAAGCAGATCCTAGCCCAGGAGCTGGCAGGGCTCGCTGAGTGAGTTTTATACTAGGTATGAAGGGGAAGGGGAGAAAAATGTTGCTCACTAGGATGGAGCAAGCAGTTCAGATGTTGACCAGATTTGATGGGGGAAGAGGGTGGAGTTCAACAGGACAGAGAAGGGCTTGGGGATGTTGTCATCACAGGAGATCGCAGGGAAATTCCCTCAAGGAAGCAGTGGGGAAAACTTCAGGTTCCTTCTGGAGGTTTGGGGGGGGGGAGGGGCTCTCAACAGGTAGTGTGCCAGAAAGCCCAGCTGAAGCACCTTTACACCAAAGCACACAGCATGGGAAATAAGCAGGAGGAGTTGGAAACTGTGATGCGCTTGGAAAATTATGATCTGGTTGCTATCACAGAAACGTGGTGGGACAAATCTCATGACTGGCATACTGCAATTGAGGGCTATAAGCTTTTGAGAAGGGATAGGCAGGGTAGAAAGGGAGGGGAGTTGTCTTCTATGTTAGGAAGTGGATACACTGTGAAGAGCTGTGTCTGATTAACAATCACGACCAGGTTGAGAGCTCATGGGTTAAATTCAGGGATCAGTCCAGTAAAGGACATCTAGTGATTAGGGTCTACCATGGGCCACCTGATCAGGAGGAGCCCATTGACCAGGCCTTCTTGCTTCTACTGTGGGAGGTGTTGTGTTCACAGGCTCTTGTCCCAGTGGGGAACTTCAATCACCCGGATATCTGCTGGGATAGTGGCACAGCTGATAGCAGACAACCCAGGAGATTCCTGAAGTCTGTTGAGGATAACTTCCTGGTCCAGGTACTAGATGGACTGACTCGATGTGAAGCCTTACTGGACCTGATGTTCACCAATGCAGAAGAGAGCATTAAAGAAGTTAAGACTGGAGGCAGCCTGGGCTGCAGTGATCAACTCTGAACTTCAGGAGACCAAACATATGGCTGCTCAAGGAACTGCTGGATGACATCTCCTGGGAAACTGTCCTTAAGGGCATAGGAACAGAAGAGAGCTGGCAGCTCTTTAAGGACACCCTTCTGCAAGCACAAGAGCTCTCCATCCCCCAGTAGAAGAAATCAAGCAGAGGAGGCGGGCAACCAGCGTGGCTGAGCAAGAATCTGTAGCTTAAACTAAGGGAAAAGAGAGAGAGATGTAGAGGAAGTGGAAGCAGGGTTGTGTAGCCTAGGAAGAATATAGGGATGTTGTCTGCATGTGCAGAGATAAGATCAGGAAAGCCAAGGCACAGATAGAGCAGAACTTGGTGAGGGATGTGAAAAATAACAAGAAGGGGCTGTACAGACATAGTCAGGAAGAGACAGACCAAGGACAGTGTTCCCTCTCTGATTAATGAGGACAGAGAACTGGTTTCCTTGGACATGGAAAAAGATGAGGTGCAAAATAAGTGTTTTGCCTTGGTCTTCACTGAAGAGTCAGTCTCTCACATCCGCCAGGACACTGATCTTTCTAGGTGTGGGTGAGAAGAGTGGATTCCATCCCACTGTAACAGTGGAACAAGTCTGAGACCTCCTCACGAAACTAAATGTAAGTTCATGGGGCCAGATGATATGCATCCAAGTGTTCTGAGAGAGATGGCTGATGTGGCTGCTGAGCCGCTCCCCATCATATTCGAAAAATCATGGCTGTCGGGTGAGATCCCTGGTGACTGGAAAAAGGAAAACATTACTCCCATTTTTAAGAAAGGGAGAAAGGGTGACCCAGGGAACTACAGGCTGGTGAACCTCACCTCTGTGCCTGGGAAGGTCATGGAGCAGATCCTCCTAGTTACCATGTTAAGGCACATATGAGACAAAGAGGTGATCTGAGACAGCCAGCACGGCTTCATCAAGGGCAGATCTTGCCTGACCAATCTGGTGGCCTTCTGTGATGGAGTGACAGCATCAGTAGATAGGGGAAGGGTGACAGATGTCATCTACCTGGACTTCTGCAAAGCATGAAAAGGTACAACATAGATGTTCTACAGGAACACTTCTGACAGCTTCCAAGGCATCTGGCAGCCACCGAGGACTTCATTACTTCACACAAGTAAGTTCCAAAACTGATCACAAGTGAGGTCTAACAGAAAATATATTTCAGATGCCCAGAAAATCACTGTTGAATTCCCGAGTCCTACTTTGCAATCCAGCTTTTCCAATCTTCTGTACTCTCCTCCTTACCTAGGATTATCACAGAATCACCAAGGTTGGAAAAGACTTGTAAGATCATCCAGTCCAACCATTCACCCATCACCAACAGCTCTCACTAAACCATGTCCCTCAACACAACGTCCAAATGTACCTTGAACAGCTCCAGGGTCGGTTACTCCGCCACCTCCCTGGGCTGCCCATTCCAGTGCCCGACCACTCTTTCAGAGAAGTATTTCCTAACATCCAGTCTGAATCTCCCTTGGCGCAGCTTGAAGCCATTCCCTCTAGTCCTATCACTAGCCACACAAGAGAAGAGGCTGATCCCCAGCTCACTACAACCTCCCTTCAGATAGCTATAGAGAGCAATAAAGTCTCCCCTGAGCATCCTCTTCTCCAGACTGAACAATCCCAGCTCCTTCAGCTCATAAGACTTGTGCTCCAGGTCCCTCACCAGCTTGGTTGCCCTTCTTTGAACACGCTCCAGGGCCTCAATGTCCTTCTTGCAGTGAGAGGCCCAAAACTGAACAGAGTACTCAAGATGCAGCATCACCAGTGCTGAGTACAGGGGGACAATCACTTCCCTGTTCCTGCAGGCAACGCTATTTCTGATGCAAGCCAGGAAGCCACTGGCCTACTTGGCCACTTGTACACACTGCTGGCTCGTGTTCAGCCAAGCATCGACCAAAACCCCCAGGTCAGTTTCCTCCACACAGTCTTCCAGCCACTCTGCCCCAAGCCTGTAGTGCTGCCTGAGACACGTGGAATTAAGCAAGTCCTGCCAACTCAATTTCAGACTTTCTCACAGAGATAAATTCCTTCTCTCCCACTCCTTCTGACTTTTACCCAAGAGAGATCATGAGCTGAGGAAAAAGTTAAAAAGGCTTGGAACTACAGCATGGTAAGAAGAACAGATACTATTTGGGTGGCAGCTGTGGAATTCAGTGTATGGTGTGGGAGCAAGTCATTAGTCCCATTTCCAGCGCTCACTTTTTTTATTTTCACAATATTTAATGTTTATTGTTGAAGTCACAGTTATGAAAGCACTTGAGAAAGTCTTTTCTTTGTTTTATTTTATTTTATTTTTATTTTCCTGGTATGTTCCTAGCTGCTATGATTGCCAGTAAATAAAAAAACATGAACTTTGCAACCTTAAAATTCAAAAACCACACACACTTCCTCTTTCTTAACATATCAGTTTTCAATCCTAAGGATTTTGAATGGTTTGAATTAATAATGCTGGTTTATTCTCATCTTTACTTCTTATTCCTGCAGCAAACAGTTTTACCCACACTGCTGTTAGCTGTTTACTTTTCAACAGATACCAACTCATTCTATAACTCAATAGCTGTCAACCTTTTAGAAGATTAGCAGTGCCAACTGTACCCCAAGAAAAACACTCATGCTTCTCACAGCTCAAGTGTTTATTACACAGCACAGAAAAAATATGGAGCCTCATGTTACCCATGTCCCTCTTTTTGATTCTGCAGGGCTTCACTAAGCTGACAAATGACAACTGCATGCTTGTTAAAAACTGCAGAAGAAATAACTATTCTGAAGACATTGCAAATATAATCATCATAATATAATAACTAAGTTGTTTTAATATACAAGTTCTTTTTTCTCTAATTTATATTTTGATAGACAGCTTAATACAAAAATCAAGGCTAATCTAGTGACAAAACTACTTAAGAAAGCAGACAAATGAGAAGCTAAACTCTGACAATTACCTGAAAAAAAATTGAAATGATATATAAGCCTAGAATTCATTATGACGCAAAGCTACTAAGTCAACAGTTCCTTTTAAAATTACAGATGAAGGCTGAAAGGAAGACGTTACTCACTTTAAGATCCTTACTCCCACAGGACCACCATTTGTGAAGATTTTAATACAGTGCTCACAAGGAAGTATAGCTACAAAACTAGTAAAACGTAATATGAGAAATACTGAAGAAGATGTTATTTACATAGTCCTTTAGTAAATGTCTTTATAGACTACACAATGCAAGAGCAGTCTGAACCTAGAAATACTCAGGTATGGTGCTGAAACATTAACCAACAGGTGAAAGTAATTGAATCCTTCCCCCACTTCCGTATGTACAGAGGTAGACAGAAAAGGGAGAAACTATTTTTACATTTGGCAGAAGAAGGAATAAATTGATCATCTTAGCTGATATCGTTACCTTCATTAACTTTAACAACAGCAGCACAAAAGATCTTCTTCCAACAATTGACCATACATTACTAGACTCATGACAAACCGTGCAGGCTAGCTAAACGTGCTCAAGTCAGTTTGAATGCTGGAGCAGCTAAGAAAGTTCTTTACTTTTAAAAATAATTTCTATGTTCAATATTCTGAAACCTCATTTCACTTTTGAAACATTTACGCTTTACAAAAAAATTATTTTCTTCTTAAATCTTACCTGGCAACACAGCTGTGTAATTGGCCACAAACGGGGTGCAATGCTTTTACAAACACGGCAATCTTTAAAACTATCAATCCCACACCAAACTCCCAGAGCCTAGTGCTCCAGTAAACATAAAGATCCCTATGATACAGCAAGAAAATTGAGCAACAGAGCCTTTAAGTTCTAATGAAGTTGGTAACAAGTCACTCATATTTTAAAACTCTATAAACACGTTTCTCTAGGTGCAAGTTTCAAATGCAGCCTCTACAGGCATAAGTTTTTCTCTAACAGAAGATGGACATTCTGATACCTTATACAGTTACCTCTGCTCTGCAATTCTTTAGCTCTGGAAAATTCACACTCCTTTTGTAGAAGAGGCGAGCATAAGAAATCTCCTACTATCAAATATGCAAATAAACTATTTTCCTTTGAAAGTGCTTTTTTTTAACTAAGAAAAACAATTAAGTATCCAAAAGACACATGTGACCGACAGATAAATTAATCAACTGTCTATCCTCTGTATTGCTTTAAGTTTTTAATCTAAGTGATTTCAATTATTTCCTACTTAAAAATGCCATCAATACTTATTTTTTTATTTTTTTTTAAATGCCTAAAAGTAGGTCACTGGAAACAGGCTTACACACAATAATGCACAGACACATCAGAGGATTAATATATAAAAATTGAGAGATGAAAAAAACTGACCTGCTGCTTCTGGTGTTTGTTTAGTAGGGCTAAAAATAAGATGTAACATCTGGAGCAGTCTGTAAAAGCTGCACAGAAGTCACTGTAGGAAGAAAGTTTGCTGCAAAGGTACAAAAACAAAATATAAATGAATGAAAGCACTTTTTTCTACAAAAGATTTAAAAAGAAAAAAAATCACTCTGTTTTTAACTCTCAGAGCTGTTTTCTAACAAGTTAAATGAATGCCAATACTTTGACTTCTAACAGAAGCGTACACAGTTACGTAAGAGTGTGAATAATGGAAAGAAATAAAGGTAAGGAGCTTCCTGTCTGCCCCTATGACAAAACAAGCCCATAGTAGAATTCAAGCTTAAGGTGAAATGGGAAATCGTCTCCCTTCATAATGTAAGGTAGTAGATTCTACCAACTGAGCATGTCTGTCACCACCAAACACAGAAACCATGTGTTTTTGCAGTCACAATATTACCTCTGCAGTCTCTCAAAGTGCTCCAGTCCTACGTTGCTCATTTTTATCATTACAAAAAAAAAAAAAAAAAGCAAACAGAATCAGCTTTGGTCATACTAGAAATATTGCACTAACTATGGTAATGTCTTACTTCGCATGTAGTCAAAATCTATGCTGATGTTCAATTACCAGCACAACTTATAAATTCAAGAGAAATGAAGAATTTTTATAGATGGGAACATATTCATATAGATGGGAACATTCTCTAAGGAGAAGCTGTGTAAAAGTTACTAAAAAGAAACAAAAAAAAAAAGGATAATTGTTCTGTATTACTAGGAGACACAAGAAAATTCAAATCTGTGTTCCATACTGCATAGAACGTTTTTTTTTCCTGTGACTGCAATTTTCAGGAAGCTAATTAAATTGATTTTGTGGCAAATTTTTATCTTCAGAGCCTACAGTTCACTGAACGCAAAAAGAAAAAAAAAAAAAAAGAAAGAAAGAAACTGAAGCAGCAGGAAACTTTAAATAAGACAAATTACTTTTGCTACACATTGAATTCTAGATCAAGTAAATGTCCTTGTCAGAATAACAGTCAAATTAAAAAACCATTGCCTAACTAGCCACAACTTCCATGGCATTTTACCAAGTAAAAGAAATGCTCTCTCTCCCTAGAGGGAAATATTTTTAAAGTGCTGTGATCCCTGCTATAATTCAACTCACTTTTAGGAGCAAATTTAGAAACATAAGTGGACAAGGTGGCAGGAAATAGGGTAGACAATATACAAAATGGCCTAGGTTGAAAGGGACCTTAAAACCCAACCAATTCCAACCTACTGCCAAGGGCTGCCCAGGGACCTATCCAGCCTGGCCTTAAATGCTACCGGGGTAGAGCATCCACAGATTCTCCAGGCAACTTGTTCCAGTGCCTCACCACTGCAAGTAAAAAGTTATGCCTAATGCTAATGCCTAATGCCTAATCTTATTTTTCCCCTTAGCTTAAAAACATTCCCCTTGTCCTATCACTATATACCCACGTAAAAAAACTGTCTCCTCCTGCTGATAAACTCCCTTTAATTACTGGACTCTCATCTGAATGCTTTACAGGGAATGTACAGGATAAAGGATCAGACCTTGCTTGCTTTTACCTGTGAATAGGAAGGAATATCAGATCCTTACACAGGTGCTCTTCAAAGTGCAACTCAATCTCATCTACCAGGGAGAATGTAATGGACAATTTGGAGGGGCTAAATAATGGGAACAGTCCATAGCTGGATGGCTTCTCAATGCATATAGAGTCATAGGCAACAGGACTCATGTAGGTAATAAAGCAGCAATGGCAAATAATTCAACCAGAATGGCACTCATAAATTGTGCTTATAATCTAACTTCTCCTTATATTACCAACAACTAATTCCGCTACTTGTACAAATCCTCAGACTGTTATCAAGTCCATTTAGCACTGGTACTGCAAGTTTGTGCTTGGTAACTGGAATCTTTTCAACTTCAAACAACAAAGAACTTTTGGGGTGACTCACTCTTCCTGATCACCCTCTGAAAAGCACAGCTCGGGAAGCATAGGTTCATAGGTACATTAGGTTGGAAAGGACCTACAAGATTATCTAGTCCAACCATCCTCCTATCACCATCCCTACCCACTAAACTACTAAATCAAATCCCTCAGCACCTCATCTAAACGCTTCTTGAACAGCACTAGGGATGGTGCCTCAACCACCTCCCTAGGCAGGCCATTCCAGTGCCTGACCACTCTTTCAGAGAAAAAATGTTTCCCCAAATCTAATCTAAATCTTCCCCAGCGCAACTTGTGGCCATTCCCTCTCGTCCTGTCATTATTTATCAGGGAGAAGAGGCCCACCCCCTCCTCACCACAACCCCCCCTTCAGCAGCTGCTGAGCTTCTCATAAAATGGAGGTTCTTTCAGCACTTTGATCTGCACACTCAAGCGCTGATCCTACAGACTAATCTAAAACACTCTGTAAAACTTCATAGCAATGAACATGGATCACACTGTCTCCCTTGTGAATTTTATACAACACAGTCTCCCTAAAAAAACGTGGCCTAAAATAGGATTCTTCTAAAATTTAAGAAACAGCACTCAAAAATCTGAATCTGTGTGAATGCAGAGTGACACACAAACAATGCAACAAAACATTTTTACCAGGGCCAATGACTCAAAGTTGTATGCCTGCAATAAAATAATTCTATCACTATTAGTAAGACATTATTATCATATGTAATCAATTGAAATTAATCCAATGAGTGCAAATTTTCAAATTTTAGTTCTTGATCCTGCTCTCACTGAGGCCACTTGTTGCAGTGACATTGACTAGACTGCAAGCTGAAGCAAACAGAACTGTATTCTCTACACACCTGAAAATCCTGACAATATAGGTGCATACATCCTTGTCGTTCATACGCTGCTCCAGCGCCACACAGAGCTCAGAGACTGCACCACTGCAAACGAGCTGGCATCTTGCCTGAGGTAAGTCAGCCAAGTTTCGTAAAGTAGCTGTCAGCTGCATATAGAATATTGAAAGATTCATTAATCATGGCTATTTACTACCCAATCCATGCTGTTTTGAAAATGCAATAAAATGCAGGTCTCATTTATAATGTCTAAGGCAGTCTGAATATCCTGTTAACATCCTGAAGGTATGTATTTATCAATAAATCTTAACAGAAATGTGTAAGTAAAAAAATAGTACATATCAAAGTAAATGTTTGAAAACAAAAGATTGATACTGGTCTTTGCCTGCATGCAAACTTTTCCTGTGAGGAAAACATGATCTTCTACACATTTTAAAATCTTCTGTTGATGGATACAACCACATATCAACTGGAAATTGAAGTGATATTTCAGATGTAAATTTACAAGATCAGACAATATACGAGTCATGCAAATTATACTGATATTTAACACATACTTTGGTAACTGAGTTATAAATGATAATGAACTGATTTTAAAAGGAAATATAATTTATTCACTTTGATTAACACATTTCAAAGATAACCTAGATCAGGAGAAATCTAGTGTACAATCGATATAGAAAATTAAATGCTGAAGTCCAAGTTTATTTTGGAGAAATCAAAATATTTTCAGAAGATACTATTCTACTTCAAGAAATTTCAAACAGGAAATATTCTATCACCTATAGAGATACACAGTCAGCTGCTGTATATTTTGAGATGCTCTGGCTCTCTTCCATAACAAAGGTATTCAAGTACCAATGTCAGATAAGCAATGACAGGTAAGTTAACAGTTGATCTAAACCAGAAGCTACAAAATTAAAGTGAGGTCAAGACTAAATATTCTGATTGTTTATCATCACATAAAACTTGAAATGAAATATCACTGAGCTGCACTGATTGTCCAGTGATAAGTAATTCACCATTTTATAGAAAAATCTGTCAAAGAGCAGGTTACCTTGTTGCTTTTGAGTAGCTTTTGCTCAGAGGATATGCAGCACTACGCTACCACTTTCCAATTGCTTGCAAATTTTTTGTCCAATTTCAATATATTTGATGAAAAATGCATGTCTGCAGTCACTACAAGCTTTAGGAAACAACAACCAGTTGAACAGACTGCACAGAAAGTAAGAAAGAACTCAAGGGCTGCTAAAAGTAGCTGAAATTGACCAAGAAAGTTGGAAGCACTGCTTGCTCAGGCATGTAAGAAGTTAAACTGTTCAAAAACAAACAGATTTCAGTGATTGATGGTTATAAGACACTTTACTCCCTTCAGATCCTATTGGCTATTTATTTTTATTAGTACAAGACAAAACCAGGGCAATAAACTATCAAACTCCACAAAGATACACTGTAATTAGTTCTGTTAAGGAAAATTTTTGAATCTCTAGATTTGCAATGCTGAAGCGAAAGACTACCTCAATAAATTAATTCTTTAAAAAAAAAAAAAAAAGGGCCAATCTACAAGAATTCAGACCAAGACTTAGAAACAGACCCACATGGTCAGCTCTGCGTCTGACTCTCAATCTAACATGAAAGGTCTTTACAAAAATCAACATACTGTAACCATCCATCCACTACATTCCAGTCCTGCTGGATATCTACCAGGGCCTTTTTCTGCACTAGGTCCACAATGGCAACAATAATTCTCTGAAGTTCTACTGTCTCAGCTCCAAGTACCAAGAACAACTTTGCACTTCTTCCTTTTCTCAGCCATCTCATCTACACTTTCTAATGGAGTAATTCTTGGTTTCTGTTATTTAAATGAAAAAATATCATTTTGTCACCACATATACAACATTCCTAAAATTCTACAAATATCCAGAGACACCCTGTTGGAAATGGTCAGAGATCACCTGTCATATGAACTTCCACAGGTTCCCTAACCATTTGAAATCAACCTCAGATTTACTGCTTATGGAACACCCTGTTTTCAGAGTGCATTAGTAACATTTCCCAAGAACACAGCCTCACTCATTTCTTGATATTACAGAAGAATATTTTTTACATTGCCTTTTTACATTTACAAAGCCTAAGACCTCAACGCACTTAAGCTATCAAGTATTTTACTATTAGTGATCATTATCATGTAACGTCTGTATGGCCTAGAAGTAAACTCTACCTAACGCATGAAAAATACAACAGTATGTGCAAAGTGACTGAAAATTTACTGCCATTTCCCCATACGCTTCATAAGGGAAGCTCAGACTATCAAACTACCTTAGAAATAACAGTTAAAGCCAGTCAGAAACAACAGCTCTATAGAAAGATGCTGTAGGTAATACAAAAACAACAGCTAGAACATAAGTGAAATATGAAGATAACAAAGCACAAAGTAACAGAAGCTAGCCAAACAGCAGACAAATCAAGAACTATCCTAATTTCTTCAAGAAGACAATATAATTCATGGAGAAATGCATAACAACTGATTCTATCAAACTCCATCAGATCTAATTCTCATGTTGCCATGCAAGATCAAACTGGTGAAAACTGGAAATTTAATAGCAGATAAATGCTATTTTTAAAGGGAAAGACATTAAGTGCTTTTCAATTAGGGAACACGGAGTACTTGTTAAGTCTTGTCAGTGAAACTTCAAATGCTTTGGCTTTTGAATAAGCATTACCATAATTCATAGAAATATGATCAGCTGCAGCAACATGAGTCAGAGATTATCTTGGTTTCATGACTTCTATTAAGGAAAAATAAATATTATTACGAACTTTTTTATTTTTGTATTGTGGAACTTCTGCATAACAGATATCTAGTTAAAAATGAAGACATCCGAGAGAAAGTTTATTCCCATAAAAACAAGCTGGCAAGATTACGTATAACACTGCCATCTGGTGATTGTGCAATTACATAGTTAAAGAATGAAGGGTCAGTCCCACTTAGCTGAAATACTTGAGTTTTCAGGATTTAGAGTCAGCAGAGACTCCCTCAGAGATCACTATGGATATTAAACATGTTTTTCTCCTCAAATGTAATTGTCCTCCATTCCTTAAAAACTATGTTCATTATTTCTGTACAACGCTGCATATTTGATCTTCTGCTAAAAGTTAAGTATGGCACAAAATTTTCTTTATTCTCAAGATGTGCATCATTGAAGAAGTGGTCCTTGATACTACAACCCTAAAAATGGAGCTGTTCCTGTATTTATTAAGATGACTGGACAATTAACTGACACAGAAGAAATTGTGCACATTTATGTAGATTTGTTAAAGAAAATGGCATGACAAAGTCACAGAGGTATTCCATAGTAGCAGGAATCACTGTGCTTCTACAGAAGAGATACAGAATATGAATTGCAAATAAAGGAAGAAAAGAAAGTTGCAGAGACATTCAGACAGCAGGTCAAACAGCTGAAAATACTCTGATTCATTTGTTTTATTAATTAGCAGTTTGCAAACTCACCCAATCTGTTTATGCTTATCTAAAGATTATACACACTGTCTTTCAGAAACATTGCTTAAGTAAAACAAACAAAAATCAGTAAGTAAGGTGATGGCATAAGCAATTCTTTTTCCTCATATAAGTTCACGTACCAAATCCCATATTTGTATGTGATTTAAGAAATCTGTCATTTAGAATAGACATTGCTTCAGAAAACCATCCAATCCATTTCCCTGTGAAGGGCCAGAAGCTTACAGTTACCCCACTGGCTAATCTTCACCTCATACTTTACAAACCTAGTTGGCAAATTTTCAACAAATACATTAAAAAAAATCCCACAAGCCATGCATAACTTAAGATGTATTTACCAATTTATTTATTTTTTCTTTCCTAAAAGACCACAGTTTAAACAGCTTCAGGGCAAAGGGCTACCTTTTGTAGTCATCACACACTAAGGTTACCTTGTCAAAAAATTTGAGCCTCCTGCCTTCAATAAGTTGCTTTACTGATGGCTTTTATACTGTTGGCCTTTTCCTTAGATTTTATTTCTGGAAAAAAGTACTCTGTCAAACTAATTGAGCTGTGTTTTTCTACACTTTATTTTTTATTTTTTTAAATGCATTTTTCTTGTGACAAAAGCTTTTTCCAACCTTCCAGAGCATAGCAGAATTGGTTTGTATTTATTAACGCAATTTAAAAAATTTACACAGGAACACATTTGTATCTGTTTACTATAAGATCCAGAGCGCTGTCGGGACCATAAAATAATAATCAGAAATTTGCTTTATTAAGTGTAGCTAAACACATTACTATTCATTCAGAATTTCCAAAGCCATTAATATTACCTACTAAAAACACGTGCCATAATTAAGTCCTGGTGCTGAACAACTTAATGTAAACTTACAACAAATATTCTACTTAAATGTAACTGATGACTCTTGTCAGCAGCGCACATAAGCTAACCTTATCTCCTCTAATTTTTAATTTTTTTTTTTATCTCCCCTTGAAATGTTTAAGAAATGAAAGTAAATGCTAACCTGGACTAACACGTGGCCCAAGCCGGAGAAATGTGGGTCATTTTCTTTTATATTATTAATCTGCTTCATTAATTGCAGCAACATTTCAACAGCTCCTTTGTTGACCATTTCATTAAGGAGTACTGCATTTCCAGACATAAATTTTATAGCTCCCAAGCAATACAGGAGAGCTTCATCATTTTTTTGTAGATCTTCAGTGTTCAGAAGCTCCAACAAACAATCTAAAACAAAAATCATTTTTCAGAAAGCCTAAAATTAACATTTTATGTTTGATACAGTTGAGTCAAAGACATTAACAACTGAAAAAAACAAAAAACATAAACAAAAACAAACAAACAAAAACCCTCTGGTTGAGCTCCTTATACACTTTTCTAAGAATGGGCTAGTAATGGGCTAGAAAAAGTGAGTATTTGGTTCAAAACCAAGGAGCAATTATTGATAAATAACAGAACAGGCCTGACTTTTTTCTCTCCAGGCTTCAAGAACCAGTACCAGTTGTAATTACCATGCTGTAGTAATCATTAAACTCTTCAGTCAGGATCTGAAAAAGTACATACGCCTGGAATTTTGTGTATTAGACTTGAGACATTCAAAGGGGTTTATATTCCTACCACTTGCTGAAAAATCAAATGTGTTAAAGCCTCTCAAACTGAGCACTAAAAAGCATAGATGAATAATTCAGATCTCGCACTTCAAGTCTTTCTCCAGACTTCTTAGCTTTACTTTTCATGCAGATGAAGTTACTATAAACTTTTGCCTTAGATATTCTGAATTTGTCGGGTGTATATTAAGTAATTCTAGCCAATATCGTACTTTTGAATTTCTAGTAACTGACTGAAAGATACATATACTTCTTCCTATGTTCCATCCACTTGCATAGAAATATTTTACCACCTTATTTGACATTAGATATTTCTGTAGTTTTTCTGTCCATACTGTGTTTAAATGGCAAGTTTTCAGTAGGGATGCTGCAGGAATGGCCTGCATGGGCAAAACCCAGCACTGCCTCACGCCGGGTCTGAGGCAGTCCCACTTTCTCCAAAAGGGATCTGCTGCTGCCAGAGCTGAGCCATGAGTGATGCTGGGTGTGTCTCAGGGAGAACAGATTGAAGAAAGGGAAAAACTGCTGCATGGCACCAGGTGAGAGAGAGGAGTGAGAAATGTGAGAGAAACAGTCCTGCAGACACCAAGATCAGTGCAGCAGGGCAGGACAAGATGAAGTTTCCAGGAGAGGCCTATGGAGAAGCAGCCTGTCCCCATGCAGCCCATGGGCACTGCACAGAGCTGGTCTCCACATGCAACCACATGGAGGAGCCTGAGGAGCAGGGACAGAGGGTGACCATGAAGTGAAAGAAATGCAGTTACAAACTGCTCCGTTCTCCTGTGCTACTCGGGAGCAGGAGGCAGAAGACAGCGGATGTTTCAAGATTTAAGATATATATATAAGAAGAAAATGCATACCTAGTAACTTAGCATTTTGAATGAGGTAATCATTTTTTCCATTCCTGCAAACTTTAAAAGCAAGCTTGCATACTCCAAGAAGACTTTTTCCATTCACTTTCATCTGCAAGAAAAAAAATCGTAAGAATCATAAGATACACAAATGAAGTCTACATACTAGTTCAGACATGGCATTCTCACAGTAAAACTCTTAAAGTCCAGCTAAAACCTTGATAGGATACCGAGCCACACTGAAAAGTTTGCAGAAATAAAAGACAATGATACGTAGCTAGCTTAAGCTCTCTTCATCAACTTGTACAGACTGACTTTGAAGTTACGGATTATATATAAGCTTTTTAAGTATTTTCTGCTGGTAGTACATGATAGAACATCTTTTTTTTCCTAATTCACTCTTCTAAAGAAATTCCACACAGCTTTCACTGGTTCTGCACCTATGACCATACAACAAAGAAATCCAGTGCCACAATAGATTTCATAACAAAACTATTCTCAGATATCAGAAAAGATTTTACAACATGCTAAAGGTCACTGAGAGAAAGGAAAGCAAGAGTTACATCTGAAATGACAATCTCTTCCTTTTCTCTGCTTTTGAAGGTTTGAAGGGAAAATTCCTGCTGCTCAGGATTTTTAAAAGATGGAAAAAGAAAGGACAGATGGAAAAAATGAAGGAGAAATGTTTGTAACAGAACATTTCTTTAAGCATCACATAACATCTATGTGGTATCTGAATATACTTTATTTTAATCAGAAGATATATATCAACTTAAAGTAACCCTCCTCACACTAATTACTATATGTCTACAACACAATGGCAGGTGGTATCACTTCACTAGTGATAGACTGTATAGAAGTTGAACTAAAAGGTTTAAGAGCACCAACTTAAGTGAGAGTTCTAACCAGCAATATTAGGAAATACTGATAGCATTTTATGTTAAATCTTAACACAAAAAGACCCTTTTCACTAAATCCAGTTCTTAAAATTTCTCAGCACAGATGTACTAATTCCTGAGATAAGTCACATGCCTGAAATTATGTAGACTATTAAATATTCTACATATAATTTTTCATAAAAGCAGGCAAATAATCAAATACAGATCGCTACTGAGGGAGAAAAAACACTTTAAGAAATGAGAGGATAACTTCTAAGTAAAAGCTATTTTCAAACATGATCATACCACCCAGATACACATACAACACATGTTAAAGCTAAGCACAGATTTTAGTATTTTTTTCATAAATTTAAACTTCTAAACTATTGATTATACACATGAAAATATAGCACCATTGAGATTTCAATGTATAACATTAATGCTAAGACCAACTATCTGTTTTAACTTCCTGCTCCATGTAGAAACATTATGGTTCAAATAAATCACAAATCTATAATGAAAGAAAGGAATCTTAAACAGAAAGGAATACTGTAGAAAAAATATATTACCATCAAGTTTCTCAAGTACAACTACACTGATGGAACTACTGGGACATGAAATTCTCCTTAGATCATGGCAACAGGTGACACCTTACCATGAATGAAAAATGGATAAAGCTTTCAAAAGCACACACCTGTTGTGTCACACTTGCATCAGAGAAGACTTGTCACCACGCTGATACTGCTAGCAACAAAATTGATGAATTAAGAAGAAAAAAAAAAACTTCTCAAACCACTGACTCACACCAATGTATTTCCATAAAATTGAGCACTTGCCTACCTCAAATTCTACCAATAATTCAGTCTTTTACTTTACTTCTGGTTTTAATTTATGCTAAAACTAACGTGTAAAGTTTTTATTTCAGTCCCAATATGTGGGTCTTAAAAAAAAAATCACTTGACTGTGCTTTTAGATATTTTGTCCTGTTTTGTTTGTTTGTATTTTTTAATAAAGACTGCTAGCTGTGTCTTAAAAACCTTATTTTGAGGCAATCACAACTGTCACAATCAACCTCTGCGTGTCCAAGTCTACCCTAGATACCTTATGCTATAGGGTACAGCTCCTTCCACAGTGACGTTAAACAAACAGCTTATTTCCCTTCTCCTCAAAAATATCTGAGGACAGCTAGAATGTACCTTTCTTCATTCTACTCTATATCAGACAAACCTGATAGTCCCTATCAAATTGTGCTTTTCAAATCTATGACTACTTAAGACATATTGCAGGCTTCTATTCACGATGTTCTTTAAATGATTTGACTTCTCTTTGGATATGATTTTCCAGCTTATGTATGTTCATCTCTCTTAATTTTCAGCTTCATTTAGACCATGTTTCCCTAGCTTGCTTATATAAATATCAGACAAAATGATAACAAAAGCCTTAGAAGTGTAACTGAACATGAAGGCTGCCACTAAAATTGTGACCTTTGGAAAATGTCCTTGGCTACTCTATTTTTCACAAAGAAAGAGATAATTATACCTACTTTAAAAAAAAAGTAAGTTTTACTATTTTCATATTACTAAACACAGTTAAGTCAATATATTATTCAAAACTAAACTCCACACCTAACTTTTTAAGTGGTTATTTTATTAAAATCCCAGTATATATATAAATAAATACACACACACACACACACAGATATCTTAGCTTAGCACACCTTCTCTTTTCCAAGCACAAGCAATATACCAGCTACAATACACTAACTACCAGATTTTGGGTCTCTATTTCCTTCACCAGATGCAATTTCCCTGCAAAATATAGGCTCCAACAGGTGCTCATCTAAATGAATGGGTGCATTTGTAGGGCAAGAAACTGCAATTAACAAACTGTTAGTTTAAACACCTTTTAGAATGATGAAATGTGAAGTTAAATATAATTTGTAATTCCCAATTTTGTGCTTCACATTCTACCAAATAGCATTTTCAAACACTTACAGACAGGATAATCTTTGCCAGCTCCAGGCAAAGAGGATCTGAATTAATTTCTACAAGCTTATATAACGTCTTCAAAAGCATACTTCTTCTTCTAAATTTTTTTCCAAGCATATTTCCTTCATTCAAGACTTGATAGAGTTTGCTGCAAGCCAGACAAAGACTTTCTACATTGTCTTCTCATCGAAGGGAGTAGGAAAAGAGAGAAAAATACAAAATAATAATCAGTGTCATCATTTCCAGAGCATCTTAATAGACATAAATACAGGAGAACCAAATAAAGAATGAGTTCCTTAAGAAAAAAAAATAAGGTGACCAATAAGTCTTCAAAGATGATAATGCAGTTCTCAGAAACAATTGTATGTTGGTCATTCAAAAAGAAGAAACTCAAGCTGAGCAGTTACAGAGCCAAAATAATACATAAGCTAAACCAAACTCATCTTTAATGCTAATAGTCAAGACTGACCAGAAGTCCACTAGGAAACTACAAATCCTTAGACTTCCATTAGAGCCCTGTCAAGTTTTTCACGTAAAAGATACAGTTAAGGATATGCATATAAACCAATACGTCAAATGCTGCTGTGATTAAGAACAAAGGAATGTAAAAACTGATCGGAACTCTCCAATTACATTAAACGTGAAAGACACATTTGAGTGGACTGTTGGGCTACTGATGAAAAGTCGTGTATTTTATAAATAACATCTGAAGGCTAAGACAAAATCTTTCATAAAATATCATCACCTTTACACAAAGGAATCACACTCCTGCCAACTTCAGAGGGAAAGCAAAAAGTTTTGCCTCTTTTTAAAAATAAAGTTTGGTGGGGGGCGAGGGGGGTTGTTGTTGTTGTTTGTTTGCTTTTTGCTTTTGTTCTTTTTTTTTAATCATTTTATTTTTATTCTTACCTCTGTTTCTCTCTATAAATTTACATTAATAAAGCACAGTATAAGCTGTGTAAACTACAGCTTTGTTTTTGAGCAGAAAGTTTTGTGGTGCAAGGTTTTTAGACGGAGTAGAGGGAAAGAAAGGCTTTCATATTAATAACATGTAAAACTAAATGTTATCAATTTGCACGTTCAGGGAATCAGATTAAAGGTATGAAGAAAGTGGTTGTACACTAAATTAAAAAATATTCATTTAGGAATAGATCCACTGAAAACATTAAAATTGTGGGATTCTAATACTCATTTTAATAGAAAAACTGCTATTGTGAAGTAAATAGTCTAAAAGCAATATAACTTGCAGCAGTCGGAGGCAATGCAATTTAGTTATGACGTATATGAATATTCAAGAAGCAGAAAAGCTTTTAAACTTTAAGAATTTTTGTAGTGCTATACTCAATCAACAGTTGTGAAAGTTCCATTAGATAATTTCATTTATTATTAGAAAAACTAAGCTATAATCAGGTAAGAAGTTACAAACAAACAAATAAAACACAAACTAAACCAAATCAAATAAACATCAAGGAAAAGGGACCAGAAATATGATTTTCTTTAATTCCAGTCATTTCATGGGAAGGACGTGATTAGATTTTACCCCTGAATAATATTTTGCTTACCTATAAAGAACACGTCAATATGACAAAGTTTAATTCAGCAGCTCGTATTTGACAGTATCAGCACTAAACAAGGAAAGGGTGAGTTGCACGGCTGTTTTCAATTCCTCTGACTACTGTCTTTTCTATACATCAATTATAGGAGTGGGAATGAAAATCCTGCCTTTCTAAAATAACAATATAGCTTGGGAATCACTCAGTGCTGTGCAAGTGTTCAACACTCATCTGCAAAACTATGCAAACAAAAAATATCTAATCTGTAACATACTATAATGAATGCTGCCCAAGATACTGCAAAGTAGAATCAATTCCTTAGTTCAACACTGACTTTTAACTGCTTGTAAAAACAAAACTGCTTTCTATATTCTACATAACGTTTATACATTGCATCTGAAGAAACTTTTTAATGAAATTTTAAAATGGTTTTCAAGGTTCAGTATTTCAAGCCATATTTAATTTAATCAGTTTTGCTTCAGTATTCTGGGTCATTGTACACTTTTATGAGTCATCTAACACTTTAAGCACAAATGGGAATTTTCATTAAGACTTCTTCACTCTCTAAACTTAGTTTAGACTTCCAACACAACCCACGCTTAAAATAATGAATCTATGAAGTACTTTATTTTTATAACTATTACCTCATCACTGACTGTTAAATTGGCAGAACTATGACCTCTAACACAAGCTAATTTAATTGGACAAGATGTTCTCTTAACCAGTGTTTTTTAATTTACGCTGTGAAGTCACTGAACATATTGAAGTATAAAAAGACTATATAGTTCAACTACAGCTATTCTTCTGTAGTGAGTCTTGTGTCTCCTCTAGGACGTATAACAGAAAATACATACTTTCAAGAACAGTGCTACCCACCAGTTTCCAGTTCACGTAGAATTGGTAGAATCTTCATATTCCAAAAGCTTTTTTCCTCTTCTGATTCATCTATTCTTCTATCATCATCTGATCCTTCAAAATACATTGAAAACAGAAGCACATTAGTGAAGGTTTCCACTTCTACGCAAATAAATCATTACAAACATTTCATTCATAAGTCAGGAAAAATCAAGCTAAAAACCTGATTATGCTACGCTCTGGGTTATTCTACCAATTCAAGCTTTTCCTTTTTGTTTACAATTCCTCAAAAATAAGAGCTTTGCACAAAATTAGATGGAGAAACGCTTTGATATGTAAAGCTGCCCTACAAATCCAGATTTGTTTCTGTTTGCTGACATTGATGTTTCATTCAACTGCTGAACTGGAAGCTAATAACATTTACACTAATGTGTTTTTCAGCTCTCTGATAGCTATTCTGTGTTAAAAACATCCATGCTACAGACAAACCCGTAGGGTTGACAATTTTACCTAGTACTTATGCACAATATTACACTAAGCATGATTAGCTGACACTTGAACTCAACCAAGAAGTAAGTGAAAAATTCTTATTTGTTATTACATTCTGTTAGTAACTCTAACCACCTCATACGTTCAGTTTTGAAAATCTTCCTAAGTTCATGTAAAATGCACACTAAATACATGTTAGATAACTTCTTACAGTCATAATTTTAGGAGATAAACAGCAAAATGCAGGTGTCTGAAAGATGTCCTGCTTCCAATAAACATGTTGAAGTCTGAAGTCAACCCATTCCCAGTTTTCTTGTCCACACTCTATCAATTTACTACAAAGTTAATGAAAAAGAGCTACTGTTCACTGTTAGAACCTTCTCCACTTCACAAGAAGTTAAAAAGTTTTAAGGAAAAAAGTAGTCTTTTTTTGTTTGTTTGTTTTGTTTCTTTCTTTTAAACAGAGTTCTCTGTAAGGAAATGCGAAAAAAAAAAAATGACCATCATCAAACAGGAAGAATAAAAAAAAAAAAAATCAGTGATGTGGAATTCATCTAGAAACAAAACAGCTTGGATCTTTTTTTCAGATTGTACAAGGTAGTTGGTAAAAAAATGCCTGTTATAAAAAAATAAGATTCCAGTATTGACTTTCATCAAGGGGAATTACTCCAATTTGTTGAACATCTTTTTTACATTCAGCTGGCACTATCTGAAGAATTCTAGCCTTAACCATTGGCCCACTCCTGGAGAGTCAGTGTTTCTGTGCAACATGTATTTGAAAGGAGCTAACAATTGCTTAAAAGGTACTCTTAGGCATACTTTTGGAGTTCAAGATTAGGTAAAGTTCCTTATCTCTTGGCAACTACAGTTGTTACAGTGTTGCTGTTTAATTATGGGCTTTTTAGATAAGGGGGGGGGGGAAGGAGTGTGTTAATTTTTTTTTCTTGTTTTTTTAAATAGGTAAACAAGCCACACAAGTCCATTAAATAACATGAACGAATCCATCAGACTGGAATGCATTTAAGCAACAGATTTATTCTTCCATTTAAATGACAAGCATAAATTCTTATTTTGTCCAAGCATAATAATAATCATCAAAGAAACAAACAAAAAAAACCTGTACTACATGAAAACATTGATATTAAGAGGCTTGCATCTTGGGAACATTGTCTATCAGACCTTAAAAAAAAAAAAAACCTGATGTGCTGAGTGTTACTTGAAAGAAACAATTCAAAAACTGTCTGTTTGAAAAGGCTGCTCTTCTAAAGAAAAAATCCACTCTTCTTTGTGTATCCCCCTCTACTCTGCCCTGGTGAGGCCTCACCTGGAGTATTGTGTCCAGCTCTGGGCTCTCCAGTACAAAAAAGACAGGGATCTCTGGAAAGAGTCCAGCAGAGGGCTACAAAGATGATAAAGGGCGTGGAACACCTCCCTTATGAGGAAAGGCTGAGAGACCTGGGCCTGTTCAGCCTTAAAAAAAGAAGACTCAGAGGGGATTTGATCCAAATCTATAAATATCTAAGGACTGAGAGGCAAAGGGACGAGGCCAGACTAAAACGTTCCTGTTTCATAAAAATAAATGTTCTTGGTGTGCACATATTTAAGAACATATCATTAGGTAGCAGAGTTATTATTTTTACTTATTTTGCAGGCTTTTCCCAAATCAAATGTGCTTACAGTCCTAGATTTGAGGAGTAGTTTAATTAATAAAACACTACGCAGTATTTACAATGAAGTGAAAATTCTGCTCTGGATAACATTAAGAGCATGGCTGAAATGAGGGCACTACAATGCACTTACCTTGTCTGTTTGCTACAAAACCCACATACTGACTCAGTTGCTGCTTTTCCTTTCAGTTTGCTGCTAACCTCTCTTAAACATTAAGATGAGGCCAGCTTTCTAACTGGGGACATATTTAATTTCACAAAACAATAAATAGAAAAGTTCATATATGTATTTACACATACAAGAAAATGTATTACTGGAAAAAAAAATGACATTTAGTTTTAAGTTCAGAACAAAAATAACTGCCGTTATGCACCACTCGGCTGCAACTGTTTTATATCCATCATAAAAATATCACAATCTAAAAGTTGTTTTATGGTGTGTTTTTTTAAACAAATATCTCTTGTAGTTACATAAATAAATAAATAAATAGATAGACAGATAAAACATTGTCAGCTTTTATTCAACATCATCAGTCCTAGACATAAAATTGAGTGGCAAATGTGATTATAAAGAACAGCAACATTACTAAAGTGTTAATTTGTACGTCTCCCAGCCTGGAGGCATTTTTATTTCTTTTTATTATGGGGTTAAGCATGAAGAATTAAAAACTAAGAAAGCTGTATTATGCTGGAAAACAAACAGAAAAGATATAAGAAATTATCCTAATAATAAATGATTTTTTTTCCAGTAGTACCAATGAAATAGTACACATAAATTATAAGGCTTGTAAGAAGATACAGCTTTAAATAGCAATTCCCACTCTAAGAAGAAGAGAACATAACTTTTGTCAGAATGATCCAGAATCACACAATTGCCCAGTCCAAGTAAAACAGTAATAATGTAACAGCAAAGTAGAAAACTTCAAGCTGGCCTATCAGACTCTCAAACATACACTTGAGATGTACGAAACACACCAGCACTCAAAATAATATTTAAAATCTGTTAAGTAAAAATTAACAAAATGCATCCCTACAAGGGAATCCAGAATCGTAATCAGCAGCTAATATAGTAGGACAAAGCTTTGTTAATTTCAAGGCAGCAATGTCAGCTTACACAAACTGAAAACTTGATGAAGTATTAACAGAATACCTCTTGAATACTGTTCGTGTACACAAACAATACCAAAAATGCAATATATTAAGAAAACCAAATATATTATTTAAAAAATAAACCTTCAAATCACAATATTTAGATTACATATATTTGAATGTATTTCATATCTGCAAATGAAAGAAAAAGATATAACAATGAAAAAAATAAAAATAAAAAATAAAAAATATATAAACTTTTTTGACCAGAGGTCTGGAGACTGAAATGCTTTATATGAAGTACCTGTTAAACTTCTCTTCCAGCCTATACTCCTTGGCTGCGATGCAACTATGCCATGCTTTTTCATCTGGTTGCTAAAAGATACAACATACATGTACACAGAAAATATATCAGAATACATGCCTACTTCACATGCAATACAAGATCTGTGTATTAATAACTAACTGGAAAATACACGTTATTTTTACTAATGTGTTAACTACCTGCTCATTAAAAAAGCATACATAAAAACAACCTTCTCCAGTATGCTACAGAAACCTCTTTCAGAACTACTGACTTAGTTAGACCACAAGAGGTCACCCTTACGGAATACAAACTAATACATTTCCACTTGTGCAGTAAGACTGAAAGCTAACCAAACTAAACTCAGCGATCCAATTTTTATCATCAGTATCACTAACTTAATATGAGCTCACCTAATTTTAAACTGCAGTTTTGTTCACTCACAAGGACAACTGCTTCTTGTGATAGAATTAACAATTCCAAGAAATTTAAGCATTTTCCAAGGAGCGAACACCTTGATAAACCTTAAATATAAAAGACTTTTCAGGCCAGCAGGAGAACTATTTCTAACTGTATAATGGTCACTGGTTTTGTTAATCAAATAAACATGCTATGTTGTCTTTCTCTCTCTTTTTTCTTTTTTTCTTTTTTGTAAAGCAATAATAATACCATAATACCTGTTGATTATATCATTAGTCTTTGGTCAAAGAAAAATATTACATACATCTTCAATACATTAATCATTTGTTTATTTGTGTACCTACACACCCAAACAACACTGACCTAAATATATTATTAATTTATTATTAAAATAGAAATCTTTCTTCCCTTAAATTATGCACTGAAGACAAAGGTCTTCGTCTGTATTTTCTCCTCTCAGTACATGTTTAATTTAACACTCCCTGTTCCATTTATAGTTCATGTATCAATACTACCTAATCTCCAAAATTTTCTTCTAAGGCACGTTAGCAACATTATTTCATTTTTTTTAACCTGTTAATTTAGTTGCTATAAAGCTTAAAGCTAAACTGTTTTTTAAGTGGTTTGCTGGATTGCCGCCTAAATCCTGTCTGCCAGTCCAGACAGAGCTGTAAGTCATCCTATCAACAGATGGAGACAGAATAAAACAAAGCTCATGTAAGATCACTTCCCTAACAAAGAGACTGGAAAGCTGACTGCTATCAGTCAACATTTCCCAAGCAATCGTATTACAGAGGAACGTTCACTTCATTATGGCTAACAGTGAGCTTTCCTTTACAGCATGAACATTAAAGTGCTCTAAAATCCAAATGCTTATACAAACTACCCTGAAATTCTTTCAGCTCATGTATGGCAGTCCATAGTCAGCTGAGGAAGCAACACCTAAAAAAAACCAAACAAACAAAAAAAAAAACAACACAAGTGCATCCCTAAAACAGACCAACATGCATGGATACGTAAGTTAAGAAACATGTTTCTATATGACATGTTAAATGCAATTTTGTGTTCTAATACAAATCAGCACTTTGCTTCATTTATGTGAGTTCCTACATACCTCAGAATTTTCAGAAATGACCTGAGGTTTTGCTATCCATGAAATGAAGACTATGACATCAGCAAAGGACACTGAATGAGTAAGATAACAACTATTCCAGTCAGTTAATACAGATATACTCAGAAATTAGTATAATAATAATGATACGTAGGCACAATGACACTACCTGTCTATATGAATATGGATGCGTGAGTTTGCTCTCCTCAGAAAAAAAGTTATTAAACTTTATCCCATCCACACCTCTTCCTCTAAAACATTAATTTGTAGGAAGAATCCAAGAAACTTCAACAGAAAAAAAATCCTATAAGTTTTGTAGGATATAAAACCAGTTGAATAGAAAAGACCCTGAAACAAAGGTTGTGGTAACTTGAACACTTATTGTATACAGAGTATATATATGGGCAGTGCAGGGAAAGCCAATATCCAAGTCTGATATTTTGGGGGGGGAAGTTTGGTTGGAACCTATGCTTCCTTAAATAATAATATCAGTAGGTTTAGACACAGCATGCATAAAAAGGAGACTGCTGCACTGCTGATATTCACAGCATCACCAAGACAGGAAAAGACCTCCAAGATCAAGTCCAACTATCCACTTACCGCCAGTATTTCTACAGAAAACCATAAATAAGAGCAGCTAGTGGGCCTGCTTTCTTCAGGGATTATGTAGAATTTATGAGTTTTGTAAGAGTACAAAATCTCTTTATGAATCTTTACCATGCAGTCAACCCCATTTTAGTCAGAGACCTTTGCTTCTTTGTTATCTTCTTACTTTCATGTGAGACTGAAACTTAAGATCTTGTTAAGAACTTTGTAGTTAAAAAGTAATCAACCTACTCTAAAAAATAAGTTACCTAATATTGAAGGGAACTGGCTTGTCAAGAGGGTGGTTGCCTTGGAAACAAAGTCAATTGGCAGAAGTCTGATCAGCTGATAAGGGACTCATCAAGAAAATCAACTGACTCTGATGATTTACAGAAGAGAAATAACTTGACAACTGGTTCATTGCTATCCTCATACAAGGGAGATGATAGCAGTCCCTGTGAGGAACATTGCTTTCTTGAATGTACTCAGACTATGATGACATCCAAAGAGAACATGAGCCAGCACTGCAGCAGTGGTATTTTTCCTCTGCAAAACAACAATTCAGAAATCACGTTTATATGTTTGCCTGCTTGTTCTAACTACAACCCTCTGTTAATAGTAATTCAAGAAATAGTACATTTCTAAGAACTGCATCCTGGAGGCAAAGCATTAAGCTATCTCCCTCTAAAGATGCTGCTTAAGTCAGCAAAGTCTGGCTCACAAATGTGAGTATGAGAGTCCAGCAAAGAAACGGTGCTTGGACTCCTTCCTCATACTGTGGGACCTTCAATGTCTCCAAAATTGTTTGCCTATTTGCTTGTAAAACAAAGGAGTCCAGCAATGGGCTTGAGCCACAACTTTCTATACAGTTAAAGCATTAGCATGGTCTCTGTGGTGGTTTTGGCCCAAGATAGGTAGTACTCTCCTTGACAAAGGTCTAGACATGGAGCAGAGACAAGCAGGGGCAGAGACATTCCCAGAAGATACTTTTTGTGGGAGAGGGAAGGGGGTAAAAATCCTTTCATTGTATTAACATAGATCACTTCAGCAGTTGGCCATCAAGCCAGAAGAGTCTTCTTTTGCTGTTACTAATCAGTGGTACAGATAAATCAAACTTTTTTCAAGGCTCCAAAAGTAGAATAGTCACTGAAATAAGATGCAGACTGTTTATACTGAAGTAAAGCACTGAACAAACATTCATTGAATGTACTGAGAAGTCAGACTTGACACAGCTACATTTAAAAACAAGACTTCTTGGTTCTAAGTAGTGAGAAGAATAGATTCAGAGCAATGCTAAGCAGATCCCAGCAGCCCATTCAGGAAAGCCAGAGGTATTAAAAGGACTACAAAGCACAAAGGGATTCCTTCTAGGATAGATCACAGCTGTGGGTAGTAGATAATCCTGGAACAGTTATGCCATTCAGAAAAAATGTTCTTTGACATGTTACTGGCCTGTCTGTGACTACATCTACATTATAACCCAGGTTTATTCTTAATTCTAGCAGTATACAGGATAACATACCTTCAAATGATGAGGTTTATTTAAATACTTAAACAGGTATATCTTTTCCTTTCAAAAAAAGATTCCACATTTCTGTATAGGCTATAAATGGAAAAGCTGCAAGGATACACTGTGAAAGTAATACACAACCTGTAAGTCCTTAAAAAAATATCTATGGGTAAGTAAACTAGTTTTCATTTGAGCACCTGTCATACTATGTGTGATTTCATAAAAGGAGTCATACTGTGATGATTTCTACAGGCAGAAAAAATATAATCTGGAATAGCATCTCATCCTTTGAGTCTTCATTCAGCTGGACAACATTACATTGTAAAGTTTCAGAAAGATCACACTGCTTATTAAAACATGAACAGAAAAACAACTTCTTGACAGCCATGCAGAACTCATATACAGGCACGTAGTTACCTGCATTGTGATTGAAAAGACTTAGCTAAAATCAGGAGGGTGAAGGAGAGAAGGAAGAGCACTTACCATACAAACCAACAATAAATTTTCAGTACAAATCAACAGCAGCCATAAAGACTTTCAGAAATCGTTCATGTTAGCTATATAGGAAGAAATAATACTACATCTAGTGCCTAGCACTTGCTAAGTAGATATAATTGCAAAAAATATGGCTTAGGGAAACACCTCATAGACAAACAGCTTTGGAAAACACAACTCTGAAAGATAAACTCTTTGATACTCCCCTAGAGGAAAATGTAAAGCCAATAAAAAAAAAGTCATCTTGTCTTTAAAGAAAACAGAAGGACCTGCTGAAACAACCTGAAACTTTTCTGCTCCCCTAGCCAATGATAAAGGGATATTTTCTTACACAGGCCAAGAACAAAAGCTCTCCTATGTTCACAGCAGACTGAAGTACTGAAGTAGCAGAACCAGAAATGAGGCACAGGGGGGCTTGATGAACACAAGTGCACTGAAAAGAGATCTTGAAACAGGGGAAGGGTTCTGTGTCTCCAAACTTAGAGATACATGAGGCCCTGAAAACAAACAGGACAGGTCATGTTAGCATCAAGTACATACCATGTCTTGCCACATTTTACCTGTAATATTAAACCAACTAAGAGAACTAGAATTACTTAGGAGACCCACACATGCTTCCTGTAATAGACACCAGGAAAATTTCTCCAAAGACTTTTTTGTTGACATATGTAACAAGCAGAGGATCAGGATATTCAGGCTCTGAAAAAAATACCTCACTGCCACTGTATGCCTACCACTGGTGATCCATCAATTTTAAACACCTGAGATTTTCCTCCCACAAAGTGCATAAAACCCCCCAAGAACTGATTTTTATGTTAATTCTGTGCATAACATTTATGGATATGAAATGTAGCATTGGTATTTTTCATCATTTTTTGAAATAAATAATGCACACATCTGACATTTCTTGCTTAGCTACAGTACACAGACAAAAACTGAACTCTTCCATCAGCTAAGGACCTTAAGCCCTTAAGCCTTCAAAACACAAAAAATGGTCCCGCTTCATCCTAGAGGAAGGGCAACTTTTGTAAGGTTTCTGGATGTCAGGAAAAATGGAAGGGTTACAGCTGTACAAAATATTAAATCAACAATTGTAAATTTGACTTAGAAGAGATGCTACAAATTTGAGTAAACATTAAGAAAACAAGCAATTCAAAACCATATATATGTGCTGTATGTTTATCTTACACATGGCTTAAAGTCACACAGGCTATGAACAATATCGTCCAGCTGTACTAGAATATTCATTAAATCTATAAGTTATCTTGAGGCAGAAATGGGTTAGACACTAAACAGTCCAATACTGCTCTTAGAGCTGTTGATATTTATAGACAAACTAAGTACTCAAACTAAGGTCCTGCACGCTTCCTCCAAGATTCAATAAATATGGACCACTTAAAATTATACTGAACATCTAACTCCCACTGGGGTAATCATACTTTGCAAGCCAACTATTCAAGATTGTTATCCTTGCTTCTTTTAGATACACAATTAGAAAAACTATCCATTATAAAAACAATAACAAAAAAAAACAGCATCAAAAAATACCAACTAGAAACTTCTAATGTGAGCGCTTCATGAAGACAACAGTAACTTAGAGGTTAAGATACAAAGCAACAGTTTTTCCATTATAATGGCTGCTAAAGTTTCACATTTTGAGTTTGAAGCAGTACCAGTCAAATCACTTGAATAGAAAAGCAGTAGTCAGGAGGACTACATGTGAAAATTATACAAGGGGACCAATGTGGGCATTCAGAATTCCAGCAAAAAAGCATTAATAACCTCCATAGCTCATCTCAAATTTCACACCAGTTGAAATACAGTCAGAATTAGACATCCTGGTGAATAATAATAATAAAAAGAAAAAGAAAAAAAGAAAATCACCACTGAAGTAAAACAAACAACAGCAAAAGAGAACACAGCACCACACACCAAAAGCTCTCAGTTTCCCTTGAAGAAGACTCACACACTCTACTTGAAGCCTTCTGATAAAAGGTGTACTTCATAGTGGATTCAATCATCCAAACACTGTGGATATTTCTGACAAAAAATGGACCAGAAATTCCAGCTTGCCCCTCCCACCACAGTTTGCTGTAATTTGTCTTAACATGAAGTCAAAGATGGCCTTATGTGCTTTTAAATAAAGAATTAAAAACAAAAAACAAAAAAACCTGAAGAGTAAGAACACCTACTTCGATACTTTAAAAACTATTCAGATTATACATGTAAAAAATTCTGCATGTTATCCAAACCTTGTTTATTAGAAAATCCAATTGATAACTTTGAAGCAAAGCAACTAATTGGAATTGCTTTTAATCTTTTGGGAAAATCAGAAAAAGAGTATTTTGCTTAATTATTCATTCTCAAAGAAAAAAACCATGTGCCAATTAACATCTGCATTTCATATTAATTTATTCATTCTTATTTAATGATACTATCCAGATGTTTTATGTTGCCAAAAGTTTTCTGCATTGTTACTCATTGGTTGAATAGGGACCACAGTTCTTGTTTTATTTTAAGCAAGTCAATTTCTTCCTGACCATAACATAGTGTCTTTTAGATACTATTTAGGTTCTATCTTTTTATACAAAGTGTTACTTCACTGAGCTATTTATGAGAAAGTATCTTTATGTAGCTCAGCTACCACTGAACTTTCATGACATCACCTCAAGAGAGGAACACAATAGATACAAACACGAGAAAGAAACAAGTAGTAAATACGCCTCAAAGAAAAAAAAAAGAATAACAGCTCAATTTTTTAAGACTATTTTTCTTTCAGTAAACATAAAGAAGACAGGGTATTACTTGCAGACAGCTAAAATAAGCATAATTTAGAGTATTCAACCAATTAGATAAATTTCAAATCTGTCCTGTTTCTCAAAGATTTTCAAATGCTTACAAATAATTGAAAAAGTGTAACTGATGATACAAACATCCTGAAATTATTTCAAGAGTTAGAGGATTATATAATAAGCTACACCACCAGAAAAGACCAAAAAAGAAAAGGAGTAAAAACTGAGATTCAGATACCACTGATAAGAGAAAAGGTAATAGTACAAAGGCAACATAATTTACAAAAGTGTGTTGGCAAATAGGTCAACTACACTCTGAGTCATCCTGAAGATGAACAAATAACAATGGCTCCATAAAAATAATCATGAGCATAGTCCATTACTTACGACAGCTCCAGCAATAAAAAGAATACAGTATTCTGTTTATACAGGCTATTAAAGAACTTTGTGTACATGTTAAACAGTGTGGCTTACAAAAATAAAAGAAGATGATTAAAACTCTTTATCCTCCTCTTTTTTTATCCTTCACAGTCTTTGCATTTTATACCTAGTATAAACAATACTGTAAACACTATCTATTTGTGGAAGAGTATTTTTAGGCAATCAGACAACTGATAGATGAATTACAATCTTAAAAAATAAAAGCACGACATCTTCATCTATCTTACTTGAATCCTGCATAAGCATTCCTATTCTAAAGAAAATAAATGTAAATCTAAATTCTTTATTATTAAAGCCTCACCTAGACTGTGAGGTTTGTTCTGTTTTTTTCTTTCTTGACCCCTTCCCTTTCATTCTGACAACTCGATTTCGATCAGTAGTAAGAACTCTCAAGACCTAGGTTTCCCAAATTTAGAGTCTAATAACCTTACCCTGAATTTAAGTACCAGTTTATTATTTCATTCTTAAATAATCTTAATAGCCAGTGGAACTTAGGCACATATATAAAAAGATTATTTAGGACTAGAATAATTTCTTGTTTCCATGCCTTCATGAAAAACAAAAAGTTGAGGACAGACATAATGAGAAAAGACAAATCCTGAAGGAGGTCTGGATAATCTGCAGCAATATCAGCTAAACTATACAACAAGCTGATAATCATACGATATCGTTAATTCTAAAAATTCAAACAGAGTAAAACAGATTTCTTTCCTGAAAGAAGCATCCATTCTATCTCCACTGTAGAATTCCTTTTCCTTGAGGAGAAATGAATATTTTGAAGCCAGTTCAAGCTATCAGGTAGAAATTATTTCCAATATTCATTTGTTTTATTTTTTTCTATTAAGGCATTCAAGAATTCTAAAAAGCACAGAGAATAGAAACTATTGTTGAATACCTAAGGACTGCGTCAGACACATATTTACTAAGGACAGCAATGGTGATAGAAAATAAGGCATACTACACCTTCTTTACAGCACCTTCTAATCCTTTTGTAGATATTTACAGAAGTCTTTAATTAACAGAAGCACAGATCAGGCCACTTGGGAGTAAGCTGCTTGCCACCAAGTTTTTCCTTGCTAAAGGTATCTATGTTTCTAAGGAGTCCTGAAATGTCATCTAAGCTTCCAGGATATTGAGAAATTGCAGGAGGAAGAGAAAAACATTCATCTTTTCCCACTTGGGAAACGGCTGCTCTTCATCAGCGAATCTGCCATCACCAGTGACATTTCTGTTGAAATATCTGAAATGCTTTTTGCATTCATAAGTTTCATTTCTATAGCAATCACAATAGATGGCAAGACACAATGCCTGGATGAAGATATAAAACAAAACTCAGCTTCCTTATGATTGTCAGAAGTTCCTCCTCGCTTTCCTAAGGCAACACATCAAACAATTCAAATCTGCTTAAATTAATATACCTTTTCTATTATAACTACATGGTTATTCAAAACACAGTACTGCAAATCAAATGGCAAATAGATCTTCCCTAAGAACTCCTGGGTTTTTTTTGTTTGTTGTTGCTGTTTGTTTAAAGCCTATTTATAAAGCAACAGTGATTTCATTAGAACTGTTTCTTCTTACCACCAGCCCTTGGGACAAAAGAATTTGAGATGGAAAGTGAACAGTCCTCTTGCTTGAATGAAATACCTCCTGCTTGTTCCCTTTGAAATAAGTGTAATAGCACTAATAAAAGGGTTCTGCCATACTATTTTTGCATGCTTTACAGTTTCACTATTAATAGAAAAACAACTATTAGAAAAATTATTTTGCTACGCAAATAGGAAATGCAGACAAAGGCTAAAGAGGAGTCTCAGACATCTTTTTCTGTATTTCCTCATGCTTAATTCCTGCAAGGGTTTGTAAATCACTACGATATAGAATTGAGACTTACACAACTGCTTAATACAAAGGATGACAGGACCAATAAAGTTTTCACATTTCTGTAAGTTCAGTCTGTTCCTGAATATAATGTGCAATATATCATTTAACTTTGTACAAGCTGCTTTATGTATGTATGACACACAAGTAGCTGCAATCTAATCACATCCATCATCTAGTGGATATAATGCTCTTTTGAGAAAGAACACCAAAACTCTATTGCAGTGATCTCTCTATGGTAATGGAACCTTGTATATACAACTCATATCCAGAAGAAACTCAATGAACAGATTTGTAATACCTTTCAACTGCCTTGTCAGATGAAGAATAATATCTCTGAACTGAGAAAAGGATATAGATCAAAGCCTGCCTGTCTGACTTAGTATCATGTGAGTACTGAACTAATGTGTTTATTGGCATGTCTTAGTAATGATTTCGTATGTATGAGAGCAGCTGAGATTACCTAGAGCCATTCCATCATACAATGACATTAACTTCTTGGGCTGATACAGATGGGAAAACAGCCTGAGGGACATTTGTACTTTAGTAAAGGAAAAGCACCTGGTATTATCTTCATGCACTCTGTGGTACTGCAGGTATATCTGGTATTCAAAACCACATGAGCACCTAAATATTGTTAGTAACCTTCAGCACAGGGGTATAAGCTGCACAGGTAGATCTCTTACGTTGGACTGGCAAAAATAATCTTCTCAAGTACAGATAGCATGCACAACCCAAAGAAGGTAAAGGTACAGAATTCCAAAACACAGATCTTGTGTTCAGTGTAGAAAAGAGGGAAGAATGTGATGATATTCTTCTGTTTGGGAGAAAATAGATCTTGGAAAATCTTAGAACAAGATTAGAAAATATTTTTTTGTATTTGATATCTATCTAATTGAAGCAATGTGTTAGATTCAACTACTTTTAGTATTATTCTCCCTAAATTGAGCGTAACACACGACAAGCTAGAAGCATTAGAAGTCCACTTTTATAGTTAGAATCATTAGCATCCCAACTATAATACAGAAGTCAGAAAATTACACAATAAGTCATAGAGAAATTAAGCAAGTGGAGCTTATGAGAAAGGAACATTGATGACCTATCTTTCAAATGTGCATGAGGATATTTGAAGAATTGAATACATATCATTTTCCCCTTCCTATCTTTTCTACGGTCTCAAAGTTCTTTTACATTGAGAATCTGAATTGAAAATGTCCTTAAGACTTCATGTTGCAACAAGCAAACTTGTCACTAACAGGCCTTTTTTGCCAACTCACAAGAATATTTCAAAACAGAAGTCAATATCCCTCTGAAACTATTTTCAAAGTAGAAATCACATCATTCTGTGTTTCAAACTACTGGAAAACTCAATATTATGGCACACAATGACATAAAAAATGGGTAATTGTGAAAAGCCTAAGTAGCAAAAAACCCAAACCAAAAACTTCTGGAACTCTCAAGCTTATAAAGGACAAGTACATATTTATGAACAGATAGCAGGAATGCACAATGAGCTGAATGTTACCTATTTAATCAGACCTTCAAGACCTTTAAAATTAAGACTCAGAAGAAAGGTCATTCTCTCCAGTCAGTAAAAGCAGCAAATGACCTTCTCTTATTAGAGACGCTTGGACACCACTAAGTAACTATCTGTTTCAACTGCTGTATCAAATTATATAGTGCCACAGCTTTACTGAGTAAAAGTCAAATTGCAATAGCTTACGTAGTGTGATAATTCATACAGTTTTTAGCTACAAAGTCCTGGGGGTCACCAAATTTAATGGGAGAAAATGATTTTACGCCAAAGCTTTCTCTGAGTTCTACATATATTCACTACCTTTATTCCATCTTTGAGCTTTTATCCTTTTCCCTCCTCTTATAATCATAAAACTTTTTCTTTTCTACTTCTTGTCTTAAGTCTTTTAGAATCTCTTTTTTTTTTGCTTTCAGTTTTAATATAAAGGAGGAATGTCATGAAAACTCTGCTACGTATCAGTTCCTATAACATCTTCATCAAACAACATGTTCTGAAGTATTCAATATCACCACCAAGTAAATTTATGAAAGGCTTCTTATTTTACAATTTCATGAAAATTCTCCAGAATATAGAAGAAGCATTAGAATACCCAGAAAAATATTTTCTTCATAAGCCTAATAATGAGCTAGAAAGAAGATATCCACAGGCAAACATTTATTTTTAATGGTGACCAATTGCTTATGGGATGTGCTATGAAGATTAAGTGCTATTTATTCTTTGCTTTAAGACTGTTAGATCTGTCAATATTATTCACAGCTGTCTGCCCAACTACTAATGCAGCAACCAACACATCTGCTGATCACAAAGTGGAACATTCCTCCCTGTGCAAGAGTTCAGATCTAAATTAAAAAGAGAAAAATAAAAGTGACTTCTGAATTACAGAATGGATATAATCTAGGATCACTAAAATCAGACTAAATGCTCATGAATCTCATTAATCTGTTACAGCTGCTTGATCACAGGAAAAAAAAAAGAACTAAACAACTCAAAGCCCACAAAAAATAAAAATCTGCCTCAACTTCCATTGAGTTTATTCTTATTTTTGTGTATGAATATATTTTCTCAGTACCAGAACTGAAATCTTACCTCTGCTCATCTACAGAGATGAGGCAAGCACATGCAGTACCTTAAAAAAACAGGCTTGAAGTAGGAAAAAGAAAATTGAATTTAAACTTGAATATTCTATATTCAATTACTAGATTTAGTTTTGAGATGTTAATGATAAGCAAAAAACAAACAAACAAAACAAAAAAACAGTTTTTGCACATAAAGCAACTCCATATCTACAGTTTTTGGACAAATTAGTTTTTTGACTATAGAAACTTAGTTGGAACAGAAGTCTTAAGAATATTTTGTCTAGTAATCTGAACAAAACTTTATTTTAATGTTTTAGTGCTACCTTAAAATTCCATCAATTCTAAACATTATGATACTCACACAATAGAATGATTAGAAAGAAAGGCTGTGTGGAAATTGCACATTACCATACTCGAGCAATACTGACCTTTCACCTTTTAGTTGAAATAAAAGTTTGCCTGCTGTGCCTTTTAGAGCATCTTCCCTTTCCGGCTTACCACCATGCTCATTACAAATTAATTGCCCACTTTTGTCATTAAATGGCATGTATGCCCTTTGCTCTGCTAAGCAGTTATCATTAGCTCTGTGAAGATTACTCATCATAGCCGGTTCTTCACAATCAGGCTTCTCTTCATCTGCAACAGCCAAAGAGAACATATTTTGTAGGAGTGTTCTTACACAATAAATACACAGGAGGGAGCTCAAAATGAACTACTTCTTTCTCATGCTATAGTACCAAAATTTTCTTTCATCAGTTTTAAAAGTGAAAGCACTTGAGACTATTTTCAGCAAAGCATTCTAAGTATTTTTATGAACACCACTCCTTTAAGGTTTAACTTTATTTTTACTTTATGTTTTCAATCTCTCAGCCTTTTTATTTCCCCTTCACAGATAGGAGGATAGCACCTCATAAAAGAAGTGATTATTTTTCAGGATCTGAATATTATGAAGGCAAGCAAAAGGTAACTGGCAATCTTATACCTCAGTATGTACCCATTATGAAAAGAACCTGAAGAAATCAAAACCTACATAAACATTTACAGGATTACCAGAATGGCCAGAAGAGGCAATAAGAGGTAATAGGTATGTTAGGTTCTCAACTTTTTCAATTAGTAACATCAACATATCAGGACTAACGGATACCTGTAGAAGAGGTACACAGTAAAATCTAGTACTTTTTGCATAAGATTTATTTTGCAGTAAGATAAAGTGATATTCAATTTGTCATATAAAGTAAGAATTGCAGGCAATGGAAGAGTAGTCTTTTTTGTAAACAAGTCTTCACTAAAGACAGAGTTCTAGCACATTCCATAATGAGTTAATGTGCAGGAAATCAAGATCACAAAAGTAATTTTCTTCCAGATGGAAAATGACTTAAGCAACATGTTTAGTGACCTTTATTAACTCCCCACTAATGAAACTTAACACTAAATATTATATATGATATATATGATGTTGTTGGAGACCTGTCAAGACTTATTACTCCAATTTACTCCTCCTTTTATGCTCAAGAATCCATCAAAGAATCTACTTAGAAGATGCTATCTCATTATCTCTTTAAATATTTCAGCATTTGCTGATCATTTAACCTACTGAAGAAAATTTTCAGGAAAATTACTTAAAAAACAAAAGGAAGAAAAAGGCATCTGAGAATCTTCCAACTTATTTTCAGAAATTAAAGCTGGTATCATTTTTGGAAATCATATTTTTAGGACTGGCTTTAAGCCATTCAGTATTTCTTAAATTTACTCTAAAAGATCATGTTGGTTCTTTAATATGATAATTAATATGGTATCAAAACACATCATGCAGTTATATTTGTAGGAAGTAAGATTCTTACGGTGATCCAGTAGAGCCATTTTAGCAGGAAAGACATTTCCTTGAGAAGTTCTAAATAACTGTGCCCGGGCACTGCTGACTTTCCTAACCTCAGCAGCATCCACAGCAAGCTTTGGAAGGGAAACAGAGGAATCTTCATCTTTTGATGAAATCACCAGTATTGGCTTCTGTCATAAAAATAAAAGAAATTTTGATAAAAGCGCCATTTCTTTTTTGTTTAAGCAATTTAAAAATAAAAAAAAATCAAAACAATTTATGCAGAGGTATACTCAGAATAGAATAGTAAGAGTGACAAAAGTTTACTCACAAAGAAAACACATCCAAATACTAAAGATAGCATTTCACTGAACCAGAACACTTCTGCTAACATCACCCCAGAAAGCCATTTAGAAGCAAACATTCAGGGGTGCAAAAAACTTAAGTTGTTCAGTAGAGTAACTGAAATTTGAAATTCTTTCCCTTAGAAATACTCATCTAACACCATATGCAGTGTGCTTATTTATCACAAAAACAGTGTCAAAGACCTCTGCTAGGATTCTAAAGACAAATCTCTTCTTTATGATTTCTTTTCGAGAGCAAAAGCAGAGTTTCCAAAACACAACAAACGTGTTCCAATCACATATACTACTTCCTATCACCCTGTAACAAGTAATGCAGATCCAGAAACATGCAAGTTCTCATTTTATTCACATCAGTATCTTGCACTTTAGAGTATACAACCAACAATATAAATATCTAAACATTTTTTCATGCTTTACATGAACATATTACCACTAATACCTGGGTTCTCTACCATTATTTTTGTTATTATTATTATTATTCACAATAAGGAATCAATTTTAAAGTTTTCGGTTTAATCCTCTGGAGCTTAAACAAAGAAAGCCCAAGAGTTGAGACCCTACCACCCACAGCCACTGTAACTGCAACAAGCTCTACATTTACAGTGTGAGAAAAATACAGCTTAATTATTGATAAGATCAATGCAAAAAGCCTTCCTTTCCCCCATCCACCCCCCAATCACACACAAACTAAACAAAAAATTTAATACCAGCATTTAAATCCAAACTGAGATACATTTCTTCTATACATAAATGGCATTTTTAATCTTATTGATATAAACACACTATATCAGAATTACTAAGATACAACATTTCTTGGAAATTGTTGAGGTTTTTTCCTACTTTCCCAAGAAATGCAACATTTATTACACTATCTAAGAAATTATTTATACAGCAAGCATACTTAACTGTTTCAGCATGCTTTTGTCTCCTGGACATGAAATAAATTACTGTGGCAATATTATATTTAAAGATTAAACATAAAAGACTTACAAAGAAGATCCACTTATAAAATGAAAATAATTCTAAATTTTCATGGAGGGGAAAAAAGGGTTTCTTGCAGGTGTACCTCTACACAATTTTTAAATAAATGATAATCAATTACAGATCTATATAGAATATGGATGCGTATAGATTAAAAGACCAATCATAGATGTGTAAGTCAAATTGAGTGACTAAGTTACTCGTCATAGGATCATGGTTGTGGCAGGAATGGACATCTGGAGTCTATCTTGTCCAAACCCTTCCTTAAGCACAGCCACCTAGACTAATGTCACCCAGTATCTCGTACATAAGGTTCTTTTGAATCTTACTAAGCAGGAGATTCCACAGCCTCTCTAGGCAATCTTCGCCAGTGCTCTGCCAACTGCCAAGCACAGAAGTGCTTTCTGGTGTCCAGAATAATCCTTCTTTGTTATCAGTTTGGGCCCTATACTTCTTGTCGTGGCTCCACTGGAAGTGAGCATGGCTGAAAAGAGACTGGCTCTGTCCACTTTGCACCCTCCCCTTCAGGTATTCATATGTATTGATGAGAGCCCAGTGAGCCTTTTCTTCTCTACACTGAACTGTTCCATCATTCTCAGCCTTTTCTCAGAAGCGAGGTGCTCCAGTCCCTTAATTAAATCTGTGGGCTTTAACTGGACCAACTCTCCAGATGCTCTGTATCACTGTTTTACTAAGGATCCATGGTTTGGACCCAGTACTCCAGGTGCAGTCTTGCTAGTGAGGAAGAGGGGAGGCTACAGAGAGGAAGGACCACATCCCTCAACCTGCCACCAACATCCTTCTCAAAGCAGCCCAGAATGCCATAAAGCAACGGCACATAGTTGACTCATGTTGATGCTTATAACCTTCTGTATTTTAGTAATCTTAAACAAGAAAGCTGACTAAGGTTTCCATCTTCTGATTCTTGTTAATGTCACTTATAATTTTGATACTGTACAGTAATATTTACACAGTTTACACTATTTCCAGTTTCATTAAAAAAAATGACAAAGTTGACTTTGTAAGTCTCAGACTAATATTACGATAGGCTTATTTTTCTCTCCAACCTATTTCAACAATATCAATTTTCAGAATTATGTTGTACTGTATAAATTCTTATATGTTTTTATGTCAGCATTGCACGGAGTTATGTCCAGAGTACTCACATAATCCAGTGGTCTAAGACGAACACCTGAAGGAGGTCTTGATTCAGTCAAATCAAAACTGGAAGCATGAAGACTAGGATAAAGAAATTAATCATAAATGAATAAATCACTTGCCACAGTACATTTTATTTCATACATATCTAAAACAATTCTCATTCATAAGAAGACTAACCTCATGCACAAACAACTGTGGTTAGCAACCCAGCTGTCTGACATAAGCTGCAGAATACTGCAGGGAAGAAAACTTAGGTTTGTACAGGCATGAGCATGCTCCTTGCCATAGCACAGACAGAGCAAGCATGGATGTCAGCCAGAGCTACCTTATTACCTCATTATCAATGAACAGCCCAAACATTCTCAAGTTCTTGTCTTCTGTAAGGGCACACCATGTAACGTGAAGCATAAGATATGTAGAGTGCCTGAAAATACTACGGCCTCTGACTGACTTGTATCACAGCTCAGACATGGTTTAGCATCCTTTCTGGCGCACCTCACAGTTAACATTACAAATTATTATAACAAAAAATATATAGATAGACAGATATAGATAAAAGAGAGAATATCAATGATCATATCCAATGTACAATGTACAGGAGTTTTTCCTGTTGTAACAGATATACTTATTGCATTCTGTGAATCATGTTAGGTAGAAGAGTCATACACAGACACGTAAGAAATAATTTAAGTACTAAACATTGTGTTTAAAGGTGAGTGTTTTTAATTTCAAAAGCTACAATTTTGTATTTAAAAGATAAAGTGATAAAAAAATAGATCTAATACATGAACACTTTATAATGAAATAAACATGCTTTCTCAGTTTCTAGAGAAAACAAAGATTATTTCAATTTTTAAAATACTGTCTTAAAAAGAAAGATGTGTTACAGATCAGGGTTTGGGTTGTTTTTTTTGTTTTGTTTTTTTTTACTGTTCTCTGCATACAAAACTAGTGCAATGACTGTTCCCGTTAGAGCTAATCCACAGAAACTTCCAGGACATACAGATTAACACCAGTGGTAAGCATCGTTAGAAGAAGGCAAAGGATGTAATTAGGAATACAGATTAACACAGGAGAAAAATCACCAGAAACACAGTTAGAGATTCAAATCTTGCTGCTAAAAGATGTTTGGAAAATCTTAAAGTGACAGTACCTAAAAACCGAAGGAGGTCTATTTTGAGGAGCTCGTGAAGATCCAGATCCAAAAAGTTTCCTTTGATCCTCTGCAGGTGTAAATGGCCTCTGAGTTCTCCGTGTTAGTAGAATACTTCTGGCTTCATTTATAATCTCAGAACTGGTCTTCTGCTTCAACACTGGAAGTCTATAGAACGGCTCTGGCTTTTCCATGCTTTTATTCTTTGAAGCTTGTCTTGGTCTGTAAAGTAACATACAGGAAGAACACAGTACAACATATAAATGCAGAGAATGCAATGCTACTTTTAAGTTACAAAATATTAATTTATTAATATTTCTTCTATCTTATGGTAGTCAAAAAGGATACTATAAAAATATATATATGTAAGGGCAAACAGAATAACAAAATGGTGGAAAATAAGCACTTATTGATATTTTATTTCACTCCTTAATTCCAAACAGGAATTCAATTATAAGTCTTAGTGAGAAACTTTATTTCCAATGAACTTAGGAAAAAAACAATGTAAGTTACGGATTTTACCAAGGAAAGCTTCTTAATAAATCTGAGGTGTGATAATCAGTAATTGATAATGACAGATCCCAAGCACATCAAGACTAAGACAACACTAACATAAGATAAATCATCAATCCAAACTTTCAAACAGTGTTTTGTTCTGCTGCATCTTCCAGCAAATGCAATGAGCAATGGAAGATTGCTTCAACAACCTCTCAAAATTCCCAAAAAAAATCACTCACTATCCTGTTGCAGGTCTCTGAAGATATCATCCTGGTCATTTTGCAGAAAACCTATTATTAATTTTAAGCTATCAAAAATTAACTTTGTTTCAAACTTACCTAAACATAAACATAGGATCTGAGTCAAAGACAGTGCAGAAGCATATCTTCTAACCTCTCACTTTGTATATGACAAAGAAGCGATAGTAGATAAGATACTGCTTTCTTGTTTATTTCTGAACTATCATAAAATAGCTTCAGTGGGGGGGGTCCTTAAAAATCCACCCAGTTCCAGTCCCTTGGCATGGGCAGGGCCGCCACCTCCTAGCTCAGCTGCCCACAGCCCCATCCAACCTGGCCTCCAGGGATGGGACACTCACAGCTTCCCTGGGCAGCTGTGCCAGTGCCTCACCTTCTCAGTAAAGAGGGCTCTTTCTAACATCTAACCTCAATCTCCCCTCGTAGTTTAAAACCATCCCCCCTTGTCCTACCACTATCTGCCTGCTTAAAACATCAGTCTCCCTCCAACTTACAAGCTTCTCTCAAGTACTGGAAGGAACCATGGAGAAAAAGCCCAATTTCTCTAGTTTCTTAGTTCATTTCTTCCTATTCCACAGTTTTAAGTTTCCAGCTGTCTCTTCTTTCTTTCAGGGCCTACACATGTTGGCAGTCTCTTTAATTAATACACAATCAAACCCCTTCAAGTTAACTACACAAGGTCAAACTGGAAAGTAAGAAGTAGTGCACCGATGTCTTTCACTTCATTGTGCAGAATAACAAAACACAAGAACAGATCAGGAGCCTGAGCCTCTCAATGTTTTTAATCTTCCCTGCTACAACTAATAAGTTATTTTTCCTCACTGTAACTGAATTTAGCTATAACCTGTACTCTTCCCTCTGTAACGATTCAAAAGCATTACGCAAGCAATTCCACTGTGGAACTGTGTTTGGAATAATTATACAGCTATTTCTCACTGAACAGGGAAGTTACAACACCATTCCCTATTCTACCAGCTACTTACAAGTCAAGACTTTGACCTATACGCTGTGTGTAGGACATAAGGGCAATGACAACCATGTTGAACAGAAACAATAATAAAATGTATTCAGCATGATTCGACAAATCAGAAATGTGAAGTAATTCACATTTTTTGTCTACTGGTCCATGCATTTCCAGACATTTTGCTGAATTTTATGATTAAATACCTTATACTCAGTCTCTAAAGAGTGCTATTCTCTCCAGCTCTTGACCCCTCTCAGCTTTGACACTTAATTGAAAGTTAAGCTAGATGATCTTAAATCTTTCCAATCGTTATGATTCTATGGCATTTATGATCACCATGTCCACTGAAATGCGTATCACACTGTACTTACACCTATGTTCTCCATAGTTAAATTATGAAGCTACCTGAGAGATACAATGCATTTCTGTGGATCAGTATGATCTCTGATACAACTCTTCAGTTGTTAATGCTATTATCAACTGCAAATTATCTATCCTAGAAGTACATTCATTTGCAAGTTGCAGTTAAGATTTCCAGTATAATGACTTTTTAATTGCCTTCACTTCTTACCTATTTCATTTTAACTGGTAACAGAATTTGTCAACTTGTCAAGCTTAATTAGTAAGTTCTACCATTTGGCCACTGTTTGGACCACACTTCCAACTCGTTAAGTTTTAATAATTAACACTGCAAAGGGTACCTATGATTTCTTTTGAATGCCTGACTGAGCTCACACTGCTCCTCTGGTGCATCACATTTCCCTGCTGCCACTTCAGGCATCCAGCAAATAGAAGAGCAGAGGGGCTGAGAGCTTTCATCGGGAGGGGGCAGCCGTGAGCACAACGTAAAGCTTACCAGAGACCCCGTGACAGCATTAATTCTTCCTAATTTTGACATACAGTACTATTATGCACATCCAGAATTGTAGTACTGATAGGATACAAATATATTACTAATTGGTATCCCATAATTACTAGCCATAAAATGTAACAAAGCACAGGGAAACAAGTAAGCAATGTCATAAAACGGGAGAAGGATAAATACACGATAAGAAAGATTATTTCTTGCAAGCAATTAAGAACCAAGGTAATTCCTTATCTGAACTTGGCTGCTGTGCCAACACAGTGTGTCATCACAGACAGTACAACCACTGTCTCTTTCTCAGAAGGCTGACAGAAAGATTTATATTTCGTATTTTAACATGCCTAAGGCTGAAATGTTTAAGTATCAAGCAGCTGCTCTGCTGCAGGAGTGCTCCAGGAGGAAGTCTGACCTGCTCTCTCCCATCCCAAACCTCAGAAGCTCTGAGCTGGTACCCTAAGCTAGTTATATTGTGTCAGTTCCCTTCCTAGAAAATTACAAATCAATGCAAGGAATTGAGAGCAGAAATACAGAATGAAGAATGACTGCACCAGCTACCCAGTCTGTGCTTTTAATTCACCACTGTTTGTTCTGTTGTTGTTTTGTTTTTGTTTATGAGACTATTTCTATTTTGTTTTGTATGTTTGTTTTTTTACTGCTATATAAATCTTCTTAAGCCTTTCTCTAAAATACAATATCTTAGTTAAAAATCAGAAACAATTACAATTATCTGCGCCTCTTTCTGAAAATCCAGCAACATCCCCATTTCACTCGCCAGTTCAGCAAAGACACATACAGGCAATGTTGCAGACTCAAGGTCAGCATAACTGACATGTGCAGACCTTGTCTCTGCTGTTGTCGTCGTTTCCCAAGTGGCCTTTGACTTGTACAGGTGATGCTCCTCTCTGTCTCTCATCAGCCTCTGAAAAGTTGCATTCGGTCTCTTGCCTTTTCCTCTCACTTGCTCCAGAGGTCTTTGTCTTTACTGAACAGAAAAATTTGAAAGCAATGGGTAACTGCTCATGATCAGAGAGCCCCAGCCCAACAGAGCGTGGTTCAGAACCGCAGATCAGACCCAGCTATCGCTAGCAGTGAGACTGTTGCACCCTCACAGCACTCTGGATCAATCAGCAAAGCCTGGCTGAGTGCACCAGGATAGCAGTCAGTGCTGTGCTAGGTCTACCTCAGACATGGGATCATTTAATCACTGAAGTACTTGCAGAGCTCTCAGCACTCACTAAGCACAGCACTGTGTCTCATAGGGGTACCAGCTTCAGGCTTAAAAAAGCATCAAATCATCACAGCAAAGAAATAACCTTCAGAAGACACCAACCTGATGTGGAGGACCGAAAACGGTTCAAAGCCCACGAACCACCCACGCCGGGTGAAAACGAGGTGCTGCAGTGGGCTCTGCCCCACCGGCTATAGGCAGTACTAACTGCCTCACCGCACCAGCGTGAAGGAAGGCTGTGCCGGAGCCGTCAGCGTTCTCACGCGCCACGACTGAACCCACAGACCGTGAGGCACCCAGCCTGGGAGCGACACTCTCCCTCCTCAGCCCCTGCGGCAACGCCCCGGGCCGAGCAGCGCAGCCCGCCGGAGAACGGCTGCCGCCGGTAACTAGCACTGCCCCGCCGCTTCCCCTCCCGCTCGCCGGCTATTCCCATGGCAACCGCACACATCATGGCCGCGGGCAGCGCGCCGGTTACGGACGGGTTCCTCACTCACCGCCAGCGGGGGATAGCGACCCTGCCGCAACCGCGACACCCCACTCGCTACCCTCAGCGCACCCATGGGGGCGAAGGGAAGACGCCGCAGATGCCGAGACGCCGAGGCGCTTGCGCGGGCGCATGCGCAGCGCGCCCAGGAGGACAGAGGCGTGTGGGGTCGTTGCCCTGGCTGCCTGGTTACGGTTGTCGTGGCTACGCTGCCCGGGAGGCGGACAGGGACAAAACAAACGTAGAGTTGACAGAAGTTACTCATTTGGGTAAAGTGTTGGATGCGTACTGTTACACAGCCTTCTCGCTCAGATTTATACTGATCGAAACTTCTTTGACAGTAAGTTGCCACACCCCAGCTCAGCTGCCCAGGGCCCCATCCAAACCTGGCCTTGAGCACCTCCAGGGATGGGGCACCCATAGCTTCTCTGAGCAAGACCCTCAGGTTCAACAGCTTCCAGTTAGGACAGATGAACTCTTACATCTCCTCACATCTTTTTCTCTGAGAAACTGAGAAATAACTGCTTTCAGATTCTTCCATAATGGATCTTTGCTATACATACACACATGCACATATGACAGTGATGCCTTGTTCTTCAGGGCCATCACAGGCTGGATAGCTTTGCCAAACATACATGTGCACATGAAGTTGGGTAGCATGACAGGGTCACTGGCAGCATGTTTCCCAAGCTGCCTCCCAGGCCAGACCCCAGTTCTGGGACCTCATTTGCCAGCTGCATCAGGCAGCTTCCTCATGGGCCGCTGGTACTGGATGGGTAATGTGATCGTGGCCTGTATCCGAAGATCTCCAGACAAGTAACAGCAACAAAGACAGCCCTGTTACAGCAAGCGTAGTGTTAGTGACCAACAAGAACAGTCTTTGTTTTTGATGGTGCCCAGCAGCCAACCAGTGGGCACAAACTGGAACACAGGAATTTCCATGCAAACATGAGCAAAAACTTCTCCACTCTGAGGGAGACAGAGTACTGGAGCAGGCTGCCCATAGAGCCTGTGGAGTCTTGTTTTTTTGGAGATGTTCAGGGCCCACCTGGATGCTTTTCTGTGCAACCTACTGTAGGGAACCTGCTTTAGCAGGGTCTTGGGCTAGGTGATCTCCAGAAGTACCTTCCAACCTCTATAATTCTGTGACTCTTCTTTATCTTGCTCTAAATGCATTCTGAATGTATCTAAAAACTGCTATATGACAGTTCCCTTAGAACAAACTTCTAAGAGATATCAGAAAGCAAGTATCTACAAATAGGCTCATTTTATGTGTAAAGTAAGCTGCGTATTTAAAATCAGTATATACAAATATATCTTACTGACTTAAACTTTCTTTTGCTAATTGCTTCTGCATGATAATGTTTATTTTCTCATGTCTGTTGGAAAAGAACCCCAGAGTCATTTTAAATTTAATTCATATTTCTCAGTATTGCTATAAGCCTGTTTTGCCCCTTTCTTCTAGAACAAAAATCCTCTTGCACTTCCTCTTACAATCTTGGAAAACAATAGTTAAATGTCCATGTGTAACCCTATTAGGTTTACCATAGCATATGCCTTTATCTATGCTAGCTTCTACTTTATCTCCAATTATTAGTCATCTAATTAACCTTCTTCTTCAGCCAAGTTCAATGCCTCAGAAGCAACAAAAGCCTTGTTAGTATTGTACATGCTTCTCTTTTTATATCTCTCCCTAAAGACCCAAAGAACGAGGATGTGCATTTGTGTGTGCTTAAGTTATTTCCAGATTATTCACAGTTACCTCATTCTATGTTATTTTGTTCTCAACTTCTCTTTTATTGAGTTAATACATATGAAGTTTCACAGGAACATCTGTAGATCTGTTTCCTGGTAAAGCCAGTCTGAATCTCTTTTTACCATTATCATCTCATCATTCTTTAAACAATTTTAAATCCACCCAGTTAAACCCACTAAGCCTTCCTTCTTGGCTTCCTCTTTAATCCTTTTCACATGCATATTATTTCTCCTCACTATTTTCTAGGTCAACAGTTGAAGAGTTAATTTTATGGTTTTGTTTGTTTGTTTTCAATTACAGCAAATATTTCTTTTCTGGTCTTTCTCTGCTATGTCTCAGTTTTTGCAACTTCCTCACTTAAATCCCTTTTCTTATATGATTTTATTGAATGAACTTACTTTTAAAAGAGCACCTCTTTTAAATGCAGATACTCAATGTTTGCAGTAACCTCATTTTGGGATGGAAGCATCAACAAAACGTGTAAATGGAGTAGGTCTAAGAAAGTCAGTATTTCCTCAAGAGACTGCCAAGGTAAAAGCACAGTGTTCTGAACAGTTCTGCCTAACTAACTGAAAAATGCAAAGTATTTAGTCACGTTCACTGAAATTACTTTGTTTTTTATGAAAATTATGAAAGGGATTTGTGTTGATATCCAATCTCATTTTCAATTCAGTTAACTTAAATTTATCTAGAGACAAATCTTATCTGACTATCCAAGTATAAACGGCCTATGTATCAATGCAATTCAGAGTTATTTAGCCGTGTTAAAAACTTTGCATACCAAATGTTCATTGAGAATACTTGCTACTTCTTGTTGCTGACCTGCAAGAGCAGTCCTCAGTACAATTTCAGCAACAAAAGCAGCAATGCAATCCCCATTTCCCTCTATTTGTTTCCTCTTTCTTTCAAAACAAAACAGCCCTACCTCAGATCTGGACAAAAATCTTCCCTTTGTACTCAGTTTTGCATAGACCATCTGGTATGTGCTGTTAAATAAAATATGTGTTTTGTATCACTTGTACCTCACTGCAAAGGCAGGTGAAGCAGTTCATTTTACAGCAGTTAGAAATAAGACCAGTGCTAGGTAGCCAAATAAGTTTTAATCAAGCAGGTTTATGAAGGTCTCCCATATATGCAGCAGGTGAAATCTGTCAAGAGTAGAATCATAGAATTATAAAAACACCAAGGTTGGAAAAGACCTCCAGCATCCAGTCCAACTGTCTATCTACCACTAGTATTTTTCCATTAAACCATGTCCCTTAGTACAACATCTGAATGATTCTTGAACACTTCTATGGAGGTGACTTAAGACTGGGCAGCTTGTTCTAGCACCTGACCATTCTTTTGGAGAAGAAATTTTTTCCTAATATCCAACCTGAATCTCCTCTGGTGCAACTTGAAGCCATTCCCTAGTCCTATCACTGGTTATGTGGGAGAAGAGGCCAACCCCTGTATCGCTACCACCTCTTTTCAGGTAGTTATAGAGAGCTATAGGTTTCCCTGAGCTTCCTCTTCTCCAGACTAAATAATCCCAGAAAGACCACTGGTTATACGATGAGATAACTGGCTTAGTAGCTGAGGAAAGAATATATGTTGTTTTATAAGGTTTTTGACTGCTTTTCATTACATCCTCCTAGACAAACTGATAAAGTAAACACTAGTTGAGTGGATAGTAAGCTGAACTGAAAACTGTCCAAACTGCTGAGCTAAAGGGTTGCAATGAGCAGTGTGAGATTCATCTGGAGGCCAGTCATCAGATGAATGAGTCCTTAACAAAGTTTGCCAATGATACCAAACTGGGAGGAATAGTTAATACATCAGATTACAGCTAGTGCAGCAGTACAGCCATTCAGAAGGACAGGCTGGAGTAATGGGCTGAAATAGTTCTCAACAATTTAAACAGAGGGAAATGTAAAGTCCCACACGAGGAACCACTGCATGCTGGGGGTCTATTGGCTGGATAGCAGCTTGGCAGAAAAAGAGCTAGGGATTCTGATGGCACCAATTTGAACATGAGCCAGCATTATGCCCTTGACACAAAGAAGGCCAACAGCTTCTCGGGCTGCATTAGGAAGACTGTTGCCATTAAGCTGAGGGAGTTGACTCTTCCTCTCTGCTGAGTACTGGTGAGGTCCCACCCGGACTGCTAGGTCCAGTCATGGGCTCCCCAGTATAGGAAAGGCATGGGCATACTGGATGTGAATGTACATACATGCATACAGGAAAGGACCACTAATGGGATTAAGGGAATGGAGCATCTTTCTTGCAAGGAAAGGTTGAGAGCTGGGAGTGTCCAGCCTGGAGGAAAGAAGGCTCAGGGGAATTTCATCAATGTAGAAAGAAGGGAAATGGGAAGGTAGCGGAAGCCACAAAAAATGGAAAACCTAAAAGTAGAGATAAGAACTAGTGTCAGGTGAAGAAGAATAGAAGGCAGTTTCTTTTTCAGCAATAAGTTCCCTAAGGTTAGTCCCCCAAGGTGTTCCCATCATGGCCAACTTGTTGGGCACTCCTCACTCTGATTGTGCATTCAACATACTGCTCTTACCATCAACATAAGCCCATGGTGAAGGATATTAAGAAAAGGATAAACTGGAACAGGTTTTGGGGGAGAAGACATGGCCAAAGTAAAAACTGATGAGATACGGAGCCCATTAGGAAGCTCCACAAGATTCAGAAAGGATATTCACTGTAATAGGGATGGCCCAGTAACACAGTGATGGGATTTACTTTCTTTGAAGTTTCTAAATAAGCATTCCTTACCTTTCCTCCTAACTCATGCTCCTAACACATTGTATCTATCAGCTGCTGGTGGGAAGAAAGGGGAAACACATATTTTCTTAATATTGAATACTGAAATGTCAGCATTGGGTAAAAGTCCAAGAAGTCAAAACCAGAACCTTCACCAGTCACAAAGAAAGCATTTGCAAAGAAATGAGTGAGTACTTTCACCATTTACATAACACATTTTCTATAAACCAATAAAATGCAGTATCATTGGAACAAACTCAAGTTGCTTCAGATGATTTTTAGGAACAGTGGTTCCAAATGAGTGAGTATGTGTTTTCAATAAATAGTTCAGCTTGGACTTTCTGAATTATATCCATGAAATCTAAGAGGTATCAGACCGTGTGCTGCCCAGGACATACAGAGACATGCCAGACCTTTTGTGTATGTGTAAAGCAGAATAACCGTGAATGTGTGATAAAATTGATGTGTCCAAAACACACTGCATTTACTGGACGCATGCAGCCTGCTTGCAAACTGCAGGTGATGTATATCAATACCAGGTAAGGATCATTGTGTAGGTACACTGGTTACACATGCGGCTTCCTGTGCAGAAGTTCTGCAGGTACCACATGTGCATACAGTCTTTAAGTTCTAGGTATTTTCCAGCCATCTATATATTCTACATATATGATGGCTTTTTATGGAATGCACTTGTCTGTAATACCTGGAAATGTCATGGGAAAAACCAAAACCCTATAACTGACTTTGCACTGAATTTGTGAAAAGAATGAAATTTCCCTCAGCAAATGAAGGAACCCCGTGAAACCCTTCATATTTTGTGCAGAAGACTACTAAATTACAGTTTTGTGATTTGGTGGATATTTCTGTTATTTCTTCCTGTTATAATGCTTTGTTTTTACCTACAGCTTGCCAAATTTGCCTTGCCTGTGTTGCCAGAGTTGGCTATGTAACGTCATTGATGACAACAGGATAGACGGGGAAGCAAGCATGGGCTTTCTCCCAAGCAACACTGATGTAAAATACTGTCTAGAGAGATCACCATGGTGAAGCACTGGTTTCATTTTATGTATTCAAAACAAGATAGGGCAGAATTGGATATAAACCTTATTTACTGTTCCCCCCACAGTTAGCAAAGCCCATTGTATCAGGTTCATCTCTTATTTCCAGTACATTACGCAGCATGAAAAGACTGTACAGCAGGAAATACTTAATTTTATGTACCTCACTGGAGGCAGCTCCCCAAGTAATTCCAAAATGCCCACATCAGCACAGCTTTCCAAAAAGTTGGCACCACCTAGTTCTCCACTGTCTCCTCTTCGAGCAGCTCTTAACTCAGAGTGGATGAGTTGGTATGAATTTAACACCTAACCTTGAATGTTTCTCTCTTCCAATGCTCACAGCATGGCTTGAAACTACAAGTTGTTCTTATAAAATAGTTTAGCAAACACTTACTGCAAATAGTTTGCTACCAGTCATCGTCTCTGTGTTCCACTTGTTGCCGGTACCCAATAATTCAGGCTGCTCTTTAGATAAGAAAGAATGCTTACATCTGCCCTAAATGAACAAGAGAGTGATGCTGTTTGATACAATCTGGGGTTCTGGCAATGAGAAATCTGCAATATGGAAAAACAGCACATGTAAAAATAGGTTATTGCACAAGATAGAAAAATTTTTGAAAATCTGACCCAATATTTACACAGACTTCATGATGTAACTGATGGTATCTCACAATATACAACAGCAGCTCCACAATATGCTGCAAGAAATTACCAGAAGGCAATCTACCAAACATTGCACAAGGTAATCTGGGTTAGCCTTCCATAACACTGTCATCTTCTGCTGATAAAAGCCTGATGCTCTGAGGACATTTTGCATCTTTAAAAACAGCCAAATATGAGTGCATCCTGCCAACACAGCAATGTCTATAGCACATGCCAGCAGAACTTCTGCCAGTAAAACTTTCTGGTTCAAATAAGGCCAGCAGTAGCCAGGCACATGGCATCAGGGCCCTGGTGGGCAGCCATCCCCGGGGCTGTCTGAACAGGGACAGCAGTGTAAGAAGCAAGGAGAGAGCCCAGTTGCCCTTCTCCTCATCAGCATCCTACAGATGTCCCCATAAACCTGTATCTCTCTGTGTGCTCCTGTTGCTGGCCTTGTTTGAGAGCAATACAGTTTTACTGGCAGAAGTCCTGCTAGTGTGAACTGCTGACACTCAACAGTCAGTCAGAGGACATCATCATTCCAGCTATACTGGCATTACACAGCACTTCTCTCTAGGCTGCAGCGCATCTGTCCAGCTTTTATTTCCTCTTTACTACCAGCAGTTCTCTCTCACCAGCACTGTGCAGATGCGTCAAACAAAGCTTGCAGGGGGTCATTCTCTGCTAAACGATTACAAGAAGGCACTGACAGTCTTTTTGGAAAAAATGAGATTGCCTTCACTCTTTTCAGATTAATTAGCAACACAAATGCAGCGTTAAATGCAGCTGAGGTAAGTATAAGCTTCAGTAAATGTGTAATAAATGAAACTTTTATCTGCAGGGTTTTTTGACAAAAGATCATGTACTGTGGTGACAATCATTTTCCAAATAGCATACTGAGAGAAAAATAAAACTCAGTGACAACTATTAAAAGATTTTCTTTGATTTTGCTGACAACAAACTCTGAGTGGGAAAAAAAGTAATACATGGGAAAATGCGAACAAGGCCAGGAATCTCAGTCCAACATCTTCCGCAGGAAGAATGATGTGACTTCCCAAAGTGGGAAAATGAGGAAATTGGAACTTTGAAAACCATATAGCATAGGAATTCACAGGCAATGTTATCTTAGGCATAGGGATCATCTTCTCCAGGGAAGCTGTGCTTTTCTGAAATAGTATGAAAGTGGAAAGAAATTAAATATAAGACTGACTAAATAGTAAAACTGAGTGCAAGGGTAAAAATAACAATTTCCTTAACAAAGAGTGAAATACTAAAAAGCAATCAAATTCACTACTATACCCTGAGTACACTTCTTACATTTACCAGTTTTTGTAGCTTAAAGAAACATACATAGAATTATGAAAATATGTATTCTACTACTGTATGTAGCTCTTATTAAAGTTTAGGCAACTATAGGTATTAAATAGTTCAGAGTTTAGAAGACAACAGTTTCAATAGCTTATAACCTCTAATATCTGGGTTTAAATTCTTCTAGGGCTGACCTGTATCTCCTGCAAATATGAAATTGAAGAAATTAGTTCCAGTAATTGTGAAACTGCATCTTGGGTGTTATTTTACTAAGAGTTCCACAAGGATACATCTTCAGTTGTATTTTTATTCATTACCTTGGAATAGAAAGATGGAATTTGTTAATTTGCTGATTACACAAAAGTGAGAGACATCATTGATATGGAAGGTGATACAGGAAGATGTGAATAACCTTGAGAGCTAGAGTAATAGAAACAGAATGAAATTTAATAGTGTAGATTGCAAATTTGTGTCCTTGTGAAGTAATACAAATTTCTGTCGTAAGTTGCAAAGTCATCAATTCAGAGACAAGGATATGCAAGTTGTTCCTAGGTGTGCAAGTTAACCACTGGCCTCAAATGGTAAAGGGATATGAAAAAGGCAGATTTGATCCTTGAGTTATTGGGTGAGATGTTTCCAGTAGACAAGAGTATCACTGGAGAAAGAGAGAAGGGTGCTGAGGCTCTCTGGAGATCAGTGCCCCATGGCATACGTGCATTCAGACAAGAGGGATCCTGATGAGATGGGTGCAGAGGAGGGTCACAAGACTGATCAAGGGAAAACCCTCCCTTTGCATGGCTCGTTTGTTCTACCAAAATGAAGGTTAAGAGGCACTCTCTATATCTTCACTTCAAAGACATGAAGAGCAGTTTGTTCTAAATAACAATGTTGATTCAAGAACAAATGGACATTAGCTGACTTGCAACATTCCAAATAGGACTATTTGTAAGGGTTTAAAAGAGTTTAAAACAACTGAAGAAGTAAGATTCTGAAACAGCATCCCAGGAGGTCTGGAGGAGGTAAAAACCTGACTTATTAAAAGTCATATATACAGAACGGTGTGTAGTCGTTGCCTGAAGAAGCCAAATGCAATATTCTTGTGCTCATCTCCACAGTCATTTAGTAGCCATTAAAAGTAAAAAGCTCTACATTATCACGGATTAGACTATTATTTTCTTTTCAATTGGGAGGCCAATTCCTTCATTTTCTTTTGTAATACAAATAGCAGTACCATTTCCTAAGACATATTGAATACACGTGGAATTTTACATTTCTAGTTACAGAAAAACAAAAACAAACAAAACCATTAGTGCTACTCCTCCTCAGGTAACACTTAAGTTCTTATAGTATTACTTTTTTCCAGCAGACCATACACTGTATGGCCAGTGACCTTAGGAAATGGTACTGCCAATTGCAAGCTCAGGAAAAAAGCAGCATAACACAGAGGGCCTCAAAAAGAAAGCAACTGTTTTTGCTGTGGAAGTCTGTGTGTCTGTGTGTTTTCTCTGTTAGGGTTTGTTGTACAACAGCAGTAATCTCTATTGCTTTGTAGTATATTCACAATAAATGGCTTTTTAGATTGATTACATGCCTCAACTTCGCTTTGGCTATTAATCAATCTCAGCAGCTGTTTATTGCTTTGTAACATACAAAGCAATAAAGATTATCCCTTAAAGAGCTGTTAATGCCACATGGAAAAGTTTGAAAACCATTATTTTTAGAAATAGTACTGCTGATATATAATTTTCTGGCTTTTCTTTCTTCCTTCTATGTTATTTTAAGAAAGCTCATTGCTTGTGAAACACACAGCCATGTGTCTAACCATCTTTGCTTCTTTTTTTGGATTCTTTTATATTGCTTGCCTATCCTTCCTAAATTGCTGAACATAGTGCTCCATTGCTGACAATGGTTTGTTCAATGGTCTGAATTTGCTCTGAGTCAGCAGCGGATTCTGCATATAGAGATGGCATCCCCAGGACATCTTAGCATCCCACTCTTCCTCAATTATAGTTTCAGGACTTGTACATACTAGAAAAATGAACTAGAAGAAATCGGGCAAAATGTGAACTTCCCAGGTAGATAGTTTTTTCCACTATTAGTAAATAAAAGGTATTATTTGTTATTTTAGAACAAGGAAAACCCATGTGGAAAGTACCATGTACAGAAATATAACTCCACCTGTAGAATTACACTGTCAAAAATAAATAAATTTTGCAGCAGTTGCAGTTTAAATACTCTGAGATATTTGAGTTATATTTGTGTGACCTTACAGCTGGCATAGATGCATCCTCTTCACGTGCATGCCAAGCCCACTTACTTTCGCAAACCTGCTGGCATGCTCAGTAGCACCTCTGAAGAAAGCTTGGGCTGCTCTGTACCTTTGCAGCTGCTGTTTCTCATCACTTCTTGTGTGTTCAAAGCCAGCTTGTACAACACAAAGAAAGGATCAGGTGAAATAATTATTTTGCCATCTTCCTATGCCATCTGTGCATTTAACCAGCAAACTACACTCTGGCCTCACATATTGCACATGAAAACTGCCTTGGAGATTTATTGTCAAAGTTAGACCACAAGCTCAGGTTCTGCACACATATTTATGGTCCTGTCAGCATAGTGTTCAGTTGTGATGTAATCAAAACCATTTCTGTGGTGAAAACCTAGGTCCCATTTAGTCATTTGCTTTTCCTGATGCGAGCATCAACCAAACCCTAGTGTGCATACAGTTTTGTAATAATAGTTGCAAAAGAATTGGGCTATTACCTGACCCTCCCTATCACTTGTTCTATAGACCACTAATAAGCCACTTATTGATGTTTTATTTGCTTCCAATCATATGAATGATGAATAAGTTTAAATATTCATTTAAATAAGATTGTAACATGATCATCAGTGATAAAAAAATATATAGAAAATGCTTAGCAATAAGTAGAAAGTTTTTCTCATGCAAAACTAAAGAAGAGGAAAAAACAGTACTCTGAAAAAGGTAAAAATAATTTGACAACAGAAAGCTTATGTTATAAGTAAAATTGAAACAGAAGAAGAAATAAGAAAGAATGAATGGAATTCCTCTCCTTGTAATTTTAATTGACATCTATCCTAAGGATTTGGTAAATCATCAGAATGTTCTTGGAGGATACAAACATTTAATTAGAAGGGGCATGCAGTCCATTCGCCTTGCGATTCTCCAATTTTGTCAAAGTAGTTACAGAACTAGATCCTGAAGACTAACACGAGAGGAAAAGACTAAACCGAGAAGGGCTGTTTTAAACAGCTATATCAAGTGGAATGGATAAATAAAGTAGGTAACATGCCATTATGTGGTGAAACTCATGGGCATTTAGAAAACTCACTGTAGACAGAGGGCATATATGGGAAGGTTACTTATCTTCGATTGCATCACTTGTCACCATCCCTTTGTTTGAGAAGAAACAGAATATAGGCAGTGCAAAAAAAATTGCTCTTAAATGATGCAAACATTCCTGTTCAGCAAGGTTGAGTATAATCAGAAAAGTCAGCATTGCCAAATGCTGTGAAACATTAATAGCCAGTGTTTCATAAACAGATCCATTCTAGATTTAGTGAGATTTTTCCAACTACATTTAAAGACTAAGTATGATGGAAGTAGAGTCAGTGCAAGTTGCTAAAAGCAACACAGCAACATGATCTGATTTACTTCAATTTCAACAACATAAATACTTAAAAAGTAACTCCCTTACTCTGAAAGCTAAGGTTATGCTTCTGATGGTAAGTGCTGGCCACAGATAATGAGCTTTCATCCACAGCTGCAAAGTAGTGTGGCTGTAGTAACATCCAGCCTGGTAGGAGGAACGTTCCTAGCAATCCGATTAGACTGTTGTCGAAGATCAGCACAGATACATTTTCTTTTGCTATACCCAAGGTGGTTATGGATTTGTTTCTTTACTGCAAAAATCAAGCAGGCCCCTGGCATCAGACCAAAGCTTGTTTGCTCTTCAATACTGGTTTAAAAGTGATCAAGTCCTTCATGCATTAAAAGGATTTGGCACAGATTCAAGCAATGAAAACTTGTCCAAGATGTTTAATCTCTGCAGGTACAAGGGGTCAGTCAGTAACAAGAGTCTCATTAAGTGTACTCCAGAGTCACAGTAGAAAAATGACCTTTCCAGTTTGGCAGATGTTTAAACACACTAGACAGACAGGAAATAAGATAATCATACTCTCAAGGGTCTTGCAACTGCTGACACTTTCATTCCAAAGCTGGGGTAATTTTGAAAGGTAGGCACATTTGGCAAGATAGACTGTGAGAAGTAGATGAAACTAAAGGTACAAGAAACAGCATTGCTAGGTGGGAGTGGTTTTAAAAAAAATCCTTTAGTTCTTCTAGCTGTCTGCTTTTTCAAATCACTTTTTTTAGACAGCTCTTTTCTAGTCTTCAACTATTCACTCAATACTCCTGAAGCAAGCCAGCATAAGGAAAAAAAGTTTTGTTCAGTAAGCTCCCAAATACTTTCTAACAGCCTTCTGTTGTTAGGATACAAGCAGCACAACACAATATTAATGAATGTGAGAGCATGTAAGAGGTTCTTATTGTAGTATTAGGGTTGCAGCTGTACAAAGATGTGACAAAAGATAAGTTACTGCCAAGCTAAAACCAGCCTGGTATGTTTTATACTACTATACAGTATTGACCAATCCTCCAACTACCTCATGTCTATTCATCTTTAGGATTGTATTTAACAACAAATCTAGGTTGTCTATAAGCTAAAGCCAAACAGATTTTTGCCAGAGTGTCTATACAACATCTCATATTATGAAGACCTGCTCATGACTGGAATCCAGGGCATTATCAGTTTCCAAGTACCACAGAAGCTCAGGAGATGAAGTTCAACCAGAAAAAATAATTACATTCTTGTAACTTTAAGAAAATTTTCTATATTTACAATTCTTAGATGATGATTGTAGGGAACTTCTCATAGTGAGGTTTTGCCTTATGTCTAGAGGTATAAAAGTAAAGACATTCATCAAGAACCAGTTCATTCCACTTCTGAAACAGTTGTGGCCTTCCCTTGAAAACTGATTACTGGTTAATTAATCAATCAGGAATTTTGAATTCACCAAATTCAATAAAGAAGTTCTCTCTTCATATGCAAGCAGAAATGTCAAATGCTATTAATAAAATACTTGCTCTGGTCCCAGAAGTTCTGTGGGGTCCATGATTCCTGAAAAAGGTACAAATTCACTTTTTTAGAGGCATGCGTTTCAAAGAAAAATGACACTGCACATTGTAACCACACATTAAACATGAAATCCAACTAGAAGATTGTTATTCCCGTGAATGAAATAAGAACTCAAAGAGTAGCAATCATGGTCTAAAGTTAGAACTCTGAGAAGAGAGTCATTTGGTATGGATGTCAGTTGCAAGGATGTACAGGAAGAGGAAATAATTTAAAAAACAGCCCTTTACTAAAAAAAAGAAGTTTTACATAGTTTAGTTTTCTTAAATCATTCCAGTGGTGAAACATGAGAAAATAAATTAACCATTTACAGATTATCATCACATAGTATTTGTTAGGACTCAGAGTAGAAGACAGAAATTCTATTGACCATCTCTTCAAAGCCCACTGAGTGATGTACAAAGTGGTTTTGACTCCCCATTTTGTATTTTTTTTTAATTATATTTGAATGTAAAGGGTGAAATCTTCCCCCAGCAAAGGCAACAGCTTCAGAGGGAGACCCTGCAGTCAGTAGAGCCACCTCTTCTTCATTGTGAAAGATGCTGTGACGACTACCTCACTCTCCTGACACCAAGCCTTTGCAAAGCCCTTTACAGGATACACAAGGCTGGAAGAAATAATACTCCCAGTAAGACTTCTCTCAGCTGTCAAGCACCTTAGAAAATCCTTGCACAAAGCTAAAGTCAGGGCAAGTGTTAGTCCTCCCTGAAGAGTTCTGATGCTCAGAATAATGCTTCAACCTTTACTTTTTACTAGTAGCTCTTAATACTGTTATACATATGCTGTTACAGCAGTTGCAAGCTTACAAAAGTACCTTACTTCTTGTTCCAGCATTTCACCATTACAAACAAACACTAACCAAAACAGTATTGCAGGCCTGGTGATTGTTAATCTAACCACAGCAAATTGTACTCAGCAGAACCATAACATTTCATATGAAATCTGGTTTCATTTTCTTAAATAAAATTAAGCATATGTGTGACAGGAAGTGCCAGCCACAGACCAGGTCTCACATCCCTCGTGGGAGAGAAATTCCACTCTAGTTGAACAGAAAATGAAATGTGCCTTCTGTAGGTGTAGTTGGCAACAAGACGGGTCAAGTTAGTTAGTAAAATCCTGCATGACTCAAGTGACACTACAAACAGACTGCAGTCCACAACACTGCATGGATTCTTGGCCTGTGCTGACTGGCTACAAATTACCTGCATAAGTAACTATCAAATAGCATCTCATGTTTTAAACATGCAGCAACAACTCCTTATATAATCTATGTTTTGGAAGATTCTTGGACTTCTTTCTCTATTGTCTGTCCTAATCTTTCCCATCCCTGACATCCAACAAGCATGAATTTGTCCCTCACTCCTGCATGGACCCTAAGCAGCATGAAACTTCTGCAGCATTCAATACTAGGTATCTGTCCTGTAGCACAAAGATATGATTAAAGATGGCCAGACTTCAGAAACAACAAAAAAATTCCCTTCATTTCTCTTAATTTTTTGCATTTCTAAGGAACTTCTGATACTTTTCATTTCCTGTCCCCAGAGGAATATGGCCTACTGAGCTACAATTCCATTTCAGTAGCCCATCCTAGCTATTTCTAATAACAGCATTTCTTCTGTAGCAATATTTATCCCAAAGTAAAAAAGTATCTAAATGTACTATATTTTAAATAATTTCAATTATGATACTGGCACTTTCTATAATGGATGGTAGTTCATAAAAACAATAGTCCATCACTGAAGCAATGTAAAAAAACTAGTTGTGATTGGGTGAAAAAAATGAGTATTTTTCCTATGATTTTAAGAAGTCAGAGACAAGGTTTTTCATATAAAAAGTAAAATTTCACTAATAAATCTCTAAATACAGTTTTTAGACATGTACTCTATACTTTCATTAATACACTTTTTTAGATTGGTTGAGTCTCTTTCTGTTTTGTAATTAACTTATCAAGGAGTAATAGTCTAATTTGAAAAAGCTGACTGGATGACAGAAATACTATTTGTTTTAAATTGAAAATATTTCAACATCAGCCAAGATTAGATTTCTTTAAATTAGCCTTTAAAAAACATTGATTTCTAATACCATATTTCCTTTTCTCAATAAAATAGAAATATGCTTTCAGGGGTAGCCGTTTTTAAGGAGACACTGCTGAAAAGCAAAACCATTCCAGTAATATTAATCCCTCTCCGATGAGTTGCCAAAATACAGTTTCCATTTAATGGTACAAGTTTGGTGGGTAGTCATTTTTTATTATCTATCAGACAGACTCTTAAATGTTTGGCAATATTTGTATAAATGAAGACGACCCCAGTTCTATACTCTGACATAACCAGGATACTCTAATAACTTTTTATAGACTAATTCTCATCAAATTATGGCCTAATAAAAACATTTGACTTAGTGTTTATGAAGAGGAAGAGTCGTATGTAGGAGTTTGTTGCATGCACAGCACATGACCAATGCCACTTGTATATGTCAGTGCTATTATCAAGGTAATAAGGAGATAAGTGTAATATTTGAAATATCTTCTACCTGTGCCAACCTCTTATTATGTGGTTAATATTAGAATAAATTGCTTTAGTGAGACCTCTATTTGGAAAGTAGAGGTTGAAGCATTAAACCTGTACCTCAGCAAGCCAAAGATCCTCATAGCTTAGTTCCCTCTTCTTCACAATGGCCAATTTGCTGAGTGCTCATGAAAAGCTCATTAGACATAAAAATTAATATTTTCCAAGGCATATCCTTTAGATCTCAGTATTTCAAGCTGGTGAACTCTTTCCAGACCACTCACTGTAAAATAGTCTTTAATGGACTTGTGTCACAGATCTCTTCGACTCCTTTAATTCATCACATACTTATTCTAACATAATGTGTATTCTATATCCAATTCCACATCATGGGAAAAATAACTTCCCTTTGTTTCAAACTTACTGTGTGAGAATTCTATAGATTCCCACTCTACTCTTCTACTGTACAAAGCACAATACATAACTGCTTCCTGTCTGCCTTTCCCCATACCATCAAGTCATCATCTTCAAAGATCTCTTTCCTAGTGTACCCTCAGTTATGCTTTCTTCAAACAAAGGAAAAGTGTTACTCTGGTAGTAACATTAGTTTAGAAACCATCATTCTGAATTTTAAAGTTAGGATTTTCTAAAATCAAAACCTAATTCTTTCAGGGTTTTTCCTCATACAACTTACTCATGTGGTCCTTCTGCAACATTTTAAAGATGTTTTTTTATTTTAGTATCCTAAAGAACTCAGTATTATTAGCGAAGTTCATCAGCTTATTCTTCACCTCTCTGACATTACTTAGTAATAAAATAACAACACGGATCCCCAGTGAAATTGTAGCAAATCTTTTAAGAAAAAAAACCAAAACAAAATAACCCCAATATGTTTATCCACTGCGGTATAGCTTTTAAACAATTCCTGACCTGCAGAAGGCTTTGTCTCATGCATCACCATGATTTCTCTTACTGTCATCAACACAATTTTCTATAAGCCTTTACTGTTGGACCCAAAACAAAACTCTTTTGGAAATCAGAGTGGATCACTTTCAACTCCTTGTTCACCTTTATACACTCATTATGAAGAACTCTAATAGGTTTAAGAAACAAAATTTCCCTCTGAAAAAGCCATATTGACTTTCCTTATTATATCCACTTACTGTATACACCCGTTTTAGCTTTGGTAGCAGTTTTACTTTATGTTCTTCGTACAGAAATCTGATACATTGGCTTATGCTTACCAAATGTGGCTTAAAAAAAAATCCCAGACCCTCCACTTTCAAGTGGTACACTACAAAAAGCAACACAGGACTTTGTATTTTAGCTGTAATTCAAAAATAGATATTGTCAAGTCCAGGAAATTTGCACGGTTCAAATTTTTATCAGTTTGTTCTAGTACTTTTTATACTGAGAGATTTTACCAGCTAAAGTTATTGCTGCTGAAGAGATGGACAACTATATGTCCTACCCCATGCAGTCTTTTCTGTGTTTTGCATTGAGACTGACTCTTCTGGAGTTGTACAGATAGGAAGCTGATCTGATTGAGCTGAAAATCTACCCTATCCAAAAGCATCTGTTTTTGCCAATACACACCTCAGTCAGGAAGATGACACAGGTGAGTATGTAAATGTAGGACCACTGGTGCTGCCGGCTAGAGCTGGCAGGGAGAAGGACACAGCAAAATAGACAGAGGTCAGTCTAGGCTAATTGCAAAACTGCATCCTAATGCTTCAGCTGGAGGTAGTTTCCTGTCATTACAGTTTCAGTCATTTATGTGCATTAGGGATTTCCAAAGAAACCCACACCAGCATAAGATTTAATGGTGCTGTTGAGAAAGGAGATTGAGTGATGGTCTCCAAGAGTGCTAGATGCCTCTCTGAACAGCACCACTATATTAAAAAAAAAGTATTCCATTGCTGTCACAGGCACAAAAGATGCACTTTGTCAACAGCTTAGAAAAGTGGGAACAACGTCCATTCATCTACTCATTCAAACAGTATCAGACAAGATACTTTGAATTGGAATTTTTCTTTTTTTTGCATCTTCCTGAATTATTTAGGTATAAATTAAATCCACCTTACCAGAGCTTTCAAGGATTGCACGGACACTGAGAATAGGCATTCAAACAAAAGTCTCACTTTACTATTTTAGTGCTCCCATAATTTTGGTTATCAAAAGATAAGTTATTATTTCCACATAAGAATTCTGTCTATATGTGGGCTGTTTACTGTATTTTGTTTGTTGGACTGGGACTATCTGTAAACAGCAGTTCACCTCACATTTGCTCAGGCATGCATATACATACATATTCTTTAGAATATATGTATACATACGCTGCATACATACTTTGTAATTACATACGTAGAACTTGGATGTAGCATACATCATCCAGATGACAGGGTGCTGCCAATCATCTTAAATACCAAGTAACATGTAGTATGACTATAATAGAACCCCAGATTGCTCTCCAGACTGAGTTATTTCCTTGTCAAATAGGGATGCTAATATAAGCCAGACCATTCATACAGTACAGCTAGAATTTGAGCTATGATTTGTGGGCTTGCAGCATACTGGAAAGCTACAATTTAGCAGAAAGAAAGTTAATGAGATGGCTCAGCTTAATCATCAGAGCTACTTCTAGTTACAGCCCTAATTTAGTAGAGCACTGAACAGTGTGAGACTTGGTCACAAGTAAATAATTTTTGTATCCTGCCCTGTTATTCACATGCTACATCTAGAAATCTGTATTGTGATTTTTGTTTCTATGAAATGCTGAGGCCTGAGATAGGCCCCGAATCTAAGTTGACCTACAGATGAACCTCACAACCTAACAGTATATCTAATATACATAGTATTAATTGCACATAAAAGATGCAGTTTATCTGTATTTTGTCACAGCAGGATGAGTACTTACTAGTGTTACTTTTCTAGTGTTTATCTAAAGAGGCTCTGTTATAGTTCTTATTGTGAAGCAATAACGGACAAATGATATCTTTATTGACAAGAAGAGAAATTTGCTGTAACATTGTTACCCAGTTAAAGTATGCATGGGCCTGGACAGACAATTAGCCTTACCATAGAGAGCTGTGATGCACCAAAATAGATAGCACCTCTACTTTAGCTCCTCCTTGAACCCTGGCCAGGTTTTGGGTTGAAAATCAACAGGAGAAAGAGGAAACCACATGTTTTGCCTGACTGTTACATAGATTTGTTTATCCAATAGTTTAAAGGCTGGACCTGCTTGCAGTGACTTCAGAGACCTCACCTACAGGCTGGATGCACCAATGCAAAACTTCCCAACTGCCAAGATGGATTCTCCAGATACCTGCTGCAACTGGGGCTCCCCAGCAACTGGGGATCTAGATGATGGTAACACATCAGGGCAATTGGTGATATATCTTAAGCAGTACCACTAACCTCACACAGTAATTATTAGATGCATTACCTTACTTATTTTACTTGCTGTTAAGCTTATTTTCTGACTATATCCATTGCTTTATTTTTTGCATTATTTTGAAATTAACAGTAAAGTAAGCTTGTCCCTTTTGATGGTGTCTGTGTCCTTCTCGTTGACACTGTCAATTGGTAAAATACCCTTGTACAGCCTACAGTTAACAGAATGGATAATACTAAATAGCATTGTAACAGATATTTTACAGGTGGTATAGTTAGAAAGATTATAATAATGGAAAGAGACAATCAAAGTAAAGGAAAGTGTTCACCTGAGTCATTGGCTCATTAGCAGGAAACTCCAAAGGAGCAAGCTCCAGAAAGAAAACCTTCCCCAGTAGTGGTCAGCCCTTAAATGGAGTCTGGGAGAGGTGGAGTCAGACTCCACCCCTTCCAGTCACACAGGTGAATTGCCTTCACCTGTGCACCCGCGGCTGACTCAGTGCTCACCTCAGGTGATCAATCAGTGGTTCAGGCCATGATTCAACAGTTCCCATACAACCCTAGTGCAGGAAGAAGAGTGTTCCTGAGCAGGGGGAACAAAGGACAAATATTTCTCAAATTCCACATTCCTATGAGGTCTGGGGTTTTCAAGTAATTTGTTGAGGGGAAGACACAATCTGCTTTTCTAGTTTTGCTGATGCTTTTTCATCTTTAAATACAATGTTAATTCTGTTTTTTAGTTGTGAAAAGATATTCAACAGTTATGCTTGAAAAAAATCTTGTATTTTTGGGAAGGGTATACTTGGACTTTAGTGATGGTACAGCCAGATGGTATCTTTAAAGAATCTGGTTAGGTTATGCAGCTTAGAAAATCAATTAGTTTAAGTATGCAAGAGAATACAAAGTAGCTGAGAGTTTGAAACTACACTGTCCTGATATCCCAGCAATTTTACAGTAAAGGATAGTCCAATTTGTAGCCTTTTGGTGGGGGTCTGGTTAAACACTAAAAGTCCTGAATACTGGTTTGATGAAGGAAGTAAGATGAGTAATGATGACAGTTTTAGAGATGGAAAAACATTTTGTGGATACAGTCTTGAATCACTGATGTTCTATATTTTCTTTCCATGAATATTTTACCAAAATAATCCAAAATACTCTCTAAAATCACATGCTGTTTTAAAATGAATACTGGAATAATATTAAAAATATTTGCATTTCTGTAATACCTAGGAATTCCAGATGTGAATGATAAGCCAACTGTATAAGGTGCTTCTCTCTTTCAAGATCAGTGAGAAGGAAAATATTTTGAAATGCAAGTTTGAACTGAGAAAGGAAAAACAGTATGGAAGCATTGGCTGAGTAAAGATAGAAAACAGCTTCCTTAAAAAATAGGAGATAGAGAAAGGCTAGGAAAACTTCAAACTAGTGAGATTTATTGTTTACTAATAAAGCTATGAGATGGAAAACATCCAGTTAAGTTTCAATTGTTCAAAAAGACAGAATAATTTGGGAGATAATTCCTGGGAGGAATCAGGCACTTTTACGTGGATATGAGTACCGTGAGGAGATTGATCGAAGGTAACCCTTGAATGGAAGAGATGACGTTTAGTATCCTGAGTTGGGGGAGCTTGCAGAAAAAACATAGAGCTGTGTTTTAATTATGATAGGAGATAGAGCATCAATACTGATGTGATGGAAAGGTCAGCTGGACAAGATTGTGGTTGGGATAAGAAATAAATCTGGAATAAAGAGAAAAATATTTGATTCTATCAATGTATATTCAGTTAGTATTACTCTGGTTCCTCATTAAGTTAGACATGAAGATGCATACACACAGCCTCTATATGGACTCAAAAGTATGGAGATGAGAACAGGCTACTGTTCCCACCAGTTCTTTTTCCACTGATCTGTGAACCTCATGTATCCTACAGTCACCCTTTTCTCATTACCACATCACTGGAAATCATACTTGGGAGGGAAATGGTGGAAACTGGGAGAAGTGTTTGTGAAAGGTATGTTCACAAAATATCTACCATTAATTGATTCTAGTTTAGAAACCGAGACAGATTTGAAGTGAATTGAGAGACATAGGTATGTTGTGGCTTAGGTCAGATGGTCTAAATGCATGTATTAATAACTATGCAATAAGCAGATTTGTGCAAAGGACTGTAGATATTAATTACCATTGTGAAAAAGTGATTAATAATTCAAAGAATGCTACAAAGTCACAGAGGAGTAGTTACCACTACTTTCCCTTCCTTTGATGACAGGACGGTGGCTGTAAATAGACAGTCGGGAAGAATAGGATGTTATGTGTGTTGGCTACGTCTGTGCAAGCTTGGTCCACACTATCCCTGAAGGTCCTCCACAGTCAGGTGACCCTGAGGGTAGCTTTGTGTTTCTTCTCTGCATGCTGAGCTAGACAAGTTTTATGAGATAGGGAGTACTTGCTTTACGAGTCGCTAATCCACTCTGAAGTGTTGATTGGTGTAGCAAATCACTGGGCAAAGATTCTCCCATAAGGTTAGTTCTACTACTTCTACCAATTATGTTTTCTTCATAACACCTGCCAGATTGTTCTTCATCTAACCAAAATCACATCCTTAAAAACTGCGTAACAACGAAGTGAAAGTCAATCTGCACACAGCTGCCATCAGCTTGGCTACTCAAGTGACATGGTGTCAGTAGGCCAAGACAAGGCAGGAGCAGCTGAAGACTGCAAGAGACATTGCCTGCATCTTGGGAGACGGAGCTTGTTGTTCTGGCCTAAATGACCCTTACCCACCTTCTGTCTCCTCTTTGCTTTGTAACAGGAGTTGCCCCTGGCATCCTGTTCTTTTAGGCAGAGAATAATTAGAAGTTACAGCAAAGCAATTAGGAGTTTTTTTACCAAGCAGGGTTGAGTTGATAGAGGAAGACAGATATTGGGGGGGGGGGGGAAGGGAGGCAGGGAAGGAGATGGCTGTGGGCTTTGAAAACAAGCTACAAACTCCAAGAACATGAGGAGCCACCCTTGGAGAGGAAGAGATGGGGTAAGCTGAGAGAAGAGAAAGACACTGAGCTCTTTCATCAGGGTTGTCACAGACCTCTGCGATTTCTCAGACACATTTCCCATACCCACACACCTCTCTCAAGCACCTCACAAACACCGTCTGAGATTTCCTCACATTCTCTAGAACCTTCTCCACTGCCACAAAAACTGAAAAAAGGCATCTGCTGTCAAGGAGCTTTAAGTTGCAAATTCCTATCAGCATTCTCACCTGAATGCTTGCCCTAGGCAGTAGGTGTCAAGAACTTAAACTAAACATAACTCTGAAACCAGAAACATCTTTGTTTGACAGCTATATCTGAACAATAGGAACAAGAAGTGTATTGAACCTCCCATCATCTTCAGTAAACTTCATCCCCTCCTGCTAGCCACGTATCAGATTACAAGGGACTACAGATATCAGCATCTGCAGACCCACAGCAGCTGAAATGCTTTTAGTGCTTGTCTCCATGTTGCAGTACAGCTTGCACATTACTTCTATTTTAGAAATACTACAGATGAAATCATTAGATAAGCAGGTCTGTCATGCTAAGCAAACAGCACTGATACACTCCTCAGTTTCTCACACTATGCCATATTGGTACACCCTTGTTCCATCTTTGCATTCCATGCTTATTCCTTTCTGCCTCTCTCCGTATCCCTCTGCTCTTCACCTTAAGAATCCTCTTCTGTCTTCCAGTTGTTGCAGTGTCCAATCTTCTATACCATTATTAAGATCCCCTTCCCCAGAGTCCTTCAAACAACTTCAAAATTGCCATAAAACAGCGCTAAGTTGTCAAAACAAACAGACAGTAAAAGTTAATGTGAGATTAAGTGTTCCACTCTGGGCTGTTCAACAATCACACAAAGGCAAAAACTCCACTACTGCTCTGTCTCTTCAGCATTTGAATTCTGCCTAATCAACAGCACTTAACACAAGTTTATACACAATACTTCAACTAGTTTGAAGTTCCTCACAAGATTTTCTAGCAACATATTTCTCTGCGTACCCAACCAGCTTGTTTTACTGTGCACATTGTTTCCACTCACATCTACAACCTGTCCAACATTTTATCAGAGCTGATTTACTGGTAAATTAGTTTGAAGAGTAACATGTGCCCCTAGAGCTCTGCACTGGACCATGGCTTCTTCTAGGCACTTCTTTTTCCTGAAAATGCCAGACAGAGTTTCATTCCTTTTTTGAGCAGCAGCTGGCCGGTCACCAGACAGTTTTTGCTTAAGACTCTTTATTCTTCTTACGTTGGAAGAAGTTGTGTAAGATCCATGCAGATAACTAAGCAGGACTCTTGCAGTCTTAATTGGCATATCTTTAATAACATCATTATAAATGCTGTGCACTTTGGTGCTGTATGTTACCTATCAGATATTGAATGCAATGTATTAAGGCAGAGTACTATAGTATTTGTAACACCATAAATGCCTGTTTTCTTTGTTTTCCTTGTTTCAATATGGGTACTTAGATAACTTAAAATATTAGAATGATATTCTGCTCCAAGTCATCATTCTTGCCAGACAGCATTAAAAGGGTACTTCTCCCTTCTACTACTGCATGCTTTGCTGTCTCATAAAATCTCCTTTAAGTTATCTATCATAAATACTTACATGTATTCATTATGAACTATGCACCATTCATGCAAATGAGTTATGATCTCCTTGAAAAAACAAAAACAAATCAAGACATCACTCAAATGCATGGACACATCTCTTAAACAAATAAGTAGTGCTGGATTCCCCCAAGGGCTTTTGGTCTGCACAAGGACAAGTTAACCCTGTAGCTGCTCCAAGTTCTGTATTGCTCAGGACAGGAAGCCATGAGAGATCTTTCTTGCAGGTGTTGTTTCATGAATAGCTGACAATTCAATGTCAGCCCATAAATTTGATATGCACTTCCCCTGCACGCTGAACCAAATAAATTGAAAAGCACCAAGTGACTTACAGTGGCAGAAAAATTGTTCAAAAGATGCAAAAGAAGTTGCAGTAGAATGTGTATACCAGAGCAAAGATGTACATTTTTATTTCAGAAGTTAAAGAGAATCTAAGGATATAGAAGAAATGAGATTTTCCTCTTTCTGTCTACTCAGGAGTCTTGTGTCAAAATTATACCTTACACCAAAACAGGAATTCCATAGAAACCAGAGGAATTTAGCATTTTAAGCATTTGTAGAAATAAAAACATTCCCCTGCAAGCATGGCAGAGGGTAAGCATCCGCTCTGAAGACCATAGAAAAAGCTATGCCATGATCCCACTCATGCCATTGAGTGATATACCTCACCCAGTAAATGATAACTGCCTGCAAGCTCTGAAAGTCCCATTTGGGTGGTAAGAGCTATACTGGCTGACCATTACGCAAGAGGTGGGCAATAACAGTCTCTGCTGGTCTCTCTTGACTGGGAAAAGTGCTGTTTTCAACTCACTAATCTCCATGTATGCTAAAAATACATCTGTCTCCACAAAGTCATTCCACGTAGGATTAGAACAGTGTTATAAATAAGGGAAGTATCTACATATAAGCAGGAATGGTTTTAAACTATAAGAAGGGAGATTTAGATTGGATATTAGCGACAAATTTTTCAGGTGAGGCACTGGAACAGGTTGCCCAGAGAAGCTGTAGATGCCCCATCCCTGGAGGCAGAAATTTTAGGAAAGAACGTTGAAATTGACTATAACAGTCACCTCTGGACTCACATTCTATTTTAGCAATGGAAGAGGCACTTCGGGACTTTGAGGAAAAGGAAGATATTAAAGATTAAAAAAAATTGTAAAACCTATAAACATTCTCTACCTTTTTTTGAAAATTATGCAGATTAATACTACCTACTGACATTATAACACATCAGGATAGGCTTAGTTCTGAATATAACAGAGTTTTCAAAACAAACCAATAGTTAAGAAACAGATTTTGTTATATATGCATAGATAACTTCCATTAAATAAGAGTAAAATTTTACGCTGCTTTAGGAAACCTGTAACTAGGAAAAATCACATTGAATTCCTCCTTATGCTATTTTGAAAACATTCTCATAGCAATATATAAAATGTCTGATATGTGGTTCCAAGCTACTAGAGAACAAAATTGCAAAATACTAGTCACACAGCTTTGGTGCAGCAGGAAAACTACAATTCAAGACAGTTCTAGAAACAGTCTAGACTCCTAAAGTCTTCTGAATCTTAACCCTTCCATTCTTCATGGATAGGTTGATCTAATTTATTCTGCTTTGGCACGGGGGTTGGTCTCGATGAACTCTAGAGATCCCTTCCAACCCCTATGATTCTGAGATTCAGTGGTTCTGCTTCCTTACTGCAACTGAGAAGCATAAAAGGTAAAGCATGAAGTCAAGCTGAGGACAGTTTACAGAACTGGCCTACTGATACTACACAAAAGGAAGTGACTTAGATGTTAGCTTACGCTCTAAGAGAACTTTTGTATGTTGTAGGTCTATTTAGTTAATCAACACTTGTCTCTACTCTCTAATCTAAACTAATTTTTTAGGCAGAGGAGTCCACATCTGCATTTTTGGCACATTAAAGCCTCCCACTGACTGCCAGAAAAACCACTACGTCCACCATACATGAAGATCAAAACACTTTATTCCTCCAGGAACAGTGTTGCCAACTGCATTGCTAGAAATACAAAACCACGTCAGAATTCAAAACTTGCCTCAAATACAGGAAGAACAGCTTTCAAGCAAAAACAGACAACAGTTACCATTTTGTGTAGCTTTTGGAGGCCTGCTGGTGTAACCTGCTGGTTTCTGAAGCACTGAGATGTACAGAATTGTCTGCAGAAGAGCCATGAACATGCTTCTGATACAATTTTCAATTTAAAGGGTCTCAATAAGAACAAAAACCTGCTAATCCAAATGAATTAACAGCTGATTTCATCATTCACTCCATAAAAAGAATCATTAGTGACACCATTTCTATGAGGAAAAGGTTTCTGTGCCAAATTCTGTTTTAATACAATTAGTGTCCAGTGGTGCCTAAAACTAATTCATCCAACAGCTACTGTAGTGATGATTTTTCCCCATCTAAGAAAAATAAACACTGAAGTGCGGAACAAGGCTATGCCAAAGGTAAAATAAATAAACCATTCTAGCCACTGTCAGTGAAGAAAATAAGATCCAGTGCTGCAATCCTTTGTACTGTTGAGCCACTCACACTCTGACATTCACATTTTCAGTTTGTGCATATTTTCTATTTGTAAACTCAAATGTCTGCTGGGACTGAGAGTAGAAGAGAAGCTATGATTAAACCCTTCTTCTGTCTAGTCCCATTCCTTGAATAACTGGATAAAAAAAGTAATAAACTACGTATAATCTCTTTTAGCAATCACAGAATCACAAAATAAATAGTGGCTAATCTGCAGCAAAAGAACTGTCCACTTCTTCCAGGCAGATGAAATATAAGATATGCAATCATGCTTTTTAGAGTATCTGCTAATAATGTAAGGGAAGGGAGTTTCCACAAAAAAAAAAAAAAGTTTAAAATTGAAAAGTACATTTAAAATTTAAAAGCTTCACTATTCCTGATCAAAACATTTAAAACAGATTTTTATTTGAATCCTTCAGGATCTTCTTCTTAAGACAGAAGACTGCAATTGACCCTATTTATTTGCAGCCTGAACTCAGTGGAATCCTACACAGCATTACATATAGCCCCTTCTGCAAAACATTGCCTTAACAGTAAAAAAAAAAAAAAAAAAAAAAAAAAAACCAGTATCAAGTATCACTGGTCTGGAATAGGAATGATTTCTAACGAATAGTCAGAAGGAAGCAGTATCGAGAGTTGTGTTTTCTGAATTTGCCTCTTTGAAACTCAATTATACATGTGCACCTTAGCTTCCCCATGCCCGTTTACTCTGTCCTAACTGCAACTTTTACATGCCCTGTGAAACTCCAGAGGTGAGGTGCTGTAACACAAGTTAATTTGCAGCGAGTCTGTTTTACACAGTGACATAGTATTATCATTCTGTATGCCCTTTAAGTATGTAATTTTATTTTTTTTAATGAAGCTCCACATTTAGTCAGGTTATCAGCCAACTATTCCTAAGTCCTTCTTTGAACTCAGGTAACCACTTCAGCATCATCCATCTTCCCCTCCAGTGTGTGTTTCCTCTTACCTAGGACATGGCAATCTTATCTGCAATTATTTTTTTTTTCATTCACCATGTTGTTTAGGCCTCTCTTCTCCAGACGTTTCTTGAACAGACAATGTAGGACCGTGGGAGATGGCTGCAACCCTTGATCTTCTTCAGTCACGTGACAAGAGCTGGGGGAAAATAAAAATAAAATCAAAATAAAGCCTGATCAAAACTAAAAAAGAGGACTGAAGGCACACATGCAGAGCTTCTTCAAAATATGTAAAAGCTATTCTAAATTAAGGGAACAACCTGTTCTGTATGCATATATGAAAAGAAATAATGGAGTTAAACTGCACCTAAGGAGGCATTAAAAAACTGTACTAAGTTGAACAATGTAAGAGAAACCCAGGGAGGTTCCTTCCTTGATATCTTTTTTGGATATTTACACGGAAAGAGATGGGGAGATTGGGTCCCACTACATGATAGCAAAATCAAAAGATGAACCAGATGAAGTCTGCGCATTTTTTTCTGTCCCCTAAGTCTATGCCACAGATGTGGAGCCCAGAAAGCTCCATATATCTTCCCCTCTTCCAGTCACATATATACAAAAAAAAAAAAAAAGAAAATCCACCTTTACAACAGACTTAACATTTACCATATTCCAAACCAAGGATTCTGTCAATACAAGCAGCTCCTACCTCCAAAATACCCAAATAATTTTGAAAAACAATCCATGTTCCCGATGGCAGATGAGGGTAAATATCTCCCCCTTCCTTTTTTCACCTGAAATCCTATGTCCATAAGGATAGAGAAGAAATTCTTTCCAACTCAAGACTGATCATTAGATTAATTTAGTGCATGTTAGAAAGATGCAGGAGTCAAGAGCCCAGATGAGTTTGCAGGACCACCATGAATACCTTGCTCAGCTTTTCATTTCTTGCTAACACTGATCTGACATTTTAGAGAAAGGTGACACTTCCAAGTCACTCTAGAAGTCATTCAGCCATAGTACAGGAAAAATAATGATAATAAAACAATTAAAAACAACAGAAAATCATTTCCTTATGACAGATCCCTGGCACCAACTGTTCAGCTTAGTACTGCCATGCGTTCAGCTCACTGCAGCAGAGCACTGCTTTTATGGAACCACTTCCACTGGTCACCAGATCATGTGTCTGTGTGCAGCCACATCACTGGCATCTTTAAGCAAGCAAAATGCCTGCGCACACAAGCCAAAATCTACACTCTCTGTGCACGTGCACCTGCAAATTCAGAAATGTTTGCAGCCTGTCACCTGCTGTTTATGTGTGCTTCTAGCACGAGTGACATGATAGCGTAGGGTGGGAGATGCCTGCAACTTGGTCACATCATGGTTGAGTTTGGGTCACACAGGAGAGAAAGAATTGTGCAACAATGTGGATGTTGAGCACTGGGCTGCAAGAAGGAGGGTTACAGGCATCAACTAAGATAGCTCTGTTTTAATTCAACCTCTATTAGGCTGAACAGAACAAGCTCCAAGACAGGTCTCCAGCACACTGAAGTGCAGTGCAAGTTACAATACATTTTCTGCCAAGATAGACCAGCGCATTTGGATTTTGTTTTTGCTTATTTTCTTGTTGTAACATCACACAATTTCAACTCCATCTGCGACTGCAGTGCTGAGAGCACAATAGAAAACACAACACTTGAAGCTAGAAGCGTCCAAGTTTCAGCTTCCACAAGTCCTCTCTGCAACAAACAGAATAGGGTCTGTCAATAACAGGAGTCAGAAACGTAAAGTTGGCCAGGTGGGCATACCCTACTGGTATGCTTTGTGGCCTAACAGAACCAAGCACGCACCTTTCTTTAAACCACCACTGCCTGCGAGATCAAAACCATGCAAATCTCCAGTTGTCAGGGGATAAACCACGCATCACAGGGGGCAGAGCTCAGGAGAAGAAGGGCACTGAGCTGTCAGGCTGGGGGCTAGAAAAGGTTCGGAGGTGTGCATGGAACCGGCTGCCCAGGGCAGTGGACACAGCCCCGAGTGCTGAAGTTCAAGGAGCTTTTGGACAGTGCTCTCACACGCTGGGTTTGGGGGTGCTGCGTGGAGCCAGCAGCTGGACTCGATGATCCCCGTGGGTCTCTTTCAACTTGGGTCGCGCTATAATCGCACGAAGGACCATGCACTGTACCACGGAGGCCGTGGAGAGGCACGAGACGTCACCCAGAGCAACGCAAAGGTACTTTAAGGTAACCCCTCCCCCAAACACTCGCACGAGTGCATTCAACACAAGCCGCAGCCCTTTCACCCTCCGCCTAAGAGGCTTTCCAACGTGGCTTATCATAAAACTCCAACAATCGGCGAGCCCACCGCCTCAGGCCTCAACGCGCCCTGCGCCGACAACCCTACGCTTAACCCCCGCACTCCAGCGTGCCCCCAGGAGAGCCAACGCTGCCGCGGCTCAACGGGGAGCGCGGGAAGGAGCGAGGCAAGGCTACGGCTTTTCCTTACGCCGTGCCACTCCGGCAGGTGCGAGGAGCCGCTCACCTCCCCTCAGCACCGGCCGCTCGCTGACGAACGCGGCCTGACAGGCGCGGACCCCCCGGCAGCAGCCCCCCCCGCCCCGCTCCGCCAACCGCCGCCCCCGCTGACATCACCGAGCTGGATTTAAATAGCTCCACAGCCCCGTGCCTCCCGGATACAGCGCTCCCCATTGGCGGAGCGGGCGGCCAATGGGAGCGCTTCGCGAGGCGCTCTCCGCCAATGGCCGCCGCGCGCCTCCCTTGTCGCTAAGGGAGGGAAATACAGCGCGGGGCGCGGGCTGTCAGGTGCGCCCGGCACGCCGCCGGTGCGGTAAGCCGCGGGCGGGAAGCGAGCAGAGGGTTGTATATTTTTTTTTTCCCTTCTTTTCCCTAATCTTTCCTCACATTTCCCCCTCCCTTTTCCCAACCTCTCGCTGACGAACGGCCGCCGTGGAGCTCTGAGCCGGAGCGGGCCCCGGGACGGGCTGCCCGGCAGCCGCAGCCGAGGAGGTAACGCCGCCGTGGGAGCTGCCGGAAGCGGGAGGTGCGGCGGCCGCTTCCCGCCCTTCCCGCCGCCGTGAGAGGAGCACCGGGCGCTGTGGGCTGTGGAGAGGATCCCGCCCGCCTCGCTGGTGGCGGGCTCCCAGGGAGAGTGTCTGCCGTGGCGGCACAGCAGTGCGTAAAACGTTTCTCCTTCCTGCTTCTCCCTCCGCATTTCTGTGGCTTGTCTCATCCCCTTACCCACGGTGTCTTTTCACACGCTGCCTAAACATCCCAGCTCTCTCGGGCAGCGGAGCAGAGCAGGGCTGAGGCAGTTGGGGATTTCATCATGGATTCTGGCTGTGCCGCGCTGCAGGAGGAGATGCTGAACTTTGTGCCTCACTGCTCGTCTCCCCCTCCATCCCCAAACCGAGAGCAGGGCTGACGTCATGGTTCTGTGGGGAGATGTTTTTCAGAGATAAAAAAAAAAAAAAAAAATTCTATGCGACCAGGAACATTATTGTAGGAGAAGCTGTGAATACACTGGAGAGGCTCTGGTAAAAAATACAAAACCCAAAAATCTGAAGAACATCTTTTCCCCTCGGTTCCCCCCCCCTCCCCCCCGCAAAAAAAAAAAAAAAAAAAAAAAAAATCAACAAAAAAACCCACCCACAAAAAAAACCACCCACCTTGAAATCAGAAATCTGAGGTGCATGCCATTTATGTCTTGGTGCTATAATGAAGTTTGTGTTAAGGTTTTCTTTTCTGTGGGAAAGGGGAACCTGCGATGAGAAAATCCTTCCCCCCCCCATATTTGTGTTCCCTCCTTCCCCTTACCTGCACTCCCGTCAGTGAGGATTGTGAAGTCTTGTTACCCTTCTGTTGTTGCAGGACGCCTTGGGTGATTCAGAAATGAGCAGTGGGAGCACTCGGTGATTTTCATGGAAGGAAGACAGCAGCCAGCAAGGCCCCGGCTCCCTGCCATCTTGAGCCCTTCCTGGTGATTTGCAGCAGCGCAGATAAGTACGGAGCACTGAGGACTGAAGTCAGCGTTTGGACCTGACTTTTTTTTTAGAGTAAATGACCACACGAGATTCAGATCAGCAGAGACAAGGGAGTAAAACATCAGAAGTACATAAATGCCTCCTCTAAAAGTACAGTTTTGAGTATTTAAACGTTAAGGAGATATTTAGAAATGAGTGCTCTGCACATGTGTTTATGTTTACGTGTCCTAACAGAAGGTGATGCATTATCGTACATGCCATGTATGTTTTGGCTGAATCTGTATCACACTATTGATTTCAGGGGAACTGTATCGGTTTAAGTTAGTGAAGGAACTAACCCAGCTAAGTTCTTAATAATTGCAGTAATATTCTGTGTCTCTTTCAGTCAGATTTGCCCTTCGTGTTTAGTTGTTTCATAATCCTGCAGCTCTCCATTTCATCATCACAAGACCAGAATCTCTACTGTAAAAACTGAACAGGAAAAAAAACCAACACCTTAAAAGACAGTCCTTTTATATTCCAGTCTTTATTTCCTTGTCTAAATAAGCTTAGGGCACAAGCTCAACCTATTTTATTTTATTTTTTTAAGTAGGCCAATTTAGTTTCATTTACTTAACCGATATTTTATACATCCAAAAGCTCTCAGAAGGAGAACGTGTTTAATGCACCAGAACCCTTTAAGGTTTTGATAAAAGACACAATATCACGAGTAACATCTCCACTTCTGGTTTTTTTTTTTGTTTTTTTTATAAAGTAGCAACAAGATTGAATCACCGTTTTTAGCTATTCTTCAGCAGAACTCATAATCTATCAATGTGTCAGCTCAACAGCAGTTTTCTCTTCACACTAATGTGAGCCAGAAGGTCCAGCTATCATAGATTTTGACAATTTTATCTGAGATTGCATACATTGCAGAATTTTGAAGAAAATGAATTGTAGGACCTAGTATGTTTTTCTAAACATGTACAAAACGTCAGACGCGACCTCAAAAACATTTTAAACTCATTTTACAGGGTCACATTCCTAAGTTAGGTGTTTCATAAGCATTGGGCTTATAAGCACTCTAAAATAACGAGTAAAATCATATGCGGGTCCCATATCTTTTTAAATGTCTCAGATTGTCCTCTATGTTGTTACATAATGCATCATAAAGAAATACTTGCCTTCATTCTCTTTAAATCGCTCTGGCATGGATAGTGCTAAGCCTTCCTTCAAGTCCTTGTTATGCAAGTCCTTGCTACTGTTAATAGCTGTCAGCTCTGCGTGGTTAGTTAAAAAACAAGGTAACCACAGTTTTTTGTGAAGCTCGTTGCATTTCTGGAATTCACACTGACTCGGTTCCAGGTGCTTTGCTTCCTTTCTCAACTATAAGTTAACTTACTATGAGCAAACAGGTTTTTTTCCATTAGAAGAAAGTCCCATTCATTCCACTGTATCAGAAGCTAATCTGCTTTTTGTTTAGGTGCGTCTGTAAGTGTAGTGTGCTATGGGTGCCTGGATGCACTTCTGCAGTGTCAAAATGCAGTGAAACAGACCAGAATACAGTAATATTTTGAAAGCTTGTAAAAAAAAATGCAGACATATAACTAAGTTCTGTGAAATACCTAGCACAGTAAAAATTCATGACCAATCTAACAGTTATTAGGTAACAAATAATCCATATAGCCACTACGCAACATTATGTAAAGCAAAATCTGTGTTACACAGTATAAGCAGCATTCAAGTGAAATTGAGGAGACACATAAAGAACAGAAATAATAATTTTTAAAGCTACGATGTTAGAATGTTCTGTATTTCTTTGCTTGGGAAGTGTAATTTGTGCCCTTACAAAAGACAAGGAAAAATTAACAACAAGCACTTTAAAGAATTAGGTGCTTTGCCTAGTATTTGCTCTTTCTTTTTCCTCCTCTATAAAACAGATCATTTGCAGAAGAAAACCAGGAGAAACCGAGCAGGGTTTGCCGGTATCTCAGAGATCTTTCCAAGTAGCCTTTTCTTTAACAAGGCCTCAGATTTAAAGATACTGAAACAGGAATATCTCAACATTCAGATGCTGCATTAAGAAAAATTTTGCTCTCGGTTTATACTTGTGTAGGTATGCAAGTAGCAATTCAGTGAAGCATCACCAGAAAAGGACGGTTCTGTTTTGTATTTTAGTAACTGATGTATTCATTTAACAGTACTGTTTCATTTTTCCTTTTTTTTCCTCCTTGTTGTTACTCTTGGAAGTTCCGAGTGCTAGTTTATTTGTTGCTTTCCCTTCTCCTACCAGTACCCCTTTTAAAAGGTTCAGCTGTATTCTGCTCAGGTTTTGTTCTGACACATAGAAAATATTTTTATTCTTCTTGCAAGCAGTAGGTTGGTGAGGGAGAGGTCTGCACCAAAAAATAGCATACCTACTGAATTGTGCTCCAGTGGGAGATTAAATAAGAAAGAAGAGAATGGGTGAGGCGAGTCATTTACCACAGATGTTCATGCAGTTCTGTGTTACATTTTAAGCTGCATTCATCAAACACGATGAAGAGTGTTTTTTGTCTGATATGAAGTTTCTGTCCAAGGAGACTAAGAGGGTTAAGTTTAAACCATGGTTTGAAAATACAAGGAAACGTTACCGATCGGATGCAAGAAAGTAAACCTGTTTTTGCAATCTTAATTCAGTAGTAAAAAACAAAATGTATTGAAATTAAATTGCTGTGTAACTTAGTTTAGTTACAAAATCCATTTGTGTACTGAGCACAAATATTTTACCGTAAATGTCAGAATTCCGTAGATGATAAAGGGTGCTGATGCTGTCGGAGGGTAAGCATGAAATGCCGACGTGATAACTTCTGATACCAAAATGGTGTATGCTGCTTTTACAATATTTCACAAGTTTATAACATAACTTTACTACTAAAACTTAGTGAAAATGCATGAAATAAGCACAAATGTAATACTTTTTTTTTTTTTGAGATAGGCTGATTATCATATTGAATAGAGTAGAACATAAATGAGAAGGCCCAGAAATAAGATTACTTTAAAAGGGGGATTTTGCAAAATTCGTCATATCAAACTCATTCTTAGTTCTTATTAGTTTCTATCTCTTTTAACGTAATTTTCCCTTTAAGTTTGTTTCTGACTCTACTTCCCTCAAAAATTCTACGCTCCTTCCCCAAAGAGGGAAGAATATTATGATGACAAATACCTTCTGTTTACTGAAGCAAAATTATTTTTCTTTTTCCCAAAGGAAAATATATGCATTAATTTGCTAAACTCTTCCAGCTCTGTTTACGGATATTATTTCTGCGAAATGGTGAGAAGTACTACGATGTAGTAGCTGTGGTCAAGCATTTTTCTTATTTGTAATCAAATATACAGAATTGTCAGCCTGCATGCTTTTAAATATCTGAAAGCTGAATTGGAAACAGTATTTTTAATACAATGAATTTGACATTTCAGTCTGCACTTGCTTTTTGATTCTAAATGAGCACTGATTATCAGAAAAATCAAGGCTTACATAATCAAGCCATGCATTTTTTCTGCTCTTCTTTCTCTTCTCCCACTTTAGCCATCATTTTCCTCTGAAAAATGATAATTTTTGAATAGAGAATTACTATGACACACTAATTATATACACATTTTCACGGGACTGTATAACCAGGCTATTTGTATGTATTCAGTAAAAGAAGGCCATCAACTAAATATTTCAACCTTGAGATGGCTGAACTTTAAAATTACAGTAATCATTAAATACAGCATTATCTTGTTGATGTACCTGTCTGCATACCATTGAGTCATTTTTCTTTGCTTGGAGAAGTAAGGTGCTTCTATTTGTTCCTCATTCAGAATAACAAAAATAAGAACGTCCTACCCCATTTTTCTTAATCGTTGCAAAGCTGATTCTCCTTCATAAAGCAGCTGGTTTTAATATTCAGTTTTCAGAAGATGAGAAGTGATTGCTGTGGACAAATATATAGCAAATGAATTGAAGCTCTGTCCTACTAGAACAAGTACAAATTGAATTAATTACAAAGAATAATATTAAAATTTTTGCTAAATATGTTAGCATGAGCTCCTGCCCATAGGTGGCAGTCAGCTTTCACTGTAGTAGGGATGCCAAACTTTTGGTTCATGATATTCATACTTATGCTGATGTAATTTTAATGGTGTATGCATATCTGCATGCACACAAGTGTGCAGATGCCTGCAGTAGGAGAGGGGAAAGGTAAAATTCAACCTAAAATTAATTGAGTATTCTTAGTTACTATATATAAGCAAAGTAAATTCTCATATTCTGGAGAAAAGTTGCAAGTAAAAACAGATGATTTTTTAATCTGTCTGTTGCTGATGCTCATCTAAAAAAAAAAAAAGTAGAGATCATTCAAAAACAAGCAAAATTGCCTCTACAAATTGAGTGGAATTGGAAGTGTCTGGCCTACCTTAGTCAGCATGACCTCATATTGTGCCCAATCCTCCAAGCTATGTTCATATTTCATAGTTAATCTGTAAATTACAGAAGTGCTGCAATGATGATGTTGTGTCCTAGAAATCCCAGAAAAGGTACTGGGAGCAAATCCATCCTCTCTGACAGGGAGAGAGAAGCGCAGGCTGCTGGCTTTCTCTTTGCACAGCTTCCTTGGGCACCCGTGGCAGCACTGCACAAGGGGAGGATGCTGCCAACAAGAGCAGAGATCCACTAATTTTGCTTTTTTAGAGGTTTATGAGGCTTTCCTTTTGCAATAGAACTAAGGAGGCACTTGAGACCCCACCAAAACTAAAGGGGATAGAAGAAGCTGATAAGGCTCAGTCTGAAACAAACAGGTAAAACTACGTGTGACGTACTAAGACAACAAAGCTCCTATGAGAAAAGATGAAAATTAGAATTCCATAGTAGGTAAACTCATATACAGCTACACTAGGTTAATCTTAACTAAAAAGTATCCTAACTACGTGTGAAGGTAGCCCACTGTATGCATTTAACAGAGGTCAGGAGGTAGCATGTTACAAAATGGAAAATGTGAAAAATATGCAATTATTTGTTGCTACAGGAGTGTTCTACTGTGATGCAAGGTTAAGGGCACAGAACTGAGCAGAATGGTACAGTATTATTAAAACAGAAGGCCTAATTCTCCTTATGCAAGGAAGGCAACTATACGCACCATTGTAAAAGCCGAAGCAGTCGGTATGATTTTGTAGTTGAACAGGGTATTTCTACATGTATGCAACTACTACATGACTAATTAGATACTTGCATATGCACAGCCCCATTTGTTCCCCAACTATAATAATTATGAGGATTGCACTCCACATTAATTTACACTCTTGTGTAACAAAATTGAATACAAGATAGCAGGTGGTGATAAACTGGCTGGTGGTAAACGTGTAAATTCAATATGCATTTTGAAAATCAAAGCTTTCATACCCAGTGCTGATCTCAACATAGAAAAGATGGTTGAAGAACTCCTCATCCATCAATTCTCATCTCAGCTATTGCAGACAGCCATGTTATACTGTGCAAGTTATCTGCGGGGGTATCAAACTCCATCTTGAAAGTACCTTTGTCACAAGGTTGCTCCAATTTCTCTTTCCTCTAAATGGTTACAGATTTCTGATAATAAGTAGTAAAAACCAGCTGATTCCCTCACATTCTGTGAACGTCCTTGATTTCAGTTTAAATAACCTTTCTCTCCCTAAGGATAAAGCCCCTTACACCTTGAGAATTCATAGATTGCTTTCTTTTCATCATTTACTGCCATAACCTACTCAGCCTCAGCTCTGCCCAAACATACATCAGTGCCATTCCTGACTCAGAAGAGGATGCCTTTCCCCAGCCAGTCTCCTAATCCTTCTTTGCACTTCTTGTACCTCCAATAAATCTTTTTTTTTTTTTTAACATGCAAGATTAGAAGTGTGCACTGTATTCCAGAGAAGATCTTGTCAGGGCCTTCTGTGGTAGCACTAATGCCTTCCTATCCCTGCTGGAAGTACAGTGACTAATATTTTGATATTTTAAAACTTTCTTTTTTTTCTTTTCACTCTTTGCAGACCTGTGTGCTATCAGTCTCAAAGGCCTCGAGGACTGATTGTGACACCTGCTTTACCTTTTTTTTTTTATGGATACTGATAGCAAAACTCTTGTTATTCATTCCTAGTTTATGACCTTGAACTTCACACCATTACTGGTATTGCATGACAAGGGTGACAAAAGGCTTTTTATAAGAAGGGTGTCATCAGTTTCATCCAGGCCTCAGGCTTCCTGTGAGTTTTCTAGCATGTCCAGATTTGTTCAGCAGTCTCTACACTTTGCACAACTATGGACGTGAGATAGTACACGCACCTGACACAGTGCAGGACCTTACAGATGAGCAAGCTTGGCTCATGAAGCAGAGTTTCTCTCTAGAATTATGTTACTTCAGGCACATCACAGTATGTTATTTCAGGTAAGTCTTCAGAAAAACCGAGCAGTACTTCTGAGTCAGTGTCATACCATGGCTTCACTTGACAGCTCAAGGAACAAGAGACCAAATTTTGAAGGTTTTTTTTTCAAGGATCAGAGACGGACTTTATGAATGATGTTATGCTAGAAGATTTTGGTTATTACTGTGCATACAACAAAGGGCACAAAACTCATATTATGGGCCTGACTCAGTGTCCTGGAACCTGGCACACATCAAACCCAGCAAAAGCTCCTAAGTGTGACATTTCCATTGTAAAGATAAACCTCACTGGTCAAGTTTTCTCAGCTGTAATGCAGGCACAGAAATACATCAAGTAGAATTGGGTTTTGTGCCCTTTGTTGTATGAAATTCCAGTCCCCCTCTGTGCTAACAGCGGCCTAGGTTTGTGTCACCGGCTGATGGTATGCTTAACTCCTAGGTTAAGGTACTCAGTGAAAATAGTTAATACAACCCATCTAGGATTGTTCCTTGAGGAGGCTCCATTATTATGGCAGTTCTTCAAAACTGCTTCACAGACTTAAATTCACTGTTAGAATCCATTTAGTAGTTGCTGTTTTCTGTAGCTTAACTGATTTTTTTTCCAAGTAGCATACTAAAAATAATTGCCTGAAATCTAGCCAGATTAGGTCAACTTGTTTCCTTGATATGGAAAGGTATTTATTTATTTACTTTTTCTTTCCCTCTTTCTTTTTATAGGTGGCTAGCATGACACAATCTATTCTTAGGAAAGCTTAATGACATTTTTCTTGTTTTCCGTTTATCCTCTTTTATCCTATGCTTCCTTGATCCAATTTCTTGATGGGTAGTCCCAGGTTTTGTATTTTGTTTTTTTCCCCCTAACATTTTAATCAGTTACTTTGGTTACATCTAAAATCCTAATTGAGGTGGCTGCTTTTCTACTTGGATGCAAAGACTGATCTGTACATGGTTTCCCACCCAGAAATTAAGAAAATGGGAATAGAACTAATTTTTTTGTCACTTCATCTCCATCTAGAGGATTTGCAGAGGTGCTCACTCCTAGACATGGTAGCAAAATATGGATTTTCTTGGAAACTTCAGCACATGGCTGAGAAGGCCAACGAAAATGAGAGCCTCTAAATCCAAAGTTTACTACTCTGGGATTTTTGTACTTCACTTGTAGATTAGCTGAGGTCTGGTTCTATATTGGAGATTTTTAAAAGTCTTCAGAAGAAAGTGAGCATAACTACATGTGTTAAGGTTGCTTCAAGTCAAAAAACAATTTATAAAAACTTGAAGTTACATCCCAATGAAAAACAGAACAAACAAAAAACCCACCATCAATCTGATAGGCTGTGATGCCGAGAAATCCAACATAGTAACTTGACACACCAATGAAATATGTCAAGCAGGTATTCTCTTTTATTACAGTGCTGGGTGCATGAGGGATCTCTCCACCACACATTCACACTGAAGTGAGAAACGACTACACATTTAAAGGCAATAACACGTTAATATTCATTACATTCTAAAGATGGACAGAAATTCCAAAGTGAGTTAACATCTGGAAATTTACCTCCAAAGATGTCAAGGGATAACGTTATGTCGCCAGCAAATCTGCCTCCTTATCTTCACAGACTCCCCCACCGAATTGCAAACAGCAATTCCACTTATCTTCTCTGGACCCTCCATTGTTTTGTAAACAACCACCCTACCCACCACTGTGTTGTCCTTATCTTCATGGGACCACCCTTGCATTGAGTTGCAAACAGCAGCTCCCTTCAGCAGTACCTGCAATTTTATGGTCCCTGAGCTTCTTCCTAAAGTTTCCTGTTTGCTCAAGCTATGATGCCTAGTTTCAGTCCAATTCAATTCCTTGATTCAGCTGCATGTGCATTTATGTGAAAACAGAATGAAATGATTAAGAAAACTTTCATTGGCCTACATATTTTAGCCATGGCTCTAGAGAAAGTTAGAGGTAACTACACAGTTAGACTGTTGCACAAAGTCAGTGAACAAATGGTGTAACTTTGTTAATGTAAATGGTGTAAATGTAAGTGTAACTTTGGGAAGGACACAGATGGCTTTTGTCAAGGGAAACTCTGCCCCAAAAGTCCCTCTTTATGGGGAAAAGAGATCTGGTTCAAACACTTACAAAGAATTAAAATAAGATATTAAGATATATCAAGATAACGTCTTTTACCAAAGCGTCCCAAAGAAATATGGGAAGAGGTAAGTTCTCACTGCACGAGACATATGAAAAGATAGTAAGTGTAGGACAGAAACAATTGCTCACTTTTCACAGTGACAGGAGACAAATAGCAGAGTCCTCGCCTGCTATTAACCAGCATTCTCAGAAACGTTCTGGAAAGGGGCATGAATAAAAGTTGCGAGTTTTACAGACATTGCAAAGGCGGGAGGAAAGTAGGTATGTGCTAAGTGCTGCCTTGAAAAGATCCATGTGCTGCTAGGAATTACAAAGAAAGGGAAAAGGAGCAAATTTAAAAACAAAAACATGGTCATGGTGCTATGTAAATCTTCTAAAGGCAGAAACACACCCAGTGCTTAGAAAGTGTTTAGCATACATGCACAGTTTGAAAACATAAGACAATCGAAACTAGAAAGCCAACATCAGAAACCGCAGTACACTTTGCTCCATATTCTTCTACCCAGACTTCAGAAAGGTAAAGAGGAAAAGAACCGATGTGTGACGCAGCACTGCTGAAAACATGCTATGTGGCGATGAAGGTGGCCTGTAGAACAGTATGTTTACGCTTTGACCCTTATTTGCACCTGTCTTCCCCTCTATTATCCTCAATCTATTAATAATTGCAAAGTAGTTGCAATAGCACACAAAATCATTAGTCAGCAGGGGAGAGCGTTATCGCCAGAATTCTAACTCACACATGCAAAACATGGGGTGAAAGAGATGTGGCAGCAGGCTTTCCTGGTGCACTTTCACAGACAAGGCAATTGCAGGTACCTTGATGGTCAGGATTACTCTTGTGGTGAATCAGTGTCGCAGAATCACCACAGAACGGCTTGGTTTGAAAGGGATCTTAGAGCCCGTGCAGTTCCAACCCCTTGCCACAGGCGGGGCTGCCACCCCCCAGCTCAGCTGCCCAGCACCCCATCCAACCTGGCCCTGGGTGCCTCCAGGGATGGGGCACCCGCAACTTCTCTGGGCAGCTGTGCCAGTGCCTCATCACCCCCAAGTAAAGAAATTCCTCCTAATATCTAAATTAAATTTCTCCTCTCTTAGTTTAAAGCCATTCCCCCTTGCCCTGTCACTATCAGATTGTGTAAAAAGTCAGTCCCCCTCCTTACTGATGATAAGCACACTTCAAATACTGGAATGCTGCAATGAGGTCTCCCCCAGAGCCTTCTCTTTTCCAAGCTGAATAAGCTCAGCACCCTTACCTTGTCTTCACAGGAAAGGTGCTCCAGCCCTCTGGGTGTGTTTGGGGCCCTTCTGCGGAACAACTCCAACAACTTTCCATGTCTTTTTTTTTTTTTTTTACTGACCCCTATGATCAGTACAACCCCTGTATCAGCTCTACTGGTGAAACATGCCAACAGCACAAGCTGTGAGTCACAGTCAGTATAGAAAAAGACCAAACTGTCCATTTTATGTGGACAGCGGTGGTAATGAAAAGGAGGTAAAAATGTATGTAGGTTGTTCTTAAAATAATGCCTCTGTAGTTTCTAGGGAAATAAATAACTAAGAGCACAGTAATGTTATTTGATAAAGCAATTTCTCAGCTACAAAACATTATTTTTGAACATAGTCACCACTGTTAGCTGTGCATTTCTGCCAGCGATGAACAAGGACCTGTGCACCACACAAAAATCTACACATCTACTGCCATACCTCCAACATCTGCCTCTGACATAGTGAGCCAACACAATAAAATAGGAGGCATTACTTATAGAGCAGCCCTAATACTTAGAAAAGCTGCCTGTCCACTAGGGAGCTACTAAAAGTTTCAGCTCCAGCTGGAAGCCTCTACAAGCTGGGCACTACAAAACAGACTCAAATGCCTGAGGAGGTCACGCAATGACCCATGGGCCTGCAGTGGGATGCAGCTGGGAAAGAAGCTAAAGTCCTTGGGTATAACAAGTGCAGAGGAGAGATCTCCAGTACCAAATCTCATCTGCAGAAGCATTCAGCGCTCAGCAAACATCACACAACCAAGAAAGAGCTGTTCAGGACAACATAGAGCTTGTCTTAGAAAAAAAAGTTAAAAAGGGCTTTGGACATCACCCACCAGAAGAAGGTCGGAGATGTTTTTAATTTTTTCCCATTTGTATTAAAACAAAGATGGAAAAAGATGGTATTTAAGTAGCATATCTGTGACTAAAAATGAAACAAGGCGCTTTTCAGTTCTGTGAAGAAGGTAGCTCTAAGAACAGCTTTTCAGTAGGAATCATGTTAAAAGAAATTGCTTTTAAATCGAGACTAAGTTTATGAATTGATTATCTGACCCAGTTACCTGTCCCAGGGCAAATCTTTCTGTTTTGTTCTGCTCTATTAGGGTTGCATTAGAAGCCTTTCTTCACCCCCTTGGCCCCAAGGAGCTCGCCCTCTCACACAGCTTTCCTCACCCCTTGCTGCATCAGCCCTACAAGAAGCAGGGCTGGATGTGCTGAGCAGAGCCTTCACAAGACACAGGGAGAGATGGTGGGACCAGTATTCTGCCAGCAGGTTAGCTATATGCATGATGAATGCTAACATTTTTCACCACTGTACAGAGGCAGAAAACATTTTTAAGCACAGTGATCAATTTTGTCCTCTAGCACCCTGTTGAACATCAGTAAATATGTTATTAATAGGCTTGATAGTGTGCTCCTTTACAATCAAGGCCAAGATGTAGCCAGATACTCATCTTAATCTCTTCGGGCACATTTCTAATGAATTTTTATAGTGCCTGGAACAAAGGTCCCTCATCTGAAGTGGGACACCTGCATGATAAAAGCAAATTACAATAAATAACACATTGTGTTTATGATGTCAAATTGTCACCTAAAGACAGTGGTAAAAGCTTGTAGTATAGTCTACTGCTAGAATCCTATTAATAAAATTGCTTGCTTTAAATCACTCCCAAGGCATAAGAGAGGATGTTCATTTGTAGACAATGCTTTCCTCTTGAATATTTATATTTAACACCTTATTTATATTCCAGCAAGAAACCACTCTGCTCAGAGGAACTGTATTTTGAAATAACTCCACTGTATTGCAATATTTTTATTATTGTTCTGTCCCATAAAGATATGGATAAACTTCCTTTCTGCTCAGCAGAAATATGGAAAAAGGTCAAAGTACTATACCTAGTGCAGAGTTTAACTCAGAGAGGAAAGAAGTACTTATGTCTACTGTCTCCTTTACTACTCAGTCTTCCACTGCTTGGAGAAATCAGTCCTTGCTTCTACAGTGTCAACTTTCCAATCTTACCTTTACTGCAGAGACTTTGATGGTTTAGATCAGACTACTCCAGTTTTTGTTGTCTTTATTTTAATTCTTCTGAATTTCCTACAGAACCCAAGAAATCTGCTGAGTCTTATCATCTAGGAAGGGACATCACAGCAATGTAAGCTACAGAAATAGATGCTAGTTATCACTGAAATTTATGCTTCTACTCAACCCCAGTAGACTACCAAAGCAGTTTGGCTTCCTTTGACCCCTACATTTTCTGATGCCTTTTAAATGGTTGCAACATTGGTGGAATCCTGACTCCATTGCAGGAGTGTATAACATTCAGGCAGCAGTGCTGAAATGAGCCCCACGTGTCTGAAACTCAAATGAAAGCAGTTTGCGTAGTGGAGTTGGCTTCCTGCAGTCTTCTCAACTTTTAACCTCAGAAAGCTACATAATAAAGATGGAGGGAAAAAAAAAGAAACCAAACATTTAACACCTTGTACAATGTAATCATGAAACTTTTCATTAATATTAAGAAACTGAATTACAAACTCATGTCCTGTCATTTTTTCTTTTTTTAAATTCTTTACTTACTGTTGTTGATAATTGACTCTTAAATGTGTGAAAGCGAATGTATGTTTTAGTTTGGGGGAATATAGCATTGCATCTGGAAAAAAAAAATGGTACAACAGTTTTGCCGATGACTAGCTAATATTTCACATGCTCCAAATAGCTCCTGAATGGCAGACCAAGGAGTTAGATGACATCAAAGCTGTTTGCATTAGGGTATTTATCAGCAGCACCTGAGGTGACATACAGTAGTCCAATTTCCAATAAATCATTATCAGCTATGAAGTACATTCTCCATTAATTAATTAGTAACGTCTTTGGACGTTCATCTTCAACTGGTAGATTATTTCCCTATTTTAAGGAGACAGCAGCATGTAAAATCCTTATTACTGTGATAACGTGGAAAAAAATAAATGGAAGGAATTATTTTAGCAACAGCAATCCTTCTGGCAGAGTCTTGGAGGAGCCCAGAGTCCCAATAGGCCAGAGAAGGAGTCATGTCACCCTACCCCAGCACCAGGACAGGTATAGAGCTGCTGTGTGGTGCCTTGACATTCCTTAACTTCCAGCCAGGTTCAGTTTAACCTGCAGGAAAACACCCCAGCCCTCCTTCTGTAGCAGGGAGCAAAATAAACTAATGCTGTAGACTGCAAAATCTGCAGGTCTGATTTGAAGGGAGTCACTTTCTAAGTTTGGGGCATGGCCATAGAGATAAAAGCAGGGAGGGAAGAGCGCAGCAATCTTCAGGATGTGTGGCATCATTATTCTCAGAGCCCATGACAGCTTTTCACACAGCTCCTACCACACTGGATTTCAACTTAAGCTATTGCTTTTTTAGGGCAGAGAAATATTTTCAAAATTGCCTGAACATCATGGTATTTTTTAAAAGGTATAATTTTCATCTCTTCCATTGACTACCTTTTGGGCAAGTCAGTAGCTTGCTTTTCCCTGATGCATTTGTCTGTGTCATAGGATAACCATATTAGCCTGCTATCGTGAAATGCTGGAGGGTCCTGCAATTTATGGAGCTTCAGACTGGTTTATCTTGATGGAGAAGTATCTCTGATACAAATATATTTAATTTCCCTCCTGGAGAAGGATATTTTCTGGAAATAAAAGCCCATTTCTAATCAGGCAGGGAAATGAGGGCAACACAGCACATCCAAAGTGCAATTTTAATGTAAGATGCACATGTAAGAGTGTTGACTTAACTCTTTGGAAGTCAAGGAAATATCAGAACTGATAGTATTCTTTGACTCAAATTATACAAAAATACCATTTCTAGTGGAAAACCCCCCTGCCATAGGCAGGCTGCCACACACCAGATCAAGCTGCCCAGGGTCCCTCACAGCCTGGCCTTATGAAAGCACACGCTTTCCAACCTGCTGCTGGGTTTTAATATCCTTGCTTAACGACAGGTTTCATCAGTTTATCACTGACCATACGACAAAGGAATTGCTCATGCTTCACAAGACACAAATCAGGGAACAGAACAAGGCATGAACTGCTGAGCTATAAGAGGACGCCAGGTCCTCCAGAGGCAGGACTCATCTGCCAAGGTCACCTCCAGGCTGCTCATCGCCAGTGCCCTTCTCTGAAGGCAGATCTTAGCCTGTACATCCAGGCTGACCCTGAGTCCTCCATGCTCCCCACACCTGAAAGCTCCCCAGCTGCCAAAGGCAACACATACATAAAATGCTTTTTGCATGAATAGTAGAGCAGAGAGAAACTACCTCCCAGACTGTCTGCTGAAAATCCCAACAGATCTACCCTTGTCCACAGCAATAGTTCTATCACTTCTTAACATATTCATCCAAGTTGACCACCAAAATCCATTAGTGCAGATCTGCTAACAAGAAAACTCTGGATTCACCCCACTTGTCTTCAAACACCTACAGTACATACCTGGTGCCTGAAATCCCATTGGTGAGAGAGGAATAACTTTTGTACCGCAGGTCACCTCAGTCTGAAGTAACAACCTGCAGCATTTCATACTGGTTATATGTAACACCCATTTTCCCATTGACTGAAGGGAGGCTGCAGGATTTGCTTAGGTTACAAGCATTCTGATGAGATACATCACAGGAAGGCTTTTGTGTTCAGTGGCTTCATTCTTTCTCACTACCACCGATGGAGTTGCACAAACACTCTTAAAGTTTTGATTCATTACTTCAGTATATTAATGATCTAATTCTTTCCTATGTTATAAAGCCCAAAAACTGGTTTTGGGGAAAAAAAAAAACATGCCTTTTTCATCAGATCTGCTTTCACATATCCCCTCATCAGGGATACAAGAAGGCTTTCACTGGGTGCCGAGCATATTTTATTCATTTCATAGATTTTAGTTTGCATCTGACAGAGCTATTGGATTCTCAAAACTTCTAGAAAGAAAAAAAACAAAACATTGCCACAGGCACATCTCTACAACAAAGAAGCAAATGAACCCAAGGGCTGGGATCTCCAACACAGTGCTACTCTGCTGGCAGCAGCAGAATTAGGCCTCTTTGCACAAGCAAGAGGACACAACCAGAGCTGCTGCAGCAACATCACTGCAGGTGAAAAACAAAGGCAATATCTCCAGGATTTGGTCTGAAAAAGGGATGGCTGCTCATCTGAACACACACTGGCAGAACCCGAGGGCTGGGGCAAGTTTTAGCTTCTGGTGACATGAATTAAACACCCTTTTACTCCCCTCCATGGCTTAGCCATCCTTATTTCAGGTTTGTTGTGTAACTTCTACAGAGAAGGGAAAGAGCATTTGTTTTCTCAGATGCACACACACACACAACAGTCCCTACTTTATATGCAGCAAAAACAGGGTAAGCCTGGGAGAAACAAGAAGAAAGCAAACAGCATTAACTACAAACAAACAGGACAGTCCTTATGAGGATAATTTTCTCTTTTAAATCTGGTGCCCATATTAAAATCTCTCCCCACAGCACGTGCAGGACCGATAGTTACTCAGCTGACAGAGCAAACCAACAGCGACCCTGGCACCAATGCAGAAGCAATATTTACAAAAGGATGAACTATTTCCAAACAATGTCTCCAATGTACTGAGCACAAACAGGCTTTTCTTCAGCAGCAAGCATGCATGTTGTTTCGTTCCAATGATTTTGTTCATCTACAAATGTATTCATTGTGGACAATGCAAGGAAAATGTCATTCTCTATTTATATCCAAGTTTCCTTTTGTCCTCTTTACAGCATCTCAGGGCAGCGAGGCAGAGGAGAGCCCTGCTCTAAGCCTGTGCTGTTTCCCTCCCCATCTCCTCCTGAAGCCCTGGCAGTGCAGAGCAGCAGAGGGTTAACAGGCTCCCTGCAGCAGACTTTTTCTACAACACAAAGATTGGTTTCTCTCCCTCTACTTCCCAGCAGAGAAGAACCTAGTCCTGCTTCTTACTCCATCACTCAGAGCACATAATGGCCTTGGCAGCACGGGATGTGGTGGTAGCAGCATTCTGAGCTGTGTAAGTGGATGCACCTGGCACATCAGCATGAATAGGCTATGTTAAGGCAATTCTCCCACAGTAATGTATGAAACTATCCACTTCATGAGCAGCCTCTAGTGATAAAGGCTGCCTTTCTGCTGGCTTGGATAAGTTCCCCACTATGGTCAAAACAGAATAATGGAAGACTTTGAAAGAAGTGCCCTTGCACGGAAAATAATTAATCTAGCAGAGGAGGAGCAGGGAGAAAGATTTAGGGACACTTGAAAACAAAACAACATCAACCAGAGTCCTGTGGCTAAACTGAAGCCTGGATGCAAATTTGCACTCTGTCTTCACCCTGAAACAAATTATCCTGAAAGCACCACTCTCAGGCAGGTTGGCCACCCCTTTGGGTAGAAAACAGGAACATGATTTTAAAAAACAGTTTAGGAAACATTTTTGCCTTTTGTGTATCCTGTGTTTTCCTCCAAGATGGAATTTTCCACTACTCTCAAATACAGAATTCCACTCTGATAAGCCACGGTTTATTGGCAAACTGATAAGCACTGATTTAGTATACTTAAGCACACCTTAAATAAATAAATCATTTGATAGAAGTCCTTACTTCTACAATTAAAGTTACTTTCAAGTTGGAAGCTCAACCTTAAACACAGTTTGCTTCTAACAGATTTCTGCAATCTTTCCAAATATGTGTATACAAAGAAAATATTCATACATGCCTTGGATGCAACAGTGAAATGAAAGCAGTGCATTCCATACATTCTAACAAACTGAAAAACCTACATTTCTAAAGGACATTTGACTGCTGGTGGGAGACTCTCAAGGCCTGCTTACACACTTGAATGGATCTCCCAGTAACAAAGATCTCTTCAGCACAAGACCCACATCTAAGTAACTGACAGGTATCAAAATGCATGCTGATACTTACAGAATTTGCTATATATATATATGCTATATATATATATAGCATCCCACCCCCCCAAAAAATAATCTCAGTATCTTAAGCAATTTTGTTCTCTGAAATAAAAATTTGTTTGAGAACTAGAGAATATTGCTGAATGATTTTTTTTCCTAACCATAATGCATTTTAGATAAAAGTTATATATAACACCAAATAAATGAGCTCTTCTTGTAATTCGTATTCTAATAATGCATGATTTCATATGCTTTAGCACACGAAAGATTAGATAGCTTTAAAATTGGAGCAGTCAAACTTTTAGCACAGCATGAGAGGAAGATAAGGAGCATTCAGTCACTGAAAACATCTTTTCTTCATCACTTTCTCATCCTTAAAGAATTTCAAAATTGCAATTGAGCAATTCTTAACTACTGCACAAAAATAACTTCCATGAGCTGGAAAACATTTTAACATCTTTCAAGTTTAGGGTATAGAGATAAATTGTCATGCGACAGCATGCCTTATCAATCCCATGAATTGAAGGCTAACAAAAGTTTGTAATTCTGACATCTCAACAGATGATTCAAATCCTCAAGTGAATGAAAGCTATACACAGCCTTTGAGATTAAATGATCATCCATTATGGGCATTGCTATATATGCATTACATATGATTTTAACAGTTAGCTGGCAACTATCAGTCATTCCATTTATCACTAGATTTTAGAGAGCAGCATATCCCAAAGTTAATACTAGTACCTCCAAATAAGGATAGTACTGAAATTCAAACAATTAGATTGTAAATCAGTTTACTATTTTTTCCAGGTATTCCTAACATTGCTTCATTACATTATTGCAAATACTCAGGAAAACAACAGATTAGCCCCCTTTAAGATAATTGAAAAGCCTTTGGAAGGTTTTGAGAGGTTTAATATGACTTAAGGCTCCAGTGAGCAGAGGGGAAAATATGCTCTTTTCAAAGACTTTAAAACTGTTTTCTCAATTTACAAAGAGCCTCACTATGTACTTATCAATATGGAAGACCTTCCCTGCCAAGATATATAGTGTTATCTGAGGGCAAAACTTGGAAAATACTACTCAGCATGTTCTCTCAATCAGATGATATACAATGAATGATTATAGCTAACAATATCGTACACTTTTTTTGTTTTTCCTGCAACTGATATTACTGTTTCTTGTAATTTCACATTTCTTAGCAACAACAAAGTTTAACTTCTGTTATTGGAAGCTCTGCTAGGATTATTTTCACAATCTGCTCAATTTGTCTGCTCTCACATCTGACAACACACCACAAGCAATTGAGAAACATCTTCTACACAAACTACATTAAACCTCATGGCAATTACTGCTGCCTTGACTGATCCATTCAAAACCATTTTTTCCACTTAATCTGAAAGGCTAAAGCTCTTACTTCTTAGGCTATGTATCTTGACACGTAGAAGGTGTATTGCTGCTGAGGTCACAGTCACAATCCAGGGACAGGCATATTTCAATAAATCAAAATACATCAATTGTAGTTTTTGCCCAGGAGGTGGTGAAGTCACTGTCCCTATAAGTGTTCAAGAAACACGTGGATTTGACATGCCTCTTTTTTTTTTACATTTTGGCAATAGTTTCTTTGTAAACTTCAGGACCTATAGAATCACAGAGGATGGAAAAGACCTCTAAGATCATCTAGTCCAACTGTCCACCCACTACCAACGTTGTCCACTGCTACTCACTAGTTCCTTAGTATCAGCTCCTAAGCTTGGTTTAGAGGCACAGTGTGGATATAATATCTAAAATAAGAAGACCGTTTGGGAAATAAGAGATTTCAGCTGAGAGTACTGAGGTTTAACATCTCAGAAATACTGCTGGGAGAATGAATACTTCACCCCTTTTGTAGTAGCTATTGTATCTTTGTTTTGGATAAATGCTGTGATTCTCAGGTTGTAGCATCTTCTTGATGCCCAGAGCAGTCTGTTCTCTGGTTTTAAGAACCTACCCCTCCATTTCTACCCATCCAATTCTGCTTCAGCCTACAGAGTCCATTTCTACTTGCAGTTCTGCTCTACTGCCACACAGCACTTCTACAACACACTCAGCTGCTCCAAATATCCCGGTTTGGACACTACCTCTGTATGTAGTGGAGCCTCATATGTTTCTCAGCAGTTTACAGGCCCTAGCACGAAGGGCAGGACATTCAGCACGTTTCAAAACTACTACGCTAACTGAATCTGCAATGAAACGCGCTACTGAAGCTTCCGTTATGTGGTGATGCCTCACACCTGAGGATCTATAGATACTCAGAAGTGATGAGAAGCAGGGCATCTGAATACTTGGATGCATTAAACATTTGATGCTGCAAAAGAGAGCAAACCTTCACAACACACAAATTAAGAAGATGCTTGTACTGGGGCAGCATAAAGCTGTAACAAGATGGGAAAGTGTAGCAATAACAGCACGGTAGCACAGTCTTAAGCTGCAGCAAGTGAGAACAAGCACAAAAGCGACAGCCACGGACACAAAAACAAAGAAGAAAAATCTGCTTACCCATAGAAGACCTCAGGTAGGCAGGGATCTCTAGCAAGATACCCTTCCCTCCACTGCCAACCCTTAAATGAGGTCTGGGAAGGGGTGAATCCTGGCTCCACCTCTTCCAGTCACTCATGTGCATTGCATGCACCTGAGCTCCCCTGCTTTCCCACCAGGTGCTCAATCACTGTTTCAAGCCCTGACTTAGCACTTCTGCTACAGGCAGTGTGAGCATTTGTTACTTATTTCATAATTCAATGTATATTTTAGTTAGAAATTTACTTAATATGATGCAGTTATTTTGCAGGAAAGAAATCTTCTCATGGATCTGGCTGTCTCTAGGGATAAATGGTACACAACTAAATACTCCATGTGTGAAATTAAGATTTTCCTCTGTGACCGTAAGCACCAGAAGTGTTGTTTGGGATCAGTGGCAAAAGATCAATGACCTCAGTTTAGTCCATAGCCAAGAGGCCAAGAACAGAGGAAGCTCCTGACTGGGATGGCTCTGTGCGTAAGAGCACTACCACTCAACAGCAATGTATCTTCTTGAATTATTGTCACTACGTCACACATTCACAGATCTGGAGCAAACATTTCTAGAGTATAGGGGGACTGAGAAAAGGCAGATCTCACCCTCTAACCATCTGAGATTACGCTTGTGAGGCTGAACAGAAACATAGCATTGATGAACAAATATCTAAAAGAGGGAATAAAACACTGGGCAAATGTTGGCAGATGATTGTTTCCATAAATTTGGCAGCTGTATGCAGTATAACCACCTAGAATGGGCTTAGGGAGTTACTGGACCTAACCCCTTTTCACCGTTACTGGGATATTCAAACTTCTAAAAGGGACAAACCTCCTCAGGCTGATCACTTTGCTTTAGTTTTCTTGTAGCCAATTGCTACATGCTCTCAGAAGAGGATAATTTGCTGATTAAATTTTCATTTATTTCAGAGGGTTTCTCAGAAATTAAGCCTCTAGTTTGTAACTCACCATAATAGCCCAGACAGTTCACTGAAATGGGGCTCTTGCATACTGGAGGATTTGACACCTTCTAGGCCAAGCAGTCTTAGTTCACTTCTTGGGCAAAACCTTTTGTAGGACAGCATTTCACTTTGCTCCTTAGTGGCATTAAACGGGATAGCAAAATTGCTTCCACCCTCTTTATATCAGTAATTACACAAAGGTAGGTTAGAGCACGTGGTTTTAATTTAGCCTTTAATGGTTTTATTTGGCAGGGAAAAAAAACCTACTCCTCACTAACCTTGAATTAGCAGCTGACCTCTGAATTAGTCAGCCTTTTTCTTGTAAATGTGTTTTGTAGAGTATAAACACAAACCATCTATTTACATAACGTTAGTGACAGCCAAATGATTTCTTACCAGCATTATTGATGGAAATCCCAAACACTCCTTCATTGCTGGAGAATGGTTTATAACTCATGAGAATTATCTCTGCACCAAGTTACTACAAAGAGAAAAGGTCAAAAGCTGTAGGATTTCTACAGCATTTCACCAAGGAGCTAAGGAATAGCATCACAGGACATGTCAGATGACAGCAACTAGCACCAGCTGCCAGTGGGGCCCCACATGCACGCCACTGCATTTTGTGCACTTTTGGAGCCTGTGGTAATGCCTTATGGGTTTTCAGTTTTGTTTTTCATCCAGGGAAAATGAAAGTCGGTGAGCACTGCTTTAAGGTGCCCATGTTTCTTTGTCTGTTGGCTTTATTGCTTTTAAGTACAAAATTCAATAATATGGACATGTTAAGTATGAGAGAGCAAATCTGAGAAAGAAATAAAGCACTTACGTAGGTTATCTTGCAGGCCATAGAGATTATTAACAGTTTTTAAGGGGCAGAACAGTGACTTTCTGAGCTTTGGTTCATTTTAGCTTATTTTTACTGACTAAAAAGAGAGGGCATTTTGTGGATGTGATTGCTTTTTTTTTTTTTTACTGTTGAATAAACAGCAGAACATCCTCTTTTCTTTTGAAACTCTATTTCCAGAAGGTATTTTTTTTATTATTGCAATAAGAGTACATACTATAGCAGAGCACTTCTACTTTGCTCCACATTTATTGGCATGTCCTGCAATAGTGTGCCTCAGTAAGTCCCTAAATTAAGGTGGTATTTTTCATGCTTTCAGCAACAGCAGGACAGCACTCAGCCCTTTGCTGTGTGTTACTATCTGCTTCCCCGTGATTGAGTTCCAGCCTTGGGCACTAACTGTGTGCTGGGGCCCAGCTCTAGCAGATTTCAGCCCTTGTTTTTCTGGCCATGTTTGCCCTGCCTGATTCATGATGGGAAGCACGAAGGCTCAGCTAAACAGAAGGGAAGGGCATGACAATTTTAGCTGTCTTCAAACCATGGCTTATGACTTGTTCCCAAACTAGAACAAAGGGATCTCTGTTGAACATAAAGGGTAAGAAGAGCTTTTCCCCAGACAGAAGGGTATCAGCAGTGCCTGCAGGAGATTGAAATAAGAAAAGCACCTGAAGACATCTTAGATAGCCACTTTGGGCAACGTGGAGCCATTCCCCAGGTTTGGATACAAATCTACCATTACCACTACTGAAACAAAGCAAACATCTTCTCCCTTCAGAGAAAGGGGATGGTGAATCCCAGCTGAGAAAACAACCCCTTCCTCCTATCACAACAAATGGCTAGAGGTGTCCAGCATTGCCCACATACAATGAGCACTGATGCCTTTGGGTGTACCTCTGCTCTCCAACAAGGCTGGGGCTTTGAAGCTTGTTCCTCCTTACTTTGAAGGTTCTCACCATGCACCAGGAAGTCTGTTCTGCAAATAAATCAGCTGCTTCCAGGACCAGAAGCCAGAGTGAGTGATCACAGACATTCACCATGCCAATTTGTACTCATTTTGGTCATTGGGATAAAACACAAAAGTAGTGTCTCTTCACAAATGGAAAAGCAATCCTTTCCTTCCCATTTTAGGATAGCTTTCCAGCAACATAGCACTGTGATGTTGAAGAACAGGCACACCTGATGGGAAATTAAATATACTTGGCTATTGCTCTTCAGTGTGCAGCTCTTGAGCTACAGAAGGATGTTTGCAAGCTGCACACTCCTCTTCTGCTGGAAGAGCTCCTTCTCCAAAGGAAAAGTGTTGAATGACAATTTTAGTGTGGCTAAAACATGATGCAGTTGGAAAAAATACTGTTGCCCTTGCCTGGCCTATCAGAAACATTTCTGCATACAATAGGCTTAGCTTACGTTTCAGGATAAATTACAGATCACTGAAAAAAATGTTTTCTAGGTAGTAAATAACGCACACACAGGACTCTAAAACCTAAGATCCTTAGGAGGGACCAGTTACATTCTTATTTATTTCATATACATGAGGAAAATGAGAAGTCTTGGCCTGACTCTCAATCTCACTCACCAACACTATCCACAACAGGGCATTTTTGTGTGGCTTATCAGGTGTTTTAAGCAAAGAAAGTGACACTTGGTCCCCATGGCAGGTGCACTGCTGGCACACTGCTCTCCCCAACACCAAGGGCAGTGCCTCCTCCCAGCAGTCCCCTGGCTGTCAGCGGGCTGCCCTGTGCCTCTCTTTTGCTCCTCTGGGTTATGAAGCTTTGTGTTATCCTCCAGCCCTGTGATGGGGAACACCAACAGCAATTTATCTTTGTTCTTGTTGTCTCTAGATCCCTCTGGGTTCCTTCTGGCATAGTTTAACATGCCTGCCAAGTATTTTTTTTTTTTAATCCTAAATGCCTTTCTGTTGCTAGGTGGAAATTTTTCTGCCTTTCAGATATAAAGTGACTAACGGGATACATTTCATAATACATCATCAAGTACAGTACGTGTTATTAACATAACTCAGTGCCCTTTGAATATTATCAACCTGCATGGTAAGGATGGAGTAGTGTGTAAATTAGGCTTAATAGAGAAAGTAGGAGGAAATCTTTGTTCTTTATTAATCACGTTTCATAAGTTTGTTGTGTTAAGAAGATGAGGTTAAAGCATGTTGGGATATGGCAGGAACAAACAAATATCTATCACCAAATGATAGGTGATGGGGCAGAGGTGACAGGGGCAGGTGCAGAATATCTGTGGGTTTTGCTCGTGGCTTAGAGAAGCAGCTCTGTCCCAGAGGCTGGCTCTCCTCCCTTGCATTAGTGCTTGTGTCCTTTGGGACAGCAAAGTCCTGCAGACTTCTGTCCAAGGAGCTGCCTGACGAGCTGTATGCAGTGTCCGCGTAAGGGGAATTGGGTGGAGACAGGCATTAAACAACTCCTTGGAATGGCTTAAATCCAAATCAAGGAAAAAAGCAATTTCAATCACTAAATGCAATTGCCATTTTTGTCTTTTAAGCTTCTGACAAGCCCTCTGTTACCAACAGCCACTCAATCTGGTTAGGTATTTCAAACACCTTTGCAGGCTCACGAGTCCTAGAACAAATAAGATATGCATTCCTCCTGGCTGCGCTCAGCACCGCATGTGAGGTGTGGCAGTGGCCCCGCGTTCCTGCAAAGGGCAGGAGCCAGCACAACACTGGTGTCCATACACAGTTGTGCTGCCACCCTCCAGCTCCCCACGGGCTGACCATTTCATTGCATTTACATGGCAAATCTGTGTCATGAAAGTTTGTGATTAAAGTGTAATAATATGGTTTGAAAGGAACCTCTGGAGTACATACGGTCCAACCCCCTGCTCCGAGCTGGACCAGCTTCTGCAGTAGTTGAAGCTCCTCAGTGCCTTGTTCAAGTGAGTTTTAAATCTCCAGAGATGTAGGTTTTGTTTTTATGCATCCTCTTATTCAAATAGTTTCCAAAGAAACAATTCACTCCATGTTTATAAAAGGGGTAGCTTGATAGTGTAGGAATTTTGTTCTCAATGGCTAAGTTCTGTTTTTATTTGAATTTCTTTGACACATTCAAATAGCAAAGAGCATTAAAAGAAATCATCCTTTACACTGATGTAGAAATAAAAGCATAGAAAAAGTCAAATTATTTTTAACAGACGAAAATGAAGCTCTCATTGACATGCTTGACTGTGGAAAATATATTTTCAAGTATGAATTTGGATAAAGGAAAATACATTTCAACAGAAAAAAAATCTGCCAAATAAAGTAAGTTAAACGCACTAAGTTCTTTTGTGGCTTTTTAATCTTTAAGCTTACACATACTTGGCAAAGCTGTGCACCTATCAATGGTTTCAGACTGACTGAATCAGCATCAAGAGAAGGAGGGCTGCACAGAAGAAGGGTTTCTTTTCACAACATTGTTTAAAATGTTGCTAAAACTATTTGTAAAAGTCATTGAAAAAATCAGGTTGAATTTCTGAGGGTTTTCATAAGAAACTCATCATCTCGGACCGCTCCTAAATGCTACTTCAAACAAGAGAGTCTAAACGAGATTTTGCCAAACATCTCATCCTTTTTAACTTAAGATCTACAACTCTTAATACAAATCTTTTGTTTGTCTGTTTCTGCTGTTGTTCTTTGTTTTTAACTGATAAATTTTAGTTTTTCTCAGAAGAATTCCACTAGAGAAAACTGACACCCCTAACCTATAAACCATTGCTGGTTTCCACTGTAGGCCCAAAGCTATGGATTGCAGTATCACAGAATCACAGAAGGGTTGAGGTTGGAAAATTGACCTCTGGAGGCCATCTGCTCCAATCTGTGCTCCAGCAGGGACACCTAGCATGGATGAGATCCCCCTGAGCCTCCTCTTCTCCAGGCTGAGCAGGCCTAGCTCTCTCAGCTTCTCTCACAGCAGAGGTGCTCCAGTCCTTTTAGTATCTTGGTGGCCCTACGTTGGACGGCCTCCAGCATGTCCAGGTCTTTCTCTTAGGGGAATACTAAGACCTGGGTGCTGTCAAAACTCTCAAAATTCTTGCATTATTCCTTTTTCTTGCAAAACCTTTGGCTGTTGTAACTTTCACCTTTCATATCACAGAGAATGTAAAATAATGTAAGGGAAATCTGCACATATCAGGTGTATTGCCCACTTTTGTTTAGAAAGACAGCTAAGTAGAAAACGTTTCATAGTGTGAGCACCCCATCACATTTACATTTGTAGTATTGCCAAAAGCAAACATACAAACAAACAAACAAACAAACAAAAAACAAAAACAACAGATAACTTGGGTTTAAACTCCAAGAAACAAAAAGAGGCAGTTTGAACTACCTTTCCCAAGGGCTTTTCTATACAAGTTACTCTCTTCCAAACCCATTCCACTCCAAAAACTCTGAGGAATAAGACTTGAATGGTACAGTTCAACACAAAGACCAGTCTGAATGACTGTGAAGGCTAAAGGGAAAGCTAGGTGCAGGATTAGGGCCACCCCATGGAAGAGCTGAAGCTCTATGCTGCATTAAAACCATGACTGCTGTGAGCTGTCCCAGCTCCACTGGCTGTTTAAGCTCGGCAGTTTTCACAGACCCAGCATGCCACTCATCAGCACTCTGATTTGGGGGCTGCAAACAAAAATGGCTGCACAGATCCTGGACCAGCTCACAGACCAAACTGCAGACCACTCCACCGCACGCGGCGGTAGGGTGGGAAAGGTTCATGTGCCAAGATCCTGTGGCAAAAACAACAAAATAGGTTTTGTGTGTGCATGTGTTGCATAATTCAGGACCCAAACTTAATCCAAAATATTTGGACAGCCTCCTTCCCCACGCTTGCTCAGTGGAGCTGGAGATGTGTGCCAAGTGCAGTACCAAGCAGCTGTGGAGCCCGCGACAGCCTGGCTCCCAGGCTCCGGGCCCTGCACCTGCATGGAGGCACAATCCAGGGCCTGTGCGAGTCAAAGGGACCCTGTTTTTTCCACCAGCTCTGGAGGCAGCTGAGACTTGTCTTGGTGAAAGCAAAGTAGGGGATGGCTTTCAGCCTATATGCCAGTTCCAGGGCTCCTTGCCTGCTCTGCTCCCCTCTCCTCTCCAGGTCATTCATTTCTTGCAGCACTTCTTCCATTGACCACTGGGAAGCATTTGGCAAATAACTTCTGTTTTAGGGATAAGGGGTCACCTTAACCACCTGTATCAGTGAAATGGGTACACATAAAGTCTTCGTACACAACTGTAAATGTTCATTTGCCTTTCAGCACTGCTTACAGCCCGAGATTTCATTTTAGCTGGTATAATGTGTTTGCATCATTAACAACAATTACCAGTCATTGTTCCATTCAGATTAACTTCACTCTGACAATCTGTATGGCCCATAATCCTAACTCCAAAAGGAGTACCTTCCCACAGAGAACAAAATGGAATATGAATAATCAGTTTAATAACTGCAATTGACTCAGCTTCTCAACACCAGCACGTTTACTGAAAGGCTGCCAGGGTTCCTGGTGGGACAACCTGCTCTGCCCCAGGTTGCTCTCATGAGAGGCGTGGAGCCCTCCCAGCTCTGTTTCCAAACCTGCAAGTGCTGTACTGGTTTTACACAATCTCCCTAATCCTCCACTTCTCATTCTTGTGGTTTAGCATGGGCATTCAGCTCTTCTCTTTCTTATTTGCTCTTTTCTTGTGCTCTCCTTTCCCTCTCTCCTCTCTCATTAGAAAGGCAGCAGTGACAGAGACAACACTAGTTCCTAGGGAAGCCAAAGAAATTCAGAAAGATAAAAGGGGATGGTTCTGCAGCCCAGTTCAGATGGACCCAAGCACCTTTTCTCCCCTCCTGCACAGCTGAGTACTTGGGTGGCCAGCCAGGGGTGAAAGCAACTTTCCGGGTCTTATCTGATGGCCCCAGCCACAGCACCTCACAACAAACAGCCACACAACCTCCAGACTGTGGTTGCCTCATGTCTAGCTCTGTCCTTACCTGTTTGTTTAGGCTTAAGCTGAGGACCTCCTGCAAATCCCCTTTTCCACCACACATGGAGAAGAATGAACAAACTTTGGCATGGCAGCAGCCAGTGCCTTCCCATGTCCTCCTGCAGAGAGATCTCAGCTCTTCCCTGCAGCTCTGCTCTGCAGCTGCATGTTACTGATGCATCCCAAAGGAGGGGTGGGAAAGGAGGAGTGAGGATGTATGCTGGCACTAATACTTCCTCACTTCAACTGGGAATAGATACGACATAAGGAACAAGCTGGCAACACACAACTCTTTTGTGACTGCTTATTGCCGATTTTTCTTTCTCCTCAGTTATTTTCTCAACTGATTCACTCCATGTTAACAGCAAAAGCCACCTCTGATACCAGTTTTCACCTGTGTGACTTTTTGTCTTTTTCTTGAATGTCATTCTCCTTTTATTGCTGCTTCTCTCGAGGTGCCCTGTTCATCCTTCCTGGCCTGCAGTCTGCCCCCATGCCCGCTACGCGTCACAGCCCTGTTCTGGCACAATTCATCAGCACAGTGCTCACGTGGGTCAGAAGCATGCCACTGACGAAAATGTTAAAATAAAATTGGTCCCAGACCTCCTCTTTGGAGAACTCTGCCACGTAATTTCCAGCCTGGCATTTCTACTCTCAGCACCCATTGTCTCCTCTTACCAAGAATGCAATCCCTCTGCTCGTCTATTTTGTCTCCAGCAACATCAATTGTTTCACACTTGACATCATAGCAAATACATTAAAGTAGCCTAGATAAAGGAAATCTGGCAGATATCACCTGTCTGGAAAAATAATTGTTTTATCAAAGAGAGCCATCGAGTCAGTCTGGCATGATGTACCTTTGGTTGCATGTATCCCATTTTTGATGTGCCTTTGCATTTTTAATTAACCTGCCAGGCATGTTCCAAAGCCTCGCATACCAGTGAGGTCAGAGGTACAAGGACTACAGCTGGCTGGATTATTTTTTAACCCTGTGCAACCAAACACATCGTTATGGATTTCCTGCCACCATGCAGTCCCTCGTTGGCTCAGTGGATTTAAAGAAACTACTGCCATCAAACCTCTGATGCTGATCTTCTCAAAATCCCCACCTTCTCAGCAGCATCACAGCCATGTTGGGAGCTCTGTTTCCCCCACGGTAGCAATTCCATTTCCATATCCTTGTTCACATTAACTAGTCTGCTTTTGCCCCTAGGATTTGTCTTCCTAAAATGAGAGCAGAGGTAAAATACTCCTTTGATTTTAGGCCATGCCTAGATTATCTCTAATCTCATTTACTGCACAGCAGTCTGACTCTGCTTTTCTCTTACATTTGTATTTGACGTTTTCCCAGTTTTCTTTGGAACACTTTGCAATTTCCAGCTCAGGTTTACCTTTGACTGTCCCCGCTCTATACCTGTTTTCTTAGCTTTCGATTTATCAAGTTCTTTGCTGCTTGGCTCTCAGTCCTGTGCCTTGTAGAGCACAGAGCATGTAGGATCCTTCTTCCCTGCCTGCCCTAAGCTCAAGCCTCTACCTTCTCTACCAGGGTCGGCTTTACACACCACCATCACCTCACTGCAACAGTTTGCCTACTGGAAAACTCTCCAACGCATATCCACTTGTATTTACTCCCCTGTTTGCTTCAGATAGTGAGATGCATTCAAAGCTCTTGACTGTCACTGGATCCACAGCAACTTCGTTGCACCTCAGGAACACATGATTATCTACCAGACTGCAGGATCATCATGCCCAGATTGTCAAGGTACTGAATGAAGATATTAATATTTTCCAAAGGGTTTTTATTTCAGCCAAAGCCATTGAACAGAAGCTAAAGGAACAGAGTCAAAGCATATTTCTGACTTGCCAGCTTTGTTCCTGCTGAATTTAAGAAGTGCAAAAGCCTCTCAATAAAATATTGCCAGAAACTTCTAGGCTGGGCAGCCCTGGCCAGCTGTGGTGGTGCACAAGTACAAGGTGTTAAGAGGCTGGAGACAAACATCCCTGTCCCTTGCAAGCTGGTCCTAGCCTCCCAGTTTCTCATCATTTGGGGCTGCTGCTCACTTTTCTTCTCCTGAAGCAATCCCTCTTCTGCAATTTTGATCAAACCACACGCCAGAGGACCATATAGTAGTTTCAGCCCAGAAGACCTGCAGATGCACCTTGAAAACGCCTGAGAGCTGAAGGATCTATAGAATCAGTCTGTTCATGGTACTGCATGGGGTATGGGATGTTATAGGACAGCAACAAAAAGAAAGAAGTGTGAGAGGTTGTAGTGCTGAACCCTGGCCTCAGCAGATGAGTCTTATCAGACCCAGATGCAAGTTTATTGCTCTACGTTTGGCAGCTGGATGTGAAACAAACAACATTGTGAAATACTGTGGGTCTACCAAGCGCTGGTGTTGCCTTCTGGTCGGATCAAGTCAAGCTGATTTTGCTTGACTGCATGTCTGGATGAAAGACAAAAACAAACAGACAGAACCAGAGCTTGTCTGCCAACTACTTTATCTTCCTGCATTTCCAGTGCACCCACTGCAGCAGCGTCTGGGCCATAGGTTCATCTCTTTGCAAAACAGGCAGGCTGTGGCTGGTCATCTCACCTGATGAGCTCTAAATTAAGTTGCGTGGCCTTCCCAGGCAGCCAACCTGAACTATATTAGGTCAGGGAAGCACTAATGGAGATTGCTGGAGCAGCCAGCGGAAGGGCAGTGCCAAGGATTGCATTAGGGCAGACTAGCTGGGACCTGAGACCCAGAGTGAAAAAGACAACTGGGAAATGGAGCACCAAAGACATTGGTAGCTGTGTACACACAAAGAAGGCCACTGCATAAACAGCCTGACCTCTTTGTGCCAGTGAGATTCACAAGAATTAAGACCCAGATTCAGGAAGAAACTTGAAATGTATGACTACACTTGGCAGAGCCAAGCACACTTGTTGACACCTATGGGGCCTGAAAGCGTTTCTGCTTGGTGACCCTCCGTGCTCACCTGGGAGAGCAGCCTCTGGAGGAGTCCTGCTGCCAAAAATACTCACGGGCTAAGGTAAACGAGTGAAAGCATCCCATTGTTAGTGGGATTTGTCAAGCACACCCACAGCACAGTGAAACGCTCTTCCTCAGCTGAGAATCTTGCAGCTAAAGAGAGAAACCTCAGGAAAATCAGTAATCTGATAATAGTTGAAAACAAAAAGCTGACATGTAAAGTCAAAATATTCAACAAGGTGTTAGAACATAACCCTGGCAAATGTAGCCCAGAAATTTGTCAGTAAAAGAAAAGCAAAACAGAACAGAATGAGAGAGATGAGGCAGTGGCAGGGCAGTTCACCTCCAGGTCAGCTTCTCTCTGCACATGTATCAGCATTCACCTTGGCAGAAAACCCACCCAAAGTTGTGCTTGTTCAAAGGAACTCCTCCGGGGGCTCAGTACCCTCCAGCCTTGGCAGCCTTGCTAAAGCATTGCTTCCTGTGAAGAAGTAAAGTGTTTGATGGTTGCCTGGGGCATGGGGTAGCACCATTTATTATTTTTTTTTCCTAGCTCTTCATCTTGGAGACTTAGATGAATTGTATCTGAATATTATTTGTAATATAAACACAACATAAACCATCCCTAATGTTTGCTTTTCATCTCTGTGGTAAAGATCTATTTTCCTCATTCTGGAGATGTGGACTAAGCCTGGAGAAATTCTGTGACTGCCCCAGCATTGCCCAACCTACAGCCAGCCCATGCACCACTGTGTCTGGGACCCGCAGCAGACACACATGTCCCGGGGAAGACATAAACAGGATGGGTTTTTAAGGGCCATTTGTTGCTGTAAGGATGACTAATGTGATTTGGTAAGCACCTTTGAGTTCAGTGGGTTGTGTACTACTGGGTTGACAGCAGGTTACAGAGAGCTGGAAAACCAGCAATCCAGCAGGCTTCTTCCCAGACAAGTAGTGAATGAATAGGATACAACTGTATCTGCAACTCACTCTCCTTTGTCCTGGAAATCCCTGGAAAGCGAGGATCTCTCAGGCACATGCCTGTCTCTTTTGTCTCTGTTTTCAGGTGTTCAGGGTCACCAAGGATGAGTAAAGAGGCACATTCATTCCATACAACTACTTATCAAAATCCAATAGCATTCTTCCACATCAGCATTCCTCCCCATGCCTTACATGTATCCTTAGTCCCTAAAGCAAGTCTGGAAGAATAATCCAAGTTTGCATTATAACCCTTCATATGCAGCTATTAGCTACCACGGAGCAATTAAGAGCTAACAGGTCTATCAGAGACAACCAGCGTCGTCTGGTTACTTTCTCCAGGCTCCCAGGGCCATTTTGGTTGAACTCCTGGATGGCTCTTAGCCTCTCCCTGTCACAAGTATTACATGGCAGGAACTCTACGGACAGCTGCTCTGCAGTCCCACATTGAGTGCTTCCTGTGTTTGCAATTCTTAATGCTGGGAGCCATGATGTTAAAAGCCATGCCACAGCCCACTCCTCATGCTCCTCCCAAGCATATCTCTTTGGTGTCTTAAAGAGCTGTGAGCCCGCAGAAGAAGCCAAAAAATCCATTTTTTGTTCTGAGGTAGCACAGTGCTGGCTCAGCTATTTTTGATCTGTGACTCAGGGCACAGCCATGTTAGAGATAAATTAAATGCATTACAGAACCACAGAACTGATTGGGTTGGAAGGGACCTCCAGAGATCGTGGAGTCCAGCCCCCTGCCACAGCAGCTCCCTAGCCCAGGTTGCACAGGTAGGCGTCCAGGCGGGTCTGGAACGTCTCCAGAGAAGGAGACTCCACCACCTCTCTGTGCAGCTGTGCCACTGCTCCGTCACTGCACTGGGAAGGAGTTCCCACGCACATTTGTGCAGAACTTCCTATGCTTCAGTTTGTGGCCATTTCCCCTCGTCCTATTGCCACACACTGCTGAGAAGAGCCCAGCCTCATCCCTTTGCCTCCCACACCTTAGATATTTATAGACGTGGATCAGATCCCCTCTGAGTCTTCTTTTTTCAAGGCTGAATATACCCAGGTCTCTCAGCCTTTCCTCATAAGGAAGGTGTTCCACGTCCTTTATAATCTTTGTAGCCCTTCACTGGACTCCTTCCAGGAGATCCCTGCAAAACAGTGTTGACACAACAATCAGCATATTGATTCTCAATGCAAATTAGAATTGTTAGTGATACATTGTGAAACACTTCACAGCTTCAGAGGACCTCCGAGGAGCCTGAAGAGTCTTACCGACACCACAAGGATTAAATGCACATTTTCAGTTGTGATATTAAAATATAATTCTGGGTGAAGGATTATAAGAAGAGACATGCAAGTTGAGTAGATAAAAATGCATATCTGATATTCTCCTCCTGTCCAAACAAGTGCCATAAATTACATTCCTGAAGGAGATCTCAAGCTATACATATTTCAGGCCCTCTTGGATGAACTTCTTACTTTTTCTTTGGAGGAAATTTCACTGTGTGCTAGTGCTACCATAGTCTTCAGATGAAAAACAGAAGCTTGCAAGCATATTCAGGTACTTCAGATAACTATTTTTGGGAAGACCAGAAAGAAAAAGCTATATAAGAACTCAGTCACTTCTAAGAAGCTCCAGGGAAAAGGTACAAGCAAAGAAATGTCATCTTCTGCAAAGGCACTCAGGTCAACTCAGGGTTTATTTAAGCTTGGTTTTTTATGGAAGCAAGTTGTACAAGGTAAGACACTGCCTATACAGAAGCTCTTGAAACTGTTGGCTGGCTTCAGTCAGGCATGACAGGAAATGAGAATCTCTGCAATAAGCCAAATCCTGTGAGTTTTCCTAAAGATGTTACCCTTGCATGGATAGGGAAGGGGGGTCTTCCATATGCACTCTTTTACTAGACAGCAGGAGAATGAATGAGAGCAGAAAATGGCCTTACAAAGCTCCAGCACCAAACACTGCCCAAAAGCTTCAGCCTGCACTGGAGCAGAAGAGGTCAGGGATACAAGCAGAGGACTTGGTCTCCGGGATGCTTGCTTCCCATGGCAGAGGGGCAGCCAGCTGCAGCCTGAACGATGGGTACACCTGCTCAAAGGCCCAGATCTTGGCCTTCCCGGACTCACATCCCAGACCCAGGATTTTTGCCCCAAGTCATCCTCACATTGGCTTTGGGATCAGTCTCTCTTGGGATCAGATCCCTTGGTTTGAGTGGCAGTAGCTGAAGTGACTTTTGTTCCCATCAAAGGGTAGTGCAGCTCTGCGCTCTGCACCCCAAGTGAGCTCTGGATGTTCATGGGAGCAGTGAGCCTTGGAAGTTGCCCACAGTTGCAGGCTTCCTGCACGTGGCTAAAAGGATAGGGTCTTTGAAAGGCAAGGTGTCTGAGTTGGTTCAATAGCCTTTCATAGTCTATTGAGAAAAGGTTAATCAAATCATCTGAAATGACTGACAGCATGCTTGGCATTCCTGTTCCTGGGTTGTCAGGAATGTGGAATCCTCCTACACTTTCCTAGAGTTGATGCTAATATTTGGAAGAAGCCTTGAGTACAGTCCTACGGGGGTCATAAGAAAACACCTAAAGCCCAAAAAGCTGCATGGCAAGAACTGAGATAGAAATTTGCACTTTTCCTACCTGTGAACATCATTCATGCAGTTACTCCTTTATCAGAAGTAACTTACCCACTTTTTTCATATAAACTGAAGGCAAGTGAGTTCAAGTAGGTTCCTTTAACATAAAGATATCTTTTATCCCAGCTTTTGCTCCTGTGATCGTGCTCTGCTTCCAGCATGCATTTATAAGGGAAGATCTACCCGTATATGCATAACACACTATGCTGCTAACTGCACACTGCTACAGGAAGTGGTGGTGTAGCTTGTCTTAATTGTATACTGCACGGCTGGAAGACATGATAGAATAAAGCACTGGCAAACGATTCCTCAGCAGCTGCAGGACTTGTGTAGGAAAAATGTGGAGAGACAAGGTGCCTGCTGCAAAAAAGGAAAGCTTTGGGATTTAAACTGCCAGGGAACTGGGAGATGGGCATCCATTTAGCTTCTGACAAAGAAAACCTGGCTCCAGCAGACACATCCCCATCAGTTGTTGGTGCAGCTATGTGCGCCATTTTTCAGTCTCCATTGCATGTATTGGCAATCTCTTTACTAATGACTTTTATTGGGTTATTTTGAGATTACGGGTCGCTGTACTTGCTCTAGGATTCCCAAGAAGTTACAAAATAATGTAAACAAGTGTTTTCAAAACTGTTTGCATTTTTCTTTGTCCCCACTCCTCTGAGGAGCAGACACAGGACCAGGCTGTCCTTCACCAGCTGCTCCCGGTTATGGCCAAAGGACATGAAGGACAAGAAACAGCGTCAGCAAAAAACAGATGGAGGAAGAATTTTGCAGAACACTGATGAAATCCTTCCCCTTGGGATTTTGGGTTTAGGAGCTAGGCAGATGGTAGGGCAGGCATGTGGCATTGCTCTACATGTAGGTAGGCTTGCCTGGGGGAAGCCTGTGTTGTGAAAATGCCTCTCAGGCATACTTTACATCAGGTGAGAAAGGTTGTGGGCAGCTTTCAGGGTATTCATAGAAATCGTTGGCTCTTCTACTTCTGTTCTGCTTAGCATAACCCTGGTGAGGTTTGCTCAGGTGTTGCTTTATCAAGGCTACACCAGGGATGTGATACAGAGTGGACAATGAAGCTTTTCTGCACAGAGGGCATTCACTCGGGGGGGCCTCCACCCCAGACAAGTCCCGCTGTTATCCCTCTGGCTCTCCAGTCTCCATCCCACCTCAGCAGCCTCATCATTCAGTGCCCTTCCCAGTGGCTGCTGGGGATATGGGGCAGGCAGAGAGGTGCCTGCAGGAGTCCCCAGGGGCTGGGCTTTGGAGGCACTACATTGCAAGGCAGAGAGGTCAGGCAGGGAGATGAAATGCCTGTGTATAGCTTCTGTTGCAAGACAGAAACTGTGCAAGGCATGCTTGCTAGCTGTGAAAAATTATCCAGGGAGAAGGTTTCTCTCTTGTGAAATGCAACTCCTGATCATCCCACACGAATAGCCCTCACAGTGCTGCCACTGCTCAGATTCCCATTTCTGCCTTTGACTTCCTGAGGCATTTTTAGAAACCTCTCCAGGCCACTCTCAAGCCATATTGTCCTTAATGCATTTCCTAAAAAGTACAATTTCTCTTAGAGGAAAAGAAACCCCAAAACCCAATCCCAGATTCATGACAGAAATCGTTAAGTTTTTACTGGGGCTTATCATATACAGTTTTAGCTAATCTAGAGCCCATCTTTACACTCAGAGTATATATATATGCATTACAATTCTTTAATGTACTGCTCAGAGGCATTATTGACACATGCAGTGCTGGAACTTCACAGATCTTCCCTTTAAATGTTCAATCTCCAGGTGCATGAAAGCAGAGCAGTTAATGCTTTCCTGGCCATTTCACTTCCCTATTTCCAACCTCATTCACCAATGCCTGCAGAATTACTACAGATAAGAATCATCCCTCAGTTAAATAAACATACATATATTTTTTGTAGGAAAGGAGGAAAGGTGTATTTTCATATTGCCCTTGAGGGCTTTGCCATGAATGAGAGAGCAGGCTAGGTTTGGGCCAGTGTGCTAAATCACCTTTCCTGGAGAACCGATACCCCTGTTGTAGATTCTAACTTGCATCCAGTTGAACACGAAAGCAATTTCTTGGCATAAAGCCTTTTCACACCCTTTACACAACTGCAATTTGAAAGGTGTACATTGCTGAACAAGTCAGTGTGGAAACATTTACTTAGATATGAATGTAGGTAACAACAAGCCCTCAGCACAGACCTGTCTGTTCCTTGCTGTTTCGGGGTGCTTAGTGGCCATAGACTCAGTCTGTCAGGATGGCATTCTCCCCTTTCAAAACTTGTGGCTTAGATTTGTGCAAACCACCACGGAAGTCACATCAGTCTGCAAAAACCCACATTTGTTTCTGGTGAATATCTTCTTACTGAGGAAAAGGAGCAGATCCCCACAGCCAGCCAACTGGTTGGTCTTTGTTGTTCTCAGGGAGTGACCTCAGCGTGACTGGGGAACCGGCTCTTCAGAACCGCACACGTCACCGCTTACACAAGGCCTATGAGGCACGACAGTGTCATCACCACACCTCTATTTTTTAAAAAGGCATTTCCTTCTGCTTTTAGGTTGGGTCCAGTTATTCACAGGGAGCACTCTGCCCTGTATGAGGAAATAGTGGATCCTTCTCCTCCTTTAAAGCGTGCAACAAAGTTTTGCTCAGGGATTTCCCACTGAATTGATATTTTCCCAATCAAACGTGACACGTCTCTTATATCTTCAGCTATGAATGGAAGGCAGTGTATGTGCACACTGGTGAAGCCACACTCCTTTCCACATGCCACTGAGACCAGACTCGAGGGAATCACAAAATCATCACAGTGTGGCTGAGGTTGGCACAGGACTCTGGGACCTCCACCCCAGCAGGGATACCTGCAGCAGGCTGCCCAGGGCCACGACCAGGTGGCTTTGAAGATCCCCAAGGAGGAGACCCCTCAGCCTCTGGGCAGCCTGTGCCAGTGCTCCGTTACTGCACAAGGGAGTAAGAAACCTATTTATCGTAGTTTGGAAGAAACTGCTCTAACTTAAGGGACACACAAGGAAAGTTGTAGACAAAATAGCAACAACGACAGTGAGACTCCTTTTCCAGGACCTTCTTCCAAGCACGTGCTCTGGGCAGAGCAGCCAGATAAGGATCTGCAGCACCATAAATCTATTTGCTGCAAAGCGAGAAGAGAAACGGATTGTGAAACGAACTGTAAAATAAACATCTAATGTAAACATGGAAAATGTGGTAGTTTGTTTTTTCTGTCTGGGAGCCCAAGTCCAGCCCCAGTTACTGGCTGTGTCCTCCTCCAGCCCCGGGTTTTCTGATAAGCAATTGCTCACTCAAAGCTGCCCCATTATTATTTCTCATCCCAGCCATATCCATGGCTCTTCCCACTCATGACATCTCCTGACCCAGCCCATTCTCCTGCAGGGAGGGCTGACATGTCCTCAGCAAAGAAGCTGGCCAGCTCCTGACCTTATCTCCTGTGTTTCTGTGCTTCTCTCCACAAAGCAGAAACCTGCAGGGCAGGGGATCTCCTCAGGGCTTGCGCTCTACCCAGAAAAAGGAGAACGTGACTTCTGCTTGAGATGTGCCTGGGGAACGAGTGAGCACTTCTCGGGGGCAAAGGGAGAGGCTGGAAAGCAGGAGGAAACTGAACTCCTCCAGCTGCTCCACAGACAGCTGGGTCCCATCGGTACCTCTCTGTGGTGCAGGGCACACCCTGGCTCATGTGTCAGTGCACCGAGACAACATTGCTCAATACTTGCTTTGCCCAGGTGAAAAGATAATGATTTGCTACTGTACACAAAGACCTGTGTCTCACGTAGGAAAGGGCAGAAGCCGCTTCGCTTGTTCATTTTTTTCTTTATTTATTTTTGGTGATTTTGTTTTGTTTTGTTTCTGAAGGGGTTTTAAGTCTTTGAGGAAAGTCATAGCAGCATGAGGCTGGGAGAGATCGCAGAATCCAGTGTGTCTCAACTCTGAGTCAGAACCAGAGTCAGAAATCCAGGCTGACAGTTTTCTCCCCAAAACAGCCTTAATGAGGAAAAGTCCACATCTCTAGGAAATGTTTCAATCACCCACCTAGCTAGGAGAAATGGCCCACATTTAGCGCAAATGAAACACAGCTTTATGACTTCTTCTTAGTAGGCAGAAGGATGGTTTTAGTAGCCTATGGCATAAAGGGAAGTTTCTGCCCCCTCTCAATCTGTCCTGACATACAATCAGCCTTTTCTTTTAGGCTCCCATTCTCTCTTTGAGTTTATCTCCTATCCCACCAGCCAAAGCCACCACTAAAAACTTCTGAATAGGAATGGGATCTGGACAGATGTCCCTTGAGATGCCTGTGATACACTGAGGGGGACACTCATGGCTCCTCAGAGAGGCGATCTTGTGCAACGAGCGTGTGCCCGCTTCTCTAACTACAAGAGGGATTTAGGTTAGATGTTAGGTAGAAACTCTTTACCCAGAGGGCGGTGAGGTGCTGGCACAGCTGCCCAGAGAAGCTGTGAGTGCCCCATCCCTGGAGGCACTCAAGGTCAGGTTGGATGGGACCTTGGGCAGCTGAGCTGGGGGGTGGCAGCCCTGCCCATGGCAGGGTATTGGGGCTGGATGGGCTTCGAGGTCCCCTCCAACCCAAATCGTTCTGTGATTCTCCAAATCTGCGGAAGAAAGCTTTCTCCATCTGCTTGAGGGCCCTGTGAGTCCCATGGCTTCTGGGTTCATGATGCAGCCACAGGCAGAGGTCGCTGACAGCTCCCGGCCCCACAGCCATGGGCACGCAGCCAGCGCTGGGCTGGCCAAGCGGCAGAGACCATGGGACAAATGTGGCAGGAGATTAAGCTGAGGGCAGGAGGATGGGACAGGTGGGAGTGGAGATAGTGCATGGGGCCCTGCTTTGGAAGCACGTGAGAGCACTGATAGCTGTTCATGTATCTTGGTTAATAGAGGACTGGTCCCCACCTCCAAGTTTATCTCCCACAGTTCTGTCAAGAAGAGGGCAAGGGCTGAGAGGTGACACATGACCAAAACCCCTGTGGCACAAGAAAGGGAAATCCCCATGGGATAGGGACTTTTAGCTTATCACTGTTTCACAATGGAAGAGCTTGCGTCGTGCAACACACTACTGTCTCATGTAGCACAGCCCTGCCCTTGGACAGTTTGGGACTGTAGTGCTTAAATGCAAACAAGGCACTTTGCCACTATCACAATAGAGATTTCAGATAAGGGCAGTCGGAAGAAAGAAATTCCACTATACCCATTGCTGAATAAATCTTTGTGCAGATTGAGTCCACTTTTACTCCTTGAACAGCTGAGACTTCTGGCTCACAGGGGATGTCCAAGGCAAGGACAGACCAAAGAGGAGTGTGTGTTTGTATGGAGGTGTTAGGCAAGCCACCTCTGCCTCGTCTTTCCTCAACCATGGGCTCACCCAACTTTCTTGCATGAAAATCTGACCTTCAAGTTAGTCCAGGTATGCTGAACACACATCTACAGAGGACCGCCAATTACAGTGGAAAATAAACAGATAAGAGTTTTGATCGCTTCCGGAGGAGGTGATCAGGATAAAATGTTCAAATTCTCTTAACCTTCAAGAGAAGTTATCAGATTTTTGACTTGCTGATATCAAGATAACTGGAGGTTGCCAACTTCATTTAATGGAACAGGGTCACAAATGGCTAGTGTCGCCCACGAGCAGATGTGGATGGTGTTGTGAATCAAGCCTGCACAGAGCTACTTCTCAACACCCATTTCTCACAGAGAGGTTCAGCAGAGCACCAGCAGAGAAAGACACTTTTAGGAGGAGAGAGGCATTCCTTTTTCCCATTCCTTTGGCTGTAAGGTTTGGTCTGGAGCATTGTGCTCCATCACACTGTGCAGCCCTACCTGCTGAAAGTGCCACAGCTCACGCTCAGCTCCACCTCTCCCAACCTTAGCAGGCCCTGGAGTACCGCTGAGTTTACGCCAGCTGCAGACCCGCACTTCTGTGTGAAGCAACACTTAAGGTTTGCCCAAATTAAAATAGTTGCTGATGCAGCCAGACCAGCAAACTGCCTTCAGACTTAGACATAGCTTGTAGCAGCAAAAAAAGGACTGCTTCGTGCCAGCAGTGCCGGAATGCAGGGATTGCACTGGCAAGCAGCTCCTGCCAGACAACTGTGTCTGCGCTGGGATTCTCACTTCTATAAAAACACCATTAAAATTAATCATACCCACAACTGGTATCACTGTCCCCACAGGCATTTTAATATTTGGCATTAGAAAACCAGAGAATGTAATGAAGTCAGAGAAAAAAGATTAAAAAAAGAAATTAAAAAAAAAAAAAAAAAAGAATAGATCGTTTCAAAGAAAAGACTTCTGGAGATCAGAAGTGAAGAAGACCATTTTCATGTATTGCTGTGTTTACCACTCCTGTATGCTCACATAGAATCAGACAACCATGGGATCATTTGAGTTGGAAGAGACACTTAACAGGCCATCTAGTCCACTTCCCCTGCAGTGGACAGGGACACCTACAGCTACAACAGGTTGCTCAGAGCCCCACCCAACCTGACCTTGAATGTCGCCAGGGAGGGAGCATCTTCTCCTATAGATTATGAAATATCTCTTTCAGTTTTACTGTGCACACAGAAAAATCCTCTCTCAGTTGCAGACCATGAGACAGCCAGGCAGGAGTCCCACTCCATGCACAAGTGAGGGTGGGCCAAACCACACAGTGTCAGTGCTCCATGCCCCCACACCTTCACAGTGCAGTGACGGAGCAGTGGCACAGCTGCACAGAGAGGTGGTGGAGTCTCCTTCTCTGGAGATGTTCAAGACCTGCCTGGATGCCTAGACGTCAACCTGGTGTAGGGAGCCTGCTTTGGCAGGGGGGTTGGACTCGATGATCTCTAGAGGTCCCTTCTAACCCCTACAGTTCTGTGATTCTGTGATCCTGTGTGATTCTGGCCTTCCCCAGATGCCCCACTCCTCCAGCCAGATCCCCAGATGCAGAGGTGGCAGGTACAGAGCAGGTAGCTGCGGCCCAGGAGGACATCTGACCTCTGAAAGCCACTGTCATTCCTAAACTGCTCGGGCACAGTAGAATTTTGAAAAAAATTTTAAGGGATGTCTTCTATTTTCACTGTCTTCCCCCAGTTTCACATCAAGCGCAGGATGCAAGTTTCTTGAAACTTGCACATCATTTAAGCCAACTGCTATAGCTGAATTGAGATGTTTTATCTCGGTTTCCAGATTCAATCTTTTCCTTGATATGTCATCAGAGCATCAACTATTACATACAGGAGACAATTTGTTCTGAAAAGCAAATGCTGTGGCACGCGCGAAACTACTGGTGTTGTCACTATGAAAAGAAAATCCAAGCATAAAATAAAAGAAAAAAAAAAAACAAAACCAGAATGAAGTTCCATAATTTTGTCAGGAAAACTGTGAAGTTTTCTGAAGGTTTAAAACAAACAAATGAACACACAAGACAACCATCTTTTTTGTTGTTCTGATGGAATTTTCTGTGCTTCACTTTTATATGATAATAATAACAAAAGCAAAATCCCACTGGCTCTGCTAGGTGGGCTAGGCACAGAAGGAATGAGGCAGCATTGGGATGACTCTGGCCTATCTGCTTTATCTGCACTGGGCTCTACTTCACTCAAGACATCCTCCCTTCGGAAAGCAAGGCATCAGGCATCACAATATCACAACAGCAGAAAAAGAGGCAGTCTCCCAGCTGTGCTTATCTCAAGCTTCTTGAAAGCACCCCTAGCTGCCTTGGCAGTGGTAGCCAAACACCAGCTGCAAAATGTTGTGTTCCCTGGTCTGGTCTAACCAGCAACTCAGCACATGAGGTGGGAGCTCCCAAAATAGCTCTGGGTTGCTTCATCAGTCTCGGCAGCAGCTCAAAAGACCTTTGGTTTTCTGGGACTTGGAGAAGTTTAAGATGTTGGAGCTTATTTTGAAAGTATTCTGTAAGATAAGGGTGAAATATTCCATGGCTGGGTGAACTGCAGGTCACCGTCAAGACGTTGCACAACACAACCAAGTAGGTTTAGCACAAAACTTGCACAGGACTTGATCTGCTCGCTGCTGCCCTGACCTAAATTCGGATCAAAGCAGAGGCCCTCCCATGTTGGCATCTCACTGGGCTGAAGGCTTTCATCAAGTGTCCTAAATGCCAAGGGAGCAATGCCAAGGAGGAGGACAACACAGGTCCTTCACTGACAGCAAAACAGGTCCATTTTCCAGGAGCTAAAGCACAATTCATCCCAGTAAATGGCTATTTTCTGGCTGTATCTCCCTGCTGCACAAAAAGGCTGCTCTTTCTTGGAATCATCATTTGCTTTTGAAAAACAACTTTCAAAACCATAGACATCTGTGGCTTCCCATCAGGGCAGGGGAACAGTGCTTGCTGATGTGTCTCATGTTTCTCATCACGCTCTCCTGCGCCTTGGCCAGCGCCGTTGATACAGCTTTCTGCTGAGTCAGGCTGCTGGTTTTCTTATTCCAGATCCCGAACGGACAGTTTCAAGTCCTCGAGGCATATTTCCAACACAGTTTGAAACCCAGCCAAGCCTAGGGGGGACGCAACTCTTCTGGCTGTCTTACAGCTGGGCTGGTTTTCTCCTCAGAAGAGTGAGCTGGGCTGCAAGAGAGGAGCGCAGTGTCGTCCCAGGGGACACCCATCAGTGGCAGCCTAACCCAGGCAAGATGTCAGGACTTTCTTCATGAGGCAAGTGAGCAGGGTTTGGTGTCACCTTCCTCACCTGGCACCTTTGCTGGTCTGCTGCTCCTTACTCACCTCTTTGCAGAGGCCTACCATCTTCACCTGCTCCCCAGTCTCCCTCACCCATTGCTCACAGACTAGGTCATATTGTTCAGCATTCCCTGTGCCAGCAGCAGCTCTGGAATGAGTAGCTTTGTTTACTCCATGTAGCATGCTGCCTGCAGTGGAAGGGATGTTAAGACAGCAGCAGTCCACCTGGAGATGCCTCTGCAGAGGCACTGGACCTCGTGCAGGTCCTATGGACACATGCCACTACTGGTGTCCCCTCCCATCCCCCTTTTCCAGGTCCTGCATTTAGATGTCCATCACACAACAAAACAGCAAAGGCAAATCTGCAATGTAGAGATCCATTACGCTTTATTTACATGCGTCACCATCTCTTTTACAAACTAGATTACAATTTAAAATGGAATACACAAGGCAATATCTACTAACACCAAGTGGAGTAAGCACTGCGTCTCTACTTTGTTTGGAAAGGGGCAGGTTTTGCTCCAAAACAAACTTCCTTCCAATCTCTGTGGAGTAAGGTAATATATTCATCCAGGACAGCATCTTTTTTTTTTTCTTTTCTTTTTTTTTTTAATTTTTAAATTATTTTATAAAATCTTCAGTAAGACTGCAACATGAGAGTGTCTGCTTTCAAATGAAAGTACGAGATAGCCCAAATGAAAAGTATAAACTGTTCAGCTCTTCGGTATGTAAAGACGGCCATGCGCGCTAAGGCTGTGGATTTAATATTCTTCCAATTTACATGGCTTGAAACAAAAACAGATAAAACAGTTTTACAGATACTGTATACATATTTTTTCCAATCATGCAACTTTTTTTAAAAAAAGTTAAACATGTGAAGCCAAATGTACAATCCATTTTTCCAACCCATAGGAACAAAATGTATCTGGTCCCCCTTCACATCTGTTGGCAACTCCTAATGAATATCGTGTGCTAAAAACAATTACAGGACACCGACTGCCAAGCAATGACGTCATCTGAGAGAAATACATGATCTAAAAGGTTGTATTTTTGAGTAAGTGGCACGAAGATTTCTGGAGTTAGGCAGTGGCCAACCATCCCATTATTCTTGTGAGGAAAAAAAAAAAGGTACAAAATTATTAAATAAACCCCCAAAACTGTGACTAAGAACTGCATAAATGCCACCTTTTTAGACCTTTTGTAGAGTGTTTGTTTAAATGATACCTGTGGAATTGTTCTGGGCCTTTATTTTTTGATGTGATTTCAGAAGGAAAACTATGCAGAAGAACGTTCAAAAACTCAAAAGGCCAAAGTTTTCAAAAGGTGGTTTCCCCAAATTAACTATTATTTTTATCCTTACTTTTTGACACCTTGACAAGTGACCCTTGAGTTCAGCAAGACGCAGTTATTTATTCGGCAGCTCTGCAGACGAGGGCAATTTTTAGGCACCTCAGCATGTGGATGAGGTGGCCCTGGGGGGCAGCAGGCACCTCTGCGTAATGCGGGAAGTGCCAGCCCCATGACACCACATCCGTGTCCCAGACTTTCGATGCCTGACGTGAGGCACTTCAGTTTGAAAATTTTGGCCGCAAAAATGAGCAACAGAAAACAAACCAAACTGAAGAGGTTGTCCAAGTCCATCCCTCTTCAGCAAGTGCTGAGATAGACTCCAACATAGGGGCCCAACGTGGCCTAGATACGCCAATGGTAATGCTCTCCTTGACATTGCTGGGAGGTAGATTTAAGCCTTTCAGTTGCTAATGCTTTTAATTTAAAACAAACAAACAAACAAAAACCTCTGCCATTGACTAGCTGTCTCTGAATCAATTGTTTTGTCTCTATTTTCTGAACAGAGTGGACCATGTTTTTCTCTCCATTTATGCCAGTGTGAGCTAGCTTCATCGAGTTCGAAGTAGCAAGGCTGCCCTGGCAGAGTAGAAATTGCCCCAGGCTGTTTTGGACTAAGGGCCTTCCCTTGCATTGGACAAGAACTACATCTGTACAAAGGAACAAAACTGAATAATGGGTTTTTGTCACTTCAGCTATCCACCACAACAGCAATACTGGTGCTGCCTATGTGCACCACAGACCCGGCAGGTGGCCTTTGGGAAGGCTCTGGGCCTCGCTGCAGGCATCACCCATTCATGAAGCCCTGTTGGTGGCCAAGTCCTCAGGGTATGGGGACAAGCCCAGGTTGAGGCAGCAACCACAGCCTGGGGAAGAAGCACCAGAGGACAGGCCTTCAGTGTGCACACACATTTTGGGGCATGCCTGGAAGCTTTCAGGGAAGCCCTTGACTGATTTTGTTAAGATGTTGTCCACAGTTGGACCAATAAGCAAAGCGATGCCCAGGCCTGGTGACCTGTGGCATGCTAGTGTCTGGTAACAACCAACCTCCTTGAATTATGGAGATGGGCAGCGAGTGTCAGCCACCTCCCATGAATTTAATCACCTAGTCTACATGCTGACAAATAGACCAAGTGAGTGTGAAAATAAAAGTTTCCTTTTTTTCAGAAACGAGAATGATAAACCCTTGGCTGCTTGGAAAAGTTGATATGCTACAGGGCAACAACAACCACAACTGCACAGAGTTTACACAGTCATAACTGCGGGATGAAACCAAGAGGTGCATCTTTACGAGAACACTGTGAGCATGATGGGGGGCTACGTTACGAAACAAAACTTCCATCACACGGGGAGCTGTTATTTCACCAATATCACCTTGGGGACCTGGAAAGTGAGGAGCGAGGAAGGACCCATGAGCACTCGTGTGGGCGTGCATGACTGTGCGTGTGCGGTGGCAGTGGTGAGAGGGAGTCACTCCACATTGCATGGTACACGGACCGGTGGCAACTCATGCACTGAAACTTTGGGTTAAAATGCTAGTTGGTTTTCCTAACATCCATGCATAATGATCCGTTTCTGTACATAATAAAATATATTTATATATTTATACGCATAATGCCTTTATGCAAAGAAAAAAACTTCATATATCACTTTGGAGAATTATGTATACACTGTCCTATTCAGAACGTCTTCATACCAAGTTCTTATGTACCACTGGTGTTTTCCCCTCTTTTTTTGTATCCCTCCCCCCAAGACACTAATAAAAAGTAATCAAACTTTCCAGATTATAGAGAGGATCTATACAGCACCATACCTTTTATTCATTATTATTATTATTCATTTTACAAAAGAAAATCTTAAGAAGCAAAATATATAAAACTCCCTTGTCTTTCAGTGTCAGTTATCCTGTTACAGTCTGTGCTCATATGAAAAGCCATTTGCATGATATTGTCACCTTACCATTCCCTCTCCTTCTGCTTCTTCTGCAATGGATTATATACAATGAGAAGGAAAAAAATCTTCAAGGATATGTCAAAAAAAAAAGAAAAAAAGAAAGAAAAAAGGGATCACCGATGCAGTAACACACACTGCAACAATCTGTGCCTTGATACCCAGTGCTGCCGCTGCCATCAACTTGCTGATGCACACAGCCTGTTTGCTCACCTTTCCTGCAAAGGGGAGTGCTTTCTTTTATTTTTGCTTCCCAGACAGCTCTTTTACAGGTGGTTACACACTCAACGTGGCTGGCAGCTCAGCCTAGAAGTTCTCACCGTGCTACCTGCAGCAGCCCTGCTAACGTAAGGCAGGAGGTGAGCCCTCTCCGGTGGGCAGCAAGCAGGATCCCGTGGCAGCAAAGGCAGTGGCACCTGTGGTCAGTCTGTCCTCACCAGCACCAGCCGGGAGGTCTGCCTTTCTGGTTTCCCTGGCTTTGTAATCAACCTTGGCTTGATGCTTACAGAAAACGGGGCCGTACCATTATGTTTAAGGAAAGAATAAGAAAGAAACAAACCAAGCCAACAAGCACACAGACCACCCGAATCACCTCTCCCTGGAATTCGGTTGGTTGGTGTCACGAACGGTGTCTATTTGGAGAGCCCTAACATCTGAGCAACGTTGGGTTATGATCATTTCCTTGCTCGTACGCAGTGTTTCAGATTCCCCAGTGAGAGAAAGCAAAAATGGTCAAAAATCTACAGAAATCAAACTGGAGGTTGTGGGGAGGAGGGTGGGCAGACAGGGAAAACCTCCAAAAAGAAAAGCCAACTTAAAACATCCCATAAACCATTAATATATTGAAACACCACATACTCATTGACAAGTAACTACTGTAAAGGCTACACAGTGTGTTCTCAACAGGATGGTGCTGAACATTGTCTCCACAGCAGGTGCTTGGCCATCCCAGAAAAGGAAGATTTTGCATACTTCAGAATGAGTTCAAATCCAAAGAAAAAGAAGAAAGGAAAAAAAAAAAAGAGAGGATCTTCACTCAGATAAGGGGCCTTTTAACAGTCTGCTTTGTTAGGAAAATAATGCAGGGTTCACAAATGTCATAAGCTGTAAACAGTATCACTGTCCACTTGCTGACAGCAGATTTGGCAAAGGGTTCTCTCTCTACATCTCGTGTCAGTTCGAGGGCCTGGAAAGAAAGAAGAAAAAGAAGACAAGACAGTGAGATTGCTACATGTAGGAAAAGGAAAAAACAATCACACAGCAACAACAAAAACCCAACTGAGCAAAGCTCAAACCCAACCACAGTTTACACCGACAAGCAATTTTGTTTTCATCCAGAAGCTTCAAATGCATAGCAAAGGATAAGTTTACACCATTACCCCTCATGAAAACTTTTATGTAACAGCCTGAGTGTGTTTCTTTTCTGGCTAATGGTGAAGTCTAGTTACAGAAGCCCAGCATATTGTCTACTTGCTATGCATATTTCCAGGAGAAGCATGGAAGGATCCTTCATCTTCTGGAGATTTTTCACTATCACCACCTCCATCACCTGGGACAAATCTTCTGTCAGTACGTGACATCAAGTGCCAGCCTTGAACGATGGCCAAAGAATGCTGCTCAAAAGCAGCAGCAAGGAGTCACCAATTTTAGGTTGGACTGTTAAGTTCTTCATGAAGCATGAACATTTCAACATGTCAAAGGGTCAGGTTTTTAAAGGTGTGCAGAGGCTTAAGGATACACACAGGCATCCCAAAGGGTTTTTGAAAAATATGTACATTTAAACATTCCCATGAAATCCTTTTGCATCTTCAGGAATCCCATTTGAGAGCCGTCTGTATTGCTTAGCACGTGATTCCTCAAAGGTCTGGTTTCTGAACCCATCACCTAAAGCCTTTTGAGGACTTCCCCTGAGATGAATGACTAGAATTTTTTTTCTACTGTGCAAGGAGAAGAGGACATTTGCTGAAACCACAAAGCAATCTGAGTTGATTACAGGAATGTTTTTACTCTCTGGAAAGCCTGGTATCAGCCACCCTCAGGAAAAAACATGGATTTAGGGGGACTGCTGGATTAATCTGGGAGAGCAGCTCGTGCAAGGGAAATCTCCCAGTGTGATAGAAAGGCTCTTGAGAGATGCACATTTGCTCCATTACTGCACAGACTATTCTGAGGCTTCTCCTTTTTAAGGTTCCGGGCACTGATCCTATGATAACATTTTATTAAAATGACCTATTCTGATAATGCTAAATGATTGATGGAAATTTAATCATTTTGTCTGATGGTTATTAGAGCAACAGTGTGACAGCTGCTCCCTGCGCCATTAGGGGAGAACTTCATTCAGAGTGGCTTAGGGAACAGACAGATTGCGTCTTTCACCCAAACAAAATTTGGCTTTAGCCTTAATTACGAGCAGGGTTTTGGGGTAGACTGTTTTACGAATAAAGGGATTTCCGACTGGATCAACATATTGATTTCTTCGTTTCCAAAGAGTAAATTAATGCTAGCACTTTGCTAATGTGACTGCCTGGCAACAACTCCATTTGGTGTGTGTGTCTCCATGGCCACAACAAGGTCACCACGAGATCTCCAGTTACCAGACGGGCCTGGTAACTCCCAGTGTAACCCAGCAATGGATTTTTGTGGAACAAATGAGTGACTGCCCTTCGCAGGGCTGTGCTCCCCCACTTCTCACTGCAGCCATGGCACCGAGGCTGGAAGCCGGTGGCTTCCCAGCATGCCAGCTCATCAAAAGGAAGGGTTCAGCACTGTGCACTGCAGCAGCGAGCTGGGCAGGTCCCACAGGGCAGCCAGCTAAGCTAAGCATGGGTTGAACTTGAGTCCTGCTGACTTCAGAGGGAGCTTATAATGAAAAGGGAAGGAGTACAGGAACTCTGAAGTACCACAGAAGCATTTAACATTTAAGATTAAGGTTAAGAATGTATGTAGATTATCCTATAAAACAATGTGACAAAAGATAAAACTGAAGGACAGATGCTCAGAAGCATCACCTGTGTAAGTGGCATTGCCTGATGTTACCTTCTGAGAACACCAGTCCCTCAGGCAGCACAAACCTCCAGGAGATTGAGGCTTAACCAAGGGAAATACACAGCAGAGGTGGAACTCGCTCATAGCAAAACCAAAACATGTTCAATTCTCACTGTTCTGTTTACACAGGCTTTGCAAATGGATTAAAAAATGAAAAGATGCAGATCAAAGTCTTAACCACTGTACCTTTGGATTACCCCATGACAGCCTATAATAGACAAACACACTCTCACTTTCTGTCTCACCACAAAAAGCCTCCCTCAACCTTGAGTTAGTTGCCCTCTATTATGTAGCAATGAAAGCCATACTAGGCAGGGAAGTGAACATTCCAGCTACTCCTCTGTGCACATGTGGTCCTCCACCGCAACCACCCAGCTCTCTCCAACCCCAGCCTCAGCATCTCCAGCTGCATCTCAGAGCCACCACTAGGATCTCTCATGCTCCCAATGGCTGTTGGAAAAGCTCAGTGTCCACAGCGTCACCCCCAGTCCACAGAGAGCAGAGCTCAAAAGCAGTGTGATGGCAACAGCTGGAGGCTGTGCAGCCCTCGCAATGAAGTTGATACTTGGGCCCTGTGACACACAGGAAGGCACTGGAAGTAAGGGCAATTCCACTCTGCTGTTTTGACCCCTTGGGTACAGAACATTGGAACAAGACACATCTGCTGGACGTCACAAGAAGCTGAAATACTGTGTGAAATTACAGCCTGTGGAACCACACATGCATGTGGTTGGTGAAAATGAGCACTTTAAAACAGAAACAGAAAAAGCATTAAATTAGGGATAGTTCAAGATGAACTCTCGCTTTATCACTTCCCACAGACATTCTGAGCCTTAGATGATAAATCTGCTTATCCTATTCTGTGGAAGAGCATGAAACAAAACCCAAAGATTTCTTACTTTCCAATTCTTCAGTTTGCAAGCACTTATGTGGGAGGTAAGATGCTCACATTCTGTCCTTTCCTATACTCTCCTATCCTCCTTGCTACTGGCTTCCTATAAAGGCAACCCTTGCTTTACTCTGGTCCAGATGTTGGTTGTGGTTTCCCACCCCACCATCACATTTTCTAAGCTCTGACTCACATCACATCTCTATCACCTAAGGGGAAAGTGGCCTCCCAAGCCCTACATCAGTTAGTGGACCATCAGAGAAGCTCTAAAGGATCCATATTGTTTTCTCCCTTTGATTTCCACCTGTGCCAATTACACAGCATTAGAAATTTCTTCACATTGCAAAGGTGATGGATGCAGTGATGCTCCCCAAGAGCAAAGCACAAACAATGTGCGCTGCTGGTATGTTTATCAGTGAGCCAACACCACTGTCAGCACATAACACTGGTTTGCAATAAAGTGATGTGCTCCTTCACATTATCCTGGTACCAGGAACTGCACCATCAACACACAGCTCCTATGTAAGGAAGCCTACCGAGGACATCCTCATTTGGCTGGAAGGTTTGATGAGTGGACTGCATCTTAAAAAACACTCAAGGTGTGTAAAACAAGCATTTTCCCAGGGTACCACTCAGCAGGGACAGGAAATCCCAATAACACCTTTTATAAGTAGCAGTCCGGAGACTCAAAATGTAAACCTTTTGAAGGAAATGTGTGTCCTTTGGTGACAAATGTGCATCTGGTTTGGTGCCTATGACCCCTGCTTCTGTCATCACTCCCAGCAGTACAGCTTCTCCTCTAAAATGGGAGTAGGCTCAAAAGGGAACACTTGACTAGGTATGATTACAGCTCTTTCCTTAATATTCAGCCATAGGTTTTCACAACACTGAAAAATACAGAACATTTGTCACAACTGAACAAGGAAAATAACTGTTGTGGCCTTCCATGATGACAAAGTTGCAGCGTGAGATGTTTCATAAATCACAGAACGGTTTGGGTTGGAAGGGACCTTAACGATCACGCAGTTCCACCACCCATGCCATGGGTAGTGCTGCCACTCACTTAACAAGGTTGCACCATGCCCCATCCAGCCTGGCCCTGAATACTTCCCGTGAGGAGACCTCCACAACTTCTCTGAACAAGAGAAGAATGAAAAACAGAAAAAAAAGATTTTTTCTGGTTCAGACTGGTGGGCAGAGAGCAAGAGTAGAAGAATGGAAAGAGTAAGAAAACAGCAGAGAACTAGGGCATACGGGAGCTAAAAATTTGCAGTGCTGATATTGTGCAGGAATGTGCAAGCACAAAAGTGTATTTTTTCCTTCTGTTGCTGCCTTTTCACTCCAGAACACACTGCAAAACATAGCATACAATCAAATATTTTGGAAGCAAATGTAACTGGAGGTGTCAGATCGTTCTTTCTCCCTGCGTCAGCTCTGCAATAAAAGGCTTGCCGAGGACTGCAGTGAGGTGCCACAATTTGGGTTAGATATTAGGAAAAATTCCTTCTCAGAAAGCATGGTGAGGCAGTGGCACAGGCTGCCCAGGGAGGTGGTGGGGGCACTGTCTCTGGAGGCATTCAAGAAACATGTAGATGTGGCAGTGAGGGATGTGGTTAGTGGGCGCGGTGGAGATGGGCTGGTGGTTGGATTAGATGGTCTTAGTGGTCTTTTTCAACCTTAATGATCCTGTGATTCTATGATTACTCCTGACATACCTACCTCTACCTCCTCTGCAGAGGCCAATGCTGTTTTTCATGTCTGTAACACCACTGCTGCTTCTTCCCGCACAACAAGCAACTTGCAGCACCAGAGAAATTCACAACTTTGCCAAATGCCAAAGCCTGTCTTTTTGCACTTCATACACAGTAACCCTCTGAGAAGATTTAAACCAGACTGTATAGCACAGAATGACTTTAGCTCTATATAATTCACCACTTAAGTCATGTAAATCTACATTTACTCTGCCATGCACGTTATAATTTGTCTGTTTGACAATGAGGTAAACCAGAAGAAACAGAAGAAATTCTGCTCTTTTCTTATTCTATTTTTCTGCAGAACACAGATCAAATGTAATCAAATCATTACTATATTGTCATCTTTTATGCATGTGAACAGGTTAAAAAAAAAAAGCTGAACTTTCACAACCATTGATGAAGCTTTTGAAAAACTACTCGCAGAAACCCAGAAAAATCCAGGCTGAGGAGAACTTCTGAATCATCTGGACCAATCTTCTGTTGAACCTTAGGTTAGATCACCCATGGCCCTGTCAAGGCAAGTTTGGGATATTTAAGAGAGTCCACCACTACTCTGGGCAGTTTGCTTCACCTTATAGGTCGGCAGGGTGCCTTCTACCCATTTTACAGATGGGTACAAAAAGAGACATCTGGAAAGAAAATGGCCCACCCATACTCACACACTTGAAAAGAAAAACAGATTGGGGTTTTCCTTATGTACTGGGACCTGATACTAAACAACCTAATTCACAGGAAATTCTGCACTTGCTTGCAAGAGGAGCGGGCTCATACAGACGACACTACATATGTCACTGTGTTGTTGCCCATACAAAAAGACCATATGCTGCGACACTTGTTTTTACACCTCCAGATATGTCACTGTGCAGTGATGCTGGCTTTCCAGCGCAAGTGCTGCTGATGCCCAATTGCCTTTGAGAACCATTGCATCAGGCTGGAGTCAAACCTCTGCCCTGGCCAATGAAGAAGAGATTAGGGACAAGACATCATCTCCTAATGTGTCTCCAGGCTTCCTACTAACATTGTATGGTAAATTTTATCCCACCTTCCCTTCATGGAACTGAAGAGGTCTCCTGAAGGACTCCTCCATGCCTCTCAATGCTATGGATAGCACTACAACTGATTGAGGGACAGTGCTGTGCTCAACACAGCACATTTAGGCAAGATGCTGTTGGATTAGTGAAAGTTAACTGTATGGAGAAAGAAGGCCAAAAATACTTGATAAATCACAATGCTTTCTATGAGAGCACTTGTAAGGATACCCCTACTATTCACAGAAAAAGATGGGTAACTACTCTACAAAGGATTGTACAGCACAAAAATGGAGGAGAAATTTGCTCATGCTTTTGAGTCTGGAGAACAAATGTTGCTCTCTGAACTGCAGAGTAAAGGATACCTACCTGAGAGAAAACATCCTGAATTACAGGCTTACAGCACTGTGGGATCCTGCTTTGTGCTCTTTTTCTGAGTGTCCTCATGGAGTGTTTATTTTCCTCTCCCAAGTACCAATAATGCTCATATGGATCATTCATAAGGATTTTCACCAAGTTGATGTAAGAAAGGACCTCCTCTATCATGACTTAGGAGTGTCAGAATAAGGCAAGAGAGGGAAGGCATTTCCTCAAAACCAGATCTCTATGTTTGTACAAAATAGTAATCTTTGGAAGCTGGAAGAGGCTGTTCGCAGAAGGAATCAGTGCAGGGAAAAACAAGAGGCAAGATCTCAAACCAGCTGAAAAAGTGAATGATCACATGCCGTCCTCCATGGCATCCTCCAGGAAACTGTCCTCTTTCCCCCACAGCAATCACAGACAACCATGGCTATAGCAGCCTCCTTTAGCTGAGCTGCATCTCCGTCCTCTTACTGTTCAACAGATGTCTGCTCTGCCAGGCTCCAGCAACGGCTGCCCCGTGTGGTAATCTGAGCGGAAAAGCTGATTAAATGGCCCCACAAACCAGACTAAGGCAGAGTGGTCCCACCACCCAACTGCTGGTACCTGATTTAATGGGGTCAGTGTCCCCATGCGCCTCACAGAGGATCGATCGATCGGGGCAACTCTGATGTGACCATCCTGCTAGAGACATGCTCTTCACCACTGTTACGAAGCCTCAGGGAGGCTGTGAGCATCCGTCCTCCCTCCGTGGGCCAGGAAAGGAAGGCTGGCTATTAACCCACAGTACCACACAGTTACGTGCTTTCCTGCTGCCCACATCATACCTGTGCTCTCTGCCTGTCAGGAACATAAGACTCAAGGCTCTCTGCCTGTCAGCTCACCACTGCGGCTGAGCACTGAATTGCTATGAAAAAAGATCCTGACCTTTCCTCAGCTGCATGACGCTATGCTTCTAAAAAGAACCTCTCAGTACACGTTTCTTCAAGAAAATATGCTTTTTAGGGGGCTGTTTAAAAGCCTGGCTCAAAAGATGGACAGGAAATAACAAACCACCTGTAAGCATTCCCGCTATCAGACAACAGCACAATGTGAGACCAACGCTGATCTGCAGCTCTGAACAATCACAACAGCTCATTCACATGAAAAAGACAATTTGCAAAGACTCATTCTGTAATAAAACCCGAGTGCTGCTGATGCAGGGAGGAAAGCACTGGGGAGACCAGTTGATGCGGACTGTTCTAAAAATATCAGTTTGTGCTGTCATCTGGTGAGAGTATGTCATCCTGTAATCTTGGCATCTGCAGGGACAGCAAGTTTCTGCCTAATTATTGCTGCTGAATCACATGACAAAGCATGAGGCACTGACATATATATATATCTGTCACAAAAACAGAAGAACACTCAAACCACAGGACCAGACCAATATCTTGGCTTCAGCCATCCTCTGCTCACGAACACAAGTCTGTGGACAGAATTCTGTTCTTTTACAGACCTTTTCCCTCAGCTAGTAAAACCCTAAGCCAACAGCTTAGCAAAGCACTTCCAGAAGGTACAAGGGACTCATAGCATCCATACATCAGCTCCCCTTGCCTTCACAACTGCTGAGCAAAGGCTCGGCAGCCATCCTCCTGACTCACCTGGCCAGGCCTGGGGACCCTGCTACATGGGGCTGCCACAGGTGACACAGAGCTTCTGAAGCTCAGCTGGGAACCGTGGGGACTGAAGCCCAGCTGTGCATGAGCTGGCAGCAGCAGAGGCAGCTTTCTGTGCAAGAGAAAGCTGCAGCACCCCTGCAAGTGTGAGACCGGCCCTCAGGGAGCAAGGAGTTTGCGCAGGGCAGGCCCTCCTTGCAGATAATGGGACCCCTGTTCCCAGTGCAACACACAGTTTTGCATGCAGATATTTTTGTGAAGACTGAGCTTGGCATGACTGATGTTCAGCAAGTCACAAAACCACCTTTCAAAACTTGGGCTGGCTGAAACAACACTGAAATGCTAAAAGCGTGCCGCTGCCTTAACCACTAACCTGCTAGAAATGGAGCAGAAGAATTTGCCCCTCTTGAATTTCCTTCCTTGAAGGTTGGAGCCCCACCTTGGCTCCACACAGGAAACCTGCCAACCCTGCCCAAGACCTCATTTTTTGAAGCTAAGAGAGGAGGAAGCAGGGCCATGGCCCTGAAGCCATGGGGGCTCTCAGGCAGCAGGCTCACCAGCTCCGGTCTCCACAGGTCAGCTCTAACAGGCAGAAACTGTTTCTGGAAAAGAATAAAAACCACCTTCCTCATGGTATGTTGTCTAGTCAGCATGCTCTGATTCCAACGGGACAGACTGCACCTAAGCAGTGATCTCTGCACTATTTCACCTTTTAAGATGAACTTTTAGTCAGTGTTGTTATCCTCAGACCTATGGATTTGTCTTTGGTATGAATTTCATCCAGAAACTGAATGGAAATTAATAAAATAGCAAGCAGTCCAAATAGATAAGGACCAGTGAAATACAAACAGGCACCTTATTATTTTTCTTGGAAATCAGCTTTATCAGAAATGTTAATCACCACATTCCATGAACAAATTCACAACACTGCTATTAATGGCATGCACGCTGTACTACCATAGTAAGATGACTTGGGACTTCAGTGATGCTTAGTTTGAATGACTGCTTCTAACAACTCTATGCTGTATTTTATTTCTATTTCCAAACAAGTCAGCGTGGCTTCAGCACAACTCTGCTGCAGCACCCAGAGGGATCCAGCTAAATGGCACATGAAAACCTCTCCCGGAAGATGCAGCTCGATTAGTTTTGCAGGCAGCAAAACCAGCTCAAGAAGTTCCTGCCCTGCTTGCACAGAGGCAGTTGCTGCTGGCTGTTGGGCTCTCTAGTAAGCTGATCACTGAAGGGACAGAGGTAAATATGACTTCTTTGTGGAGTTTTGATACCACAGGAGGTGCTGCAGCACTGACCACCAGCTCATGACATGTTGCACTCTGCATCAATTTGCTTGAGGTTGCTCTCAGCAAGCACCAAGTCCCTTCAGCTCCACTAGCTGAGAGGGACACTGAGCTAGGCACCACATGGTGGGAACACTAGCAGAACGTGATGTAAAAGTATAAGGTATCCTGGAAAGAGGTTAGAGAATAGTTACTAGATGACCTCCAGCAGTCCCTTCTAAACCTCTAGGATTCTTTGATTCATATATTGACAAGTGAGCAGAGAAAACAGCCCAATGATAGATACGTGAGTGGGTGGAGGGCAGATACAGTGCTCTTGGGAAGTAAGTGCACGTAGGGGAACAGAGGCCCCCAACTAGCTTAACAGCAGGAAATTATGGCTGCATGAATAAAGTACGTAAAAAAGTATACTGATTTCTCCTTTCTTTCTTGCAAGAGGAAAAGTCAACCAACCAAATCCAGTCATGAGCACCAGTTATGGCCTGCTGAAAGGCTGGGAATGGTGAGCCTCATGAGCTCAGAGCTAGCACAGTGGAAGCTGGTGAATTTGCAAAGGCAAATGTGCAGCCAGTGGCTGCAGACACCTAACTCATCATGGTGGCATTGTCTGGACAGAGCCTCCCCTTCCCCAGTGAACAGAATGTAGTTAGTTTTCTTCCAAAGAGGGAAAGAGGCTTCCACAGATGACTGGACAGTAATTCACTGAGGAGAGCCATCCCCTTTACAATTCTGTTCTCCAAAGCAAGGCTCCGCACACACAAATGTATGGATTTCTCTCCTTCAAGGCACACCCCAGGAAGGATTGGGGTGGCCATGCTCTCCCTGCATTGCACAGGACAGAGGGTAGTGGGGAGCTGCTGAGAGGAGGTGGCTGGTACTGCACCTCCCTGCTGCTTCTGGGTCTCCCCACCACCTTCTACCTACACACAGCACATGACTGTACCAAAACGGGAGGTTGCCTTATTGCGTGTCATACAAAACCGTCAGTAATATCTCTTTTTTAAGCATACTGTACTGTTGGATGCTTCACCTCAGACCAAAATGGGTTTCTAAATTCCAACAGCTCATGCACTTGGAGGAGACAACAAAGGTGACCTGACGTGAGGATCTGCTTCACGGTTCATGAATCACTTTTCTTTTCTTTTTTCCCTTTTCTTTCTTAAATGATCAAGCACTGGAACTGAAAAAACAGCAGAACTAAGCTGGCACCCTAGCCTTGCCACAACACATGGTCAGTGGAATGCATCCTCTACAGCCCACTGCTGCAGCCCATCTCCCAGCCTCACCCTGCAGTGCTCTCCTTTTTAGAGAGATGTGAAAAGAATAAAAGGAAATCATTTGCCTGGAAGAGAAAGTTCTGCACAAACCACTGGCTGCACTGGAGCGAGGAAGCTTTGCAGAATGGTTACACCAAGGAGCCCTCAGTAGTTTTGTCCTCCCTTATAGCCAGCAAATCAGCACAGATTTTGGGGGTACTCTAGACACATAGGCAGATATCCAAGAGGCTCACCACTGGAGGTTCACATACTGCAAAGCTTCCCCCTGAACATTTAACTGTGAAAAAAAGGATGAAAACTCAATTATAGGGTCACTCAATAGCAAAGTCAAAAGACATGGATTCCTTCTTTCCATCCTTCCCCCAGAAAATAAGAAAATTGGAAGTAAGCTGAAAGTTCTGAGGAAGCGGAATACTTTCAATAATTTATAGCCAACCTTTTATCCTACTATATTTTGAAATCAACTCCCTTATACTAATAAATAAACAAAGAAGAAAGGGCACTCTGTATGGAACCTATTCTGTGAGTCAGGGAATGTGCACCTCTATGCAGGCAGAGATGGGTGGGAGCCCGCAGAATCACAAAGGATGACAGAAACAGTGTTTATATCCTCACCTGCAGATAAATACTGAAAAAAACCCACAGCGATCTGGAGAAAAATAACGTGAGGAAGCTGACATTTGAAAAGCACTTATGTCAGAACCCAAACCTAGAGACATTCTCTTGGTGAAGTCCAAAAGGAAATAATACCTAATCTTGTTTTGTGGGGGACCAACCATTTTTGCGTACTTCCATCACTTCAAACAGGATGTTCCCATGACCAGGATCCTACTTTTCATTTCTAAAAATATAATTCCTTGATTTGGTACTCTTTTTTTTTTTAACAAGAATTACATTAGAAAAATAAAAACAAGCAATGTCACTAGTGTCACTGTACCACAGCAGCAAACTATTTCGGTCCAGCTCTGTGACATACACTTAAGCCTTGGTGCAAGCACTGATCTTGCAAACTCTTCCTCCTCCCCAACAGTAATATTCCTCCGCTGACTGCAAAGCCCCTGCCTCATCCCTATGCAACACTGTTTGGCTACGTGTGGCATTGGCTGCACAGAGGAATCTGTCTGTTGCGATTTCAAAGTAGACAAACTGGAGCTCTCTGATTCCTAAAGCCCACAAATATTCCACCTTTGTTTTCCTGATTTGTCATTAACATTTCTTATGCCTAAATTAAGAAGGACACAGCATCTGATGCGTGCTGACCGTGCTGCAGCTGAACAGCTTTTATAGCTTAGCCTCATTTCCCTCTACACCTCCCAGTTTTTCTTGGTTGTGCTTGTTGCATACCAAAACAAAGCAAGCCATTGCAAGTTGAATTAGTATGATTAGTGTGCACTAACAATTAAGTGGTTGGTGTAAACTCCAATAAAACTAAGGAACCAAGCATTTTACCACATCTACAGGGCACTGACCTGTTTGCCCATTTTCCCTGTCCTCAAAGATCCTTCAGCCTGGTACCCAACTCTGTGATGAAGCCTGTTTAGCACCAGTGAAGTTCCCCACATTCAGACTGACAACGTTCTGTGCTGAGATGAGGGAATCAAAGTTAAAATCCAGCCCATCTGCATCCATGAGTTCACTGCGGATGATGGACTCCATGTCACACTCCAAGCTCCCATTGAAAATATCCAGGTCTAAGTCACTTGGGAATTTCTCGTGTCCCATGACCGGAAGGTTCATGCTAGAGGAATACAAAGAGGAGCCTGAGAGAGGGTCAGAAAGTGTTTGCATAGACTGATTGACAGGTGACTGCTGATGTTTGGAACCCAAGCTGTTGGAGTCATTCAAGCCTATGTTACCGATGGAACTGGACAAGGCACGGCTGCCGCTAAGAGGAGAGCTGTGAGACTGGTGCTGGTGATGGGGCAGGCTCTGATTGACCAGACCGCCCTGACCGGACTGCGCAGCAAACGACATCATGGGGTCACTGCGGAGCATTATATTCCTGCGGGAGTTCTGGGCGGACACAGCTGTGCTGGCCTGGGACATGAGCGGGTCAGACTGTGTCATCATGACATCGCTGTGACTAAGTGCATCTGAGGCGAGCAGATCCTGCAGCGTCTGGTTGTTGTAATGAGAAATGGAAGAGAAGGTAGCCTGCTTGTTCTCCTGAATGGTCTGCATGGGTGACTGGCGGAGGGAATTCAGGGACGACGGCCCGAACACGGCATTGTTGAAACTACTTGAGGGGGAGCCCAGCCCTGAACCTTTGGAGCCATATGGAAAACTGGAGCTTCTCTGCATTATCCCTCCTGTGGGCGACTGCTGGGAGGAAGGGAGTGTTATATTGTCCAAGAGGTCATCCATGAGGTTATCCGTCAGTCCATCGTTCAAATTCATTGTCCCAGCCATATCAGTCAACCTAGGCAACTCCACAGTGCACGGTTTGTTTACCGAGGGGGACAAGCTGGAAGGACTACTGTACAGCATGGGAGAAAGTGGAGCATCATCATCTTGAACATCATCCAGCTCGGTGCTCGCCAAAATCGGTGACAAGCGGCCGCTTATTGTACTCGCATTCGAATTTGTCCGGGAGCGAAAATCTGTCCAGGCATCCAGCTCGTCACTGCTGCGGGAAGTCGGGCTCCCTGGCCACTTGGACAGCTGTGAAGGGCTGTCCTCACTCGCCTCCTGGGCAGTCTGCAGGGCTGCCTTTTTCTTCGCCGCCCGCCCTCTGCTCTTCGTGTACTTGTTGCTGTTGTCCATGGACACGGCGCGTCTCCGGGGCGCCTTTCCGACCTTTCCGCCATCTGGATTGATCATCCACCAGGAGCTCTTCCCTGTGCCTTCATTCTGCACCCTGATGAATCGGCTGTGGAGCGACAAGTTGTGTCGGATTGAATTCTGCAGGAAAGGAAGAAAACAACATGCCAAGATCAGCCAGCATTCTTACTGCTGCCCCAAATCTCAGTCACAACACCAATGTCATGTGAAAACGATACGAATCAAAATGCTGGGCCCTCCTGGACCATCACCGTGGTTCACTGGGTGATGGAAATGGGAGGGCTGGGGCATGAGAGCACCTTGCCAGCATGCTGCTCTACAGCAAGCACCATGCCTGCGCTATCTGGGCATTCCTGGTACCCACCCTTAGGCCCCAGAAGCTGCATCCTAAGGAACAGAGCTAGTAAGGAACTAGATGAGACAGCTGGGGACATCAGAACAAGGGAACAGAATATCCAGCTCCTCTTTGCCAAGAACCCCCCTTCTCCTGGGATATGGATGAAACCAGAGGCCGCTGCTTGTGCCCTTAAATCATTCAACTCATTGAGGGAGCTGCACTTCTCCCCTTTCAACACAGGACAAACCTCTACATTATCAGCAATCTTGCCATCAGCTCCATGAAACAAAACACGCAAAGTCACTGCTGAAGACTGACTGGAGAGGCAGCCACACTCACTGCAGCCTTGGCAAATGTCTTTTTAATTCTTCATAGCCATGTGTGTTTGTGTATTTATTCTAATTCTTGAGCAAACTGCGTGTGCTGCTGCTCCTCTCCCACGAGCACGCTGTGCATAAGCTGTGCTTTCTCTCCTGATGAGATGCACCAGAATTACGCCTGTACCACGGCAGTCAGCCAGATATCCCCCCACTATGGTACCCTCACAGTCTTCAAAACGTGATGTGACACAGCACACATCGATACACTTGTCCCTATAAGCTGCTGTATGAGGCTGCACACCGCTGTATTCCCCACACTGTACAATGGGAGGTGCATTCACAGCCTTGCTCAAGTCAGCAACATCTGCACTCTGAAAGCCCCACCAGCTCGAAACAGTGATCATCAACCTGAAACAAGAGGCAGAGAAAACCAGCCCACAGTAGCCCTAATGAAACGACGCCAGATTTATACAGAACAACTGAAATGAAAATCCCACTCTGCTCATCCTACTGCTCTTGGCTTAAAATACAGCTCAAAGAAGGACACGCAAGTACTATTGGTGACAGAGAATGCTTCCAGAGGGTTGGATTTTTCTTTTCCCCCATGTGCAAGGCAAAAATTTTTGGAGTGATGCCATATCCTTTTGACATAAGTGTTATGCTATTCCTGCATGTTAAAGATGATCGAGTTTAAAAGTTTTTTTGTCTTTTTCTTTTTTAGTTTTGGCAAATACCAGCTATAGAGGATAAAACTACATTTGTTCTACCAGCATGCTTTAAAAGCACGAAGTCAACAGGACCATAGCACTGCCAATCCATCTGGCATAAGCATCCTTCATTCACAAAGCACTGAAGAAATTCCAGGTTTAAACGGACAAAGAATGTGTCAATCAACAAATCATTCTCCAGCATCTCAATGCTCGTATCGCTGGGATAAATGGTTGTTTGACATAAGTGAACTGGAGACACACTGGATGTAAAAAGAAAAACAGCCCAGCTTTTTTTTTTTTTAAACAATTCTTTTTGGTATAAGATGTCTTTTTCCCGTTAAGTGTTGTGGTTTTTGTCAAGATTGTGAAATGGAAAACACGCCTGAAATTCTTCTCACATGCAGACAGCAGACGCATTTGTGATTATCACTTAATGAAAAGAGAAATCATATTGACTACAGTTCAAAATAGCAACTGCTTTGTTTTAAACAATTTGCACAGAACAGCAGACAAGGCTTCGCAGACATACTCGAGACAAGTTTGGGTTAGTGTTTCAGCTGTAAACTTGGCTACTTCCAAGAGACTATAACACCATTATAGTATGTTGGATTGAGGTGCAGCATCATAGTTCTTCAGTCTAAGGAGAGAAAGAGCCTTTTATTGTTTAGCTGTTGACATTTTAAATGATACTTTGAGCCTGGTAAAAGTCTGCTTCTAATTTCAAATAACCAGGCACCACTGCTAACTTCCTCAGGTTCTTCCCAAGTGCCTGGAGACTGCTAATTTTGTTTTCTTCTGTTGATTTTAAATCTTTCCTGATATTCCAGTTTGTATTGCATCAGTGCAGAAGCTTTTACGTTCACCCATCGTGGCGACCGTATGTGAAAATATGTGCATGGGGATCTCTCCCAGTGGAAGGGAGAACACCACACCAAACACTAATGCACAAAAACTAAAAATGCTGGATATAAGAATAATCAGCAGAGTGATACCTACATATGAAAATACATATATATATGTATATACACACAAACATTTACGTATCTCTCTCAGAAAACAGAAAATAAACTCCTGAGGTGGGACCTGCAGCGTGCCGCATAGCTTCAAACATAAAAACACCCAGCTAAGCACCACCACCTAAGAGTTTGCAATCTTTGGTCTTCTCATGAATTTCTGCTGTACTATTATAACATCTGGTTTGAAACCAGGCAAAATCCTAAATAGTCAGTTGGTAAAACTGTGAAATTGAAGAACATTTCAGGATGAGGGCTCTGGTATGTGCGTGTATGTATGCACGTGTGTAATTTTCTTATTATAATATCTTTTTGCTCACTGTTGGTATTACAAAAATAAGAGTGTAATAATACTTTTGCACTGAAAATTGGTGGTTATGAAAAATCCAAGCAGTTTGTTTTCCTTTACATTATGCAATATGCCATTTATGCTCCGGCTTCTGTTTTTCTTTACTTTTCTCCTGTAGGAAGACTATTTTCTTAAGCATAATTATGGGCCGATTCATTTCTGTGTACCTCATCTCCACCCTCTGTTCAAACACTGCTTTGAAACCCACTTCTTTCATACAGCTTCCCATGCTAACTTCTTCAGCAACAGTGTCTCAGTTTTTGGTTTCTCCGTGTGCTGGGTACCCTGCCAAATCAAATGATGGCTGGATCCTGTAATCCTTTCACATATGAACTCTGCTAAAGAAATCACCGAGACTCAGAATTCACATGAGTGAAGACTGTTGTGCTGGGCTACTGGGCTACAATCTGGAAGGAAATAATTGGTCTTTCTACTCATTTCTGAACCATCAGAGAATGTTCACGACTGCTTAAAATGTAGAATAAACCTGTGGCACAACTTTTTCTCACAGGGATGTGCATTAAGAACATGACCTTACGACACACCACTGAGGAACTGAGGAAGCAAAGGAAGTACAGTTTGTGACTTGGACCCACTGTTGCTCAAATTAATGGAGATTTGTCTCTGGCTTATTTGGAAGAAAGATTAGGCCACAATGACTGAAACAAAACACATTTTTTCCATGCCAAAATACAAGAAACTTCAAAAGATCTATAGAAGAACGCCCATGAATCTGTCCTGGAGACCATATGTACATGGGACAGATGCTCACCAGGCCACAGACACCTCAGAAACAGCTCAGATACCACTGATAGCTACAACATGAGGACTGTACAAGAGCCAAGCAGAAAAGAAATACGATGAGCTCCTCTCTTTATTAGCGTTACTATTTATACTCAAAGTAAGCTGCATGCCCTACCAAGACTGTGGTTCTTGCAGATAAGATCAAGAGCATACCATACAGAGCCCAGCTGGGTCCCAGCTCCTCTTGAAGGGGTCCTACAGAAAGGAGTTATTGTTCCTGAAGACAAGGAAGAGTCACCACAGAGGAATACATGAGATGGGGCAGATGTGGCATGAGCAGAGGATGCTGCACGAAGGCAACGGGGCTACACTCAGCTGCCAGCTGCCGAGAGGTTACTGCAAATTCTCATTTAAAAAAAAACATACATCTGTGCAGAGTATTACATGCCACTGACAGATGTCAGGTGGTGTGCAAGGCTGAGAGGAAGACGGACAGGCAGGAGTGTCCCTGCTGGGGAGGAAGGAAGCTGAACATGGAGGGGGCAGAACAGGCAGAAAGGGGAAAGGACCAGGATGCCTGGAGAAGGGGACAGCAGCGGGGTGGAGCAGGGCACATCCAGGCACAGCAGAAGGGAAAGGTGACAGGAGAAGGCGCTACAGGCTGAGTGACTGTGCTACTGAGGTGGAGAAAGGGATGATAGTGAGGCCTGCAAGAGGGCAGGGATGGCAGGGCCCTGCCTCAGCCTCCCTGCCACAGGAGCTTAGACATCATGGGTTGAGACTTCCCCAGACAGCTTCTGGGCTAAGGAATCCAAGCCACTAAGCTGTGAGCTGAGGGCATTATGAGAACAGGTACTGGTGTGCCCACCACCTCTCCACTGCCTCCTTCACTGATCACTTGTCTTCACCGTGCACCTCAAGGTGTTCACTGACCTGTGTACTGATGTGAAACGGCAGGCCAGGAGGTAGCCAGCCCGTGCACTGGGTCTCACTACCAACACATCACAGCTGAGGAGCAAGAGCAGCAACGTGAGGGGTGATGCTACTTTTCCCAAAGCCCGTGGCACGTAGGGCATCTGTGCTGACCGAGGTCACAGTTGCTCCGCTGCTCCCAATTTTGTGAATACTCCTTGAGGGAGTTTTCACTCATGAAAATAAATGAAATCAGCTACCATGTCCTAATTACACATCTCTCTTGGTATTTTGGTTCAAGTGCAAACATATAAGCTCCCCGAGAGGACATCCAAACATTTCCAAGGCGTCAAAGCACCTGATTTGGTGCAAACTTATAAATGAGTCTCTTGGAAAAGCTTAGGCCATGCGTTATTTCAGCACACAACTGTGGCCAGGCCAAAACAGCAAATGCTCAAGCCTTCAAAACTGAGAAAATCCCCCCCGCTCCTCCTGCCCATGTCTGCTTCAGCCTCTTCCAAACTGTGTTTACCTTGTGGAGCCCGGCCATTAACTCAGACACCAGCTGCAAGTGCTTCCACTGCAACACAGAGTCTTTTTTGTCTGGGAGCAACATGTGGTATCAATTTATCATTCTCAACAACGCCACAAGGAATCCACTCACTTTAAAAATAAAAAGAGAGTTGTGTAACTTAACTCTTAAAAGCCCCTGCTTTAAGAAAAAAAAAAAAAAAAAGGCTGAAGATTAGCAAGATGAGGTGCAGCTGGTGGCTGCTGGGTCCAAGTTACACACTGCTGTTTTCATTTTGGTGTTCTGCAGTGAGTGGTTAATTTGTTATTTCAGATACAGGCTCCTAAACTGTAAGATCGCTTCTACAAATCAAGAGCAGTGGTTTATTTTAACGATCAGGATACTGCAAAATGATGAGAGAAAAACAAACACTATCTGTGGACCCATAACTGCTGCTATTGCTCACTTGGAGAACTATACTTTATTTCACACTTTATAAACATATTTAACACTCCAACTACACCAAATGAAGTTGTCTGGTGGCCACGCAGCAGGGCAAGGCTCAAATCTAATGCCACTGGGGAGAAGCCATGGAAATAACAGCTCCAGCTCACCGCAGGCTTTCCAATGGCCTCGCTTGCTCCTTTGACTTTGGTTTCCAACCTTCAGCACCATCCTCAAAACTGCATAGCACAAATCCATTTTTGAGATGAATACCCCTCTGGAGGACTTCACCAAAAGTTAGTTCTTTTCTTCAAGAAATGCAAAATGAACTAAACTACATTCTTTGTATTCAGTGGTCACTAAAATAGAAGGTTGTGAATAATCAGCACATTTTGCACATCCATCCAGACCAGAGTTTATGCCTTCCTATGAAGTAACGCAACCTTTACTTCAGCTACCATTTTTTACATTGTTTGCTTTAAAATCCTCCAATAGATTCAGTTACAAGTAAAGAAGAAAAGAGATACAGTGGCTTCAAAATGATAAATAGTTAAAACTGTCCTATGAATTTATATAGAATTTTTTGGGAAAAGGAATTTGTGAGTCTGGACAAGGAGACTTTCAGACAGTACTCATCTATTGGTTCTTCACAGTCTTTCGCTACATTGCCCCTTGAGGCTCAGTGCTCTCTTCTCAAGACACTTCAACATCCCCAGCCCAAAGCAGTCTCTGAACTTCTTGCCTTTTCCATAGGTTTTTGCAAAACAGAAAGAAAACCCATAACAAAATACGGTAGTAAAGGTGCTCCAGAAAGGCAGAAAAACTGATAATTAAGACATAAGAAAGTCTGTCCACAATATCTATCCAGCCATGTTGTGCCAATGTACAACATTTAATTGCCTGGTTTTCCATACAAAGCCAAATATGAAACAAACCAAATGTATATTTCGGTTCGTTGTATTTTCCCTATATTATGAAAGCTGTGGGGGAAAACTGCATTAAGCAAATTACACCCTAAAAGAGGCATCACTTCTGACACCCAAACATTATCGATGCTCACTATCTGGTATAATGTAAGAGTTTTCAGGGCAACCTGCCAACATTGCAGATGTTGGGCAGAAACAGGGTTGCAAAGGGAACATCCAGCAGCCCTCTGTGTCTGGCTCACAGAGATCACTTCATGGAGAGCACCAAGAAAAAGTGGGGATGATACAAACTCAACCCTGACACTGCACGACACCAGTTGTTGGCAGGGAGCTCTGGCCCATCTGGCCCAACCCCTTCTCCAGCTGGGACACCCACAGCAGGGTGCCCAGGACCACATCCAAGCAGCTTCTGATGATCTCCATGTAGGAGTTTCTATAACCTCTATGGGCATTTCCAGGGAGCTGGGTCACCAAGCATATCCTCCTGCCAGAAAAGGGGAAAAAAACCTCCAACCCACAGGTTTACAACCCCCAACAAATCAGCTTGGTATCTGAAGGGTGGCTTTGTTATATTCCCTTCCTCATTTTCTCTTTAAAGGAGTATTTCTGATCTCGATGGCAGGGGAACTGCCAGAAAAGACCCTTGCTGTACTAAGTCCTCTGTACCCACTCCCACCTTCGGGAAGCAGTGAGGGACATCAGAGCTTCTTGGGAGAACAGTAAGCCCAGTGAAGAGCACAGCAATCTGAAAGGTGCCGTGCTCACACAGACAAGCACGGCACACACCTCACTCTTATCCAAACTAAGGACTCTGCGCTGTGCTAAATTACAACAGAATAACTCAATCAGAGGAGGGAAACCAAACCCTGAGGATGCATGCCTCATGCCTCAGACTGTTCCCTTGCACAAGGGCAGGCAGCATGCCCCCAGAGGAGGTGGGAGCCCTGCCTTCTGAAGAAAGAGGCATCTCAACATGGGGAGCTGAGGAAACTTAGTCACAGCATCATTAAATGCTTTTGCTAAAAGAAAAAAAAAAAGAAGTCTAATTAAAACAACTGCTGCCTCACTCTTTGCAAACACTAATATTGCAAATCACTATGCTGACGTAAATAAAGCTCAGCTGAAAATATCTTCTGCCTGGAAATTGTCTCAGAGCATCACATTTCCAGTTAGCAGAAAAATCTCCAGTTATTTTATAGTCAGACGTCTATTGACCACAGGAGGACTCTATAATAAATTACATTTGTTTTGCTCTGAGCTGAGCATACTGGTTGCAGTTTATTTTTTTCCACTGGGTACTGGGAGAAGGGAAACGAGAGTGAGGAAAATGCTGGCAGCTTCCAAGGAAGAGCAAGGTCTGAGGATGAAAAGTGCAACCAACTTCATAAAGAGCAATGGCAATGGCCATGCAGCACGTATTTGTATATTTTTTTAATGTAATTTTATATTTAGAAGCTGCCTGAGCAACCTTCTGTCCAGTTGTTTTTGCTCTGGGAGGGCTGGGCAGAACATTCTCTTCCCACAGCCCTGCCCATGTAAGCTGATATGTTAAGCATTTGACTCCATATACAAAGCTGATATATAGGCATTTGTCTCTGCACACAAAGCTGATGCTTCTCCATGTTAAAACGGGATTTAGGGACCCAGAATCACGCAGCAGCATCAGGAGTTGCTAAAGGCACCTTGTCAGAGGAGCCTTCTTTTTCATCCTCTTCCACCTGCTTTGTGCCACGTCTGCACGAAATTCAGGAGCACAATTAATTTCAATCAAAGGGCTGAACTTAATTAAGAGCAGGAATTTACTTTCAGCCATTATCTTGCAAGGTGCTGGATTTGTGAAAATCCCAAGGCACATCAGTGCAGGCTTGACTGCGACACGAATACAGTTAGTAAAACTAAGAAACATTGCCACTTACTGTTTTTTAAGTGACTTTAAACTCAAGGAGTTGCATACAAAAAAGCCAGGAGAAACACATACAGCTGGATCTTTGCAGGGACAGATCAAAACAGTTACCATCTCTGTTCAGGAGCAGTGTAGCCAGGAGATAACATCTTTCTTCTCCCTTTTTCTTTAATGGCAAACTCCAGAATTTCAAACACTCCCACTGTAGTGACTCTGGAAATAGCACCACTCCGCATTTGTAGAATACCTCTGATGGGGAATCACGGTGTTTTATCTCCGTTCCTCCAGAAGCCCCAAGAGATGTGCAAGCACACACACCCCTTCAATCCAAACTCTGTCCACACAGAAACTCTCACAAAAATATCTGCTGCTTTCACTGCACACCCGACCCAGCAGCCCTGAAGCTAGTGGCAGAGCTCTCACAAACTTCACTGGTCCCTGTGTTAGACCTCAATGGAAATGATGCAATTTCATTGCAGGCTGGTACCCTCAAGTCTTTGGATTTGTGTTTCTTAACTAGAAGAAGAAATTTTCCCTCTGCTTTTCATTTCTTAGGTGCAAAGATCACACCAAAAGCTTCATACAATGTTTTGGAAGCTGGAGTTTTGAAGCTTTATTTTTGCTCACTCGCAGCATATGGCCGTTACTGTACACTGACTATTCAGAAATGTGTACAGGCGTTCTTTCATGACTTTATAAATACATGTGAGTGATGCTATTGCTTATAATAATTCACTAAAAATAGTAGCTTCCCATGGAAGATGACAAAAGCTTGTCAATGCTGATTCACCTATTCCAAGTCTGTATTTATACAAATGTAGTGGTGCCTCCTGGCCATGGGCCCTGACACCCCGCTGTGGGTGTCCCTGCTTGGGCAGGGGTTGAACCAGATGGACCTAGAGGTCCCTGACAACTTCAACCCTTCTGTGAAGATCTGAGAAGTTTTTGTGGTTGTGCTGACTTTTTTAACGCTTGCTAAGCCTGGGAAATGCAACTGGACTCCCAGTAAATCCCACTGCACAGTGGCAGAGAAGAAGCAAAGTCAGGGTGCACTGCAAAGCCTCCAAGGACTCCTGTCTTACCCAAGTGCATCACTGCCCTGCATGCAGCTCCGCACAGTGCCAGCTCTGAGGTGGCCCAACTCTAAAATGATAGATCTCTACGTACATGGGCTGTATTAACTGGAAGTGCTGAGCTGCAGCTATTTTATTGCAAATCTGGTGACAGCTGTGGCTAACACGTGACTGACAGAGGAATGGAACTGATACACCACTGACTGACCAAGTTTGATCAGGCCTGAGTAAGCCCTTCCAAAGCTGGCACAGGTACACAGGACCTTCTCATAAAACATGCCTTCAAACTACCTCCAAAGCAGCCCTGGGTGTCTCTGCTATGCGACCAATCTGAAATAGGACCCCTTTCCTGCGCTATTTTAAGCACGCCATTTGTTTATTATTGAACCAGAAGATGTTACGAGATTAAAAACAAGTGTATTTTCAAATACAATGCACTCCACCCAGCATGGCAAGGGACCGAGGCTCCTCCTCCACAGCCCCAGACACAGAGCGGGTTGAGGATGCTCCTGCAGGTGACTGTCCAATGGTCTGACCCTGCCCTGTGGGGCACAAGCCCTCGTGAGCAATGGGGTCACCAGGCTTGCAGAGCTGCAACCCCAGATCTGGGGGCAGTTCCCTGCCACAGTGTGGACATGGGTGCAAATTAAGACAAGGGAACAAAGGGGGGGTGGAAAAACAGGCGTCTGTCCTTCTCAAACTCAGCACTGGGCAGCTACAGTGCAACAAGTAAACACGTGACCCAAGTGCTCCTCAGAGCATAATGAAAGCTATCAAACATTAATACCTTTTGAAAGTAACAAGTAATCAGTTTTCCCTTTGAGGCATTCTGATACGGGTTCTCATTTCATCCCAACTATAAGCTGGAGAACACATCAGTCCCCCCTTACCTGTTCCTTCTCTGTTTCTTGGGGTTCCTATTTTTTCCCTCAGTGTTGGGTAACACATTTTAAAAACTTATTCAGAAACACCTGAGAGGGCAGTGAGGTGCTGGCACAGCTGCCTAGAGAAACTGTGGGTGCCCCAGCCCTGGAGGAGCTCAAGGCCAGGTTGGATGTGGCCCTGAGCAGCTTAGCTGGTGCACGGCAGCCCTGTCCTCAGCAAGGGGTTGGGGCTGGGTGGGCTCTAAGGTCCCTTCCAACCCAAGCCATTGTATAATTATGATTCCATATTTGAAAAATCACACAGACTTGCCTTCTGCAGATACAAACTAAGCTCATGCCATGCCAGATAAACCATGCCATGTCAGATAAGCCAGAACCAGTGGACAAAAATATCCATCTTCTCACTAATTTTAGACCAACAGAGCAACATGGTTTCACTTCAGCACTTTCTCTCCAGGCTGTTCTACAGTTTGTTTGCTCCACAAACCTGAGCAGCAGGACAGGACTCCAGCTTCCACACTGCAGTGCCCTGCCTGCATTCTTCCAGATGATAGCATTTTTGTTTTTTCTCTACGGAGAAAATCTTTTGAGAACCTCAAAATTTAATTCACCTCACCCACTTTGGGCATAGCTCTGTGACTGCTTTGGGCATGGCAGCATCCTGGGAGCTGTTCAGATCCTGCACTTGCTAAGTCTCAGCTCTCCTTCCACCCCTCAGACACATCTCAGCCTCACCTTGCTCTATGAACAGCTTGAACCAAACCACAGCTCGCTTGGATGACTTGCATGTTACTGGTTTTACTGGATTTCTTTAATTTATTTTCTGTTCACTGCAGGGGCAAAGTACACCTCAGGAGCTGACAAAAGGGAAGATGACACCTATTATGCTGCCAGTGAATCAGCCCTTTGCTACAGCAAGCAGGACATTCCTGTTTCACACGTAACTGGCAACAGCACCATCCCATCAACCTCAAAATTGAGGTAAATGCAAAGGAATGATAGCCTCTTTTTTCTTTTTTTTTTATTTAATAATATTTATGGATTCTGAGAAACCTCCACTGCTGCCACTGCTACAAACCCAGTCATCAGTGCTAAATATTGAGCCTATGAATATAAATATTGAGCAGTGTGCACACATTCCAGCACTTCCCAATGCTTTCTGAGCTCCTCACCCCACACTGGAGTTCTAACAGCAGAAGGGTGACTGCAGCCTTTCATGTTCCCAATTTGAACCTATGCCTGTGAGTATTGCCTCTCAAAGTCAGTGTTGGGGCATCTGCACTGTATCATTCAGGAGGCATATGGGGCCATTCTTCAGAGGCAGCTGTGGAGCCACGAGGGTGATGGGTTTTGAGATCTCTTTTGCAAAGTTGAGGTCTTCAGGATGTATCAGGGCAAGAATTACCCTGCAGTGTGCAGTCTGCTTGAGCTCCCTTAGTGGGAAGGGCTGGTGCAAGAAGATAACTGCATCTCAAACTTTGCAGGCAGACTAGGGAGTCTTAATTCAATAAAAACACTACAGAATAAAAAGTCAAGTGGTTTGGGGTTATTTGCTAGCATAAACCAGCCTTGCATCAACTGTCCTTCAGTATGAGCACCGAGGTAACCTCTCAGCACTCTAAGACAGTGTCACTTCATAAACTTCCATTGCTCTGGAAGATCTGAAAGTATTGGCTTGCTGAACCAAATTCCATGCTTCTTGGGGTTGCAGCAGCTGTATGAACTCTGAGATGACCCCTTAATCATTGCAGATTTCTTACAGCACTGGACAGGAAAGCCAATGCTTCCCCAAAAAACTGGTCCCAGCCTTGGTTGAGCACACATGCCATTGCCAGGCTTTGGAGGAAAATGGTGAGTTATGTTAGTGGAGCTGCCTCCCTTGAAAATAAGTTCTATTTAAATATCAACGTGGCTAAGACATAGGTGCATTTTAAAGGACAGTGCTAAGAATGACAGTGCTGTTATTCACTGGTGTTTGCTCTATGATGCTATTCACAGCTCAAGAATGCCAGGCCTCCAAAGCATGCCAGGTATCATCTTCATAATAAAGGTACCTAAGAAACCAGCACCAGTAAAGCAGATGAGGACAGAAAGAAAGGAGTATCAGGAAATGCTAAAGAGGATACTTAGAATCATATAATAACCCAAGTTGGAAGGTACCCACAAGGCCCATTGAGTCCAACTCTTGGCTCCACACAAACCACCCAAAATTCAAATCCTATGTCTGAGACTGTTGTTCAAACATTCCTTGAACTCTGGCAGCTTGGGGCCATGCCTGCTGCCCCAGGCAGCCTGTGCAGGGCCCAACCACCCTCTGGTGAAGAACCTTTTCCTGATATCCAATCTGAACATCTTTCCAGGAAAGGAAGATCATCTTCTACCAGGCACCTGAGCAAAGCGCATCTACATACGTGATGACAGCTCTAGTAATACTTATTCATATGAGCTGATTTACAAAGCACAGAGCAAGCTAATACAAAACTTTCCTCCTTTTTTCCCTTTTCATACAAAGACTACAGCTTAGCAGAGATGGAGTATCGCAAAACATACAAATTGAACCAGGCTGCTTTTTGGTTAGGACTAACAATGTTTACTCACTAGGGAATGACACCTTTAACAGAGCTGGTGAAAACTCATTTTGCTCATAGGATCTAACCCTTCATCCTTTTGCAAAGGGAGATTCTCATCTACAAAGCCTTTGGAAGGTATGTAAACGTATACTCTGTAAGCTGCTTTATTGGTCTGAACAGGAACACCCTCAACATGCAGGGTTAGATGTGTGCATGTCTTTGCTAGACATTGCTTATTGTAATGGGAAAACAAGAGGAGACAGACAGACAGACATGCAAAGGCTTTCAATTTCTTCAACAGGCAAGTTTCAAAGCTTGCAAAAGTTAATGAAAACCTTCTAGTAGCTTTGTATCAGGCTCCATTTGAGGTGAAAATAGACCACATTAATTATTTTCAGCAGAAATGGGTTCTCTGTGCCATCCAACCACAGTTGTAACCCCAGTGGTCCTTCGGAAGTGGAGTGACAGCTGAGTCACTAATGTTAAAACAGGAATGAGAAAAGGAAAATGAGAAAGAAAGTAGGCTGCTTCCCCCGAGGAGCTAAATACAGTATTTAATGGCACCTTTTTATAAGGTTAACAAATCAGGTGCTTCAACTATGAATTGCTATCATTGCAAGTACAATAGGATGACCCTGCACAACCCGTCTCTGCTGAGGCTCTTCCCTCCTGTGACACACAGTGACGGGGCGGCAGCCCAGCCCCTCAGCCTGCTCAAGGACACTCAGCCACAGCCAGCTGCAGCAGGACAAACGGCCACGCTGCCAGCAGCAGGGGCAGGAAGCGAGAGGAACAGATGGGGGACTTGTGTTTCCCTGCACCTGCAGAAGCTTGCCCTCGCCACCAGCTGCTGTCCTCGTGGCAGTCTGCTGGCACATGCCGCAGCGGTTGGGTTTCTCCTCTTTAACAAACAGCGAGGAGCAGCCCCCCCCCCCCACATCCCAACACCCTCACATAAGTGTGTCAGAAGCAATTAAGACAGGAGGCCACAAAACCTTTGAGCTGCATGCAACAGGGCAACCTTCCTCCACTGCTGCAGAAACGCAGGGCACCCAACACTTTCCAGCCCCTCAGCAGCCTGCTGCTCACGAGCTGTGTTTTAGCAGGGTGATTTACATGGGCACCCACCAAAAGATAGCAGGGAACTCCTGAAAGACCACCTTTTTCAGGGCTTCACAGAGGATAATGTCTGTGGGAGGACAGCCGGAAGACAGAGTGATCCTCTGCCCAGCCCTGCACCCAGCACACACTGTTCTCTTCGCTGCCCTAACAGTCATTTGGGCTTCAGGCTCCAATGAGGGGAGCAGAACTGCAAGCTCTGAGACTCAAGGGGATTGAAAAGAGGGAAAAAAAGGCAAGTGTTTGTCACAGCCCCCCAGGAACAGGAATTGGTCTGTGTGCCAGGAGGCTGGAGTCCATCATCTGAATTTCAAAGGCTCTCAGGAAAAGCTACCTCAAGACGCTTTCCCAGGCTGCTTTGAATGAGCTGCAGTTTGGTACTCTACCTTTTTTTCCTCCTCTTCTTTTGGCACTTCGTTGTTTTTCTTTTTCACTCAGTGAAAGGCAAAACCTATTTACTCCACTATTTACAAGCACTTACACATCACTTAGCTCTGGATGGTCACTGTGTGTTGCACAGCACACAAGACCCTGGGAGCTCCAGTGCCCCAGAGCACTTTGGTGCCACAGGACAGCAGCAGCACTATGGCATCCTGGGCAGCAAACAGAATGTGCTTTCTTCTGTTGTGCCCTTCTCCTGTCTCGCTCCCCTTCCAGGATTACAGCCAGTACCTGATACAATGCTGTTTGCCACCAACACGCCTTTAAAAAACAAAAGGAAGCATTGTACAGAAACAGGATTGTATCTCAGGCTGCCAGCAATCCAACGCCCCAACGCACCAAGTCAGAGCTGGCTCGTCTTGATGAGCACAACAAAGGCAAAACCTGCGAGTAATCTGTCCCTCGGGCACACAGCCTAGGGATGGCTGCCAAGGTGCTCTGGCATGACCCAGCGCACTGGGGACACTGAGTTTGTCCCACTGTCAGGCCTCCGGCACCAGGCATGGGGTGGAGGCCAGCTCAGGACCAACAGAAGTGGCAGCCCTGCTCTTGCTGCTCTGTTCCCCCAGGCAGGGCTGGCAGCTTCCAATGAGGCCCAGCTGGCTGCAAGTCCCTGAGAGGGACCAAGAAGGGTCAGCAGGAAAGGCTCCTGTAGAGCCTTGTGCAGGAGCAGAGGTGGATAACAGCCACGAGACCAAAATCACAGTTCCTCCAGAAAGGTTTTGGGAAATGGCTTCAGGAAGAGAGAAGCTCAGAGCTCTGTGGGATACAATTCACTGGCTCTCACAGCTGTCCCAGCAAGTAAGGCGGCAAAGAAAGGCCTGAGACACACGTCAGCAGGTATCAGATGCCTGACAAGCAGTGGTAAGGAGAGCTTCTCGGCCCTGGGAACGGCAGGGAGTATCGCCTTCTGCTCGGTACATAGCAACAGTTGCTAGCATCGGCAGACGGCGGGATGCAGTGCAAGACATCGCTATGACATCATCTGATTATCACCTCTCTTTCTTCATATTCAATTGAATTCCAATAAGGAACTATTTTTAGAATTGCTAGAGACAAAAGCCTTGAAAAAGTATATATTACAGATCGGGGTGGAGGAGGCCAGGGGTTCCTTTTCTAGCAGACAAAGGCTTAACAAGGCCCAAATATTTGGAAGCAGAAACCTCAGCAGCAGTAACATGTATATATTATCAATGAGGGCAACCAACAGTCTGAAAAACACACTTAAAGACACAGCAGACTCCTCACTGCCTCAAGTTCCTAACTTTAAGACCAGATATTTGTCTGAATGTCATGGTGCAGCTGATGTTGAATTTGGGATTTGCTGTTGAAAGTGTTGCTGGGAGCTCAGAAGCTCTCATTCTGAAGCCCAGTCCCTTAGGTTCTGCACGAGGCTGCTGCCCTGCAGCATCGAGAACTCCCAGCTAACTGCTCTGGCCCCTGATATCAAGCACACTGTGGTGCTTCCTTGGATTTGTTGAGGGCTACAGGCTGGGCTGGAGGCTGTGAAGGAGGCCTGGTGTGGGACAGCAGCTGGTGGCAGTCTTCCTCTGGGCCTCCCAGGCACGCAGCAGTGCCTCAGTGGTTGTGCAGCCACAGGTACTGGCATTTACAAAAAACTGCTGCTTTTTACATCCCTTACTTTGAATATTTGATATCCCCTATGAATTTTAATGGACCATTGTACCATCTCATGGTTTTTTAGCTTGTCATTTAATATGCTTGTATAGTGACAGATTAATGAAGTATTGAGTGATGTGAAGAGCTGGGTGGTATGTCACAGCAAGAAGCTTTATCTACTTCCATAGCAGGGATGGACTCCCTGCTCCCCCTGCCCCAAATGAGAGTAAAAACCAAAAATGTTTTAAGCAAGGCGGGGGGGGGGGGGGGGAACAGAAGTGCACTGTCAGGTTTCCTTTTTTACCATAGACCTCGCAATCGAAATGAAGACCTGGGATTAATACTCCATTCTGAGTGTGCAGTTCCATGCTGACATCAGCAAATGTCTTTGCCTGCTGATTTGACTTCCACAACTCACTACATCATGACATGTCCACTAAGAGCCAGCCCACAGCTCCCACCAGCATGGTTTTGTAGAGCCTCAGCCAAGTCCACCCAGTTTTGTCTGCCCCAGCTCCACAGCAACATGCTATCAGTGGGACCACACGCGTCCACAAGAGATAGCAAGAGACGGAGGAAGCCCTAACCAACCAAACAGCTTGGCAGACATGAAGTGACATGTGGTCAGAGATCCAGGAAGAGACACAGCTTAAGCATCTGAAATTCAGAGGCTGCTGCCTTACGTACTGCAGATCCGGGAGGTGAGCCAGCAGCCACAGGTTCCCCATGACACCATGCCCTGGTCTTCTACATAGAAGTTAGTCATGAGGGAACAACCATACCCAGTGTGGAGACAGGCTTCCTTGATGTGCCTGCACCAAGGGGGTTTACATGGGAAGGAGAAAATGGAAGGCAAAAGGCTGGCCAGCAAGTAACATGAGTATCTGAAAATATGTAGTGGGATAGGAGGGCAATAAATCACAAACCATCTGGAGATTTATTGGAGGCTGCTTGCCAGTGGGGCTGAGCAGCTCCTTTTTCAGGAGCGGGAAAGGCAAGGAAGTGCAAGGGGAAAGATCAAGCACTTGTTTACTGGAAAAGCAGATTCCTGAAACCCTGGAACGCACAACAGACTGCACAGGAGAGTGCTCAGCATGCTCTGGCCTCACAGAGCACTGCATCTTGAGCTGAGGTCTGCACTGCCAGCCATGGCCATAGACGCTTAGTGCCAAAGATGCTGAAGCCCTTGGCCCTCTCTGAAAGCGCCTGCAGGGACGCCATGGGGCAACACTCGTGGTCCCTGGGGCCTGCCAGCAGCGTCACAGAACAGCTTTTCTGTAATTCATTACCAACAGAAGGGAGGCAGCACGGTGTTTTCCAAACCCAATGCAGTAAGGGACATATGACTCCACTCACCCCGTCCCACAACACCACATGGTTTGGGAGCTGTTGGGAAGCGGAGATTCCTGCAGACTGGCAAGCAGGTGTCTGCTCCTAGTGAGCAGCTCCCAAACTGCCTCCTTGCTGCCTGGAGAGGTTTTCTTTAACTGTTTACAGTTCCTTTGATCTGCTCCTACTCAGCACTAGCAAAACAAACTGGAGCTGAGGAGGTAGGATCTTCCCAGTTAATAGCTTCAGCATTGTACCTTAATCCCCCCTGAGGCATGTTCCCAGAGTCATTTTACCAGCAGCCACCCTCTTGCCTGGTTGCTTTCAAAAAGACTTTGCTATTAGACCAGCTCTACAGAGCATCACAGCAAACAGCCCAGCACTGGGGTGGATGCCCCTCCATGCCCTATAGGAGAGGGGCATCATGCAAGTAGAGAAAGGACGAGTTAAAAAAGGACAGAGAACAAGAGTCATGTTGCCCAATGTTGGTCATCCTGGATGCCAATGCTACTGGTCGAGGCTCCCCAAGCCCCCTCAGTCATCTTAAGTGTGAGACTTGTCCCACAGCACCCCAGAATACCATATACCCCACTGCTCATGGGCAGCAGCGGTATCTGAAGTCAAATTTGGAAAATTTTCTCCTCTTCTTTCCAAGTGTTTATTTTTCTTTGGCTTCTCCCTTTCTGTAGCTGTGACCACAAGCACTGTGGCAAGCTGTTCTCACCCTTGTACAGCACCAGAGAAATGAACCAAATAATAACAGCACAGAGAAAAGGAGGAATTTCTCTTAATTCCATGATATTACTATTAAAGTGACTGGAGGCACAACACTGCTGCCCCAAATGAGGGGAATGCAGACGGGAAGAGGCACCACATAATTCACCTGAACCCACGGAAAAGTGCTGTAGACCTTTTTCTCACCTTTTTCAAGCAAAGGACATGCCTCAAAGGATAAAGGTTTCTCCAACAGTAAAACAAAGAGAGTAATAGCTGCAATTTTTAGCCTTAGATAATAAACTATTTAATCCTCTTTTTTTTTCATTTTCTTTTTACTTCTGAAAAAACAATCACTAGCTCCTCATTGTGGTACTTCTACAGTAATTAAATAGGCATCAGATGACAAGATAACAAGTTGATTAACTTCAGTCCAGTGAAGAAGAGCCTCTAGCCTGGTTTAAAGAAGAAACTTTCCTATTTTGCCCCAAGAAAAATTCAGCAGAAATAGACTTTTCTTCCCTCTTCATTTAGGAAGAAAACCAGCAGCATGTGATGCAGCTTTAAGGCCACAGCTTCCTAGAAGGAAAGGCCAGGCGGAATGGTTGCTCCTGAGGAGTCTGCCTGACTGCAGGAAGGGGACACACCAAGCCATGGGTAGCCCACCACCTTCTCTACAGCCACAGCTGCCTTCTGCTTCTCTGAGAGGCACGGGGGGGTATCAGGGACATGGCAAAGGGGGAAGTGGTGGAAGTACAGAGACACTGCTGCAGTTTTTGTGCTGACGGAGCTCCTGCTCAGCATCTCCTCCAGAAGGCAACACTCTGTGGACATCAGGAAGGCCAGCCAGGCTACAGACTGAGCAAACAAAATCTTCCATTTCTCTTCTGAGGAGGTGGTAAAGCAGGCAGGAAGCAATGTACCAAGTAGAAGACTAACAGGAACGAAAAGCCAACATTTTACCACAAAATCAGAAAAACCTGGAAACAAAAACAACTCAACTTTCTGTGAAAGTGTTTTAATAGGTTACCTTCATGTGGATGACTCCCCAGTCTCGCCAACTGACTCACCCTTGTGAACTGCCCCACAGTCTGCCTGCCTGCCAGCTCCTGGTTAAACTTGAACATCTTGTGACTGAGATGAATGCATCAAAGGCTAAAGCGCCACGAGGTAAAATAAGGCTTTCTTTGTCCGACATCCCCAGATGCTCCACCTCTCACCCTAGCTCCTGCTTATCCTCTGCGTCTGCACCCCCCACATTTCTGACTTTCAGAACTGATACAGAACAGGTAGGCTCAGTCTTTGCTTTTATGGAGTAGATAAAACCCACTTTCTGTTTGCCAAACATTTCTGTGCCAGAAGCTCAATTATGGCCTCTGTGATGGTCTCCAGAGTCCTGGTCCCTGTTCTAGTGCCACCCCGGCAGACATGCTCCTGCATCACAGAGTTCTGCATTTCCAGTGTCTCCCTTTCAGTCTACTTACAGCTGTAGTGGAAGGATTAAAAATAAATAAATTAGTGTATTATTTACTTTCCTACCTTTCCTCCCCAGAACAGGAACACCTTCATATCTAGGAAGTGACAATCTAGCTTAAATCACTTTTCCTGCCCTCACTAAAATCATTTTAAAACCAGTAGCCAGGACCAAAACAAACATCTCAGCAAATGCAATGTGTATTACTCAGTGATGATAAACATTATACACCCACCCTGATTTTTCACTTGATGTGGTTGGAAACTTCTATGTAAGGTGGAAAAAGTAAGGCAGACTGCTTTTATTTTTGACATTTGTAGAAGAGTTAAGGCTCCTCACAACAGTGCATTTATACTGGCTCCTCGTGCTGCTCACAGCTCTTGTGTGAAGAGGCCTTGAGGGCTAAATCTCGGGGGGAAGAGAGAGGCTTCATCTCCTGGCCCCTACCTGCTGCTGTGCTGCCCAAGCGAGGCAACTCCTCTTCCTTGTCTGCCACAGCAGAGCTCAGAAAGGCAAAGCTCTGTCTAGCCAACAAAGCTCTTTACCACCAATATCCTCATTAAACACAGCCTTATCAGAGTCCAGTTTCTGCAGTTTTAAGCAGTCAAGAATTAACTCAGTCAATATTTGCAATTTCAAGCCAGGATTAGAGGCCAGAGCCAAGGGCGAGCTACAACATGGTCACCCAACGCTGCATTTCCAGAATGAGCTCTGTCTCCTGCCTTACCCACAGAATGGAGCTGTCCATCCTAGCAAGGCTGCAGGACCACAGTCTTCCTGAGCAGTAGGCACAGTGCGAGCCTCACTCCACCACCTGTCAGTTGAGGTCCCAGTGGAGACCTTTATCCTGCTGCAGACTGGAAGCTGGGAGCACTGCTTTCCACTGAAGACATACAGAAGAGGTGAAAAGAAGTCCTCTATAAATAGGCAGAATGATATGAAATCACAGGCTATGCCTTCTATATGCTTCCACTGGTGGTTTTACAGAGCCCAAGGCTGAAGGAAATGTTTGAAAGAGCCATAGGAATAAAGGAGAAGGGAGCCAATTTTGATTCTCCCTTCAGCTGTACAAGCCTCTTAGCTGAATTACAACTCTGGCTCAAAAAACAGAACATGCATTATTTGTTGTACATTAATCACATATAGGAATCATCAATACTAATGACTGTACGAGGTTTCACTGCCAGTATCCCTGGATTTCCGTGCAGCACTCGGCAAAGCAAAAGTACACAAATTTCAGTATGTCTAAGCTACAGTGATTTTTCAACCCTTCCGTTTCCACTGAGTTTACTTTTTAAGAGGTATTAAATGGGTAAACTCGTTACCGAGTCTCATTATAAAGACGGAGAAAATACTTCTATCGCTTTTGGCATAAAGCGCAAAAAGTTGGCTTTCTGCTTGAGCAAAAGCCTGAAAAATGAACAATGCACACAGCACACATTGTTCTAGAAGTGCGTGCGAGCAGGCCGTGTGCCAGCTGAGCACTGTGACTGTCATGCCAAGGCAGAAGGGCACCCCAGAAAAAGAGCTGGGGAGTGGCCACACCGGTTAATGCCTCACCGACTGACCTCTGGGGGATCTGCACCTCGAGAAATAAATTGCTATGGAGAAATAAATAAACAGCAAAACGGACTCCGGGCTCTGCCCAAGACCTGTGTGTTAGCAGGGCTGCTGGAAACCCAGCTACAGAGAGTGGAACAGAAACTAAGTTAGCTGCATGAACAATTCTATATTATTCAATGTTTCAACTTGCCCCAATTTAAACATTACAGCATCTAGGGAAAATTAAGGTTTTATGGTGCTTACACTCTAGCACGGATTGGCTAGTGTAAAAAGACAGGAACAAGTCTGAGAGGGGATGTGCAGATAGCACCGAGTGAAATGCTTTCAGTTTCACCATGAAATTGCACATTGGTATTCTAAGAGACAAACTGGAAAAGATCTGAGGCTCAGAGAGCGGTCAGAAGGAACAGCCCAGCCCTAGACATCCCCACCTGCACAACCCCACACGGAGCCCATGTCTGAAGGGAGGAAGCACCAGGCAGCCAGCAGAAAGCCACAGTGCCTTGCTGCAACGTAGACGCAGGACTGCAGAGCAGCCCTGGTAAAGCCCCCCAGCACTTCTGGCTTTATTTCATTGAGCATGCATGCTAAGAGCTCCAACAAGACAAGGCCATCATCCCCAAAGAGCACACGCTGCTTATTCATCTTTTTCCAAATGAAAAGGAGAAGCTTTCAGCAAGCCAAAACCCGTGGGGAGATTTTCAGTCCCCAGAGGCAGTGGCAGGTGCCTTGATTCCTACTCAAGTCAGCAGAAATCAGGTGCCTAGCTCATTTGTGCCTCTGAAATCCCCTCGGTAATAGCTTAATGCAACAAAAGGGAGAAGCAAACGGGTTTTGTCTATGGGCTGCATCTCAAACAAAGAATACAAATTGCATGTGACAGGCTGCTGCGCGAGCCGGGCTGTGTACGTGCAAGTGAAAGAGCGAACGGAGAAGTATGCAAACTTCAGAAGGGCATATTGCTGCCAGTCATTTTTAGTAACACAAATAAAAGCCATCTCAGGAATCCCACAGGCCCCATTACACAAGGCTCCTTGGTGGGAGCAGCCTGCAGGTTGGGAGAACAGGCGCTGTGTTCCCCAGGAAGTAGTTAGAGGAACCTCCTCATGGGGAATCAGTGCAACCAAGCACCTCCAATTTCAGGACTTCTAGAAGTTTTGGTTCATCTCTCTAAAGAGACAAAAGAACAAAATTCAGAACTCTGATCCAAATCTGAATTCTCCTGCATAGGCTGCTTGGGCAGGTCAAGCATCTGTCAACTAAAAACTTCATCCTGACACTGCAGGCTTCCAAAGGGTTCTTTTGTTTACAAGCAACTTAAGTAGCACAGCAGTTGAATTTATTTCCCCTCCCCTTCACCTTCCCCACTTTCTCTATGGATGATAAATACTAAAGTCTGTAAACATGCTGGGATTTGATGTGGGTTTTGTTTAAACTTTTTTTTTTTTCTCTCCACAACAATCTTTAAGGCAGCACTAACATTGGGCAATATTGGAGAAAGTCATTCTCATACTAGGGAAAAACATGCAGCCAGGTGCTAGAGTGCTACACCAGTCAGTAAGAGCCAGCACCTTGCTCCTATGTTAGCATTTAAAAGAGGTCGAGGCTTTCAGAGGGACCTCAGGCAATCAGACGCTCCAGACCCACTGAATTTCAATTAGCTTTATGCACTTACTTTCCTCAGGTTCTAAAATCACCTGTAATCATACTTAAGTTTTAAAGTGCCTTTCTGCTTTTGTCTGTATGCCAGTCTTTATTCAGGAGCACCTTTTGTGGGTGTGATTAACTTCAAACATGCTTAAGTATTTCTTGAAGTAAACACAACTTAAGCGTATTTAGATTTAAGCGGGTGCTTGCCTGCTTTTCTGAAGAAAGATGAACTTAATTACACATCTACGTGTTTTTCTAAACGGAGCCCTTTACACTTCTTGCATCTTTTCTTCCTTGTGATTCTTTCTTTTTTTTAAATGTTAACTTCTCACTACAGAGTTTATAAATTCAGTTATTTTTAGCTCCCTGTAATACTCAGACTGCGATATGTGAGTACAGATTATACTAACTTATTTTTAACGTTTTAATTTTCATCTGAAGGAAACCATTTGCACATGCCCAGCTTCGCCACAAATTTAAGCAGTCTATGATTAGCACTAATTGCTGGATATGCCATATCACCGTGTAATATGCTGATCTTCTGAAGCCTTCAGTAGCAATCTTTAATAATCTGTCTCTAAACTGAGGCATGAACTCAGCTTCTCTACATGTTCTGTCTGACTGAATTTGCCTTGTTAATGTTGCCAAGAGCTGCGCTCAAAGAGCAGTAAAGTTTAAAGATCAGCGTTAAGATAGACATACCTGGATTCATCTCAGTTGAAGTCAGTAATGCTAACTCTCACATTCTATGCAACGTTGAGATGAAAGAAAGGTGGAAAGGTGCCTCCTGACAAAGAGTGGGAAGCATGAGGCCTGCTGCTGGCAGTGCTGATGGTAACGGCTCTCAGTCCATCTCAGTTTTTATCCTGAGCACGTTCCCCAGAGGCCAGTGGTATGCACTGCTGAGCCAACACTGGGGACAAAACCTGACTGTGTCACAGGGGTTATCAACCACCTCACCCAGCAGTTATTAGTGCGGCATACTTTGGTCCTCCCAATCTGCTCCAGAGGTCTTACTGCATTTAAACGCTGCCTTACAGCACTGAGTTCAGCCCATTCACCTGTGCTGACCATCCTCCTCCATCACCTTGAACCTGCCTTGGCTCCTGGACATGCTGCTGGCTGTGCTCAACTTATTGGGCTTCCGTAAACTAAGAACGATTGAAGTACATGACTAGCAAACTCTATGGGCAACTGCAGGACCAGCTGAACTAGCCGAACTGTGCTCAAAATAGGTCACCTCTGTTATCAAATGTACTTACTGCAACTACAACCACAGAAATCAATTTGAAGTGGAAAAAGAACGTATGGCAAGAAACAGAGAGGAAAGAAAAGACATAACATGCCAGTGTTACATCCTATTCCTTCACAAGAGAAGGCTATCCACAGATCCCATCTTCTGGAAAAGAAAAAGGCTTTAATGTGGACCTAGCTTTTATCATGTAATAAAAGGCTGCAGGAAGACGTGTTAATTTTCCAGTACTCTGATGAAGATTTATTCTAGATATTAGGAGGAAATTATCTACTGCCTAGAGAAGCAGTGGATGCCCCATGCCTGGAGACATTCAACACCAGGTTGGATGGGCAGCCCAAGGCAGGGGGCTGGAACTGGAAGGGCTTAAAGGTCCCTCCCAATCCATGCCATAGGTTCTATGACTGCATAATCAGAAGCAAGAGCACAGAATAAAGCATTCAAAAACTGCCACAGTAGCCTCCTCCCCACAAAAATAGCAAGGCTTGTATTAAACATATCCTGACACGTGGATGTCTTGCATTAACGAAGCAGATTGGCAAAACACGTTAAAAAGCCAAGTGCAGTAGAGGGCATCCCTTCTTGCACAAAGCAGCCAACAGGCTGCAAATTCTTCCTGGGGCCCTGCAGACAGAACCCCTTGCAGTCCACTTCAAGTTTGATTCTTTCTCTATGTGAAAATACAGATGCAGCTTAGTCCCTTTAGAAGTAGTACAGGTTCACCTCGGAAGCGAAGATTCACAGCATTTTGAATGAGACAAACAAGCAAAGCAGGCCATAATGAGCAGCAGAACTCTGGATGTGTAGCATGCAAACTGAAAGGCAAGCAATGGAAGGTATGGGGTATTTCGTATCAATCAAATGGCATTCACTCTTCACTCCTTTCTTAAGACACTCCCCAAAGAAGTCATAAATACTACTGAAGAAAACAAGACTCTCTCATCTTCTATGGAGCATGGTTTCTTCTGTAAGGTGTCTTCTTTTTGGTTTTGTAAATGGAAAACATGAGAATAAAATTGCTTTGATTTCCTGTTTGTATTATTTCACTCAAGAAATACAAGATTCATAGACAATAGCACTAAAGCAGAAAGGGACCGTGACACCACACAAAGCCATAATGAGACTAATCCTTCCATCTCCTCCTAATCCCTTCAGAGACTGAAGGAAGGATACTTACTACTTTTACCATCATCATCGCCTGACCTCCCCCTCCAACTGCCAGTTACAGTAGTACAGTTTGTACTGTTCAGAGCTGCTGAGTCAAAGAAAAAACAGCTCGAGTAATTAGAAAACAAACAAACAAAAATAGACTCTTTCTCTTCCTCCCCTTCTCCTCAATTCAAGCAACACCACACGTTGTGAATCACACCGTGGCCATCGTATGTCCATATCAGAAGCCCTGTACTCGCTATTTCTTCTGCTGTGCGTGTGAAGAAGAGAAAGATCTTTCACCACGTTAGTCATCATAAAATACCTGCTGAGTCAGTCACTTATCTTTGCGACGCAGGGTGTCTCAAGATGTTGGTTTCTGATTATGAATTGCAGATTTTTGGAGGAGGGAGCATAACTAGAGAGTGGACACATTGCATGCTTGATCCTAATACATGCTGACTTAGGAGCAGCATGTTTTTGTGCAACTTGCTTAGTTTTAAAATGCGAATGCTGATGCTGAAAGTAGTTTTATTTTTACAGGACAACCGAGTAATATAACATATATGTAACATATACACTCTTTCTTTCTTTGTACCTTTATTTGGAACATAAATGCTGCTAACACAATAATAGGAGTCTCACAGGCTTCTCCTGGACTGAAACTGAACCACATGTAAGCATGTGCAATGCTGCACAGCGCTACGAGCACAGCTGCATGCTGCTACAAACAGACTGCACTCTCACCAGTGACACACCTCCCCCTTCCAGCACTGCAAATAGCAGATGAAAAACTGTCACCATTTAAATAACACCAGAAAAACTAGATTCCGTTTACAGTAACTTTTCAAAACCAGCATTAAATGCAGTCAATAAAGCCTCCAAGTCACACAAGAATGCATACTTCCAGGTACAGATATCCTATGGCTGTGCTGAAAGGCATGGGCAGGATGGAAAATATATTCACTTCCACCAAGTGCTGCCAGTGTACTTCTCTCTAAAGAAAGCAAATGGTGGAATAATCAACTGCAAATGACTTCTGGGTCATGGAAGCAGGCGGAGAGGTTGAAACCTTGAACTACTGCTGCTGATGTATAGTATCTTTATCTCCCTGCTCCCCGTAGCACGCAGTTGCTGGTTATCTCAAAGGATGAATGACCCGCCTGCAATGAATTATGCCTGCTTATCTTCCAGACGGGGGCATACACTAAGTCATTAAGTCATCTAAGAGCATAAACCCAAGGGAATTACTAAATGAATGAGAAATCCTGCCTCGCTCTTAGCCATTGTGTCAGACTTGAGTGCTGCTGGTGCAGAAGCGGTGGGCTGGGGGCTTGGAGACCTCTTACCCACTGGATTGCCCACCCGCTTTCTGCTCTTCACTTTTTCTGTACGGTGCTGTCATCACAAGGCCCAATTCCTTCAGAGCAAAGCCCCTTCGAACCCCGAGCCTTTGAAAACACAAACTGACCTGCCACTGTGAGAGCATTCAGTCTGGATTATAATGGGTTTTGTCTACATGAAAGAGTGCGCTTCTTCTGAAGAGCAGTCCATTTTTTTTTTAATTAAAAGAAATTGATTTAGTGACAGAATTTACGACAGGGTATCTGACAAGCCCACTGACCTTCACACATGCATACAAACGACTGAGGCTTGATACAGCTGGAGAATCCAATTCTCATTCAAAACAATAAAACTGTTAAAACATTTAGATCACCAACTCCAGCAAAAAGTGGAGAACCCTCCAAAGCAAAGCACTGCAAAGATGGCTGAGAGTAAAGACTGACCTGCACAGTCAGATAACACCTGGAGAAGTCTAGGGGAATAAACAACACCTCTATATATAGAGGAAATAGCATATCTGACAGAGAGTCACCCATGCTCTTTCACAGCATCACTAAGCTCTGGCTCATCACCTGCCTGGGATGCTCCATGTACTATTCCAACTCCCACTGCTGCTTGCACTGAGCAACTTGTGCAGCAGTTAAAAATACCTCCTTTCAAATGTCCTCAGCACCTACAAAGGAAAAGGCTCAGCAGCATCTTTATCAAAAAGAAATTACACCAGCCCTTCCAGATGTTGCTATGCTGTTGGCACCCAGTCTCCAAAGCTGTTTTAAAAGGGCTGCAACTCAGGCTTGATTGCAGTTTCCACACCTGCAGCATGGCAAGCATCCTCACCAGCATTTCACTGAAGTCAGGAAGGGGGGGGGGCATGGGGCAGCATCCTCCACACTCCATCACACCTGAACCACACTGAACCTGGACATCCATCAGCATGATCTCTACCATGAAGGAAAATAAGCAGGCATCTCCAGGAAATAACAAGCCTGTTGGAATGGTGATCTGCTGCTTTACAAAGAGGCAAAGCAGACCTATTGCCTGTCAATATAGAGTATTGCCAGTATACATGAATAAATGATGCCTACTGTCATTTTAGCATTCCTCTTAAAACTAAAATGATAGAATGAAAAAAAGAAAAAAAAGACATTAAAAAAAAGCTCAGTTTTTTTTTTCTTGACTTACAGGCTTTACTAGAAGAACACCCCTCTCAGCCTGGTCACCCTGACAGGTTTCCCCGAATGCTACCAGATAAAAAATAAAACCTAATCCTTGCTTGAACGTTCCTGGGACAGTGCCAGGATATTTATATCTTTCCAGGGCAGAACTCAAACTAGGCCTCATGCTATCACTTGTGCCAAGAAGAGTCTTGCTAGGACACAGAAGGAGGAAATTGCTCTCGTTTCCATGTGGACATCAGAAAACTTTGTCCAAAAACAGGGGACACCACTCAGAAGGTCAGGGAAAAATCAGATTTTTACTTGGAAAGCATGGGCTCCTCGCACCGCGCTGCTCACAACTTTCTGTGGGACAGTTCAGGCTTACTGTCAGTTTTCTGTGCTTTCTGTTTTGTCTTTTTCCTTTTTTTTTTTTTTTAAGTAAAGATCTTCTACATTAATTAAGAAAAAACCCAAACCCACAAACCTTTAAGTTTCCATCTTCCATATTTCATTTTCAAACAGTACTTTACACCCCAAAATATGACAGGCATGTCCGGAAACAAGATTTTAATCTCATCTTCCTATGCACAGTGGCTTATATAAGGACTTAATTTTCTTCCTCTTATACAACGCCTATTTTTTCACACTGTGCCTCCAGCCACTACCATAAACAAGGAGTTAAAACTGCACGACGGTGAAAAGATTTCATTAACACACGAGCTTCTTAGCTTGTGAGTAGTCTGCTAAAGGAAAAATAAAAGCAACAGATTTTCAGATTTTGTAGACAAGGACAGAAAGGACTCCCTTGTTAGCTTCTATTTATGGTCCCACAGCAGATGACCTGAATCTCCTCCATACTCATCCCCCTCTACAGAGCCTATAGCTTAGATTATTCACTTCTTAATGAAAGCACCACCTGCCAGATGGACAAGAGAATAATTACATTACACTTACATTAATAAAATACATATGAGCTCCATTTGCTGTGTACAGAGCAGTGGTTTAGTGGTTCTGGATCCATATACAGTAGTAAGACACTCTGAAAGGGGATTTTCCTTACTGTATTTATGATAATGAAGACCAAGATCTGATTCATGCAATTGCCTGATGCAAATATATTTGATGTGGGAAAGGCAACCCTCAGTAACACACTGCCTGCCACATCTCATAGGTAAGAGTTTAGCCATTCCACCCACACCTCACTGTCATTCCCACCTGAAACCCTGAGCAGAAGCAGAGATAACACCAGGACTTACACAGAAGTAAGCTCTATGGAGTGTCACACAGAGGGAGGAACCTTATCTGAACTTGATAAAAACACTTTGGATTTAATTTTAAGGGTGAGCAAAAGTTCAAACCAATTAAGCCCCCATATCCCTACTAGTACCCACAGCACTGACCAACAGCATGTCCTGGCCTGGTGGTGTATCTCAGACAACATTTCCACCTCTCTGCTAAAAGCCTTACTTGTCACGTTTCTGGGAAACAGGGGTAGAGAATTAGAAAACAAAACTGTATGGGAGATGTAGCACATAATAGTTTCACCATTAAAAAGATCACCACACCATAGATCGAGCCACTCACCGTGTGGCCAGGGCTGCTGCACTTGTGTTGAAATGCAGCAAATCGTTTTCATGTCCCCCAGAACATGCTGAGCTATGACTGCTTTTATCTGGGAGACCAAGACCCACTTGCACCTTCAGCTGGTTGAGTCCATTTCTCTCTCCCAAAAGAGGTGACTTCTTCAGCAAAAGTGGTGATGCCTCAGAAGGTTAACCTCCAGAAGTTTCCCAGCAAAGCTCTACTAAGACTTTTCCAACCTATTCCAACTTTCTTGGCTCTTGTTCCCTAGATGAAATAGAACTTCAAAAGATCTTGGGACTCCGTCCTCACAGATGCTTTGCTATGACAGAATAGTGAGATTCTCCCATACAGTTCAGTGGTACCAACAACGCATGACATTTGCTTCTCCTCAGTTACAGTCCTACTTGCAGGGTGAAAGAACAGGAGCACAGCCTTTATCTGTGTCCACCTAGTTCTCTCCCTGCTATTGGGAGAAAAGTCTCCCTTTCAAGAGATCACAGAAGCACCAAATGGCTTGGGTTGGCAAGGACTTCAGACATCATTTAATTCTAACTGCCCTGGCACAGGCAGGGTCACTACACACTAGATCAAGCTCTGCTTAGTGACTCATCCAACATGGCGACCACAACGTGGGGAAGTAAAGACAACGGAGGAAGCCTAGAACTTAACACAAACCAATTGCATAGAAGCTCCATCCTTCTGATTGACTACTGCACGTAGAATTCCCTTGAAGGAAAAAAAAAACATCTCCACCAGTTTGCCTGAGACCTGAATTTCAGCCCCAGCCAGACAGCAGTCCTCATCTCACCAGAAGACAGCCTCCAGCGCTGGATGGCTTCCATCAGGATCCCATTAAGTCCGTGCATCTGCAGCACGCTCAGATTTTGCCAGAGCCACGTGTGTCTTTGGAGCAGACTTTGACATTGTGTTTGTTTCTGGCTTCAGAATGACTGTCATGGCCCTTAAATAAAGCCTGCTTTCTGGAAACCCAGTAATTTCTTAAACATGTTCACAAGTTTATTCCTGTTACCTGGCAAACAACACTGAAGCTACCAAATGTTAGCTTTTGTTTTGAGACAAAAGGCTGTTTCTCTGAAGAAATCTGTAGATTAGGACACATACTTTGGTGCTGAGGATTCTTTCTTTTCTATCACAGCAGTGTTTGCACAGGTCCAGCCCTCAGCTCCTGGTGTGTTTCTGAGTGTAAGCAGACATAAGGTAACACAGACACGGACTGATGCCTGTGCCATGAAACCAGAAATTATGTCAGAACCCAAAACACGCAGAGAAGAACTCCTTGCACGGAGCACAGCTCGGGGAGCCTATGTCACAGATCATCCATGATCCCAAGCAATTCATGTTCTGGGCAAAAGCGGGGCATAGTTCTAAATTCCTGAATGCAGCAGTGTTTACTGCACTAGCTCAGTGATTCACTGAGAACAGGATGTGCCCAATTATTCTGTGTATTTTTCTGATCATATTTCATACACTTCGGTTGCACAAGTAGAGGAATACATCCTTTCTTGCTTGTCCATTAAAATTCATTTCAAGAAAGGCCATCTGACTTCAACAATAAAATCACAAATTGGCTATATGCATGATTTTTTTTTTTTTTTGCTTTTGTTATTGTAACCATGGAATCAAAAAACTCAGCTGCTGAGTATATATATTCTGGGATACAATCGCTTTCCTTTTTGTCTCAACCCACTGAGAAAAGTTTTGCTTTTAACATAGGATACTGGTTTTGCTCCAAACCCAAAAATTAAAGAACTAGCAGTTCTGAGGACACTGATATCTATGCCAACAGCATTTGGCTTCCTAACATAAAAATTAGCAGAACTGTTATTACTGAAAACAAACCATTAGATCTTTCCAGGATAAATAAAAACTTAGTATTCCAACTATCAGTTCATAAACAGTACTTCTAATTTAGCTTGTTTGAACATTGTACCACAGATGAAACAGATGTACAGGGGCTGCTCTGAAAGTAATACCTCCTCTTTTATTTTGTTGGCCCACCACATCAGAGGTGGATGTTGGTGGTACATCAGTAGAGGTTGAACTGACAATATTCCATTGTACTTTGTTGCTGTGCACCAGGGGGACACTCTTAACAAAATGGCATCTGACATAGATGTGCATATGAAGCAAAAGTGTGTCACTGAATTCCTCCACGCAGAAACAGCTCATTCATTGACTCTTGCTGAGCACTGATGGAGACCAACCAGCAGCTGTGAGCACAGCGAGGTGGTGGGTGATGATCTCCAGCAGTGGGAACAGCATGTCACTTTCTCTGGTGCGGGTTTTCACAAGCATGGCATGCAGACTCTAGCTCATTGCTAGTGAAAATACATAGCTAATGGTAACAACTGTGCAGAAAAAGTGTTTTGTAGCTGAGAATTTATTATTGTGCTTTTCATACCTGTTGTAGTTTCCATGGAAATAAATAAGAGGCGTTACTTTTGGAGCAACCCACATCATTTCAGTGCCTGTATCTTTAACATTAATTCCACTACCTTTGCAGGCCAGGAACAACTTTTTTTTTTCCCTTCCACAGTGTGTTACTACAAGTACCTGAAACTATTTGTACTGCAGCTGAAATACCAAGATAACATGGCCAACAACCAAGCTAACCTCTTGACAAGCATGTCCAAAACTTGGGGCTAGCCACACAAAATTATTTTAAGAATGAAGCACCCTTTTTGTTGTGGAAGCAGCAAAGATGACAACACAAAAGATGAATGCTCTCTGGGGTCCCCATCTCTCAGTGTAACACACATGCAATGTTTACAACAATCACAGTGGTTAGGGAATGTGATGAGGGTGTTCACACAGAAAGCTCAAACCACTGCAGCAGGAGGTACAGCCAGCCTCACAGCTCCCATCACTGCCAGGGATGCAGAGGCAATCCACATGCCTTAAATCTGTGGTTGTGATCAACCTGCCTAGTGTCAATACAGGAGCCTTCACAGCAGCTGCTTTCACCCACTATCCTCTCCCAGCACGCAGCACGGCAATGCAGGCAGCCCCATCCCTATGGCACAGAGCCGTCTGGCCAGCCCCTGCATCTCTGCTTGTGCAGGACAGCCTCCCATCCTATTTTTCTTGGACAGCCATGTATTATGTTAACAAACCACTTTACGCACTAAAATTCACAAAGAAGGCACAAATTTCAGCTTCCAAATGATGAATTAGCAAGGCAGGCCAGACTTCTGGTTTAGTAGTGTTGACAGTACAGGGTGGGTTTTATTCTCCGGTCTAGATTGTATCTGGTCTTGTTTGACAGTAGCTGCACTTCCATCATAGGAAGTATGCTGGGCACAGTTCCCTCCTGCAGAAACCAAGCTGAGTTGAGACCTTTAGATGAAGCAAGCAGCCCCTCCTCTTCTCACCTGAGGTTTACCTCCAACTGCTGCCCAGCACTTGGAAGGCACTGAGTGTCACCTCACCACTTGTGTGTGAAGTCACTCATCGGGCTTTGCAACCTCACTTACAAGAGACATCAGAGTAAGGAAGGCCAAATTAAAACTCTAAGCCCATTAATCACACTCGCATGACTTCAAATAATACAATGTGCAACGTGCACCATATGCTTATGTAGGTCTTGCCTTGGGCCATAATCTAGATTATGGAATCCTCTTCACGACAAGTAGGGCTGCAAGGAGAAAGAAATTACAGAAGCAAGGAGGGATAGACATGGTTCATGTGAATTCATTCCTTCTATAAAAGGCAGTTATGTAAGGAGTTCATACCTGAGCTCAAATGGGCTGATTAACATTCCTGAAACGAAACTCATCAATTCTTCACATTAAATGAGGCCAAAACTGATGGCACATACCCACTCTTTGACACGTTAAATGCCTCAAGTGGAGTTCAATGGATCATTGCAGCTTCACAAAGTTCTCTCTGAAGAACTGCCAAAGGAGCAAAGTTATGCGAAATACCACTTCATCATTCCTATGGTAGCAGCAACGTGCAATCACACAAATGGCAGTGGAAGAATGCAGCTGAAGTAGTTCCTCTGACCTACTGCAACACATCAAGAAAGCTCTTCAGCTTGGCTGCTGGCTTGCAGGCAGCCAAGCATCACAGTAATTCCACATCTCTATCTGCAGACAATGTTGTACGGTATTCTAAGATCTGCATTAATACAAATTCCTAAAAATAAAAATGAAAATTGGACCTACTCGAATTACATTCTTTCCATGCTATGTTAATACAAATTCTGTTCAGCAGGGGCAACATTTCATGAGGAAAAAGAAGTAACTTTGAGGGGGAAATGAGCCACGTGGAGATTTTACAGAGTTAAAATCCAATGCATCAGAAAATGAGTAATTTTATCAGATCAATTGTTTAGTCAGTTTCTTTCAACAACAACAAAAAAAGGCAAAAAAAGCCATCCTTTCAACCGACTCTGGCCTGACATGGGTGGTTCTGGATAAATGGATACAAGTGCACAGCTACCCTAGGCTGCCACCCTAAAATGTGTCTGTCTGAACAGCTGGACTAGAGAAGACCCAGTCTGTTACAACCTCCCTTTTTACCAACTTTCTGATGGAGACTCAGGAACATGAAGATGCTGAAGGAGGTTGTTACCTGTAAGTGTATTTTATTTACCTCAGCAATGTATACAGTTAGTCTGCTCCCAATACACGTGTATGAAAGCATTAACCTACTGACATCCCAATATATTATTAATAACACTTGCCATGAAAAACTGTGGAAGACTTCTGTCGGCTTTTGTTTGTGAGAATTAAATAGTTACACATTCCAATTGAGCCCAAGCAATGACAGGATGGGGACTTCTGCTGCTTCTGCAGTCTGAGAAAAGAGAACCTTCAAGCCTCTGCTGGGCTTGAAAACATTAACAGCATCTGTTGCCAGCTTATACTAGTACTTCTATGCATATGCAGCTTCATACAAATCAAAGCCTCACTGCCTCTGCCAAAGGAAAGGACAACCTTTTCCTTTCACATGTTGCCAGTGAGCTCCTTCAGACAGAGAACATTTATATAAGTGTTCCTGTGCGATCGACGTACTAGGCACAGCCTCCAGCAGAACATCCCCATGCCATGAACCATCCAGGTGATGCTGCGGGCACAGCCCTTGGCCCCAGATCCTGCAGAGGTGTCAGAAACACGACCGGCTCCTAACCTGGCTTGCACCACTGCTGGGCCTTTCAATTCTATTACTCATTCAGGGAAACATCAAAAGACAGATGCGCACTTGAAGAAATTACAAAATTTGTTCCACTTACACGTGGAAACAAATGTGGTACAGCCCCAGATGTCTCTGGAGTCTCTGACAACAGACACAAAACATGGGTGAGACAGAGGAGAGTTAGAACTGACCCTGAACGTGCAGATTTTCAAAGTTCATGCCTCGCATCAGCTCCCTCAGAATGCTGCCTGCATCCAGCAGAGGTGCAGAAGCAGAGAGAGGACAGATCTTGTGTGGAGCTCCCACAGCATCCCCTTCAATGCTCAGCATGTCCTCAAATAGTTGTAGCTTTCACATACTGAGTGCACAGATTTTATTTTCCAGAATTATTTTGATTGAGGATTGTGAAAAGTTTGTTTCTAGGTGATAAAACAGTGCTAATTCACGCAACTCCACCTCACAGAAACAGCAGGACACTTAAATTACCTGGTTTTCAAGGAAGTCACCTAGCTGACATGCAGTTTTAATGAACACAATTGAAGATGTCTTTATCTTCATTAAAGACCTGCTATACGCTCAAAAAGTCATCAGCTTAATAAAATGAAGAAATGAAAATAAGAAAAAAGAGAGGGTGGGCCTGGGATCAAGAACTACCCACATACAATGTGTATTTACAGTCCTGGGTTGTTTACACCCACGTGAAAAGCCCAAATTGATGCTGGGTTTGAGAAAGCATAATTTTCTGACCTAAAGAAATCACACTGTGTATTGAAGTGCCAGAATGGAAACAACTGGCAGTGCAGAGTTTCCTCAAAAGCACAACTCAAGCCAGCAAAGATCTAAACCAAGACCTGGAGGACCTCCTGATGGGATGGAGCCTTGGGCAACCTGGTCTACTGAGTGACAAACCTGCTCATAGCAGGGGTTGAAACTGGAAGGTCTTCAAGGTTATTTGCAACCAAACCATAGATTCTAGGATTCTCTCTCTCCCCTTGCCTGGGGGGCACGCACCTGCCCTCCAGCTGGGTGTCTGCAAGATGCAGCAGCATCAGGAGAAGCTGTGGGACTGGAGACTGTAAAGAGATCCATGTACCTGCAGCAGAGCGGGGCTCAGCCTGTGGGCAAGCACCATCCTGGACTGGGAGTACTGGCACAAGCTGTGGTTTTTATTAACAGGCTGGTGCTTTCTCTATAAACGCTAGCACACGCTGTAGGGAGAACACAATGGTTCTTTTAATAGTGGCTGCCCCTCCCAGTCAGTCTTGTTAGCAAAATGCAAAGGCGCCCTTCTTAAGCGACCTTCCTTGGGTATCTTCCCCTCCAGCCAACAGCAGGCAGCCACTAAAAATAGTTAAAGGTAAAAGCTGCTCCACGAAGGTCCTAAGGAACACAGCAGTGCTGCATGCCTGGAAGGAATCATTTGTCCGCAGCATCTCAAGCTGAGATGGGCAGACATGTCTGGCTTAATGCTCCTTCCCCTCCCCTTTCTCAGAAATGGCATGATGTTGGGACACAGCCCCAAGCAGCATGACTTTAAATGCCTCTCTCCTCCAGGAATGCTTTCAATGTAGGCCACTCTATTTATGACACTCTTCCATAACCAGAGGATGAAAAGAACACCACTCTCAAGATACGACTGCTTGGTTCTCAATCCATCTTCAGGCAGTGCCAACAATAGGCCTGCTTACAGCTAATCCATTTACTCAGCTTACCTGCTGCACTCCCAGCCCTTCCTAAGGGAAGCCTCATCGAGATCTCCCGCTGCCAAGCGGCCCATGCTGACCTCCCTGGAACCACGTGCTTAGAAAGCCATGCCTTTGGGATATGGAAGAAGCAACCCAAAATGGTTGCAGAGCTTCCAGTGGCCTGCCAACAAGAGAAGCCATGTACACCTTCCCCTCTGTGGAGACACGACTAACGTTGTCATCACTAGTGGATGCAAGCACTTTCCTATCTGTGGCTAACCTCCAAGACCCAGCAGCCAGAAATGACCCCACAGCAGTTCTCTAATGATGAGGAAACAAATGCATGGTATGGGCCTACGCTCTTCTGTACTCCTCTTCCTTCAGAAGGGATGCAGCTGCTGTATCTACCTACACAACTCACTGCTAGATAACAACCTTCTGGCCAGAAAAATGGTGGCTGAGGAAAGTGTTTGAGGCAATTCTGGAAAGAGTCAGTCCTTTACAAATGCAGTGATCAACCTGAAATGCAGAAAGCTGAATTTTCCAGTGAGTATACAGCAGAGCAGGAAACCAGATCAAGAACATAGAGAAAGGAATTGAGGCCTTATGGTATGCTCACTTAAAATACTTGGCGCATCTAAGTGCAGATGAAGGAATGTGTCTTTCCCAAAAGAGGACTAGAAAGAAGTGGAGATTCTGGAGCTCTGTTTTAAGACAATTCTATTAAGTTTAATCTTAAGACTGCTCTATTACAATGTCACACAAAGATCCAGAAAGCAAATTCAATTTAAAGCAAAGAAACCAATAAAATGACCAACCAAACCGATGCACTGATGGTGGTTACAAAATTTATTATTAAAAGAAAATTCTGAATAGAAATGAACCTTCCCATTAAAAGATAGTATTGACGTGTGAATCAAGAGACTCAAACACTACAAAGCACCTTCGCAATGACTGTTCAGGAGGCGCTGAAATAGGTCAACAAAATCTCTACAATGGAAGATACAGAAAGAGAACTTCCCCCACATTACTCCATATTCACATGTGAAAGGGTCCCCTTGCACCACCCACTTTAGCTACTTGAAAGCCGGGTGCCCACGCTGAGCTGGGGGTCACATCTGCCTCTGCTGGCAGCAAGCTGGGCACAAGGACAGAGCAGTAAATAGGATTTCAGAGAATTCCATTATTTCAAAAAGCTCAGTGCCCATAATAGGAAATAAAAACATGAGCAATACTTTGGTGAGTGTTATTAAGAACAGCGAAGGGCAACTAGAATAAAACCCTAAAAGACTCAAATGATCCTTATGGGTCCCTTCCAACTCAGGATATTCTATAATTCTACGATAAGATATAGCTCTCAGGAAAGACAGGAATACAATTTATAAAGGTTATCTAACAGAAGACAGAGGTGACCTAGCTGTATGTACCTTCACTAAGTGGAGATCTCTGATAGCAGACATCAACTGAAGTTAGCACATGACAATGCAATTTAAAAAAAAAGCAAACAACAAAGTCTTGATGAATTCAGAGTGGAAAATCAGTACCAAACTTATTTCCACCCCCCCCCCCCAAAAAAAAAAAAAAAAAGTAGTAATTAACCACTTCCAACTTCCAAGAGCTTTACAATCTGAAGTCTTTAAATCAGGACTGGATGCCTTAAAAGGACCCTCAAGCTCAGCCAGAATTTATGTTCTTGAATTATTAAATTTGATGTTGCATATGTCACAAAGACGTCAGACAATAAAGCATAATAGGTCCCTCCAGCTTTAAAATCTATTAATTCCAGTCTGCATGTGCTAGGAACTCAATTACATTTATAGCGAGCAAAACTATAGAAACATTATCACATTACTACAAAACACAGGCCAAAGAAGAGTTTAATGTCAGAAAGCATCACAAAAGACAACTCCTTGCATGCGAAGAAAAAGGCTCACTAATAAAATTTAAAAAAGGTACTTAATAAATAAAATTCACCTAGACCTACAGCAATTTTTCCTCACATTACCCCAAAGGTAACTCAATTCTTTTCACAGCATTTCTTCATTAACACTTAATATCAATAACTATCACAAAATGTGTTTGCCTATTTTCTGCGCATGAATAGAAGAAAAAATAATAAAGGGCAGAAATTTCTCTTTTCAAAGTCAACACCTGGGCCTTCGTTGATAAGGATTCCTCTCCTAATACACGCTTTGTTCCAGCATGGAGAAAAAAAAATTTAGAGAATAAAACATTTTGAGTTGAAGCGGCAATTTCCATTATTAGTATGAGCAGACATTAGCAGCTAATTTCTTTCTGGTAAGGACTCATCCTGCCCTTTGGCTGGCCTGGACAAGGACTCTGCAGAGCCTGGTGCTGTACGAGCAGAGCATTAGGGCAATGCCAGCCCTCTCATCCGGCCCATCAGCAGCAAGCTATCTCTCCTCCACATCTTGAAGGAAGGCAGCTAGGTGAGGGGAATTTTTCAGGAATCACAGCATTTTGCACCCTTTGACGCCTCTCCCCCTTCACAAAGGCAATGGGTTCCATCCCTTCTTGCCAAGGCTGCACGGGAAGTGCCTACTTACACTTGTGACTTGATCAATCAGGGCTGCTGCTACGCAAAATGAAGTAGAGATGGCTCCATCATATTTCTACATTAATGTCACTCCACTTAATCCGACCTCTTTATTATACTCAATCACCAGGCAAGGTTTTCAAATTTGCAGCTAATTATTCACAGAAAGAATTGTCAGGTTATTTTTTCTCCTCTAATAAAACTGAAAAAAAAAAAAAGGACTATTCTGTCTTTTTAGAACAGGCTTTTTCTTAGTCATAAAAAGGATCATATGACAATAGTTTTGCAGTGTATCGTGCAAGCCCTGTTGGAGTCAATCCAATTTCTATACAAGTACTGCCATTTTGACAACAAAGCAGCCTTATTGAAACAGGCAGGCTTCATCTTAATTCTGGCACTACTGAATGGAGAGTACACACTACCCAGGGAACAATGAACCAAGAAAAGGGTTACAAATCTCTAGTGACAACTGCACGCAAAGAAAGAGAAGATGCATTATGATAGCATTGTTTGCTCCACTCTGTCAAAAGACCACTTTCAAACAAAGATCACTTTTTGCACTGAAAACCAAAAGCTTCTTCCAGATTTTGCACATGTGTTTTCCTGCCCTACCACCAGACCAGTGACACCTCCATTACTCCAGTCAGGAATGCTGAAGCAGCCCCAAATCTTGGGCAAAGGTGAGAAGAAAGAACATCTCACCTTTCCACTTCCTTCCCTCACTTCTCAGGGTCACTTTCACGCTCAGGGCACATACAGTGGGACTACAGTACTGCTCTGGAATACAGCATTTGTTCTATTTGTCCTCTCTGATTTACATTACTTAGTTCTTAGTGAAATTTAACTTCAGAATTCCTGAAATTTAGGACAGGCATTCCTGCTCTGCATTTGGCTCTCCCGAGGACCGTAGGTCATTCCGCCCAGACCAGTTTCTAGTTCTTAGCTGACACTGCCCATGCCACATGTTTTGGTGTAGCATTACATGCAGCCGTAGATATATATACTAAACAAGATGGGTAACAAGTTTTCAGTAATGTATCAAATCCCTTAGAAAACAGGTTAAAAAAAGCCACCCCTTTCCTAGCACTTCCTTGCAACACAAATATAGAGCAGAAACAAAGTAAATCCACACAGGGGGAGAAAAAAAAGATTTCAAGGTAGCAGAAGATAATCTGGAGCCCCCTTTTTGTGACAGCAATTGTAACATTGCTGTGTGTGACATTACTTAGGTGAATGCATGCTCCCAAGTACAATGGGATGATTACTCCAGGCTTGGCTCTCACTTGCAGGAAAGCTTGTTCACTTTGCTTTAGTTTGCATGGAAGAGAGACTCAGACCATCCATGGGTGGGTAGACTTGTGAATCGAGGCAATTTTAGCAGTTTGCAGTAGTTCTAGAAATAAGGCACTATGTATTTGTCCTGACCACGGTGATTACCAGTAAGCAACTCATGGGAAGAGCTGTAAAGTAAGAGCAAGGGCACAAAGACACCCATACAGACATGCATACACATACAAAGATAGGACAAAACCTTGTGAAACCTGAGAAACAGGCCAGCTCAGTCCATGAGCTCCAGTGTAATGAGTTTCTTAAAACCTTTCAGGTATTTACCCTGGCAAATACAACCTGATAATACAGGTATTTATAATATAAATCAAATACAGGTGTGTGCATGTCTTTTTTAATTAAAGCAATTACAATCTTTTGAATACTTGAATATAAAACTTGGGTTGGCAATTCTGGTAAGAAGCTCAGGAAAATACTAGCTTCAAAGACTTCTGGAGAAACACCAGCTCATCACAAAATGGGTAGCATCTACTTTGAGATTTTTCAAGGGCAGCACAAGCAGCTTTTTGCTCATACCCCACCAAAAAACAACGGGAGCTGGGTGACCAAGTCTTCTCATGCACCTGACAGTCTCCTCATTACTGCTCTGATGGAAATACCATGAAGCATGCATGACTATTTCAATTCAAGCCATTTCTATCACACCTGCTTCCAGAAACCCACTCATGTCATGCTGATGCATACTAAACATCCCCAGGAAAAAAAGGGACAGAGTCAAAAGCAGGATGGGTACCGTTCACGTGCCCCCATGTATTAGATGGAAGGTGATCAGCCACTTTATTTTCCTTGTTAACAAATACTTTTAAATTCTTACTCAGCAAAAGGGAACTTTTTTTTTTCTTCACTGGAGGAAAAATAAAGTGTCTTGGCAAGAAACACAGAACACAAGTTTAATCTTTCTAGACTGTCTTCAAGCTTGGATGGTGCAAATGAAAATATGTGACGGGAGTTTTTCTCCCAGTGAATAATTGTATGGGAGGGAGATGAAGCAAGTTACAGACCTAATGAGCAGATTTGCTCAGGTCAGCCATTCTGCTGCCTGCTGAGGAGAGCACAGCCTTTGTTTTCTTTTGACAAAACAACATTACTACTGCTCAAGTATCATCTGGGACTGAGTTCATAGCCTACAACCACCACTTCTCACCCGTCTCTAAATGGAAAGATTATGAGCCCTGAAAGCTGGGAAATTTTATTTTGAGAACATGAGAAAGCGTCTAAACACCAAGAAGTCCAGCCACCCAAGGTACTCAGAGAAGCCCTGGAGCTAGAATGCATGGGGTTCTCCCACCAAAAATAAATTACAATATGAAATGCAAAAGACACCTTAAGGCAATAATCGCCAATCTGCTAATAAAGCCAAAGGTTGTCTGGGTTCAAGAAGTTGCTAACTCAGCTACAAGGAGATGTCAGATCTCCACTGAACACTTTGGGTGAAGACCACAGCTAAAGCTGGCTGATTTAAATACAAAAGCCCACCTTTCTAACCATCAGACCAATGGCTCAGTGTGCTGAGAAGCCCATAAACGTAGACACAACCCGCTGCAAGAAGGATGGATGTCAAAAAGATAGATGATGTCTCCAGCAGTACTCAGGAATCCTGAAAGCCCTGTGTAACTTACATCTTTTTATACTGGAAAATACATCAGTACCAAGCTGACTGGGGTCCAACAGCTCAGGATACTCTTAGAAAAGCCTCCAAGCAGCTCTCATCTCAACTCTGTTGAAGAAAACTGCAATTATCCAAAGAGTACATCACGAGCATTTTTCTCTTTAACTAAGAAAGCTGCTGTTCAGGTCACTGAGTAGAGAAAATGCCCATTCCTTCAGCTTTAGAAATAAATGAATAAAAAATGTGAGTTTGGTAAGCAAAATCTACTGACTTGCTTCCAAAGGCTTCTTACCGAAACATTGACTGAAGCAACAGAGCAGTGAATACAAGCACCTCACTCACTGCTATTAAACACATTCAAGCCCACAGGGGATCTCTCTGATAAAATACACCAGTTCTTAAGCCTATATTCTACTTTGCTGCTTGTAATTTCTAAAACACAGAAAATAAAGAAAAAAACCCAAGTGATTTACAAAGAACATCCAGAGTCCAAGACAGAATACAGAGTAGAAATACCATCCTTCGAGAAGAGGAATACAAAAGGCTGCAGACTGAGCCCTGTGCTCTGTCATTCACGTGCCAGATTTGCAATTGAGAAACGCAATGCAATTCAAAATATTCAACTAAGAGAATTTGCATACTCTATCTGATTATGAGTTGTCTTAAAGATCATATTTAAATAATCAGATTAACAATGCCAAAGGAAAGAAACATAGCTTTAAGTTTGGGGGTTATTTGGTGATCTTTTTAGTTAAAGAATCACGGAACTCACAGATAAATTTCCAGATTAGTAATACAGGAAATCTCCTTTGTCTGGTTCAGGAATTACAGAAAGGAAAAGAAGACTTTGGAGGGGGGAGATGGAGGGAGGTGGAAGGGAGAAGGAAGGAGGAAAAATAATAATAAAATTAAAAGGAGACATTAAGAAATGTCTGGACTACTAAGAGGAACTTCTAAAGTGAAAGAAACAACTCTTACAATAAATCTTCTGAATCTGATGTCTATTTAAAGCGCTATAAATTCAGTCCAAGTTAGGGAAATTTAACATATTTAAACAAGAGATGCTAAGGAAATAAATAAGATGAGCTTCCTTATGTTTCCCAAGTGAGGGGAGGTCACTCCCTAAAACAATGTAAAATATGGTACTAATTTTTGTTGGCTTGTCATAACACACTAACTGTCTGAGCTACATTCCAACAACACGTCAAGACACTGAAAACAATAATAAGTGTCAGACTCCCAAATGACTTTCTTCATGAGCAGAGAAGCTACCAACACAGACAAGCAGACCACTGAGCCTTTCAACACTAAATGAGCTAGCTTTTGTGTTGCCTTAATGTGACTTTTGTCCTTACACAGAAGTATCCTGCCTGGCTGCACAACTGCTTTGAGTTAAAGGGATGTACTTGGGCCCCTGAGATGCGTGCTCATCAGAAGCAGTAACAGAAGCTACTACCATGCATTGTGGGAATGCACCCTAAGTTCCCATCTGGAGAGGTGGATGCTTCTGGAAGGAGCAAATTCTTGATGGCATTTGTTGAAGCACAGCCTAAAACTTCTCTCTTTATCAAGCCATTCTGACTTTGATGAAACAACTGTTATGCTAAGACGAGATTGTAAAATGATGCCTGAACAGGGGAACTGAAAAAAGAAACCATTCTGAAATAGATATGTTTTGAGAAGTTCACATTCCTTAAGATCCTGTGGAAAAACAAAGTTGTAGTCTAAACTTAATGTCATCATTATGACATTAACTCAATTTTCATTCTGTCTTTTCCAAGTTGAATGATACCAATGAATAACCTGCATTAAATCAAAGACTTATAGAATATTAGGTATACGTACGAATTACCTGGCGTAATCCTGCCTCTGCATTTGGATAAAATCAAGATGACAATTACTATGCAACTACAAATTAATTTTCTCTTTTTCTTGCTTAGAACCCAAGTGGCTCGTGTCAGACAAACTCTGACCACTGTGCACACAGGGCTAACGAAACAATCAAACACAAAAATAATCACTAGCAACAAAGAAATGAGAGAGGTTACTGGAGGGCAAACAAACTTAACCACTGGGAACTATCTAAAATAAGCAGGGGATTTAAAAATTTGTTCCCAAGTTGACTCAAATCTGAATCCTGAAATAATTTCTGCTTAGGAGGAACCATTTCACCAATAGTATTATACAGTGATATAATTACTAGTGCACCTTCATCCTGGTATGAAGAGGTAGCTCCTCACCAAAAGAGCAATAACAAAGGTAACAGCAACCCACTCATATAAGCTAGAGAGAAATGACGCACAGAAGGCACTGAACATTTACAACAGAACAAACTTCTTGAACTACTGCAAAGGAAACATTTTGATTTATGTTCCGGGATACTGAACCAACCAGAGTCTGCTGGTAAAGTAGCTCTGGCAGGAAAGTGCTCCTGTCCTTGAAACTCGCCAAGAAGGAACATTCTCTTCACTCTAAAATGCCCAAGATACAACCCATGTCTAGCAGCTCTTCCCTGAGAATGAAAATATGGCTCCAAGAAGTCGAAAGACCATACTGAGAAGAAAGGAAAAGGCTGACTTGAGGGAGAGCTCTAAGGTGACCAGGATGGACACTAAGGCTAGTTTCTGCCCATACCAAGCAGCAGAAATTAGGATCCCCATGCTGGGTAGCAGGTTTCACAAAAGTCTGCATCTCCCCATGAACAGACACACTGAACAGAAAATTCAAGGCTCAAAATACCAAAGCCCAGCCTGCATCCTGCACAGTCACCCTGGATCTTGAGTTACTTGATTGGTTGGTGACCAGAAAACACAGCTAATGAATGGAGTAGTCAAATGCCAGTAAGACAGCAGCACAGGAGGGAGTGGTAAGCCTCATCAAAGGCTAAAAACCAACCCTCAGGCTACACCAACAGCAATAAGACACCAGGGACTTCTCTGCCCCTGAAGCCCGTGACCACAGCATAGCTCACGCCTACACCACTCACTGATTATTCCTCTCCAGGCTTCCGCCAGCTCAAAGAGGCCATTTCTGACATGGGCTGGAGCCTTAACCCTTTTAGGGGGCTGACAGTGAAAACCTGGCAGCAGTGCCATGACCCTGCATGTGCTGGCAGAGCTGCAGCCTCCACAGCCTTCTGCACAGGTTGTGTCTGGGCCCACTTCTACATACCTCCATTTAATAATAAAACTTTAAAAATATAAATAAATAAATGAGTAGCAGTGTTTCATTTGGGAGTCACTGAGGCTAATGGAGACACCAAGGCCAAGCAGTAGGGCTTCCCTCAGCCCTCTGCTCCATGCCATGGAAGCCATCCATGTCCTATCACCCGAGGAAGGATATCCACAAACCACACACCATGAATACATAAACATCCTCCATTTTCAAATGGCCTGGTCGGATCACCCCATATGAGGTAACGCTTGCAAGATCACGTACACAATTGCCTCTAAACCTCTGGATTTAAATTCTGCTGGCCTGACATGCAAGAAGTCAGGAAGCCTCCAGAAACAGGCTTGAAATCACTTGCATAACATGGGAAGGGCTAGGGGAAGAGAGGAATATCTTCATTTTTGCTTGTCTTGCAGAATAATGAGCAATCTTAATTTCTTAATGTATTAGAGATAATAACAAGAGAAATATTTACTTCTAAAAGGATGAGGTTTGCTTTCCCCAGGTGGTTAGCAAAAAAAAGTGGAAGAGAATTCTTAAAATGCCCTTGACTCTGGTGTGCCATGTTGATGGGTCTCACACCAGGGCCTGGTGGTCCCCAGCTCTGGGGTCAAAATATGCTCCTGAGGACAAAATGGCAGTGGGACTGGGGTATGAGCTACCTGTCAGCCCGGCTTCTCCTGGCACTGGAAACAGGACAGAAGGAAAAGCTGTCCTGGCAGCCTATAAGAAGGAAAAAGATAGCAGCTAATTATTATTTTGCCATCATAAACCTTCTGGCACTGACTGAATTCCACACTAATGTATATGCAGTTCATTTTAAACAAAGAAGGACTCAAGTTCACTAAGGTGAGTGGTAATGGCAGAGTGAAATATTTCCTTGGCTCCAGTGGATAGCTTGTAGAGCCAACATCTGGAGAGGAAGCCTAGCTCCAGTCAAAAGCTGCTTCAGGAATATACCATACCAGAGATTTCTGGGTGAACACAGGAAGACACCTGCATTCTCACTAGCTACCATCTCTCCTTTACAAATGCACCACTCCATCTATTTACCACCAGACCCTCACTCTTAGCAAGAGCTCCGTAACCTTGCTGAAGCTAAGCCTACCCAACCTGTGCTGCTCTGCCCAGTATCCTGCCCCAGAGCCACCAGCAGCAGCCAGTCATCCCCCCCAAGGTGCAATCGCTGCTCCAAAACAGGAGAAAAGTTTCTTATCTGAAGCAGCATCACCTCTGCAGAGCAGCCTGAGAGAGGCACACAACAAAAACAGAGTGGAAACTGTAAATAGCCAGGATCTTTTTGGCTGCATGGAGCCCTCTTGGAGCCATAAGGCAAGGCAAGGCTGCTGCCCTAAGGAACCTGAAATCTATTTCGTACTGATAACAACAGAGCATTACACAAACACAAAACAAATGGGCACAGAGGTAGAAAAGCCAGGAGCGAATGGGGAAAAGATCACATTAAAGGATTAAAAGACAAACAAAAACTTCTTTCATCCTCACAAAATCATTAGAGGGTGTTGAGTCCATTCAGTCATGGCATTTTCACACCGCCTTTGTTTAGGTAAATAAATTGCTTTTAATAAACTTTGTAAGACCTCTCAAGCCATTTGTTAAATGTGAGTTAATTGCAGAACACGGGGGTGACAGTCTTAACAAAAAACAGCTTGAGCTTTGAATCAAGACTGCCTCAAAAGAACAGCTTTGCTCTTTCAGAAGAAAAAGAACATAAGCCCCAAACTGTGACTCTTTTAGAATCAATAGTAAATAGTAGAACTTGCTAGCTCACAGACAAAGTGGTTTATATGTATCGACAAGACAAATAAGGATTTTCTGACCATACCAAGCCTCCTGTCTTTCAACAGAAGTGCCAAGTGAGTCCTCAGATATGGCACCAACCACTCCTGAAACATGCAGAAAGCACCAGGTCCTCTGAAAAGCACGCTCTGAGCTTTCCGCTTCTCTGCCACTTAAGCAGTAACAACCAAAACTTCAGTACACTTGAAGAACAGAGGTAACATGGCCCCAGCAGTTAGGAATGACAGCAGGAAAAAGGTGACAAGCCCTTCCGTGGGAATGTGCCTTAAAAAAGGAAAAAGTCTGCACAGAAACAAATGAAAGATCATATTGACCAAGCTAACAGATATTACACCTGCTGCATAGCTTGGCTTCGTGCTACAGATCACATCTTCAGCCTTCTTTTAAAAGACCTCAGATGCTGAGGGAAATGCTTGAGCTAGGTTCACTTTGTCAAAAACCGCAAAAAGCACGGCAACAGGACTGGTGATAGGAAGGAGCTTTTCACTTTCTGAGCATCAGATCAAAATCCCACCCATGCCAGCTTCTGCTTGCTGTCTGATAGCTGTTAAAAGGCCCTTGTGAAATGAGTTGGATGTTTTAATCCAGTTTCAAGTGGATCGTGCTTAGATCCTAAGGTGGTAAAAGCTTTAGCGATCGAGTAGACAGGCACATGCCCTTAAGTAAAACTCAGTACAACCCACACTAATCAGCAGCCGTGCAGGAAAAAAGCCAGGGACGAAGAGGAGGCAGGAAATCCAGTTACCCACTCCATTCCTAGAAATGATTCAGCCAGATTGGACTTAAGGCAAATGGGCAGAATCATAAGTAGCTTGTCTTTGTAGCTATGTTTTATGAATAAGTATTCCTGCTCATGAACCCTTGATCTTTCTTCCCATAAAATGCTATTGCAAAAGTCAACTCATATTTTCCACAGGCATGGAAAAGTATCTGCTACCCATTCAGTTCTTTAAACAAACACCCACACTTATTCACCAGTTTTCTCTCTGACCCTCTTTCATTTATTTATTTATTTTTATTCTGTGTTTGCTTAGGTTTCTTTTTTTTTTTTTCTTCTGTTTTGGGTCTTTCCTTTCGGTATTACAGAATCCTTTCTGCCCGTGCCAGCTTTGGGAGGGCAGCACACAACGTCAGGACGATGCTTAAAAAAGTACTGGGAGTTCTGTTTGTGAATACATTCGAGTATGTTTTTTTTTCCTGCACTCTAGCAGAGCAGTCGACAAGTGAATGAGAAATCAGACAATACCTCATCTGACTTGTAATTAACAAAAAAAAGCTCTTAAATGCCTTAAAATACACCAAGTAGGAGCAACAGAAGGGCAGGGCGAAGGGAACATTTTAGAAATCAGACATGCAGTAGCTATGTGTTGATTTCAGAAATGTTCCTCAAGCTGTTTTGTCCAAACGCTGGCTTGAAAATTAAGCACTCGACAAAGTGCTGAAGCCTTCAGCCCATGCAACGCAGCTCTGGCGGCGCTGAGTACACACCATGCTGTCACGGAACGTGCTGCTCTGTCCTGTCCCGGTGTGTCAGCAGCATTGCATCACTGCCTGAGAAACCACACAGCTGCCTTGCTGTCCTGTTTTCTTGTCTGTGTGATAGCAAATTTCAGCGCAGCAAATATTTGAGCGTGTGCCGAGCACTGGGCAGTTGCAGTACATAGCGCTCATCACCCACACAGAACCCATTTATCACCAACTTCACTGCTGTATCCTAATTTTTAGGGCACTGCTTGTTCCCTCTCACAGATATGTTTGGAGAAATAACCCTCCCTCCACCTCAGAGGAGGTCATGATTAAGCTTAAAGATTGGCAGCCATGTTATCGACTGTTGTTATCCCCTCAGGCCTTTGGGATTACTGCTTTCACTGGCCATTACCAGCGCTCGGGCAGGATCCAAAGCACCACTGCAAATGGGCTCTTGGGTGGCCCCTGCAATCCCCAGCAAACACTGGATTCTGCTAAAAGGGGCTGGCAAATCCCAGCAGCAAACACGGGCAACTTTCCTCAGTGTTGATGCAGACACTGAATTAGTTGGGATCAATACGTACTCACCAGGCTGCTGAGAGGGGTAGGCACGCACGTGCCACCAAATTTGGGTTGCCTGTGCTGCTTTCAAAGAACACTGCCACACAGAGATCATGATTCAGAATTTTCCAGCTTTGCCCAAATTATTTACTTGCAGCAATCCTGCTAGGTGATACTCTTGAGGAAGGCAGGGGAAAAAGTCAGAGCTATCCACACCTGCAGCTCGCTGCTCAGTAACCACGCCAAGGCCAACAGGGCCCATGAAACATCTTACCAAAATTTAGAAAAAATAATCACCACAGCTACTTTCAAAAAGATTTCAAAGATAACCCTTTCGTCTCTATTTTGGAAGCAGAGGAGAAGCCCATTTGGGGTGAGGTTTCAGGAACAACAAGATTTCCCAAATAACAGGCACACACAACCCCCTGCAGTTCTCTCCAGAGCACCTTCGCTTAATCTTGTTATTATTTATGCTTTAGCATAAAACCATCAGCATCAGATGCACTTGCAAAGACTCCAGCTGCAAGCTACGTACTTGTTCAACCAGATCCATGTTATCATCTTTTCCCTTTCTCTTTACTGTGGCAACAGCAACAATTTATTAGATGGGGGGAGGGGGGAAGACCATATTATTTATAACTATGGCGCAAGACACTATTTTTAGCTGGAGAACTCTTCAGAAGGAAACAGTGTCCAGGCCAATTTTCATGTACAACTTCCTGAATTTGTGATTCAGACCCAAATTTCAGGGACGAGTTTAACTTAGGTTTTGATTTTTCTGACCTCAGAGCATACACAAGTCCTTGGGTCTGGTGCCTGTGGCTTTGCTGCTTCTTAGTCCCACAGATCTGCAACCCAACAGGTCCATCAGCCCCAGACCAGCAGCACTTCAGAAAATGCAGCATTTGGAGAAGACAGAGCAGAAAAATGGAGCCATCAGCCTTGTGCACATCCCAGGGAAATAGAAGGGGGCCATCTTGTTTGCAAACCAATGCCACCACTGTGGGCTGCCCTGTGCCCTGCTGGCCAGACAGCACCCACAGGCTCGAGGCTGCCATTCCACCCTCAGCAGCATCTTTTTCCCTTTTTTTTTTTTTTTAAACCCAGACTATATTTGACTTTGCTGTCAAGTATTTCAACGCAGCTGCTATTCTCAGGTTCTCCCAAAATACACACAGTAGGTACTGTACTATTGCACATACAAACATCTACCTTCCTACCGCAGCTATTTATGATTAACGTAACTTTTCTCCATTTCTGATTTCATTTCCTTTCCTCGGGCCCCATTCTACACTGCAGAGGAGATGCTTTCAAAAATGCACCCAGAACCAACTTTTAGCATGAAATAAAGAAATCTGAAATGTTAAGTCCAGTTTTGCTTGTGTATTTCAGTTTCATACAGAAAATGACCTTTGCCTTTTTGTGCTTCAGGGAAAAATAAGAGTGAAAGTCAGCAGTGGGTTAGGGTGGTAGAGGGGAGCACCTCTCACTCACCAGTGCTGGTTCCAGTCTCTGGAGGGTTTATTGCCTCACTTACTGGGTCCTGCACTGGCCTCTTCTGTTCTAGAGATGGTTCTAGATGACCCATCCAGAGGAGGAGACACACCTCCGTCTTGAACACAGCAAGCTCTCCAATCAGCTCCAAGAAGCAGCTCTCTGCTGCACTCAGCCAAGCAGGATGTTCAGACAAACATTTTCAGCCTCTGGTCCTCATCTAAAACCTCCCTCCAAGGTACCTGTTCCACTCAAAAAGATCTTGCTGTCAGCCCATGTACCTTTCTGTAATTGTATTCAAGCCCCAAACTTATTTAATTCCCATTGCTTCTGCATGATCCACAACTTGATCACAATATTGGCTATGATACTTCTGGAGGACGAAGCTCTACCTCTCCTAACCCTCGGAACATTGCTGTCCTCTGGACAAAGTCCTGCAGTCTCATGACTCTGCCAGGACTTCCCCTTTTAACTTTGTAGAAGGAACAATGGAACTGAACTGGGGAAATGCTGAAGACAAAAGTGGAATTCCAGATTACGATGATGGGGGTTTACAGGAACAACACAGAGCCACAGATCCTCTCTCTGCAGCATGCTGCTGGAGAGGTCAGGCTGTGGAGACTCCTCTGGCATCTGCCCATATGGAACAACTGCTAGATTCGTAGCCAGAGCAAACCCCCCCTCTGCCCTGCATGATCAGACTAATGAGAAGGGCTGTTGGAAAGGTTTTTTTGTCCTGATTTCTGGCCTGGGGTCCTCTGAACACATCACTGAGCAGACACCCTGGGCTCAAAATGCCCTCAGTACCCCTGCTCCCTGCAGACAGTATGTTAGTGGTGCAGCTTCTCTCTTTTAACTGGGGTGCCTTGATTTGTCATGAGGAGATGGAAAGTATTTTGTCCTAAGGGGTACATGGGATTACCCCTTCAGATCTCTGCATGCCCTTGGGAACAAGAAGCATGCTGCAGCCTGTTCTCTGCTAGATTGGACTGGGCTCATGCCACAGTTGCATGGCCCCACCTATCTCAGGTCAAAATTTCCTTTATCTCAGGAAAAGCCCTTTCTTTGCGGGACAACAGGGTGCTAAGAAAAAAAAAACACCTAGCAAAACATTTTAACCCAAAATAACGTGATTTTCTTTGCATTTTTTCTACCTCCTTTTCACACAATTTTACTGAAAGAAGAATGACCAGTTTACAGTTTGGATACTGGTGTCAAACAAAGCTCTGCTTGATCACTTAATCCCTAACTCACGGCGTGTTAACTCACTGTTGTTACCTCTCCTACCTCCTTCCTGCCTTATTATATACCACACAGTAGAAAACATGGAAAGCAAACAAAAATCGCAAAGACTGCACAGAAAAGCCTCCATGCAGTGGAGACAGGACAGATTTCCCAATTCACTTTTCTACCTCTTCAGTTTGCATTTTCCATCAGATGCTAATGGAAAATGCAAACTTCATTCAGCTTTCATACAGCTCCTTACAGCCACACAGGCTGACAGTTTTTAGCTGGAGTAAGCTTCAGTATATGACGAGAAGCATGGGAAATCAGTTATTTAAACTCCTCCACTCCCCACAAAAGCACAGGGAAACCTCAGCTAGCAGCCAGTGCTCTGAAACATGGTTTTCCAACATACAAACCAAACTGCTGCGTGTCCTGCTGCAGAGACACTTATCTGCACTTCAGATACGTGCATTTGAATTATTTAAGTGTGCAGAAAGCACACAGTGTAAATGAAAATTACTTCCACATTGCACAGAGCTGCATGGCAGAACTCCTCGCTCCGAAAGCCAAAGCTGCAGCCGGCAGCAGCTGGGGCACGGCAGGAATACTCCAGCAAGTCAGCACTACGGCTCTGCAAAACTGTAAATGATTACAGAATAACGCCCTGCAATCAAAGAACAAAAATGTGTGCTGTGCATTAATCTCTTTCCAAGACTGGAAAGGAAAGATAGGATTGAGTGATAAATCTGGCTGCAGTGTTTATGCAAGCGTATCATACTCCTTAGGACTGAATGTCCCAGAACGTACGGAGGAAGTAAACAATTTGCCGGCGCTCGCAGCCCCAAATACGCCAGCTCAGGCAGGACGCCCAACTTTCAGTTATGAAACAGCACCTTTGCAGCTCTCCCAGTTGCTGCCCATACCGCCACTGCCCGGGAAAATCTAAAACAAAGACCCAGCAGACACAGCCCGCGTTCCTCCACAGTGTTCCACGTTTTCCCTCAGGGCCCTGCTGGCATTCCCAGAGGCCCCCAGATCCCCTCTCCTGCTATGCAGTGTCAGCAGCCCCAGCACACACGAGCAGGCAGAGGCTGCGAGCGCTCCTTGTCAGGATTTACTTCTGGATGCACACACAGGCAACTCACATTCTCAGTGTCCCTCCAGCATATAATCATGCTCCTTTTGGCTGCTTTAGCGCTGCCAGCTTTCATGCATTCCTCGTTTTTGCGTAAACATGTTTACATTTGTAACTCCTGACTGGCTTAATACTGCATAGGCATTTTGAGGAAAACCCTACGAGCGCTTGAATTAAACGCAATGCTTTGACAGTCAATTACAAAGAAAGTAAATAGCAGACAGCCTGGATTAAGGGGGGTTGCATTTCCACAGGGGAAAGTTTTCTGATGACTGCAGCCACCATGCAAGCAAGAACGAATACAAGCAGTGCTTCAGCTCGATCATCCTGTGAAAACACCATGCTGTGTTGTGGCACAGGCGGAAAAGAAAATGAGAGAAGTGACCCCAAAGCTGAAAGATCACACCCAAAGTTGGCTCTGATCTTTCAGGCCAAAACACGCAGTTGATGGAGCAGGGTCGTGGCATATCTCTTGTCCCCTGTGAAGGAGCACATTCAGAAGCCATGAGGTCACAAGTTAAAAGCATTTCAGCACATTGCCTAATGACTGCCCAGATCGCCTGACCGTGGCCTGGATCTAGCCTTGGGGCTGCCTGGGTCACTGGGAATCCCCACCTACAACCCCCCCTCCCCACAAAGACTTGGGGTAGGCCAAGCAGCTCAGAAGGACCGAGTTTCCATACCACAGTTCACATTCACATTACAAAAAAGAGCCATGACATCTCTGCATACATAGCTCCCGCTGACACTGGGCACTCAGAAGCACCGTGGAGTGCCACACAGCAACCCCTCGTGTGTAGACAGGGATTCCACACAAGCTGCTAACAATTTTCTGAAGACAGAATTGAGATGCAGCATCAGGGTACATATCACAACAGCGCTACACTCAGGGAACCCACTTCACAGAAAGCAGCTATGTAAGGACCTTCCTCCCTGCAAATTGGCTGTAATACAGACCCAGATATTAACAATAATCTACTAATAACAAGACTGAGATGTAGCTGCAAGAATCCCCTAAAGTGAAATCCTGTCAGTGCTGGTAATCGATCCAGCAACATGTACCAGGTCAATGGCACAGCCATCTCCAATTCTTGGAAACATTACATCCAGTCTAATTCCCTCCCAAGGTCACAACCATCAGAAAATCCCAGTACATCGTGACCCAGAGATCTGTGACTGCACAGCTGTTATCAATAGCCCTGGAAACCCAAGCACCGTGTCTGAAACCTATCAGCTGCTGCCCAAGAACCCCTCAGACTCCCTAGCCTCTCCAATAGCCTGCAGAAGAGTGGCAGAGAACACACTGCAGACTTCTCTTGTGGGGGAGATTTGCCAGATCTGCTTTTGCACTATTTGCAATGCCTGTTTGTGTGCACTTTATTGCCACAAAAAAAGTCAGCCTGTTACTTGATTACAGTTCCTTCATAATAAAGTTCAAAACTAGGGGCTCATAAACTGCGTGCTCTGTGTAGAAAGTCTTTGAAAAGTCAATACAGGGTTATTCCTCCCACTATAGAAGTTGGTCTAGCACCAGCTCCATACTAAGCTGTTTCCTAACTATTACACAAGCCAAGTGAGGTGTACCAGAATCATCAAAGACCAAGCACAAAGTCTGCAGCAGAGGCAGAAGATACAAGGAGCTATGAGAAAAGGTTCTAATATTTTCTAAGCCAAATATGCTGAGTCAGAGGGCACCCAATAGAGGATGCAGGTACGTACACAGTACTACAGACTGTATACTTTCACATCATATAATCTATGATACATCATAGATTATATGATATACATTATCAGTGAGGAACTTGTAACGTCATCGGTAGGGAAGGAAGAAGGATCAGCCCTTCATCACAGAAATCACAATTATTTCATGTTCCACTAAGTACAACAAAAAGCTTTTCAGGAACTGATGCTTAATTTCTCCCTTCCACCAAAGCAATTATCCAGTAGCACAGCCCACTGAGCTAGCAGGCATCAGTAAAATGATCAATCAGGTAGAGACCACTGGGTAGCTGATGAAAAAGGTGATGAGCTTATTCTGACCTTGTAGCTACCTATCCTAGTGCAGGAAGGTCAGAGAGGAGCCAGAGAATGCTCTCAATCCACAATGTCAATCCAGTCATCTGGAAATCTTGCAGTTTGCAGCGAAGAGGGGGAATGAGGGTGGTTGAACGTTGCTACCCTACCTCCACTTGTCACAAAGCCAGCAAAGAACATGATTCCAAGATTTCTGCCCAAAACAGCAAGCATTTTAAGGCCTGCCTAAACTGCACCATCTCAGACACTGTTAGCTGTCTCATTCAGGCCACGCCACAGTGGAGATGCAAATCTCCCTAAGGCTGGATCATCACGTACACCAACGAGCAATCCCTATTTACACAGTATCAGCAGAGTGAATAACACTACCCGAATGACTAAGGATTTGCACACTGACAGCACCAGCACTGCTTACCCAAGGCTGGATTAGTTTTAAAAAAATAAACAAAGTTGTAAATTACAGGTGGTGCTCTGAGCCCCACCTACACCTCGCATTGTCCAACACTTCCTATTATAAAACCCTGCTCCCAGTTGCTAATAGCCTGGAAAATCTGAACTGAAAGTACAACTGGAAATAGAGCAGGTGGCCTGGGATAGGCAAGACACTGAAAATGGGAAGTCCTGGGACAGGAGAAATCTGGAACCAGGAGCTGGATAAAAAACTTGGCCAGCTGGACAAAGAGAGCTGATCTGGAAGGCAGGGAGGTGAGAAACAACAACGAAAAGAGGGATGTACAACGAAAAGAGCAGAGCAAGGGCTGAGAACAGTGAGGAAGGAGACTGGGACAGAAGGCTGGGGAGGAAAGAGGAGGATGCAAGGCTGGTGCTAGCCTGGAGCATGGGGGATGCTGTGGAGATCATGGCACAGAGTAGCAGGCAGGGAAGGGTGTATTACCTTACTTAGAGCTGAGTGCAAGTGCTGCGCAACAAGCACAGAGCGGGGCACATGTGAAGAACATTGGGGATGAACTGTGACCCTTACACCTCCTGAAGAAGGTGAATCTTGAAGCTGTGAGAGGACAGTGTGTGGCTAATAACAGTGTCACAGGGAACAAGAGAAAAAATCTCAAGTGAGAGAAGCAACTCCGACATTTTCAACTTCTGAGCACTGCTTTTATATTTAAACATTTTTTGGTGCAGACTTTGGCATAAATGAAGTATACTTTCATTTAGTACTCCTGTGGAGCACTTCACTCAGTGGTTGGAATACTCACATGGATACTCCCGGATTGCTGGATTATCCACAGAAATACTCCAGCTATTCAAGCCGCTTGAAATCTGACTTTCCTGTTCCCTCTCTGCTCCTGGAAAATGGGGAAGGCGTGTGACTGCCGCTGCTGGCACCCACCTGCTGCATCGTGTTGCTTCTAGGGAGAAAGCTCTGGCCTTGAGCACATCTGTCCCTACGAGGGGAATTGGTGCTTGGTGACTCGTGAGCATTTCCCACAAAAAATAAGGAAGCCATCATCTCTCAGCCTATGCAGAGCTCTAAGAAAGCAACTGTCATCCAAATGAAAATGTCAAACCAGAAACCAGGCACTCGAGACCGGATAAATTTAGTAAGAGGTCATGATTCAAATACAATAGAAGGAAACCCACATTTAATTTCTCCAGCAATTGTTATCATAGTGCTCAAGTAAACCATTCTTCCTTCAGGCTGAGAGTACACCAAATCCACATAATTTCTCAATTTGCTACATTTTTTTTCTCTTTCCTTTAACTAGAGAGCATTGTCATATTACAAGCTTAGCATGAGTCTCAAGAAAAATGACACACGAGTAGATTTTGCCATGGTTAAATCTTGACCCAGCTGTTGGAAAAACTCAAAGTGAACATTTCTCCTGGCCAAATCAGCGTTCTTTTCACTACACATACTCTTGGATCCAGCAGCTGCGAGTGACGCTACAGGTCACGCTGTCCGAAATGGACAAAGAATCTGAGGACATGCACAAGTTTTGGAGGCTTGTCTCCACTTCTCGGAATACTCCGCAGCACTGTTGCGCCAATCCTGATTTGCTACAAGTTTAAGAAGTGCGCCAAACTCTTGTCAGAACAAATTCTTCAGCTAAGATTTTCCTCCTTAAAGAAAGAAAAACAAAAGAAGATGGAAAGAAAAGGAAAAAGGAAAAAGGAAAAATCAACTACCTTCTTCCTGCTTCTGTTTTTCAGCACCATAGGATCAACACTAGCTGTTCAGTTGATAATACCCCTCTTTATTTGAAGTAATTTTTCTCCTTTCACCACCCACATTCATCTGGGACGTATTCAGTGTTATTCTGCCTGACACCGGTCCAAAACACCAAACAATTTCAGTAACTACACAGTAAGAGCATATCCTAACAGAGGCACTTCGTCATCCAGGAATCCCCTTATGTAACATCCCGCTCCACACTGAAAATAATGTGGAAAAACTTGCAGCGAGGTTAGGCAGAGCCATGTCTTTAAAACAACTTCTTCCTGTGATCAGGACTGAATTTTACAAGCAAGGAAACACTTCTGAACTTTGGCCTTTTGTCACCAGAAAGAGGTGGAGATTTATGCCCTTTCTGCTTCTAAATTAGATTCCTTCAGTGCCCCATTTTATATTCTTCCTGACAGGTCCCTATTTTGTATTAAAAAACCTGCTGTCATTGTGCTGCATAGCAAAAGACCTTTCCAGACGAAAGAGAAAAAACTCCCACCACCGAGTGAAGCAGCAAGAGGTAACTGCGGTTCAGACGGTGTAGCTGAAATACTTCACCCAGCAACATAGTCATTTCCAGCAGGGTTTGATACAACGATAATTCACTGTCCAGAAAAGTCAACAGCATTAAACATATTACACTGAGTAAGTCAAAATAAGATGTTCAAACAGCATTATTCCCCATTCCTTTCAAACGTAACACAGAGGGGTTAAGTATAGTCTCTCTTGCAATTAGCATCACCTTCCCTCCTCCTCAGTGTCCAAAACACTCTGGTGTCACAGAGCCACCTTTATCACAATCCCTACCATCGTTAATTCTCAGCAAACGCACCAGGGTGAAATCCTGCCCTCACTGACCCCAACCACCACCCTGACCCATGGTTTCACAGCTTCTGCCCTACCACTCCAGACTACAGCTACCTCTCCCCATGGGCTGCTGCTGTCATCCTCTGGACAGGAGGGCTGCTGCCCAGTGGAGCCCCAGAAGGTGGGCTGCAAGGATCGCCCAGGGTGCGAGAGAGCTGTCCTGGATATGAGAAGTCTGACATACACTTCTAGTGCATTTTAATTTAGAAAAATGTTGGAAAGATTTTATGTTTCTAATTAGGTAAACAGTATGCTTCCTTCACCTGCTCCAAGCTACCCCATCAGGTCTGGTACATATCAGATGCCAATGAACACACATCAGGCCGATTCCCACTGCTAGTTCTCAGTGCTCTTCTTCCTCCAAGCCCCCAGTGCCACTACATTATGGCCTTCTCTTCTTCAATGTAAAATGGCCTCGCCATTGATTTCCAAATATCTTTCTAAGAACACAGCTCCCCTTCCGGAAGCCTTCTGACAAACAGCTCTTTGTAAGAGATTTTTCTCCTACCTCAAGTGTGCAAACCTACTTGTACCTTTTAATCAGAAGTATTTTCACCATGCAGGAACTAGGTTGTACGAGCAGCAGGGCAAGAAATAAATCAGCTTGGGGAAGCTGAGAATCACACAGTCACCATTACAAATGAAATAACAGTACTGGGTTTGGAGGTTTCAGCCACTAGACAAACAAGCCTGGAGACCTCTGGCTCAAGCCATTCAGAGCTCTGACAGCACTCTAATTTTCAAATCTAGGATTTTAGATGTGGCCTACTTATCTGGGTCACATATATGGTTTGGGCTGTACAAAAGTAGAAGCTGCTTGCACAAGATTCCCAAATCACTCGAGAACTTTTACAGCATCTTGGAGGCAGCATCACTCTTGGTGTCAAGGCTATTCTCCTCCAAAGGCTTCGTGTGAACAGCTGCCTCCTGCCATAGGACACAATAAATACTTAAAGAACCACCATTCACACTGAAACCTGACATGGCAGACAAACTGTTTTGAGTTCTATCGTGCAGTGAAGGTTTTAAACCTAACAGATCATGTTGCACAAAACAAGGACACCGGCTTCAAGAGTCTCAGCTTACACTGCATCTCAGGACATGACTTGAACTGGCATCACCGACTCCTACAAATTCCTGGAAAAAAAAACATCATTTGAACATTTGCTAAGGCCCAGACTTTTGAAGAGCAAATAATGTTATAGGCTTTCAGGAAACCACATCACTGTTCTCAGAGCAAAACCAATCAGCAAAAAAAGGTGATAACGTGAGAGCCTGTGAAAGCCTCACACAAAGACACTCTTTGTTTAGCAGTGTTCTCGCTTATCAGGAGCCAATTTTATGTACTAAGCATATCTAGAACTTTATATACGAAACCAATAAATCCTCCATGAAGTATGAACAAATATATTTGCCCAAGATAGAGTTCACAGCCTAACTTTACCAATACCCACAAAGTCAGACAGCTTAGATTTGGATTCAGTCCTGCATTTTAAGGCACATTTACACTATAAATCTCATGTGAGAAGGTGGGGCTACCTTTGGTTATAAGCCATCCTTGGAAAGCCGAATGTCGGAAGAGCCAGCATTGAGAGAAAGAAGCACATACAACAGGTTTTAAGAGTGCCGACACATAACTGGAGCAGATACCAAGATAATTTGGTCATAGAATAGCTATGATTAGAAGGGACTTCAAAAACTACGTACTTCCAATCCCTATATTCTAGACTTAGTCCATACTCTAGACTTGATAAAACAAATATGACGCTGGAGGACATGTCTTTAAATGGCTGATTTAAAATGTTTTTTAATTCTGCTTCAGTTTATTTCAGAAAAAACAAACAAAACCCACCAGAAAGCGACATAATACAGCATGCAAAAAGCACTAATTTATATGGACAAATAGTCTTACCAATTTCATTACTGGCTATTCAGACTAGGAAAGTGCTCTGTATTAGAATATTACCAGGTAATGAAAATTCTTACAAACAGAGCTTTGTTTACTTAAGTGCAAGCAGCACTGCTACTAACACTGTCTGGCCTTACACAGTCCTCAGGGGGAGCTCAGGTCCAATTGCAGCCAGGGCTATAAGCACTGCTGGCTCTGTTCTTACTGACACTGATGAAATGTGTGCTGGTGCTGCAGGGGAGCTCTGCTTGGAAAGCCCCATCATGCCACTCTGACGTGGCCTTATTCCCTGCTCTCATTTGCCTGTGTGGCACTGTCACAAACCAGGCTGTACCCATGCAAAATGATCTGTGTCCCCTCCATGAACTGTCCTGCAGCACCCCGAGGTGAGACACACATCCTCCCCAGTCTCCTTGTGTATCTGCTGGCCTCCCACCCCTCTGGGGCCGCAATAAGCAGATGCCACCTCCCTACCAACGTGCTGGCACTCAGCCTAGTTCTGCTCCTTGGCTCATCACGTGGTTGGGGAGCCAGCAAACCAACCCAAAACTTTCTCTTCAGACTATGACACATACATCTGTTGGTCACAACTCCACATGTCTCCATGGCCCCAGATGGAGCTGGAGGTCTAAAAAAAAAAACAAAAAAAAACCCAGGGTGAGCAGGCAGGCCTGTCTGAGGTGCCACAAGGCTAAGGTGTGACCAAGTGAAACACAAAGCACAAAGGTAGCCTTACAGGTGCCAGCAGACAAAATCCACACCTTCGGCAACTCTCCTCCCTTCCCTCCTGATTCCAAAGCTCCCAGAGGGGTTTTGCCAGCAGACCTCAGCACAGACCCACCCTTCATTTGGGCAGGGGCCGCAGGGACACACAGTGGCATGATTCAGTGATTCACCCCGCTGAAACATGCCCACCAGCCCCAGGGTGCGTCACAGCCTGGGATGATGGCACAGATAAGAGCCCCACGCCCTCACAAGCAGCTTCCCGCTTCCAAAACTAGAGCTGTCCAGGATGGCACTGGCTGCAGAGGCATCAACACAAGACTTAAGTGCTGCCTGCCATCCTCCTCACTGTCATTGCCCCCCACCACCCTCTCGTGTCTCCCTCACGCATACCAACCACCAGCCTCAGCAGTGAGGGAGAAATTAAATGAAACACAAGCAGGGAAAAAAGAAATGAGTACCTTGGCAAATGAACGTGTTCAAGTGAGAACAGTGCATTTCATAATTCAGCTCGCAAGTACATTACATGTTTTGATCAAGCAAGTAATTAATTCCATTCGTTACTGCAAGACCGTTATAAGAACCTATCTTCACATCTATCAGTACCAACCTCCAGAAAGACATTTTTTTTTTACCAGTAAAATTGTACAAAGGCGTCTTATTCAAGTAGAAATCTTTAAATGGCCTTTATTTTTAATCAGCTCTGATGAACTGACAAAGAAAATTGCACCAATAAGCAAAGTCCAGGTAGGACATACATGCAGCAATTCCAACGAGACACTAGTGCTCTTAACTCCTGACATGCCTCCAAGTCCGCAAAGCAGTGCTACAAGGGTATCAGCCCTGGACAAGTGTGCAAGGGCATAGCTCCAGAGAAAGAACTCCAGTTTTGCACAGCGAGACTAGCTGCTCCTGAATCTCAGCAAGGCCCTAGCATCAGGGGTCTCATTGTGGCAAAGGAAAAAAAAAGGCAACGTGACAACGTTCTCCTCCTCCTGGCAGCTCCCTCGCACTTTCACCGCACGGTTAGGGCAGAGCACTAAAGCAACCACTCATTTCTTTGCCTCCTCCCAGCTCCTGATGGTGCCCTGAAACGGCTGTCCCACAGCTCCATCACCACCCACCCCATCCTGTGACAACCTCTGTCCAAGGCATTGCCCAGGAGATGAAGTAGCTGATTGAAACTGTAAGACTTCTCCCACTGTTGCTGAAGGCCATGCTCCACTCCAGTACTGGTCAGCTCCTCGCTGGCTGCAGGAACACAGAGGTAGGCCCTACATACAAAGCTGAAGGAACCCTTCCTGCAGGGCAACCCCAACTCCTCTGTCACAGCCTTGCAGAGCTGAGCTCTTACCAAGTACAGGGCTGAGGCCACACCACTGCAGGCCTCCAGATTTCTGTGTGGCCACAGGAAGGAAAATCCCAAGTACTCCATAGCAAAATGAAGCCCCTCCCATCCTGTTTTTTGACTTCCTACAGTTTGCACTCTTGGTCTGGTGTTTAAGTGCTTTGAAAGAATCTGTCCCCAGAACACAATGTTCTTCACTCCAAGTCAACACTCAAGGCATCCTTGTTAAGCCAAATGTTGCAATTGTCATGTAAGGGCCACCTCCAGGATTTCTGGATCCCAGTCAGCAGCTATTTAACCGCTCCCTGCCTCAAACCTCCCTCTCATCCTCCCGAACTCATCTTTCAAGATGCTTTGGTCTCATCTACACTTTCCCTTCTTGTGATTCACATCTCCAGAAAACTGTCCACAGCTGGCAGAGCTTCTGAAGAGACAATGGGTCCTCCTCAGGGCTCACAGACACAGCTTCACAGCAAGTTCCTCATGCTGCTTCAGTTAAGCTCTTGTCTAGTAATATTCCTCAATGTTAAGGCTCTGATGGCCCATCAGGTCTACAGCAGCATGCATAGCTGGGTTTTGGCAAGCTGAGAAGCAGAGCTCTTTCCTCATCTTCCTCAACTGATGAAGCAAGAACTGTACCAACCACACTAGAAAAAACAAAACACTTGGAAGCACACTGGTTTGCTTAGAAAGTTAAGCCAACGGCAAATAAATGTCACACACACAGCTAAGGAATTGGGGGCTGCCAGTGTTGCAGTGGTATCCCATCACACACAACTGAAGTGCAAGAAAGCTGGCACAGCCAGGCAAAGAAGCATGGGATAACCCATCCCTTTGCCTGAAGCATGTCAGAACAAAACATCTCACTCTGAAGGAAAATCCCCTTCTGTAGACGAGCCACTTTTTAATAATACATGCTAAATGGACTATTCAAGCAGGTAATTAATGTTAATTAACATATGTCAGGCCATAAATTGGTTAAATGCACCTCATTTTCCAAGCTTAGTGTGTGGCAATGCTCAGGAAATTGTAGTAAAGAACAGTCCAAGTTTGTAGAAGTAGGGAAAAAAAAGTGAATTTTTGAAAAGGATTAAGGTTAAACTTAATCCTCGCTTAACTCACAATGTGCTGAGTCAGCAATACTGAAAACTGAATGATGGTGCACATTACTTCAACATTTTATTTTTTGCCACTGAACTGCTGTGCTGTGCACATGTTGTCATCCCCAAGAAAAGCCACATCAAAGAAGCAGCAGCTCCTTCGGCGCCACGCTACCAGCAAGCTCCTCACTCTCTGCGGGACGTGACCCCAAGATGTGCTGCTGGGGCTGGGGCTCCTTTCCCATGCAAGCTTGGGAATGGCAGCACCTGGGTGCTCAAGATCACTCTCTTGCAGAGAGATCAAGCCTTAAAACCTTGAGGGCTGTACTCCTTTAAAGGTAATGTACAGCTGCTATTTTACAGCCTTGCCCTGGGGCACTTTTTCAGTGACAGAAACAGCAGCAGGGCTTTTCCAAAAGTGGGAGAGAAAAGAGAGCATGTAGGATTTTACTCTGAGCACCAACTTGCATTTGGGAGCACTTTTAGTTTCTCCCCTGGAAAGATGCCACTGCACAACAACCTACTGTAATAGCACTGCAAGCACAAAGCAAACCTCACAGAGACCTTCCGAGCTCCCACAGCGAGCGGCTGGGTGCTCAAACCTTGCAGGGCACCTTTAGGAGGCTGCCACCTAGAGAAATCACCTGGCTGCTTATCCTGAGATATCCCGTGTTCCCAGCAGTCCTTCATTGCATGACCGTTTCAGGTAGCCTTCTGTTTTTAAAGAGCTGAGGAGCATTGATTCCAGCACTTCCCAAGCAAGCTTATGTGGCAGCAATGCTATCCTGCAGCATTCACTGGAGATTCCCTAGTCTAAGTTTATCAGAACTCGTGATTCTACCTACAGCTGATGACGCTTACTGAGGCAATGTGCTCATATCTGCATTTCTCCTTAAGCAGAAGTGCTCCTCACTGAGGCACTGTGGGGGGAACGTCAGCACCCCTTAGGGGCTGTCCAATATCTCCTTCTCTCACAGATGTTGACTGCCTGCACAAGCAGGGGAAAAACAAGATCTCTGATATATGCTTCCAATATAACATAATAACGTGCACTAGTGTCTGTACATTACTTCTACAGGAAAGTTCAAAAAGTCATTTATTACTTTGATACCAAACTACACTCCTCTTCAATGCAAGCAGCTTGTTATCTTGCATTTCAGAATTTGAGGCTGGAATCATGCATCTGTTTCACTCAGTATGAAATTCACTTACAAACGTTACCGAGTGTTTTGTTAAAGTACAAGCGTAAGGCTTTGATCAGGTAAGGTGCTTAAGCAGTAAGTTTAAGGACACGAGTAATCCCAGCGAAGTCCCAGAGAACTATCCACGTGCTTAAACCCATGGCTGCTTCACTAGATGAAAACTTGAAATAATCAGACTACAGTTTGCAACCTAAGCCCTTCTGCGTGGACAGACAAGGCAGCTCAAAATTAGGAAAAATAATGTAATAGAAGGATGAAAAAAAATACTCATGCCAGCAATTCACTGGGGAACAAGGTTTTGTTGTTTTGCTTTTTAAATAAAAACTACCAGAAAGACAAAGCTGATGCAAATTCCAGTTTTACATTGCTGCTCCCAATAAAACAGCAATGCCACGCTGGAGGAATTGTAGTGCTTCAGCACACATCAGTCAATAAAACAAGGTAATGAAAGGGGCAGCGTTTGCATACAAAGTCTCAAAAATCTACCCCCTGAAGTAAATAAGCCAGCAGTTAGTATTTATCCTTCACTAGGAAGACCAGTGCAACAGTGTAAAACAAACAGGCTCCTGGTATAACACCAAAGCTAAGCAAGTTGGCTGTACTGTCATTAGGGAGCCACCGGTACCTGCGTATGAGGGACCCACTCACAGCCCCGTGATACATCTCAGCAGAGAGGAGAGCAGTCCCCCTAGTGTACTCTTCCTGCAGAAAAGGCTGTGTTTCACAAGAGAGTGCTGCGAGAAATTACAAAACAGCGTTATAGGAAATGGTATGGGAGCTCTTCAGCAAGCTGCAGTGAAACCTGGCACCTCTGCTATGTGCACAGAGATCACTGCTTCAGTTTTCTATTCCAGGATTATTGAGAAAAGTAAGTCGAAACATTGTTTTTTCCAAGCACCCACCAACTCAGTTCAGCAGTTTAGCAATTGCAGGCTGTGGATAGGGTAACAGATGCCTGAATTCAGGAGCACAGACAGACGAGCCATCGAGGAACTGCGTGGAGGCGCGTGCAATACTCATCCTACGCCGCGCAGACAGCCGACACCTTTCCCCCAGCTCCTGCGATAAGAAATACAAACGCTGACTTCCCACAGCGATTCCAGGCAGTCAGCAGATACGGGAGCACGCACCTAACCCCTCCCTGCCGATCCGCAGGGCCGGGCCGACAGCAGCTCGGGGGGAAAAGGCTGCAGGCTGGCACCCCGCTGCCACTGGGGCAGGCTGGAGCCGCTCGCATGGGGCGAGCCTTATCAGAGTTACCGGAAGCATAATATACGCCTTCCTAACCACATCTGAAACGCTCACTTCTGCTTTAATGCCCCAGGCAATAAATAAATAAATAAAGTGCAGTCGAATGATAGTCGCGACTTTAACTTACAGCTCTTACAATAATTGTTTTGAGGAGTGTAATCCCAGCTATGCGTGCAGATTATGGTCTTCACCACATCTCACTGGGAACAGCATTAAAATTTCATGTATACCTAGGATAACAAAACTAGACATCATCGTCTCTTTGCTTAAAATGATACTTTTCCCTCTCAAGACTGGAGAAGAACATCATCAAGTGTGCTTGCTGACTTCCAAGATGAATCTGGTTGTGTGAAATTAAGAAAAAAAGCCTTCTGACACAGAGGTATTTTCTGTTCACTTAAAATCTCAGGTTAAAATCTGAAGAAAAAAAAAAAAAGTCTGGTGTGAGAAGCTGATATTAGCTCCCAAAGGGTTGTGTTCATTACCTGGGAGGGAAACAGAGATGATAATAACATATAACGTGTTTGAGCATTGGGAGGCTAAGATGGAGTCTCTATTTAAAAGCAGAGCCTCTGCACAAATTCATTTACTTTCCAGGCAGCTGAAACATCCCACTTCCCAACACAATGGACTAAAGCAGCTCCGGCCCTGCTCAACGGCCCACAGTCAGCTCCTAGCCTCCTCTCACCCCACATCTCCCTCACTTGAGAGCAGCCCAGCTCCACAGACTGCCCCAGAAGGAAGGATGTCCAGCACCAACATGCTTCTGCACTGATAAAAGTCACCCTAAAAGGCTACAGAGGGACTTCTGAGCTAAGTAGTAAGAGGGAAATCCCAAGAGATCCAAGTTTTTAACATTGTAATTAGCTCCAAGTACCAGCTAATGCTGCTTCAGGAAAGGAATCAATATCAAATTAACAGGATAAGTTGTCAGAAAAAAAACTGTGATTGTATTAAGCACGCTGATCAATGCAAGCACTTGGCATTACGGCTGGGTCCTGCTGCTGCTGAGGCAACGGGAGCTCTGCCACCTCGTTCAGCCCAAGCAGTACAGCCCTGCTGCCTGCCCTTAGAAGCAGCAATGCAACACGGAGTTCACTGAAAATTCAATGCAGCAGATAAAGGAATAGTGTTTGCCATGGCAGCTGGCAGCGAGAGTCTCAGCTCAGTGTGCAATACCAACCAGGGAAGGCCACGCTGGCACTGTGAGATTTAACCCTTTGCCATGCTCACCATCGTATCAACTATCAGCACCTAGCTCAGCCCCAACACTGCAGAATCTGTGGGTTTCAGAGCCCTGTCCTGCAATAGCTATACCCCGATAAACTTTGTGCTCCTGTTTTCCTGAGCCTGAGATAGGAACGGCAGCACAATGCTTCCCCAGTAGTGCTCTGCTTGAAGCACAGCAGCAAGTCAGTCCGACTCCAGAACCACCGGGTGAGGCAGAGCTGCCAACAGAGCAGCCAGAGCTGCTTCAACCTGCAGTATTCCTGACTGATCCACGGCAGAGAGATTCAAAGCAGAAACGAAAAATCCCTGCAGCACAAGGAGCCTTCCCGCACACACACCCTCCACAGTCCCATTTCTCAGCAGCAGCTGCAAACCCCCGCATACCCCAGCAACGTTCTGCAGCACCTGCATATCTGTACGGCCAATCGTCAGCTCCACGGGGCCGACGGACAGCCGTGGCAACAGTCCCAAAGAAGCGGGTCAGGGAGAGCCCACCTCACTTGCAGCAGGTAGGCTCTGCCGGGTTGTGCAGGAGCAGGGCCTCGCTCTGCCACGCTGGCTTGGCCGGCAGCACGGCAGCAACCCCAGTGCAGACTGCCACGCTGCCAAACTGATGGCTGGTATCGCCCCAATGAGCAGGATGGACGGCTGGGGATGCGTGACAGGTGTACGGGCTGGCAGCACCAAGCCGAGCTCCCACAGCCCTGCCAGCTCCATACAAACACTGAGCCCTACGCTTTCCCTCCACTGCCTTTAGGAACCGTATAGGAGAGCACCGGGGCTTTTTTTGGAGAAAAACGCCAGCCGATCTACACGTGTGGATCCGGGTTGGCACTTCACCAGAGCAACTCTGCTTATTCCTATCACGAGTTACAAGGTCCTTCCAACTTGTAAAACATAGAAATGAAAAGAACGCTTTCTTCTGCCTTTTCCCTCCCAGCTTATCCTCCTGCACCGGACAGCGGCCGAGCGACGACGCTTCCACCCCTTCCCAGCCCCTTCTCCTACACTGCGGCCAGACGGCACCCCGTCCCCTCACCTTCCATCCGGCCGAGCTGTTGTTGTCGCCCTTGTCCTTGAAGTAGGGCACGCAGCGCACCATCCAGTCGTAGATCTGCGAGAGGGTGAGCCGCTTCTCGGGGGAGCTCTCGATAGCGCGGGTGATGAGGTCGGCGTACGAGAGGTTGCCCCACGCGTTGCGCCGCGACGAGCACTTCCTCGGCGCCGCCGCCGCGGGACCGCCGCCGCTCAACCCCCCGCCGCCCGCCGTCGCCGCTCCTCCCGGCGCCGACCCGGGCCCCTCCGGACCGCCTCCGGGCAGCGGGGCCGGCGGCCGCGCCGCCTCCTCGGGGCCGCCGGCGACCGCCGCTTCGCCGCCCGCGGGGGCCGCGCCGCCGACGGCCATGGCCGCGCCGCCGCCCCCCTCCTCGTCGTCGTCCTCCTCCTCGGGGATCATGGAGGCGGCGTCGGCGGGCGGCTCGCCGGCGGGCTTGGCGGGGCTGGGCTGCAGCTCGGGCCTCTGCAGCGGCCAGGTGCAGGAGCGGGGGCGGCTCTGCGGCTCGAACTCGGGGTCCAGCTCCACGTCCAGGGGCGAGAGCGGCCCGGGGGGCGACGCCTCTGCCATCTTGGCCTCCCTCGGGGGCGGCTGCGGCGGCGGCGGGGCGCTGCGACGGGGCGGGCGGCCGCCGGCCCCGCTCCTCCTCCGCCGCCGCCTGCTCGGTGCCGCCGGGAGCCTAGCGGGCGGGCATGCCGCTCCCCGCGGGCACGGAGCGAGAGGGCAGAGCCGGCAGAAATAACCAACGGAGAGCGAAAAACGCAATTAAATCAGGCGGAGCGCCGGAGTGCGGTGCCGCGGTGCGCTCGGCGGTGCTAATGTGCGTTTGTTTATGTTTCTTCACTCCATGCGGGCGCTCCGGAGGTGTCCGCGCCGTACCCGGCCGGGGGGGGCTCGAGAGTACCTTCCTTTCGTCGGGGTGGAGGGATCCTGCGCTCGTTCCTGGGCGGCACCGAGGAGTTCCTCCTTCTTCGGGATGCCCCGAGGCGAGCGCGGGTCCCACGCGCTGCTCACCGCCACTTCACGGCACCTCCTCGCCGGAAAAATAATAACAATAATGTAGGAATAATAATAAAAATCCTTCTTCTCGCAGGAAAAAAAAAAAAAAAAGCGAGCACGAGAGGGACGGATCAAATCGACGCTCCTCCAACAGGTTCGGGAGCTCTAAGCCCTCCCTCGGGCTGCCGAAGCGAACGGGTTTTGTTCCAGCACTGCCGCCGCGCTCATAACCTCCGTGCTCATAACCTCCTCGCTCCTGCCGCTGCCATCTTGACAGTCCCCTCCGCTCGAGTCACCGAAAAATCGCGGGCTGGGGGTGGTGGGGACGGAGTCGACGGCCGCCCCCACGCCAACGTTAAGGCAGAGCCCAGCGCCCGGCAGTAGCAGCGGCGGTGCTGCTGTTGGTGGCGGTGCTGCTGCTACTGCGCGGCTCCGCTCCGCCCGCTCTGCGCCTGGGGCTCGGCGGAGCCTTCCCTTTAAAGGCGACGCGGGGGGAGGCGGCGAGGCGAGCGGCCCGGCTGCCGCAGCCCGCCCCAACTGCCCGTGGCCCTGCCGGCCGCCAGCTCGCACATCCCTCCGCCTCCTCCTCGCCACAACACAAAGTTATAGCCGCGCGCAGAGAGCCGCAACCTAACCCGCCGCGTCGCGCAGCCCGCCCACGGGCGGGGCCGAGCGAGGCCGCCCCCACGGGGCGGGGAGAGGGGAGCGGAGCGCGGCCGGGCCCCAGCGCCCATCCGCAGCGCGTCTCGGTCGCCGCGGGGGACGGGGTTGTTGCCCGTTCCCTCGTGCGTTCATTTGGATTTAAGCAACACGGGTGATTTCACTACTCCACGCGTGGAGTTTTTGTCACGTTCGCCCGACTTACTGCCTAATCCCACCTGCAGGTAGCTCTGGTTGTCGCAGTGGAGCGTTACCTCCTAACTGGGCCATAAATGTGCGTACAAGTCATCCTTGCAAGTATTACCTCTGAAGTGAGGTTTACTTGGACAGTTTTCGGGACTGCGTTCAGCCAGCGGCGTGGGGAGCACTTAGCCAGAGCCCACGTGAAGGCCATCACCCCACTGTGTTCCTCCGCCCCTAACAGAAGAGCCTCTGAAGCTTGAGGATGTCACTAATGACAGGTTGGGTAAAGGGGTGACCCACAAACCAGGCACACGGCGCTCCCAACATGAATGTTGTTCCAAAGCACCATGTAGCAGTGTGTACCCATCAGCTCTTGCCCGGCTTTATGTCAACCTCAGCCACGGACCGGATTCAGTACAGAACATGTCAACTCCAGTTAAAGCAGGTGTGCTTCTGCTTTCCACACAGAAATATTATTGAGGTCAAAGTCACAACCAAAAACTACACAAGGCTGTAAGTGATGAGCATTCCTCAAACACCACAAGGAGCCCAAGCAGGACAGCTGCCACTGACACCAGAGCCTTCCCCAAACCTGTCCAGGCTTGGGGGCAGCATTTCCTCAGGTCCCTCACAGTTCCATGCCATGCTTTGACCTTGGGCTGGGTTATAAGCTGAAGATCTTGTCCTAAATGATATTATCATCTTCATTTATTTATTTAATTGGCACTGCATTGTTGCACTGGCACTGCCATTATGTTTCATTGTGCTAGGTGAAGGCCCTGCACGTGGTCAGAAATGCTCTACTCCCTGCCAGAATTGCAGCCTAAGTAAGACAGGCCAGGGCGGGAGAAAGGAAATAAGTAAGCAGTAACCCTATTAAGGAGATGATGGACTGAGGCACCAAGCAATTACATGACTCTGCTGAGGTCATACAGGAAGCCCATGTCAGAACTGAGAAATAAAACCAAACCTCCTGGGTGTCAGCCCTGGCCCTCTGCTGCAAGATTCTCTTTCCTCTTCAAAATGCACTGGTGCTTCAGCCTGACAGCCTTTTACTGCACAAGTTAAGCATCCATTCTCCATGCCTCCACACAGCCAAACAGAATGAGGAACCTGTTATCATCAGTGTTCTGTGGAACACTGCAAGAGGTATAAAAAGTGATCAAAATTGAATCTAAAGCCTGCACGATTTCCAGCTTCTTCCTTTAAGTACCTTGATGCCCCGAGGGTGGGATTTTCAAAAAGCTCAGTTTATGGGAGTTTTATCGCTGACTTCAACAGGAATAAAGTTAGGCCAGCCCCGAGGCCATCTGACAGACTCACTAACTCACTGTGCCTACTCAGGCTGAGCGTACTGCATCTTCCTTTGCATCACCTTTCAAAACTTGAGTAAGGAAGGTAGATATAGACATATCTTGCATGGCGGATGAGGCAGCCACCTTCTTACAGAGAGGGTCACATGCCATTTGCTTCCTTGGACTAAAATGGAGTTTGGTGACTTCTGCACAGCCATCTCCTTTCCTCGAACCGTGGAAGGACTTGCTGATGAAGTGGCACTGCTGGGTTAATTTTTCTTCCACAAAGTGCAGGACTGCTCCATAAAGGCCCTTGCCACAGGTAAAACTGAAGGCACATGTTCTTCAGGGTTCATTAAAGGGTGGGAAAAAGTAGAGGAAACAAGAGGAATGGTGAAGATGAAAGAAAGGAAAACTCAAATATTTTATGAATATTAAGGGCTCGTACTCCAAGGGATGATCTGATTCAGAGGATCTACATAAAAATGTATGTGTGGGCAAACTATTCTACACATTTTTAAATTATGTATTCCTGAATTCCTTTAAAAGCTGTTCTTCTCCGTGCCATAGGCAGTACCTGCTATGGATCCAGTGGGGTCATGGCTCCTTTGCAGCTGAGTCATTTCTGTGGGTTATCTCGGTCATGCACATTCACGACCCACGAGACATGGGGCCTATGGCATACTGCCTAGGGGAAGGTAGCTGTCATATGACAGCACTCTGGAGGGGAATCCTTACAAGTGATTATTTTGTTGAGATTAACTCTTTTAAGCTTTTTCATTCTGCTACATCAGCTCTGTTCATCCTCTGAGTCTTCCATGTTGTTGACACAGAAAGCCAGCTTCTCCTAAGGTGACAGTGTACCAGTTTCTAGCAGTAACCCAGATCTGATTGCTTCTTCCTTCTCCCATAACCTACATTCTCCCTGGGCTGGTAGCTGAAGAAGTGCAGGTCATTTTTCTGGCTTTACCTCTTTACAAAGGTATGCTAATGCAGCAGCATAGGAGTACAGTTGGAGGTAGAGCTAAAGGTGCATTGAGGAGGAGCTTGGTCCTGGCACTTATCGTTATCAACATCTACTGTAAAGCATAACTGCAGTTCACTAAGACAATGTTGCAGTTACCTTAAAACAATGGCCACATTGTCTACATTAACTCCACACAACCAAGTGTATATCAGACTCCTTTGTAAGCTACCTGGCTTCAAAGTCAAGTCTCCAGAAGGTTTGTGCCCACTGCAATAACCCTGCCTGCCCCTCCCATCTGCCCTATTCTTTCTTTTTCCCTCTGTTCCCTCATGTCCTTTAAACAAAAGCTGGGCAAAGGGCAGCAGGTTTTGTGCCTGATTGTGAGCAACTTGTGTGCTAATTAGAAAGAAATGTCACCTAGAAGCCAGCCAACATCCTACTTGGAGACTTAACCTTTCTGCCCAACTTGGCTACACAGCTGACCATCGGGTTCCAAAGTTATTAAGGGGAGATTGGCTGACTGGCACAGAGAGGCAGAGCAAGGGTCCATATTGCGCTATGGAGACACAGTAGGCTTGCCAAAGACGGTTGCAGAGTTCCAACTATAAATTTTTCCTCAAAGGGATGAACAGCAATTTAAGGATCAGTCGAGGCTGGACTTCAGCCTGTGAACTTGCTGACCGGTGAGAGGGGAGGGGAAGGAAGAGAAATGCAGAAGGAGGAAACACTGACATTAGTGCTCCTTCCTCAAGTGATCTTGATGAGTTGGGAACGGGCCCTAGGACTAGTTTAGCACCAGAACTTGCACGCCCACTGCCGAGGAATTCTTGACCCATTTCCGCATGTGTACAGTGACTAGAGTTGTCTGCATTAAAAAACAGGATCGCCTTTTGGAAGAGGCTAGGTTTATAACTTAAACCATCAAAGAAAACCAAGCTGCAAGTGGGAAAATCCAACCCAATCGCTTCACATTGTTATTATAGCAGTCTCAAACCCTCTGCATGGCCAGGGCCCAGCGAAGCTGTGCCTTGCATGCCAGCAGACTCCCAACTTCACACAGGGGGTTTCTAACAGGGTGCTATGCTTTCAGTAACAACCACACATAAGCACGCATAGCTGCCTTGCCAGCTCCCACAGCTTTATGTATCGGTCCTGCAGTACTGGTGCCTTCCTGAAATCCTGAAAGCCCCATTAAAGGAGTGTCTGGGCTGCCATTTTAAACCCACAGCCAAGTTCCTAACACTCGGTGGATGCAGCCCAAGAAGGCTTTCAGGGCCAAGAAGAAAGAAGGAAAAAAAAAGTGCTTTTTAAAACATTTTAAGCCTGATTTAAAGCTGATCCTATGCTACTCAAAAACTCACATCATAGTTTTTGAATACAGAAAAGAAAAAAAAAAAACAAAGTAGAAGCAATTGCTGAGATCGTATTAGCGCGGCGAAGTGAATCAAAGTGCTGAGCTCCAGCTTTGGTAGGATTTAATCTCAGACGGCATGGAGGCACTTCGCCCTGCCCGCCCCAGCACAGCCCCACACTCAGAACACACGGCCAGGACACCTCCGTGCGGCCAGCGGCACTGCCCCGCAGCCGACCCCTTGTGCAAGACGGGCACACCGCCTCTTACCCCATACGGAGTTAATTACACCCGCTTATTACTTAATTATCCCGTCCCTATAATTTAACGCCGTCCCTTGCCCACACAGCGGAGCAGGGCCACCGGCCCCGCCCCAGGGCCGCCACACTGCAGGCCCGCAGCCGCTCCCGCCCTAGGCCACGCCCCTCTCGAGGCCACGCCCCCTCGCCGCGGCCCGCCCGCACCAAGCTAGGCTGCGGCGTGCAAACAGATGATGTCATGCTCTAGAGCCGCGCGTGACCGCCGGGGCCCGCCCTCGTCGCCCATTGGTCGGCGGCTTTCGGCCGTCAGGACAGCGGCGCTCGCTATTGGCTGGTGCCTCCGCCCCGTCGCCGCCTTCTGGAAAATAATAAACAATCGAGTAAGCACCGGGCGGGAGGGGGGAGTTCGTGTTTCAGCCGGACGGCCGTTAGGCGGGCGGCGGCTGGGGGTTTGCAGGTGCCTCTGAGGCGACTGCCGCATGGGTCCCCGATCACTGAGCAACACTAAGTAACTGCCAGCTCCTCGGCTCACTGCTACGGTGGTGTTGGCCGGAGGCGGCTGAGGGGGGCTGCGGGCTGCCCGAGGATGCGCTGCCTGGCCGCCTCTGGAGAGAGCAGAGCCTCTCTGCTGGCTGCTTCAGCCCTTCTGTAGAATTAATGAGTTCCTCCTGTAATGTGCTTAAGGAGGAGGAAGTCCAAGCGCATTGCACCTCTCCAACTGCACGTTGGTCCTTCTACCGGATCTTTGCATCTCTGCCCCCTGATGCATGCTCAGTGCAAGGCATGTAGATGAGCAAAAGGAGGCCTAGTGCCAGGGGTCCCTCCCTTCCCCACGGCAATGTTACTGCTGATAGGTCACAGCCTCCCCATTTGCTGCAAGAAGCCCCAGTCCCCAACCCTGTCCCCCAGGTTCAGCAGGCTGGCTGGCAATACTTGGGCAAGCCATCTCCAGCCCAGTGACCTGCTTCTCTGGCAGGCCGTGGAGATGCATCTGAGCTTCACTGGGCCAGAGATCATGGAATAATTAAGGTTGGAAAAGACCTCCAATATCATCTAGTCCAGCCATCAACCCCTCACCACCAAGCCCACTAAGCCATGCCCTCAGTGCCACATCGACCCTTTTCTTGAACACCTCCCTGAGATGACCCCACATCTCCCAGTGCAGGGTGTGGGGGGAGGAAGATCACCAGGGGGCTGAGAAAGGCTTCAAAGGAGCTGGTGAAGTGCTAAGCAAAAGCAGCCCACGTTCTGCACGTGGTGGGGGAAGTGGCTGATAAGCTTGCAGCTGGCCCTCTCTGCAGCTGCCAGAGGAACTCTGAGGCTGCTTACTCAGAAGTTGCCTCCAGCTGGGGTGGGGGTGACATTTTCCAAACATTCCAGCTGTGCTGCAGTGAGTGGTGGGCATCTCCTGCCTACTGCCCCACCTGGGAAGGGCTGTGGCAGTAGGATTGTGCCACTGGTTCCTGCTGGCATGTGTTGCGTGTGCTTGGGGGAGCTCATCTTGCACAGGAACGTGTTTGAGCGCTCAATTCCTGAGTGGGGACGGAGGGGGAGGAGAGGTGTGGGGCTGCCAAGCACGGGGTGGATCTGGGTGTGCCCAAAGCAGAATGTCCCGCATCTTCACATGCAGACAGACTAAAAATAGGGGACCCCAGGATCAGTAAGCAGCAGTAGGAATTTTTGGGGCAGTGGATCTGGGCTTGAATGCCTCAGCTGGGCCAGGTCCCGCTCTGACTATGAGAGGCCTTATGTTCCTTGTGGTTCATGTGAGTGTAACTTAAGCACGCTTGGGGCATGCAATTACAGCTAACTGCCCTTCAAACTCCTCCCGGCATCTGAAAAATTGAGTTCTGTTGTCTGCATGCACTCTCCCCTGCCCTGCAGGATCCTCTCCTTCAGTCTGGCAAACCTAAGTGTGAGAGATGCATGGCTTAAATCACTCACTGCCATTATACCTTGGAGAGCTGATGACACTTAGTGAAACCTGTTTTTTTTTTCTTCTTTTTTTTTCATGTACCATTTTGTCAGCACACATAATTGAATACACACTGAGAAATGATCTGCTGAAGAGCCTGCTGTTTCTAAATGCAGCAGCTATTCTTCATAATAGGCATATTAAGGATAAAATGTATCAAGGTAGAGCTATTATAAGCCTTGTTTTAACAAAACTGATTTTTTTTCCCTTGGAATTAATATGGAAAGCTGGGGAGAAACTGTAGCTGAAGTCTGACATGTCCAAATACAAGAAGTATGAAGAGTAACACAGGCAGTTCAGTTTGCTCACAGAGGCTTTGCGACCTGTGTCCTCGAAGGAATGATGACATAAACTTTTTTTTAATTATTATTATTATTATTTTTTTAAGGAAGAAATTAACTGCCTTGGCTAATTGCACCCTTGGTAGGACACCATTTGTCTGTGAAAACTGTTGGAGCACCCAAATTTCTCAGCTGGGGAGAATTTCTGAAGTGAGAGTGTCACCATATCTGTGGATTGGAAGAGCTATTTAAAATTCTTCCTAACTGAAAAATTAAACACTGTTGCTTTAAAACAGTGGTGCACTGCTTTGAAAAATTAAGACCATATGGAATCACTTATTACTTTTCAATATGTATTCTGTCTCTGGTGCAATTTTATGTCCCCACTAATGCATAAAATCTTTTGGAGCTAGAATTAAGTACCACAAAGCATGATTTAATGCCATGGGGTCACCAAATCTGTTTTGCATTAGTGAATGTTTCAATCTGCTGAAAAGAAGGGGATGTCCCTGAACCAGTGGAACAATGACAGGGCAGTTGGAGGGATGCCCATAAATCTGAAACACTTTGGCAATATATGGCACTCATCAAACAAAACTTCTTAAAAATCACCAGGGATTTGGGCACACAAGAGATACGGTTATGAAGAAAATTAAACTACGTAACATAAAAGTGAAAGTCACATTAATAGCACAATACCTGGTTGCAGCTTACAAGGTCCTAGTGAATCGTGTTTGCACATAGTACAGTCCCACATAGGCATATGACTGTGAGAGAAAATAAGAACAAGTAATCCAGGAGCACACAAAAGTACTTTTGTTTACAGTGCTGCAGTAACTGGAAGTGCCTATTCTTGAGCTTATTCACAAACACTTCTGGCTCTTTCTTGCAGAAATCCTATCCAAACACTTTTGTCGTGACCCCATTAGAAGAGGACTTTTGGCCTAAGCTCTTTTCATGCAACTACTACAGCTTTTCTCTCGAGGTTCAGTCTTATAGTCTCGGGAGTCTCACAGATCTTCTTTCAGAGAGCTGAGTGAGGGCTGAAGCCTCAGCTATGCACTTGTTGCTGAGCTGCTGAGCAGCAAGCCGTGAAGCAGCCTTTGCTCTCGGGGCCTGGGCATTATCCTTACTCTAGTTCTGTAGGGACAGACACCAATGGGTTGAGCTTGATGAGCTGGCTGTGTGTAATTCATGCCAGCAGGTGTAGCACTCTGCAGGAATGGGAGGAGATCTCTGTGCCTTGATTCTGCACCTGGGAGCAGTGTAACTGGCTGGCAAGTTATAATTTAACAGAAAATGCATTTTTCATCTTGTATTGCTGTGCTTTCCTTTAAATGTCATCTGTAGAGTCTCGTGATGAGTGGAAGCTTCACTCTTGTTTTGCTTGTCTTATGGATATGGACAAAAACTTTCTTCACATGAAAGGGAATTTCACACAGTACTGAAAAAAAGCCAGATTCTTTCCCAAGGGTGTAAGTAGCCTAAAAAGGGTTTGGAGTCACTTTAAAACTTCAGTCAAGCTATTTGGTCAGTATGTATTTGTAATTTATAACCAGGAAGCAATCTGCTTAATCTGTAGCTTTCCTGTGGCACCAAAGTTTGTTCATCATTCTTTAAACATTTGATAATTGATAGTAGCCATTTCAAATAACTCTTCTATTTTGTTATTTTTTAAATAAGTAGAGTATGCATACTCCTGGCTTGACACCGTGACCTCTCCCTTCTGCTCAGACTTTAGCATTAAAATTCCTGAGGCAGAATGAAGCCAGTGGAATGAACGCATAGTTTGGTTAAGACAGATGTTATAAGAAGTAATTACTGCCCATTATTAACTTTTATCCAGATCCTACACCACTGCTATTGGAAACTAGTAGAAAATCTTCTTGAAAGTTCTTTCAAACATTCCTGAGGGTAGCTCTCCATGTAGGAATGTATACCTACTTTTCTGTGTGTGCGTGGTAGCACTGCTGTTTGCCCATAGATGGCACTAGCGTTACACTGCTGAAGAAGCCCCCAGCCTGTGAATCGAGGTTATGGTGGCAAAGAGATGAAAAAATAACTTGCTTCTTTTCACTGTGACAGTAGTGTTGGGAACCGTCCTAATTGCAGAAATGGTACTTGGAACTCACCATGAGAGAAGAGATCCCGAAGTGATGAGGCAGCATATTTCCTATGCTCGATGTCAGGATTTGTTCTGTGAAACTGACCTTTACAGCACCCTGAAAATGAGGAACGTGGTAGCAGAAAGCAGAGCAGGAAGCCTGAAATGGTGTAAGATATGTTTCTTTTGCTTATGAAGTACTTTCTTTCTAAACTCCGGGTTTGTGATTCAGCATTTTCTGCTACTGTCACAATATGAATGGGAATATTCTGCAGAAAAAGTTTCACACAATCACAGAACTGTAGGGGTTGGAAGGGACCTCCAGAGATCACGGAGTCCAGCCCCCTGCCACAGCAGCTCCCTAGCCCAGGTTGCACAGGTAGGCGTCCAGGCGGGTCTGGAACGTCTCCAGAGAAGGAGACTCCACCACCTCTCTGTGCAGCTGTGCCACTGCTCCGTCACTGCACTGGGAAGAAGCTCCCACACACGTTTGTGCAGAACTTTCTATGCTTCAGTTTGTGGCCATTTCTCCTCATCCTATCACTGTGCACCACCTTTTCTGTTGTTCTAGTTAAAATCTTTTTAATAAAGTGCTTGCCGTCAAGTATTTTTGTTTCCTTCTGTAGAGGTGTGGTGGGGATTGTCTTTTCCCCAAACCACTCTTCCCTCAACTTCATAATCTGAGACCCTGCAAATAAATGTAGAGAAAGCAGCGTTTAGGCAGAGCCTGGGTACTGAGCTGCTCAGCTACTGATAACTAATGTGAAATGTCATGGGCTTTGTTGGAGGTAGATGACCAGGCTGCTGCTGTTTTGGCTCTGCCAAGTGACCCTTTGAGCTTAACGACAGCGTGAGAGACCAGTTCCATTGGTGCTGAACAAATATCTGATGCAGGGTGGCTGGCATGGGGATGCCCTGGGATAGAGTACCAGCCTTGTGAGGCTGCTAGCCTGGCATGCCCTCTGGCTTCAGTCTCTACGGTGTGGTAATGACATGCAATCTCAGATGCAAGGCCTTCTCTCCGAGCTTATGCAGAAATGCCTACAGAGTCAATGGCAGCTTTGTAAGAGAAGCCCTGGTTTCTCAGCTTTCTGAGGCAGTGGCATGGGGTTGCAAAATGCCTCCTCTCACTGTAAGCTCTCCTTTAAATGTAAGGATGTTCCACAAACTTCTTTCTTTGTCTTCATGCTGAGAGGCATGAAGCTGCACTGAGAGGCCTGATACATCTTCTGGGTGCTCTGCTGCTGCAGGCATCTTGCCTCTCTGAAGCACTGTGTGAGTCCTCAGACCATCCTCATGCAAGGAAAAGGATGCAGAGGTATTGAGGCAGCCACACATGCTTTGAAGGGTAAGAAGGTTCACTGGGCTGAACGTGGCTGCTCTGTGCCAGTCGGATAATTCACTCCTGTGGATGTGGCCTTGGCATGCCTCGGGTGATATGTGCTCAGGGTGGTACCCTGTGCAGCGACAACATAGGTTTCCCATATCGAATCACATCTCAGTGAACAAGCAGGGAGACAGCCTTGTCATACCTTCTCTGTACCTGCTGTGATGGCAGCATCAGTGAGGGTAACTGATGGCTGCTTTTCAATTGCCCCGAATGCCAGGCAGAAGGAAGATCACTTGCATCTGCATGAGATTTGGAATAGATGTTAAGAGTCCTAAGGGAGAAGCAACTGGGTATGAGCACATACTGTATTACCGAGACCAGAACTGGGATGGCTCGTGTTTTTAAACTGATGTTGAAAAATTGGCAGTGGAATATTAGAGCCACACAAAATGATTCAGAGCCTGAAGAAAATGCTTTGCAATTAGAGACTTGCAGCACTCACTCACTCTAGCTTATCAAAAAAAGACTGAGCAGGGAATTGATTATGGTGGCTAAGGAACTTCTTCAGGAGAAATATATCAGGTACTGAAAGGCTCTTTAATCTAGTAAATTATGGGAATATGTATCAGGAAGCTGAAACCAGATAAATTCATATGAAAAACTGAGAGCAAATTTATTAGAGTGAAGGTGATTAATCACTGTAACAAGCTGTCAGGGCAGTTGGCACATTTTATGGATGTGCCCAAGCCAAGACAGGCACGTTTCTCATGGATGTGTTCTAACTGCATTTAAAAGCATGAATGACACTGTAGTCAAGGTAAGAAGGTGAGGTTTGAAGGGCTGTGATATACAAGAGGTCTGACTAACAGTTCCCAGAGGATCCACAGAGATCTAATGGTTCCCATCTGTCCTTAACCTCTAAGAGACTGAGAAAATAGCACTTAGCAGAGAGTGGAAGGGAAGAATCAAAATGACAGCCCTGCCACTGGCACACTAATGTACTCTCTGTGTCTAGGACAATTGTAACCTTTCCCTTCTCAGGTCTTCATTAATATATTTTCAACACTAATTTCAACACTATTTATCCAGTCCACTACCAGCCCTCTGTACTGATGTGTCAGCATCCTTCACCTTACTGCAATGTGAGTAAAAAACTGAGATGCTCAGCTGCTAATATGATAGCTTAGAAAAGTAGTTTCCTTTTTTGTTTGTTGTTACTTCATCTACTCGAGCTTCATGGTCACCTGTCCTCCATACCTCCTTGTTCCCTTAGCACCCATTTCCTTTTATTTCCTTTGCCCACCAGGTTCTGTACAGCATCAGTAGTCTCTGGTGCAGTACATCTTGAAGGCTTCTTTTAACTCATAAGGGATAAATGTAACAAAGTGAACCCTCTATTGCACAGATTTCATATGGGATGGCTGTGTGCTTTTTAGATAAGAGCAATTCATGATCCCTTCATTCAGAAGTATAAATTTGTAGTCACTGTCACTATTGATGCTCTAAGGTGTCTTTGCAAAATAACTCCTCCTGCAATCTGTATCTAGAAAAGTGCTCTAATCTAATTTTAAAAACAACACTTCTTTCCTGGAAAACCAGTTGGTTGTGAAAAGCAAGATTTTCTCATTCTGTGTTGCCTTTTCCAGAGTCCCAGTACTCTCCCACTTTCTCCCCATCTGCTCAGGGTGATGTAAGAATTTGCTGTTCTCTCGAGCCCTAAGTAAAGTCTGCTGGTTTTTCCCTGTGCCAGAGAGTAATTCTGTACAAAGTCAGAGCTGAAATGAGGCAAACAGAGGGAGAGAGACCCAGTCATCATCAATACCCACAAGCACATAACCTGATGTGTAGAGTCTATGTTTGAAACATGGAAAATAAGAGGTAGAGGAGAGATTTGAACTAAGATCTCCAAATATTAAGTGAGTGCCCTGAGTTTATTTTAGCATGGAAAAATCATTTTAAGGATAAGAAACTATTTATTTTATCTTTTTTATTTTGGAGGAAATGGAAGTCATGTCAAAATGCCAGAGGCCCACACGCCTCAGGAAAGTAACAGGAGTACCTGCATGAGCAAAAGCTCCAACCTGGGAAAAGACAGACGGCATGGGAAGAATCAGGGCGTGGTTGGAGCAATGGCAATGGCTTAGTCAGGGCACCATGTGGAGTCCTGCAATGCCTGGCCTTATCTGCAAAGACTGCAGCTGAAAGCAGACCAAGGCAAAAGCTGATTCAGAATATTCCCAACCTTTAGGGGAATACTGGGATCAAATAACCCATGTTTTAGGCTGAACTGAACTCATGAATATAAAATTTCTTTAAAACTCAGGGAAGATGTTGCTTTTGACCTTACTCCATAGCTTGGCTCTCCATTTGCTTCATCACTAGCCATGTGAAGATTATCCACCTTTGCTCTCTGGCTCAGACATAGTTTACTGTCCCCTCTCCATGTTTTTCTTGGTTCATCTGTTTTTAAATGTACATCCTGCCATTCCATGTGAATGCAGGAAGTGGCTAGCCCTTTTACTCTGCTTTATTTTGGTTTGTTGATCACAGAATTCAGTCATATGCATAGTAGTGTGTAATGGAAGGATGTTAGCTTTGCCCAGCTGGCTGAGATCTCACCTCGAAGCTCAAAAAGACCTACCTATTCTGAGTGGCGTAGGAAGCTCTCCAGGGCACAGAAGGAGAGAAGTAATCAATTCTTGTGGAAATGTTTCTGTGATGCCATGGAATCCAGCCAAGAGACATGATGAAAGTGAAAACTGTTTTCTAGGGCATCCAGTTTCATTTAATTTTGTCATGCCTGTAGAACTTTTCAGCAAATGTCTGTATCCTTTTGTGTGTTGATTGTGTCCTTTGTGCTTTTGTGATTTGGTTACCCTGGCAATCCAGCTAATTTTCCAGAAAATTCTTTTCCATCAAAGTTAGTTGACTTGCTACAGTAAAAGTCTCTCCTTGTGTGCTGCCCTTCTAAGTGCAGTAGTTTGACTAAGGCACGTCACAGAAGACCAACAAATAATATGTTTGTCTATGTCGCTTTTCCTCTTAGATTTAGCATTTTTAGAGCTTGAGGATTAAGATACGAAGACAAAAAGTTACTTAAATATGCCACAGTGTGGAGATTCAAGTGACTGTCTCACTGAATGTCATGTGGGGTGGTTACACAACATGTATGGAGAGTTAGGTGCCTCAAAAGAGCAAAACCAGGCTCCACAAGGACCTTCTTGAACAAGCTAGAAGAGACTATGAGCCTGGAAAAGGGAGCTGCACAGATAAGCTGCAGCAAATAAGAACTGTGACTGTTACAAAAAAACCAATGAGAATACATGAAATGTTGAACAGAGACTGACCCGTCTCCTTTTGTACCTTCTTTGCCCTTGTTATGGGGAGGGTGCAGCCTGTTGATCATTCTTGGAATACAGGCAGTGGACAGGATTGTTGCAAGCTGAGCCATGTGGGAGGATTTGAGAGACTGATGATGAATTGGTGGCAGAACAGGACTGGGGACCTTCCAGAAGCTCTTATCACAGCAAGCACAAGCAAGAACCATCTTTTTATGTAGAGGCGTAATCATGGGGTTTTCTTTGAAAGGATTCTACCATAAGACGAATATTAAGAGCGCTCTGGATCTCAGCGGCAGAGTTTCAGGTTTCTCCCAGCTAGAAAGGCACTGGCTTGTGCTATTAGTGAAGAAATGAGGTTGTGTCAACTCCAAATCTGTTCCAGGGGTTGTGTTTTTTGAGAACAGTGTCAGGATCCCAGCTGAAGAATACATTGCTCTAAGATTTCCTCACTGAGATACAGAATATCTTGTCATCACAGCTGCACTGAAGTTGGGTAATTCACAGTTGCGCCTGAAACTGGGTAATTCTCCCTTTGTCTTGAGGCTACCTGTGTATGCACTGAGTATCCTTGAACTAAATACAATCCTAGCCATGGATGGCACTAGTCACCTCCGCTTGCCAAACAGTCCCCACGTGCAGGGGCAGCAGTGACCCTCTCCAAAGAGCTTCCATGCTGGGGTATAGGGAAAGCTTCCCAGAACCAATGAGCTCAGTCACCAGAGAGAACAGCTTGGACATGAAGGCCAGCCAAGGATGGGCCAGTCCTTCAGGGAAGTCAGAGGTCGTAGATGATGAAGGACCTCATGAGCTTGGCTCCCCAGGCAGAGGAATTGTCACCATGATCACCACTCTAGGTCTTGCTAGTCACTTTCTCCACCTCTCTCTTTAAATTGAGCCCTGGCTTCCCTCCCAGCAGAAGTTGATAACCACACAGGGATCTGTGAGCCTGCTGATGTCATTATACAATGGTAGTGATACCTGGCAGTTTTTTGTGGTCATCTTCTCGGTATCGGTCTGCACTGTATGTGCTCTGCTTTCTCTGCTAATACTTTTCTTCCACAGTCTCTAGACCTGGTCTGCATCTGCTTCATTGCTTGAAGATCTCTGTTCACTCCTTATGTTGCCTGTGCAGAGCTGACTCCAAAATGAAACCGCCAAGAATGAGTCTGAAAAGTTGAACTGGTCTCTTATGTGTGATCATGGAGCACATGGCTTACTCTGCGCAGGTAACCAAACCCATCACTAATGCTTCCTTCTTACTCCCCATACAGGTTCTAGATCCTCTATTCCAGAAGCCCAACAGCACAGGCGGACAAAGTCCTACCCTTGTGCTTTGGGCACACTGAAGCAGCCCCAGTGCTTCAGTGCAAGAGAATCCAGCCCTGCTGCCACAGGGCACTGCAGGGGAGCCCGCCATTTTATTCTGTGTCACAAGCAGAGGGCTTTGGGAACTTCCACTTTTTTTTTCTGCACTTCCCAAAACCAATCTCTGCCCGAAGTAGGATTGTGTATTTATTTCACTTCGTATGACAGCAAGGTGAAAGCCGTCAGCATCCTTTATCCACCTATTCTTATGCAATCTGTGTGTGCTCGGGGGGAGTGAAATCCTTCAAGAGGAACAGCTCTGACCTACCCGGAGGCTGCAGGGTCACCTCGCCCAGCAGCTCGGCAGCCCGTCCCCGCTCCCAGGGGGAAGAAGTACACTCTCTGGCCGTTCCCAGCCCGCCGCCGATGGATGCCCCGTGCCGTAGTGCAACGCTGCCATCTCGTGGTCCTCTTCCTCCTTGCAGGCAGACTCCCGCCTTGGTGCCGGCGTCGTGCCACCTGCTCGCCAGCTTTCTGTTATTTCAGGAATTTTTACTTTATTTTCGGAAGAGCTGCTGAACCTCGGAAGAAAAAGCGTGATTCATGTGAAACTGCCTGTTTGGTGTCACTGAAACACATCGGGTAAGAGAGAACATCGCTGATGCTCACAAGTTGGTACAGGGAGAGATCCCGACGCACGGTGGAGCTAGATGATGGCGTATGAGGTGTCCGGCCTCCGCAGGCGGACTCCATAAGCACAAAGGTACTCCTACAGCGTTAGGGACTCTCTCTGTTCTCATGCACTGCTTATCCTGTTGTAGCCTGGATCCAGCTCAGCAGCACCATGTAACTGTGCGTCGGCATGGGCATGGGCATGGGCATACCAAGGGGTGGCTGAGTGCAGGCAGGTCCTGTCTGGCACGCTGGGACTCAGTCTGAAAGGCAGAAGGCAATTGAGTGAGGGCAAGGCAAAGCTTTGTAATGATCTGGAGGGTAAAATGAGAGCAATCAATGAGCAAGCTGCTGTGGCTTCAGGAAGGCGATTACAGACATACTGGTATAATGAGCACGTCTGGTGCACAGGAGCTATTTAACCTTCAGCCTTGTACCTTCTAAAGCACCTCTGGGGCACTGGGTAGGGCTGTTAATTATTGGGGTCAACCTTAGCAGATGGAAGTGTCCTCAAGTATGGGTTGCTGTGATACACTCAGATAATTTCTCCATTATGTCAATAACTAATTTCCTAAATTGTTTAAGAATTTACAGATTAGAGTCCATTAACCAAGTCTTAACTCATGGCTGCAAGAGCAGTTACAGTCCACGAGGACTGCAAAACCCATTAATAGGTCCTTGAGTACATATATAATGTGTGTGTGTGTGTGTGTGTGTGCATATATACGTGCTATGTCACAGCCATTAGTAAAACAAATAATCAATGCCCATAAAAAGCCTAAGTAGGCAATGACAGACATTGGCTTAAGCAGAGCAATCACAGCCTTCAGATGCCCAGATAACAGAGGGGGATGTCTCTCTGTTACTTAAAGGTCTGTGTATTTCGAAACTGTAATTGAATAGAATCAGAATCAGACCAACGTAGGTGCTGGTTATGCTTAGAAACATAAAAGTGTTGAATCATTAAAGTTGGAAAAGACTTCTAGGCTCCCGTAGTCTGACTGTCAGCCCACCCCCACCATGCCCACTAACCACGTAAATCAGTGACACATCCACACACTTCTTAAACACCTCTGGGGACGGTACCTTTACCACCTCCCTGTGCAGCCTGAGCCAATGCATCACCACTCTTTCTGAGCTTTTAGGCCATTCCCTCTCATCCTATCGATGATGGGAGATTACCTGGGAGAACATGCCAACCTCCACCTCACCACAACCTCCCTTTAGAGAGTTGTACAGAGTGATGCGTTCACCCCTGAGCCTCCTCTTCTCCAGTCTGAACAATCCCAGTTCCCTCAGCTGCTCCTCGTAAGACTTGTGCTCCAGGCCCCTCACCAGCCCTTCCCTGGTTGTGCCTCAGTGTATTTCTTGTAGTGAAGGGCCTCAAAGTGAACACAGTACTTGAGGTGCAGCACTTAATGCCAGTAGTGTAGCATCTGTTTCTGCAGAAATTATCTACAGTAAACAGTTTATGGATTTGATAAGCTATGACTCACTGCATTTCTCACCCTCACTCCGCAGGACAAATCTCACTGTTCCCATTAATACATGCTACATAATTGTTTGTACTTCAGTCTGTGAAGAACCAGTGTTTGGAAACTGCGAGGCAGAAAGACAGGAGATCCCATTGTTTCATGTGGAAACCAAGCGTGACTGGAAAAGCAGCTGCTGTGAGGGCTGCGGGGCTGAAGGCTGTGCTGCCTGAGCTGGCACATGCAGCTCTTGAGGCAGAAGCGTACTGTGTGTGTCTGAGTGTTACCTGCCTGGTGCTGTCCTGGCTGACTGCCAGGAGCTAAACTCAAAGAGGCTGAGGAGAGACGGGAGAAAGGAGGAAATGAATGATGTCAGTAGTAAGGCCTAGTGACAACACCAGGCCTTCAGGAGATAGGTGGGGAGCAAATTCCTGGAAATGGCCCCGCCAGCCCCTGCCAGAAGGGTGCCAGGCTGTTTTTCCGAGGCTGCTAGTGAACATGGAAACATATCGAACCCTGCTCCGGCGCAGATGAGAGGCCCAGGGTGCAGAAGGGAGGCAGGAGCAGCCTCAGGAGAGACTTTGCTAGAGCTGCAGATGCAGCTGGTTGCGTCCAGATGGGCTACAGGGGAAAACTTGGGAGTTTGCCTGAGCTTTCTGGGAGGGGACAGGTGGGGAGCCCCGAGCCCTTGTGCAGGCTCAGCCCTGTCCTCTGGTTCAGTCCTGTCCCCATGTTTGGTCTGTTGTTCTGCCCTGAGGGAACAGATTTAGGGGTCTGACGCAGGGTTTTTTGGAGGGGAAGGGACTGGCAGGCAACACCCCCATCTTTATATCAGCACGGGAATTGGGGAAAGCTGGGACAAAAATGGGGTGCTGTCCCCCAGTAGCGCTGCACTAAGCAGAGGGAGGCAAACGTGGCAGCTTTGTGCCTGGGGAGAGGTGGCAAAGCTGGGCCGAGGCGCTGCCCAGCATCCCGGTTGGGCACCTGGGTACACAGTTGCCTGTTGTTTTTCCCCACAGACACCGCCCTCAGGGCCGCACAGTGCTGCGTGCCATGAGCAGGGGCCGAGTGAGCGCAGGTGCACTGTGTGCTGGAACCATCTCCCACCCAAAGCGGCCAGGCGGCTCTGACTGAAATTTCATTTGCCTGGTGCGTTCAGGGGACATTCTAATCAGCATTTCCTGCAGTTTATTTGGCAAAGAAGCCCAACTGGCAGCTGCCTCGCTGAATGGGCTTTGCACCCAGTCTAACCTTCTCCATTCGCTATTTGCAGTGCTGGAAAACCTCTCCGTCTCACTCTCAGAAGTTTCTATAGCAATCACTGCCGTGGTAGCGAAGCACCGAAAATGGTGAACCATTCAGATTGTAATTTTGCTGGACAGTAGTGGCTCCTCTCCCCGCTGGCCTCTGAAATTTCACTTTTCGTCTGATACCAGCACCACAAGTGGAGGAGACCGATCTTCAGCCCATGTGTGCAGCCAGCTTTGTCTCCCTGCACCCTGAGTGACTGCGTTGGCTGCGTGCAGTGCCTGAGTATCAGCCAGAGGGACAAGGGGCGGGAGCTCGCTCCCTCCGCTCCAGGACAGGCCTGACGTGAGCGATGTTCTTAACAAGGCAGCAGGAAAGAAACAACCCGCCGACACGTCATCGTGTGACCTGAACGTCATCCATCACTGGAGGTAGAACAAACAAGTTACACAAGAGCGTTTGGCTTTACTAATTGTAAAAGAACAGAGGACACAAAGGGAGCTTTCACTTCGTGTCAGCGAGCTTACTTTCCCTGGTTCATTTAACTTTAGCTTAAACAATCGCTTGATCTTTTGTTGAGCGCTTCATCTTCCAGCGGCTGTGATCTCTCTTAATTACTGTGACGTTCGAGAACCGTGCACTAGAAATATATTCAGCCACAGAACTGAAGCACTTGCTTTCTGCACTGAGAGGACGTGCCAGAATTATACCACAGCTTCTGAAGGATCTGACTGACCACTTCCTCTTCACCTCTTCTAATAATCTTTTCCTACACTTCTATGGCTATTGTTGCCCAGTGGAAAAATTAGCGTGAAGCTGAGTAAGGGGAATCGCAGATAAGTGTTTGTAATTTGGCTTTGGCCTAACACAGTGCGATTGCACTGAAAGAATGTGAAGTCTCTGTGCTGGCAGCCGCACTTGAATCCGGGAATACAGGATTCGCATTGGAAAAGAGTGGATTTTTATAACGATTTAAATGAACAATTTCAGCTAGAGAGTGGATTAACGGAGCCAACTAAACCCTTCACCCTGACAAAGAACTGGCGGGAGAACCATAGAAACTCATCCAAAATTTTACGAACATGAATGCAGAGTAATAGGTCAGTGAGAAGCATTTCTGTGTTTTAATGACGCTCTTAGAATTCAATTCAATTTGAAACAAAAGTTGTTTTACAAATATGAGGAGAATGCAGAAGGCTGGAGAGGGAGTGAGTGGCCTGCATCCCCCATCTGCTCTGTCCTCCCTCTGCTCTCACACGATGAGCTGCCACTGCAAGTCCTGCTTCTTAGCAAACAGGAAGGAAAACACAGGCGCTGCTGTAGCCAAAGGGTCAGAAACATCTCCTGCTTTGTAGGGCCACGGATGCTCCCGCTGTTCTGCTGCTTTGCTCCCTGCATCGAGAGCAGCAGTGCTGTGCTTTGCAGCAGAACCTCCAGATGGATGTGATGTAATATGAGACCAGAGACGGGGAGGGTACAGCCTCCTGCTTCACACACCTTGGTGAATCTCTGACCTGAGACGGAGAGGTTTCTAGATCGTCTTTATCACTGGACATCATCAGAGTTCTGCCAGCCCCTCCTGTGCAGGCAGGGAGGTGCAAGAGGAAGCCGTGACCACTTCTCAACTTAAATGTTCTGCTTTCCGGCCTGGCCAGTACAGGATCCCCAGTCTGGCTCAGAGCAGAACCATAGCAGAGCAGTTTTGCTCTGAGGTGGCCTCGGTGCTCACCCAAGCACGATGCTTTGCAAATCCATTTTACTAGTTTAACAATTAGAGATCAACCATTTGGCTCAGGTTGTGATTTTAAAGATGAAGAACGTCTCCCACACCTATGTCAGCATTGGGCTTACGTTCTTCCTTCTTCATCACACGTTCCAAGCTGTGCAAAACTCATTGCTAACCATGGAACTGATAGAGAAAGCAGCTCTTAAGCAATAAGAACCCCATAGTGGCAGAAGAAAGTGGTTTGTGCTGCAACACAGCACTCAATCTTCAGGCTGCTGGAGAAGAGAGAGAAGTGAAGAAAAGGGTTTCCAGGACAGAAATGAGAGCCCACCAGGGCAGGGCTGCTGGCAGCTGTAACAGAGGAGGACAAGCCCAAATCTGTTCAGAACGCGTACCAAGAAATAGTGGGAACAATAAGTGAAATGCTTACAAAATCTGGATTTATTACTTTTTCCTGTATTACAACATTACTTATTTTCAAATAACAGAAGGATTTAACAGGGCTCATTTATATATTAGACTCATAATTATATCTCATAAAAAAATCTCTGTATCCATTAAAATGAAAATCCCAATCAAATTTACAAAGCTGCTGTAGTTCTCAAGTACAGGAGCTGAGGTTGTAAGGAAACACAAAGACAATCTGTCGTTACAGGTAGAAGAAAACCAATCTGAATTACTTAGGATTTTAACCACGTTGCTCTTCTTTTAAAATAGCTGTGTTGTGCCAAAAAATAAAAATAAAATCAAAAAGCTACTCTGCAAAGAGGCACGTGGTGTTTAGTTGAAGGCATTTCATTCTGTAACCCAAACTCCTCGGGGAGTAGCTGATTTTATTTTGCACTATTTACACGCTTTCATCCCACAACCTCAGTATGTCCAAATAATGATGAACTAAGCGCAGCAGCATCCCAGCGCTGGTGAGTAAGACAGTAACATTCCCATTTTACCAACAAGGGAACTGAGGCACGGGGCAGTGAGGATCCAGACAGCTGCAGAAAGCAACCTCCTGGATCTGCATCCTCTGGGACAGGTCTTGGTGGAGACACTTCTTCCTCTCCGGCAGGCGCCTAGTGGTTGTGCTGAGCACCAGCTGAAACCTGCTCATTTCCTTCATGGTTAAACTGCAAAAACCCAGCTGTGGCGTCACTGTGATCGTATACTGACTCATAAAAAGCCACTCGGGGTTTTCCTTAATAGATCAAAATAACACCAAGAAGCAGAGTACCTCCAATTCCTACAAAGACCTTGGGTAGGCCGTCTCACTAGGCCTGCAACACTGCAACTGTTCCCTCAATTTGTGCAAAGGCAAACAATGAAAATCAGTAGCACAGAATGACAGAATCATGTTATCTGTTCAAAAAATAAGAGTTACTGCACAAGAATGTGGAAGGCAGGCAAATACAGCTTTAAAGATAAGCTGTCTACACAGATAAAGTAATGCTCACAGAGATTGAAATTTGAATTGCTGGACATCAGGAAACAGATTCCCTTTGAGGTCTCTCCCAACGTCGGTTCCTTTGTCAGTCAGGTATTTGGGACATGCCGGCCAAGAGATTCTCAGCCAGGATATGGCCTTTACAGACCAAGAATTACAGTAATGCTCACTGAACAACTACAAGTTAAATGAGAACAAGTTGCTGATCTGAGGTGATGCGACTTTGCAAGATAAGAAAAGCCCAAGAATCCCATACTGGAACTTGGGACAGCATAAACCCAGCAATTTCAAGGCCATTAAGGAGCACGTGCAATTTATTCACAGGAATTTTGGCAGTTAAAACATCTTCATGTTTTAATTAATTCACACCTCAGGGACGCATCTCAGTGAGTGCTCAATTGCCTGGAAGCTATTTGGCCTTGGGTGCCTCCCAACCCAAACTTCCCATTAGAAAGAGGCTTTATGCATACCCCACACAATTATAAGTGGCACCCTCCAAGAACCATATAGGGCTTTACCTTCTTGAAGGAAATAGATACACGTAAGTATGCTGCTCTATGCTCTGGCATCCAGGCTGGCAGATGGATTGGTCCCAACTGTTTCTCCTCATGGTCCTGACCTCAACGCAGCAATCCATGCTCTCAGTGCAACCACAAATGCTTCACAGATTATATTATTATAGCAGCTTATCCTGCTTTTAGCCACTTTTCAGCCCCAAAATGCTTCTGAAATATTCCCTGTTTCTTGCCTGATTGCCGGCAGCAGCTACTGAAGAATCCCAGCAGAAGGCTTCCTAGCTGGCCAAGTCAAGACTGCACTATGGCTTTAGTAAGGAATGTGCTTTGGGACCAGTACTGACTCTGGAAGCTTTCAATGATTCTGCAGGCCTGCTGCATTTAGGGGCTGTGCTTCCAGAAAATTCTGGAGGTTTTCAAGAACAAAGGACATGTGGTACTAAGGGACATGGCTTAGGGGCATGGCAGTGATGGTTGACAGACCAGATTATCTTAGTGGTCTTTTCCAACCTTAATGATTTTATGATTCCATGAAACCTGGAGAGTCTGAGTTTGGGGTCAGCACACAGAATGCAGGAAAGGCTCAGATACCACCAGGTAAAGCTGTGCCCACTGGAGCACAAACACACCAGTAAAATCCTCAGCTGTGGGAATAACACAGTGGCATCAATTGTAAACCATAACATAAGCTCTAAAAATTATTTGGAGAACAGGCATAGCCTGTACCAGTCAGTAACTCCCAAGCCAAAGAAGTGGTCAGAACAGACCAGATTTGAGCATGTGACTCCCAAAGCATCTGTACTGCTGTAACAATTCCAAGTGCACAGTACCTCTCCACTTCTCCCTACTGAAAAGACAAATATTTTTGGTAATAATATTTTATCAAAATGATGGTTTTTGGTAAAACACACTTGTATTACAAAATGGTGGAATTGGCCCAGTAGCACTGTGCTGCCATCCCAAGCTCAGGGCATCTCACACAATCACAGGATTGCAGGGGTTGGAAGGGACCCCCAGAGATCACGGAGTCCAGCCCCCTGCCACAGCAGCTCCCTAGCCCAGGTTGCACAGGTAGGCGTCCAGGCGGGTCTGGAACGTCTCCAGAGAAGGAGACTCCACCACCTCTCTGTGCAGCTGTGCCACTGCTCCGTCACTGCACTGGGAAGGAGTTCCCACACACGTTTGTGTGGAACTTCCTATGCTTCAGTTTGTGGCCATTTCCCCTCGTCCTATCGCCACACACTGATGTACCACTAGTGACGGGAGGTGCTGCAAAGATGAAAGTTCAGGGTAGAAATACATTACTACTGTGAAAGGAGCACACCCAGCTTGCAAGAGCTACGAAATATAGGGGAAGTATGAAGTTGCATTTGTAAGTTATAGTACACAGTATAGCCCTGTATATTGTTTTATCTTATGTGATTACTTGTATTTAGTCCTCTGAGGTTCCCAGTACCCACTAGCTCCTCCTCAGGCCACTCTGGGATCAAACTGTTAGTTTTCTATAAACCAAACTGAGCAATGGGCTGATTACATGAAACTCTGAGAGGCTGAAAGTCAGCAGACGGTTACACACAGAAAACAGAGGGGGAAAAAAACCAAAGCAGAATACATTACAGAGGAGTTGTAGGATTCTAGCAGAGAGCTACAGGAAATTGGGATTTCCATCAGGGGAATCTTCCATCTCTCTTTTGTGCAAACTGTGACACAGGGGGCAGATGCAGTGCATGAACCACGAGGTGCCCTCTTTGGGTAACAGTATTCCCGACCCAGCGTGAATCCTGCGCAGCCCAGCGACTCTGTCTCCAGTCTAATTCTCCAGAACAATCCTAGGCCAGTCGCACTTCCTCAGCATCAAATTGTGTTTCACAGAAAATTAAATGAACATTAAATTTCACACCCCACGCACTGATGGTACGGAAGAACAAGTCTTCATGTCTTAAGCATGAAAACCATATGACGAAAGATGATAAAGTCCAGATGATAAAGTGCCATTATTATTTCAGTTGTGCCAAGAGGCCTTCTAATTCTGTAGTTTCACTTCTTTCCACACTTTCTGTTGCTTTTATTCAACTTCTAGTTACAACTGTTCTTTGTTCCTGTCCCCATCTTTCCAGTATTGTTCAGTCTGCATTTCTGTAAGCCGTGAGATAGTACGCTGAAATGCAAAGATTTCCTCTTCTCCCGTGAACATGGAGAGACCTTTGGCAGAATCCTGCATCAGTACACAAAAACAGTACTGCAGTAAGTGAGAAACAGAGCTGTCCTGAAGGGCACCCTACCTCACCCTTTATGCCAAGTGCTTCACAGGCTTGGACAACAAAAGCAGCAGCATGGCACCAAGAGAAAATGAAATGAACCTCCTGAAATTGAACAAAACCACCGATTTTGGCTAAGCAATCCTCTGAAAGAGCACAGCAAAGTAATAATTTGGATGCTATAACACACTCGCCATCTACATGCACTTCCCTGTCGGCCAGTTGACATTAACAGTGGCTCTAAGGAAAAGGAAAAACAGAATGAGCAATGCAGAGAGCTGTCTGTGGAGACGTGTGAGGCAGCGCTGTGCAGCCTAGAAGGAGGTAGGAGAGAACATCTCATCTGTAACTGGATTTTAAATGTTGGAGCTAAACTTATTTTCATACATCATTGAGCACATAATGGTTAACGATCAAAACAACCCTAAAACTTATGCAAAATGGTTCTGTATATTGTGATATTTTCTTTGACAGTGAATAAGTAACAAAACATACAATTATGAGAGTGACACTGCAGAAAAAAACCCAGCAAATCACTGGTTAAACGTCTCCTTGATTCCTCTTCTTAAAAATGCTGCTGTAATTAAGAGACCACAACAATTTGGTTACAAAAGGGAGAGGATGTTAGTATCATGTACCTGGCTCAAATCCAAATCATCCATCAACACTCTGCTGTCCTCCAGCTCGCCGCTGCCGGCTTCCACCAGGAACAAGCTTTGGAGAGGAGTTGCTGCAGAGCAGATAATGCGCACCTGAAAGGAACGAGGCAACAGGAATATTAACCTCACAGGATCTTTTCCTTAATAGCACCTCAAACAGTAACTTTTACTCACAGAACAGAACAACTGTGCATTAAACACTTGGTGCACTGCCCACGTATTTCTACCTGAAGGATGCCTACACTCAAGTCGTTCCAGAAGGCTGAGCCACTCCTCTCGCACCTCAGACCCAATGCACAGTTTGCTTATAACGTGACATAAAGCTGGCCTGTCTCTGCTGGGGGGAGATGCCAAGTGCAGTGGGACACAGGCTGAGTGCAGCGTTGTGCTCCCAGCACTGCAGCCCAGCGAGACCAGGAACCTGGCTGCAATGCAACTGCAGGCATGCTTAGCTCAGCACCTTGCTGGGTCAGGGCCTCTCTCATCATCTTGCCAGGACAGTCTTGAAAAAAAATTCAATTTATATTTCCTGATTGCATAAATATTTAAGTGTATGCATATATAATCAAACATAACACATAAAATCCTTTCTTTCATTACTTAAAAAAAAATCTAAAACGTTAACTTCTCTTTTTTTGGTTGCTGTAATACTGCTGATTTTGCTTCCATGATTGAAACCCCTGTAAATTCAAGTGAAGTGCCGTATTTATCATTACTATTTCATTAGCAGTTCTGCAACCTAATGTAAAGCCCAAAGCAATTGTTTCCTTTAAAATTAATAATGTAACGATGCTATTAACTCCTTAGTGCCTGACCAGTGCACCCATACAACCTGAAACCATTTACTGTCAGGTTGGCTCCACATATTTAGCAACACAATCCTTCAGTATTAAAACGTGGTCACACTGAATACAGGTATACACAAATACCTACTCGTTTGTCTTATTCACAATGGGGCAATTTGTGAAACTGGAAGGACGTTTCCTTGCAGCCTCTGCTGCTTATGTTTTCCGGAGTATTGATATTTAGCTGTCTGAAGGTAACAGGCAGGTTTGGGGGCTCTTGCTGTTATTCTTACCCACGTCTGAAAGGCTCAGTTCTCACCTTATGCTCATAAAAGGTATCAATCAGAGTAATGAAACGCCGAGCTTGAGTCCTTTTTGCCATGGTAAGCGGTGGGATGTCACGGACAAAGACTGTGTCAAAATGCTTTGATATTTCCAAATAGTCACTGGCCCCAAGAGGCTGAAACAAAACAGACCACAAGAAATGGAAACCCATGAGAGAAAGATTCATAAGCACCGTACCCTGAACTACCGCGCTTACAGGAGAAAGGCTGAAAGGTCCTGGTCACGTTCTTATTTTTGTTGCTCTAGGAATAGTCCAGTTTGCCCTTACTGACACAGGTAAATGTGTGCTCACTCATACCGATGGCTTTACTCAAACAGGATTTGTTAAAAATTTGGCTCTTCTGTACCCTGACCACCTCATGCCTTGACAACTTCAAACAGAAATGTAATGCAAACTGTAAACAATAACATAAAGAAGAGAATAAAAATATTAAGTGACAACATCAACCATAACTAATAACTAACCATAAGCACAACTAATTCGAACAACGAACAGGATGCCATCCTGCAGCAAGACTTCTGAAAGCGTGAGCTAGTTACTAAACCACAAGTACAGCCGCATGCGGTTTGCCTATTAATAACACGGACAAAAAAATCTTCTGTTTTAAGTACCAAAAGCAACAGGAAACAGACAAAGAGACAATCTGTAGCAGTCCTTTTGTTTGCGGTTTCACTTGTAACGATGAAATAAAAAGCTTTAAAAAGAACTTTTGTTTCTATTTGTGTATCTAAACAATCAACAGAAGATACGGACAAGAAGTGGCACCTCACTCAAGTACACATTCAAACATATTCATTTAAAATGACTTTCACTACATGGAAGGTCATTTATTTTTTTTCTGTGAGGTCTACCCTATTAGCAGTGCAGGCAGTATTTTATCTTGAGCTTTTAAGTCATCGTATTCAGGAAAAAAGCATAGTACACCTGAAATCCCTCTTGTTAGTTTTACTTGTGTGAGTCCTTGAGTATAGTAGTGCAAACACTCCACAGAGCAAGATCAGCAGCATTCAGCACAACATTACAACTCCCTCCATGATGAAATGCATGGTCCCAACAGGACTGTATGGTTATAAAGCACGTCAATGCTGCTCATATCTTAAAAAGAGGAAAACAGAAATATTGTACATAACACATTACTGAACAATTTTACTGTACGCCAAGCAGAGCTGCTTCACTAGAATCTTTCCTTGAGAAATCATGGGCAATTATTAATAACTATCCATGAACAAGACTTCAGGTTTTATTTTGAGAATGGAAACCAGCCAACCTCACAGGCAGGGATCGAAGACCCTGACTCAAAGCCAGTTCCCCCATGTGCAGTTTGGTGAATCACCTGCTTTGCTATTCACAACCACGCAACTTCCTTGCGACATCTGTGGGAAAGAATTACTACAAAAACTTTCAAGTACTTTTTAGCAGTGTTAAAGAGCAGTCCATACTAAATCTTCCACTCAAAGGTACACATACTGTTTATTTTCTCTCTGGTTTCAGCCCCCCTGACATTATTACGACATGAAAATATTCAAGAAAGCCAAAGGAACTGGTGGACAAACACTGCAGAGCCAGCCCGCTTAGCATCTCACCATTGGATAAAGGTCATGGCTAGCTGGGAAACTACCGCATCATGTGCAAAAGAAAACAAGGCAAACGGTAAAAGCGTAACACACCATGTGAAGAAAGGAAGACATTATACTACTTTTGCTTCGTTCTACTGCCATAAAAACATTGTTTATAGATGGTGACAAGAGGCATCCTTATCACAGCCAAACAAAGATTCAATCTACTTCAGCAACACGAGAAGCAGGCAGTTCAAAACTCCTCTAATTAAAGATACAGAAGGCAGATCATTCTGAGTGCTTTAACAAGAAATTCTGAATACCTACAGCAGCACTGAGCAGTGATACACTACAAGTGTGCACAGAAAAGCACTTCTGCATACTCCCAGATCTTAGAAATATCTGAGCCAAGCAGCCATGACTATTTTAGCAGAACAGGATAGTTCCTCCCTGCCAAGACTTGAGTGTGTTGACACACAACAAAACCCCTGAAGCAGCCAGCTGTTGTACACAGCTCAGCGTTGTAGTTTCCTGCAGAAGAGATCTCCAACCCTCTGCTTCCGGGGTGGAGAAGAACATAGCCTTGCAGATGGAAACAAAGCATTTAATCTTGATCTCAACATAACTTGTTCTCACTTTGGACAAGGCCTTCAAATTCCCTTCTGTCTTATTCTACTTACTGTAAAAACAAGGAACAACCACCAAACTCACTAATGCTCTGGAGACAGATCGAAGCCCTCTTTGTACTGCCCTAACCAACTAACTCATGTGGCAAAGGAAACAGAGCCAAACTAACAGGCTCAAGACCAGCTGACACTGCTGCTAGAGATGTCAGATGTAGACATATACTCTTTTCCACCTAGGAAAGGATTTCCACTGTTAGAGCAGCCAACAGCCTGCTGCCCAAATTGCCCCTAGTGCCTACAGGCCTCCTACTTCTGGTGCAGCGAGATCCTCAGTACTGGCTGGGTTCTGACTACCAGCAGTTCAGGATTGGATAAGAGGACAAGATTAGTGGGAAACAATTTTGAACACATACCACTATCCTCTGTCTAAGTCTGCAGTGCTGAAGTTTATTTTACGAACGTCACCCAGCCGCAGAAAGTCTTCTGGTTTTTATTTAGAAGAGTACACAAAGGTATTGCTTTCTCTGAAGTTGCTAATGAAGCTAAAATTCCTCCTATTATTATCACAGATATGTAATCTACTTACTAAAAGCCAACCTGGTTAATCTGGTCCTCTGAACAGCACCCGACAAATAACCGCTTAATTTGGTGTGTGTTTCTGGTACTGCCTGATCTTTCTTCTGTTTCACTGATTATTGATCAAAACTAAGCCTCAGATCCACAGCAAAACAATGTAATAATTGTCAATAACCATTTGTTGCCCACTCTTTCACCTGGTGAGATTTTTCTTTTCTTGCACAAAACATGAAGAGTGATGAATTTTTCTTATGGTATTGTTCTTCCTGGATGTATATATAAAACAGTTGTAGATTTCTGTCATTAACTCTGATGCCAGGAGTCAGTATTCTCTAGGCATCGTACTAATGCAAAACGCATTAGCACTGGCATGGGCTAACCTCCTTACAAAGTGCTTAGTCCACTTCAACCTCCTGGACTGAGTTCTCACCTTCATTTGGTTTTGGTTTTTTTCTGTCTACTTAATGCATTTTCAGCTATCATCATCTCAGTTCAAGTAGGATGTTTATTATTCGGAGCTCTCTGTGGACTGCTTTAAGAGATAGTCGTCCTCTGTTTCTATTATATATCCCATTAATTAAAGTATAAAGCATCCGCCGTCTTTGGTGGTTCGTCAGTGACAAAGCAGCTCATCTTTTAGAGGTTGCCTGAAGAATACAGATAGCTTTACACGTGTTAGAAAAAGATATCTCATCTTAGGAGAAAATTTGTTTGTTGACATTGGAAGATGTTCCAGGGCTACTTCCAATAAAACACTGAGAGTTGTGATTGGCAGTAACTATAATTTAATGCAAAAACTCCAACACTTCAAAACTTCCTAGAAGCAAGGTACAGTTTAAGACTATACAACATTTACAACTTAGATATTAGACAACTACAGAAAATTAAAAGATCTTTCTGCCTTTCCTAAGGAGCCACTACTACAGCTGATGAGATAGAGCACTGATGTAATATTTCAAGATCACAATTCAAGAAAAGAACAACAAATGCTGAAGAATTTATCTGTGATGCATCAACATTGAAGTTTAAGTGAGAACAAAGCATTTAGGGGACAGGTAACTTGGTGAAGAAAAGACTTATGGCAGTTTATCTTTTAGAAAATTTGGTTAGTCAAAGGCAAAGAGGAGTTCACTGAAGCCCTATTAATAACCTGGTAATTTAAAGGCAATTTCTTACAAAGTTTTACTCAAGGGGTCATGTAAAAAAAAAAAAATTAAAATAAAGAGGAAGCATGTCACTGTGTGATTAAAGATCACATCAGAGGGCATACCAAGGACAGTTCCAAATAATAGCTTTGATTTGGTGTTTCCTAGCTAAGCATAGTGAGTCAGCCTGCAACTTTAAATCATTTTAATTTGCCTGAATATTGCTTGATAGGAGGCTATATAACCTGTTTGCTGAAATATTCACTGATTGATCTGTTATTCTTTCTTTTAAATATCCTTTAAAGTATGTTTCAGCAACTCTCAGTAGGAAAACAACAACAACAAATCCAATCAAAACAAGCTACCCCCCTTCTCTGTTAATCACACAGATAAAAGATACATTGAAAAAAACTGACAGTTCAGACAGATATTAACTTGTGCAACCTTAGCTTAAATCTCTCAGATATAGGACAGCCTGCTTTGGCAGGGGTGTTGGACTTGATGATCTCTACAGGTCCCTTCCAACCCCTACAATTCTGTGATCCTGTGATCTGATGGAGACTTGAATGGCATTACCTGATGCTTCTCCCCACTCTGTCAGGTCCTTGACCACCCAGGTTACAGAACACAGATTCTCATGTAATGCACATTCATCAGCTTTCAAATGACTTTTCAAATGCTTGCGTTGCAGAAAAATTGTGCATTTCTTCCTTGGCTTTTTTTACCACAACAACTAGGTACTTCACTTGTAATGAATTTATCTCCACAACTACAACTGTGAATCAATAAAGTGATACTGTATTGTACAAACAGAGGACAGAGAAATTTGAGTTAAAAGCATAGATAAGCTTTTGATACTATAGACTAAGGTCCTCTGAAACTCAGGCTTCCAGAATTCATGGAACACATCAATTCAAAGCAGAATTCCTGCTGACTTCAGCCACAGCAATGACTATTGCAAGTTACACCACAAAGACACAAGAAAGACCAGAAAAATGAAGGTTACAAAAGACCAAAGTAAAAAGGTGGGTATTTTGTTTTCATTTTATTTTCTTGGAAGAACTGTATTTTGATATTTAACATCATCACTCTTTAGGTTATCCACCCATGAAATCAGTTTTATAGATGCATCTTCCTACCCTATCAAGACATTACATTCATCGGTAATTGGCAGTTGGATGACAGGATATATTTAATTACTTAAAGAAAATCCTACAGGATCTGTGAAACAGTTATTCAACCTTCATGAAAAAAAGGCTAAAATATGCTCTACTAGATTAAGAAGACGATACTGCCAGCAGAGGGCAGCAGTTGCTACGCTCAAGTGAAAGGAAGACTGAAAGACAACAGCGGGAGCTGGACAGTGTCCACTCACTCCCTTAGGACCTCGGAGGATTACATATAAGGTACAATGTCGTCTCAATTACTTATATGAGATCAAGAGTCAAGCCAAGCTGTCACAACAACCAGGCTTTAAACAAAATTTTAAAAGAAAAGTGAAGAAAGAGGATTAGCAGAGGGTGATTTTTCTAAGGCTTAATGATGGGGCTCTAAAAGATTAGACTAGCAAAGCACATTTACAGGAAGTCATTCTAATAGCAGATAACTACTTTCATGCCACCACTCACCATACTGCCATATTAGCCCCAGATGTAACACAGACCTGAAAAACTGCTCTTTGTTTTGCTTCAAAGCAACTGAAATAGATTAATATTCTATCATCCCATATTTTTCAATTTCCCACACATAATCCAGTAAACTAAAAAAAGAAAAGAAAGTTAACGTTTGATCATAACTGAATTAGCTAAAACTTGCAAAGAAATTGATTCATCAGTCATATCTGTCACGCAGCAACAACATGTAATGGGATATTGGTGGGAAGGTTCAAACTCTACTGCCATACTACCACCATCTGCCACTGATGTTGTGGGCCAACATAATGAAATAGGAAGCATTACTTTTGGAGCAGCCATTGTAAACAGAGTTGACACATTCTATTATGAAACTTGCTTTTAATCATAGATCTTTCCCATTTTAGATGCATGCTTCAAACTGATGTAATGTGAATAGGCATCTGCACGTGTGAACACATTTATTTGAAAAAGTTTCAGTTAATTATTGTATTTCTGAGAGGAAGGCTATTACTTGCTATCAAGTTAAGTTTTCTTTACTAATGGCTTGATGAGAAATTGTACTGCTTCCATGTTGTGGATCAAAACTGTCAAATATGGAAGACAGTTGCTTAAGTGTTGGGGAAATGCCTTATATATGATCAGGGGAATACCACTCAAACCCCAGGAAGTGACCAGCCTTGGCAAAATGCACTCTGCAGTCACTACACAGACTGATGGTAGAATAAGCACTGCCTATCTCCCAGAATCATGAGCAGGCTGAGCACATTTGTGCAGAACTTCAGGCTCCCTAGCCCAGGTTGCACAGGTAGGCGTCCAGGCGGGTCTGGAACGTCTCCAGAGAAGGAGACTCCACCACCTCTCTGTGCAGCTGTGCCACTGCTCCGTCACTGCACTGGGAAGGAGTTCCCACACACGTTTGTGCAGAACTTCCTATGCTTCAGTTTGTAGCCATTTCTCCTCATCCTATTGCCACACACTGCTGAGAAGAACCTCGTCCCTTTGCCTCCATCTCCCTGGATATTTATAGATGTGGATCAGATGCCCCCGAGTCTTCTTTTCTGAGGGCTGAACAGCCCCAGGTCTCTCAGCCTTTCCTCATGAGAGTGGTGTTCCATGCCCTTTATCATCTTTGTTCAAACACCTCTTCCTAAAATGACAGTTCAGACACAAAGCATAGCACAAGTAGGCTCTGCCACTTCCTTCAGTACTTGTGGAATGTATACTGCTGGGTTTTTTTTTGTTTGTTTTTTTCCTCTAATCTGAATCTCTCTGTATTCTCTGGCTTTCATCACGTTTCTTCTGCTAGATTTAGGAGCCCATTAATACCTCTATTTTTTCCAACTAAGACAGCTGTGTGTTACAAAACTATCTTCCAATCCTCTTTTTGACAAACTGAACAAAACAAACTGTAAATCTGTCATGTGAGGGCACAAATTCTCCAGCTCCAACAATCTGTGCCTTTTTCAAGAGCCTCTTCAGAATTTTCAATGTCTTCTCAAAAAATTCTGATGTCAGAACCACAACTAACATTCTGCCATCAATCTCACGGAGCTGCTTCCAAAGCTAAAGAAATCTTTCTACCCTGCTGTCTATGCCACCAGCCCAGCAGCAATCAGGCCTCAGTACTCTAGCACTCCACTTGGTAACAACACTTCAGCAATATTTTTTTAATACATTAGTTAACTAACTTTTCCATCCATTTAACAGATACTTTCTAATGCTGCACAATGTCAATTCCTGAGTAAGAACACCACGTACAAAAGTCAACCTTCTCTGCAAAATCAGTGAGACTGGAATTAATTTCATTTCCATTTAATTATCTACACAGCTTTCCCAATTCCATTTCTGGACTAGAATCTGAGCAAGGGACTGAAGTTACACAGGTCCTGCTTGTGGATTTTGCTTATTTGTTTGTTAACATTGGCACACAGTAGCACTCTTTAGTGATGTGGAATTTCACTTGCACTCCCAACACTCAGTTTAAATAAAAAAGCCTTGCCAAAGATCTCACCTCAGTTTTCCAGCACTCTAATAATTTGAAATGCACTTGCAGGCTTATTTATAACATATTCTCGAATTATTAACAGATTGAAAGTTACTTTCCTATTCTTTAGTGAAATAAATATTTTATTCTGCTTCATCCAGAACTAAGTTTTTCTCAAAAAAACCTTTTTCTTTTTCTACATCATTATTAAAGGTTCACTCACCCCCACTAAGAAGAAGCCAGTAATGCTCAGGTAATAAAAATTCCCATCTTACTTCACAAAAACAAAAATTGGTTTTGTTTGGAACTGAAAACCCATGAAGTCCAAAACCTACAGTCTGAAATGTAATTATATGAACAGAACTTTGGCTGGTTATCACCTTAGTAGCCTTAAGGAAGTGAAAACAACAGTTGGTGAACATACTGAGAAAAAAAAATAAAGATGCTATTAGTCCACTTAAGGGTTGTGATAATGTAATAAAAATTCATGTTTCAGACTCCTGGGGGACTGTCTTCACACCCCGTGAGGTCATACACTGGCAGCATTTTAGGAATCGCACCCACATCCAATCACAAAACACACCTAACAGAATCAGGCAGCATTTAGAGAAATTTGGCAAGTTTTTGAGAACGCCTGGGACTAAACAGGCCTTGTACAGCTAGTCACAGCTAAGGAATGCAACAGCAGATTGGAACAGCAGCAAAGCATTACTCTAGTGGTAGCAGGGTTATGAGTCTTTTGCTCAAGTACCAACTTAAAACCAAATTTTAAAAAGAGCATTTGGATGCTTTTTATATGTTAATATGTTGTGACTACTAATATTCCAACAATGATGCTAGTCCAGGCACATACTGCAGTAGAATTTTTGAAGGCAATGTAATTAAAAGTGAATTTACTGTATCATCAAAAAGAAAATGATTACTATTCCTTCGGGGAGGTTGTTTGTTTTGTTTGTTTGTTTTCTTCTAAATTCAAAATCTTTCTGCAGGTTAAAAAAAGCTTTTAATTCATTAAGACTTGGAAAAATAGTAAGTTTGTATTGTGCTGCTTTTTTAAACTGTGAAAAGTCTGAGCGTTAACTGATCTAGATTTGACTGGGTACTCACTCTGTCACAGAGCTCTTCAAATGTGAAGTCTGCAATGGTTCCACACGCTTTATTCAGCCTCAGCTCTCTGCCTTGCACTTTTAGAATCCTTGGTCTAGTTACTATGGGAACATGAACAAAGACTCAATCTTCTCTGGATAATTACTATAAAATTCATCTCTTACAGATAGGAAATGCATAGCTTGATGAATAATAGCACATGATTCAACACAAATTAGACAAAATGCTGATACAATGACTGCCACTTGAGTGTGGCATCAACCCATATACAGCAATGGAACTTATTAATTGGTCAGTGGAGATTGGGCATTGTGTTCTAAATGTATTCTCTTTCAAGAGAAATTAACTTACGTACAATCATTTTGTTTCTGAGCCAGCTCATCAAACAACTTATCCATGACAGCCTCCACATCAGCTTCACTTGTGCTACAGTGAAAAGAATAATAGAATATGAAATTAATAACACTTGAAGCCAACATCAAACAGCTGCCTGAGCCTGCTTAGCTTTTTGCCCATAAAAAAGAGAACAGGATGTTATGCTCTAAATACAAACATTAGATTTAGAATACACTTAAAAGTAGAGAATATTAACTCTCAGGTAGATGATTCTGCCTTATTTGCATACACTGAAAGACTTCTGTGTTTTGAGCCGTTTCCAGTAATGAGGCAATACGGGCAGAGCAGATCCATTAACACTATGTGTACACAATGAGAAAAAAGGCTTCTGGCTCTATCTAGCATGCAAAATAAGAGCAAATAGACAAGGCAAGGCAGTCAAGCACCTAAAGAAGTATCCTTTGAAATGTCTGAAGGGACTTCTTGAAATTAAATATTGGAGCAGCTTTATGGGGGGAAAAAAAATCAAGTCAACTGATTGTACTGAATAAATTGTAAACAGCTTGTAAAATTAAGGTGAAATTCATAATACCACCATTAGTAATTGTATCTGATTCATTTTGTCCACCACCCCACAAAACACTGTTTCAGAAAAGGTTAACTGCGGGTAATGAAAACGTACAATATCTGTGCTCACAGCTCAAGTTTATGTTCCGCTTTTGGTACCACAAGAATTATAAATCAGTCCAATCAGATAACTTTTTTTTTTCCTAAGGTTGTTTACAAGGCCAACCTCTTTGTGTCCTTCCTCGTTAGAGAAGACAGATGATATGCCTAGCTGAGTTCAAAAGCAGAGAATAGTAAATTAAGGCTACAGAACCCAACAAACCTGTACTCAAATATATAATGCTCATATGATACTTGGTGCAAAACGTCTACCTTTATAGACAGCAGATGCACTCAAGTTGTGTTGCTTCACACAGGCATCTGCTGAGTGACAAGTGACCATCAGCACATTACACAAATACTTTCCTATTGATTAAGCCTTAAGCGTCTTAGAAGTATTAAAAGCAAAACTAAAATGATTTTATTAGTTCAAAATTAGTGACACCAAACCTAGATACAGAGAATCTGGAGGAAAAAGACTTCTACAGATTCTATTTGAAACCCTCAGAATCAAACTCTTCGAAGCAGGAGGTTATATCAGATAAAATACCTGCCTAAAGAATTAGGTACCTAAAAAAAAAGAAGTGACAAATGAAAAGGAACAGACAAACTCAGAACAAAGCCATAACACAGGGAAGAAGAGAGTGGGTATATGTCAGAGAACATGCACCTGTGAGTGCATGTACCTATCAAAAAGTTTGATGTAAAGACTACAAGAAACAAACAAACATGACACCAAGGTGGATATTTGTATCTAATTACCAAGAACATTTGTTTTGAAAATAGACACCTGCGACTGAGATCAAAGGAGTTGCTTTGGCCAGGCATCTTGTTATTACGTTTAAAGTGATTGCTTTCAGGTGAGTACAAAGCAGCTTAAGGCAACTCCTAGATGCAACCCTTATCTGAAATGAAGAAAAGACTGCACAGATTATGAAGCAATGTGAGAATTTAAAAAAAATGCCATGATGGTACTGTAAACATTAGTACTGGAACGTACATGATGCATATATGCTGAACAAAAAGATTTTCTTTGGGGAACAAGACTAAATGAATTTCAAATAACTGAAGTAAAATGGTATATAGTGCCTAATAATTAAGAAAATAATCAAACAAAAATCACTGAGTTCTGTAGGGCTGAAAGTTCCAATGAACAAGTCTAAATATGAAAATGAATGCAATTCCCTCAGAGAAAGAGTGGACAATGGGGCTAAGCATCTTATTTCTAATGGCAGCTATAGGATTTTTTCCTTTTTCACTGCTTCAAAATGAATTATGTAAGTTCTAGAAGTAGTTAACATCCTTCCAATGCCAGAACACTTAAGACTTATCACCAATGTCTGCCATTCACTTGGTCACAAGTTTCTCAGCAGAACACCATGAAGTGCGTGGACAGGGCACTGCTCCTGGGCCTTATTCACATGTTCCTTCTCCTCTGAAATGCCATGTCACTTAGCCTGTTACCTAATGAGAAACAATGTACATAGTCTTCATTTCTTTAGATCATGAAAGGTGAAGAAAAGAACAGGGTAGGAGCTTTCCACAGCTATCAAACAGAAGGTCACAGGGTGCACCAGGCACACAAAGCACAGCTTGAAGGAAAGACAGCTGTGTAGGGACCAGAGCAAGCACCACAGGGACCAACTCTTAGACAACAGTGGCTACTTCCAGCAGAATCTCCAAGAAGACATCATGAAACTTAAAGGAACTGGAGCCACACAAGAATAAAGAACAAGACATTCTTTCTTGAGCTTGTTTGCAGACACAGAACCTGCATTTGAACTGCGTTTTCCATACACAGGATGTTGTAATTTCCTCCCAGAATTAGCTAGAACTGAGTTGGTCCCTTTTTATGCGTGAACAAGTAACAGCAGGGCCAGGCCCTAACGATCTCGGAATGAAGGAAGCAATGAAGGAAAACATTCAAACATAGGTTTGGAATAAAGTGGAGGAAGAAATTTGACATTTCATTTACATTATTTTATAATACATATTTTTAAGAAATTTAACTGCTGCAATTCTGCTAAGCAGTACTTCTTTCAGACAAAAAAGTAAAACTTCTAATTTCATAGTGAAGCCATAGGGGCATACTTGATTTCAAATATTCATGACAGAGGTGAAAATATTGCATCCTTCCTAAGGCAAACGTGATTTAAAATCGGTACTGTATGCTAAGTTGAAAGATACCACGGTTAAAAATCTCATTTTAAGCTACTGTCTGCCTTACTCACGTTGTCACTGATTGAATACTATTGCTACTTAGGAGCAAATGATGAGAAAAAATGCCTGCAATGCACAGGTTTCAAAGTATTTTTTTAAAAAAGAGGACATTTCTAGAAGGCAGATAATGCTGCAACTGCAAATGTGTTCTTTAAATACATTTATTTGCAAACATAGAATAAAGCGCTGAAGAAATTTTGTCACAATAAACAGAAAATGTCAAAATATGAGTTTGTTGGTTTTTTTCCAATCCACAGCACTGGAAACACCCAACATGAGATGAATCCTTGTCATTGGAAACACCCAACATTAAATGAATCCTTGTCATTAGATTTCTACAAATACTTAATTACTTAAATACAATAAGGATGTTCTTCTATTATAAGAGAATTGTGCAATCTCTTACAAGAGGATATTCATTACTTTCTAACCATCTGTCACTTCAGTTCTCCAAACACCACACCTCCCCAAAAAATCTAATTAGTTTTTATTCAGTCACACATTATAAATGATGCTAGTGTGGATACTGAAAATGTAGTTTAATGAAGTTAATATCAAGGCATAATGGAAGGCGGTTTGCTGAACAAAATGGACCAGAAAGCAAAGAAAGGAAAAGTCACACCCTGCTAATTCTACTACACACTTTTCATCTCCCATTGACTAGGAAAATATTGGCTAATAAGAAAAAGAGGGTAAATACCATACTGTAGATCAACTTACAGGTAGTACAGTTTTCCAGCAGCAGGAAGCACTCGTTTCCTGTAGTCTATTCCGGAATCAAGCTGGACTGTGCTGCAGTATTTCTACAGACAGGGAAAAAGAAAGAATAGCTTTCCTTAAGCCAAAGTTGTAGTTATTACTGTTTGCATTAGATAGAAGGCACACTGCATTGGCAAACTATCAGCATGAATATCACCTACAACGCAGATTTAAAATGTAAAACTGAAGTCTCCTTTATTGTTACTGAAGTAAAGAAATAAGCTGAAAATCATACACACATTCAGAACAACAAAAAAGTGAGTTTTCAAAAATGCCTCAGTTAGAAAATTGTACGTGGATTGGAAGAGCAATGAACAAAGTGGGCATTACTTTATTTACATTAATATCTCTGAGAGGGCTTTGTTTGGTAGTGGTAGGGATTAGAAATAATTATTTTGACATTCAAGAGTATAAATTTAAAAATAGGAAATGAGAAGCAATAAATGTTTAACAGCTCACAACCAACTTCTGGCAACAGAGATGACTACAACTACTACTCACTCAGCTAGAAAGTTGTTTCTTTTTTCCTTCTACTAAGACTAACAGTGTTGTAAGTCAAACATCATATATGTAAGCTATACAAAGTCCTGCTACAAAAAAATGCACTGAAGCATAAAGGGGAGTAAATTAAGCTACAAAAAAAAAAAAAAAAAAGTTTTCTGATAATGTACCAATCAATTCAGAAAACAAACTTTAAAAGAAAAAAAATCAGCTTCTGAGTATGATTTAGATGTCCCTGAGTATTCACACCTGCTGTAATAAAGGGTGCTGTATTATTATTATTTACTCAAGGCCATAAGGCTGAGAGCAATATTCTCTCCAACTCCAGTGGGATTAAGATTTTATAGCCTCTAGCAAAGGGAATACTCTGTTTATCTGTCAGTTCCACTGCCAACATACACAACTGCTGGCTGTTACACGACCCCAAGCAAAAGGAGCCGTAAAAGAAAAAGAGGGAAAGTTTTAATATTTTATCAAATATACCTCTATCAGCTATTTAATTAAAGCGATCTAACTTATTTTTGTAGGTAACTCAGCCCTTTCAGAGCTCTTTGGATTGGCAGAATCCACTAAATGATTCTGCAGTGTCACTGCACTATGAACTATGAGTTCACCTTGAATATTCTCACTTAGCATTTCATATTCTCTATCAAACTTTTTTTGAAGCCTGCATGAGGCCTCAGGTATCAAAATTTGAAATGTCAGATCTCATTTGCAGCATCTACGTTACAATTACGTTTACAATTACAATTACGTTACTACGTTAGGAACAATGGTCTTTTTGAAAAAAGCGCGCTGCACGGGATTTAGTGAATACAAATATCTGCCAGAGTGACTGGGACGATTCACGGCACTAATTTTTGCCCCTGGCAATTACTGAAGATTCTGTTCTTACTTCAAACCTCCAACTTCTCTGCAGAGATAATACAGTGAAAGAAAGATGATGAAGAAATGATTCTGAGAGCAGAGAATCTTAGGGAAACGCAGGGAAATCTCCGGTAAATGAGAAAGCCATGCTAATCAAATCATGCCGGGCTAAGGCTACTGCAAACACAACAGCATTGGTGCTACAATATTATTACAATCTATTCCCATTCTCTTAGTGAAAACTTACAAAGGAAAAGAGTAATGGAGCAGAAGAAAAAAGTTGCATAGGTGTGGGATAACATGCAGAAGGAAAGGAGGATGTGTGTGCTCTCTTCAGCATCAGGCTGGCAGTCAGGGCTGGAAGGGAGGTTGCTGAAATTTCACTGCAAAGCTGTGCACTTGGCTGTTCCTCAACATGCAGTGATGCTGGGCATCTTTCTAGCTAAAGCAGTATTTTTTCAAAGTAGTAGATTAGCTCAAGTACTACTTTTTCACGTTAGCAGGAATAAAATCACGCTTAGGATGGAGGATGTGCAGATGTTGAAGTTTATTTAGATTTTAGATACTCCAATGTTTAGTGATACTGTTTAACACCTTTTTTGTTTGTTTGTTTGTTTTTGTCCTGGAAACAACAGATAGCAAATTTAGCACGAACTCAGCCTCATCTCTTTGGCCTTCAAGACAGGATTTCAAACCATACCACTCTTGCAGAGTGCTGTGCTGCAAGACAGAGAGAATAGCAAATGCAGAACTGCACTACACATACTTAAGAGCATGGCAGGGTTTTTTTTTTATATTACTGAAAGAAAAAAAAATCCACCTGAAACACTGTAGCTGGTGTAAATTCATTGTGCTGATATTTACAGCGGCGCTAGCAGCTAGGCTGCTAATGACTGCTGTGAAAAGCAAGCATTCTGTGTGCTCAAGTACAGACCGGCAGTGGGAAAAACGACACAGGTCAGTGAGGCGTGCAGAAATGCATATCAGTACTTGGGGATGTAATACTTCAGTCTGTTTGCAGTCTGCTTCCAAACTCAGTGCTCCTTAAACGCAATCGCAGTGCATTCTGACTCATATAACGTTACAGTGAATGAGTTTTGGAGGTAAGAACTGGAGATGTAAATATTATTGATAGAGTTATGAAGCTGGTGCATTTCCTCTGACTTCCCTCCCTTTTCCCATTCTTCAAAATAATCAGTGTTACCATTATTCAGGATAAATCTCTGTCGTTAACACCAGTTGAGAAAAGCTTGTTTGCAAAAAGCTAATTTATGGTTTGGGGCCCTTTTAAAGCTGTGAACACTTGCCTGAGTGAAAGATACCCCTTTTTCCTATGAGCCTTATAGCATATTATCGTAGGCATCACACCACATTAGAATCCAAAGTCTTGTAACATTACATAGCTGACTTGGAAAATACCTGCTAACTATCATGGACTATAGTGCCTTTCACCCAGAAAAGTAAGAGCAGCATCCAGTTCAGAGATTTTATCAAATACAGCTCTTACAGTCCTACTGATTTTTCGCTTCCTTAGGAAGCCAAGATCAACTTAGCAAAACATACACAAGATGGAAAAACACAATTCTGATACAGTTTTCTGCAACATGTGATATAAACATAGGGGACAGTGAACTGGAAATTTTCAGAAATGAAAAACATCCATGATTTTACAGTCTTACTCTTTGGATTGTCTTAATTTTTTTCACTCTGTCCAGCAATGTTCTGCAACCCACCAACCCGTGTCCTAAACAAAAATAGCCACAAAACTTTCCTAACATTCTATAGGTTTGTGTGAATAAATACTTACCAACGTTTGCCAAAAATTACTTTTACTGAGATGTTTGAAAGCACACTCACATGTTAGGCATTGTACAAATATACCTAAAACAGACAGCCCCTGCCATTAAAAGAAAATGTTATAATCTATAAACCAACACGTTTTCAGAAAGCATTCCTTTCCAACACAATTGCTGTTGTTACATTGTAAGCTTGGAAGGTAGGAACAGCTTACTCCTTATGTGAACATACAGCTCAGATCTGTAGGTACTACTGAAAAATAGTAACAGTGACGAAGGTAAAAGAGAAACATGAATAAAACAACAATCAAATGATATGGTGGAAGAAGTGGCTGCCAACAAAACATCATGCAACCAAGCACTGGTGCAGGCACTGCCATTTTCACGAATTCGGCTCAGACGCTGAACTGATGAGAAAGGGTCCAACAGCAGCACCAGTGAACTCAGGGCTGCTGTGGGAGGAGTGCTTGCACCAACAGGCAGCAACAACAGCATTTCTCATCCATGTTGAGAATGTGCTGGTAGAGATTGTTCTAAAGGGGGGGGGGGTTCAGCACTTGGTCACCTTCATTCAAAGCCAGAGTCAAAAAGGTCACAGGGAAGCTACGCGCTGAGCAGAGATCTGAAGGATTTTCCTTTTGGGGTTTCCTTTGTAGGCAAGGCTAGCCACCCAGGCTCTTTGTGTCTATACATGTAAACACTCACTTATCTGCTTCACAGGAGCGCATGGGGCAAAACGTTCATATTTGTAAATGCTTTAAATGGTAAAAAGACAGCAGACAATCTAAACGTGTAACAGAAGAAAATAAAGGACACTAAAACATGCATTACCAAGCCAAAAAACTTAGAATATCAGAACTGCATAAATAAAAATGAATCCACAGTTGCTTAATATGGAATTAAGTACCAAACACCACAGAAGCCATGTACACTGAGTGCCACAATGCATTTTCTCACTTCTTCAGAGCTGTCAGCAACAATATATTCCTGTTACAGAACCAGAAAAAAACAATAGCATCATGCACAAATACCACAAACTCCTAATTAAAAAAAAAGAAAGAATGTCACACTTCTCTACTTCTTATCCTTATTTCTTCTGCAGTATTGAAAAAAACAAAACAGAACAGAACAAAAACCTAATAGGATTACATACAGAAGTTCTACTTTCTCCCTCCATCTTCACACTAACTTCACTGCCACTGATCTGATTAAATCCTGCAGATGTGATTGCATCCTCACAGTCACTAATCACCACCACGAATTCTAATCAACAGTTACAGAACTAACCAGTGGCTTCAGACTGTTAGTACTTAATTGTCAAAGCTGCATTCGTAACTATTAGTTTACATAGTTTATATACATATATATTTATTATTATTAAAGATGGAGATTTACAATGACAAATTTCTCCTACTCGAGCTACATTTCTACTTCCCTTTTGATGCAAACATGTAAAACTGAAACTACAGCTCATCTTGTCTCTTCCTGTAGAACCACTTTCAGCTTCCAAGAGATTTTCTATTCTACTGATATTTCAAGTCTGACTTACCCTATTCAATTTAAATGCACAAACTTAATGAGTCATACAATTTATTTTGAAGTTATTTATGTATTTATGTATACAAAGAACAAATACAATTACAATATTGCAAATGCAATTAGTAAGTAAAAAATACAGTGTGATCATGCAGTCATTTCCAGTGAAGTGGTAGAAAAACTTCCTACTCCAGAAGGAAAAGAAACAAAGCTTCAAGGCTCAGCTCAAGAGAGAACACCTAAAATGACTATCTTCAAATAGAATAAGACTTTGAGTAGAAAGTTATTAAACATAGACTAATATAAGTACTTTTTTCTTCTTGTAAGCACCTCTAATATTCCTCTGCTGCTACATTCCTGAATGGTAGCTATTAAAATGCTTAAACTACTTCAGAAATTAAAAGACATGATGTGATAGTTTCTTAAATAGAGGAGCAAAGGTTTTAGAAAATTTCAAGACCGTCAAAGTGAGTTGGATAACCTGCAAGGTTTCATCATTTTTGTTTCCCATGTTATCACAAAAAGATATCTGAAACTCCAACGGCCTTTGTATCCATGAAGAACACAGTACTAAGCACAATATGTCCCGTAAACTCAAATACGTAGATCAGCTCATGACTCTTGATAATGCTGATGAGCAACTATTTCTTAATTTTATCCAGACCACTGTAGGTCAACCCAATTGGCATTCTCTGTTCTGAACTTAAATGACATTTAAACAAAACAAAACAAACAAACAAAAAAACCATACGAAAGCATACAATATGCCCTGCTGGCTCACAGGATCAGACAAACCCTCTCTGAGGACCCTGGAGAAGTTGTACAAGGACAGAGAAATAAGTGATTCATCTTGGGATGATGATGACCCTAATTTCTACGCCTCACGAGCTTCCTCAACCTGTCACAACCGTAACTTCTAAGCACTCTGATATTTCTTCCATCTATCAGTTCAGAAAACAACAAGACTTTTCTCTGGCAATGTTTTCCCTCATACACGTACCATCCAAAGAGACAAACGTTCTCCCAGAATACACAATGCATCAACACACCACGAGAGCCTCACGATGCAACAGAGGAAGAGTTCCTCAGGTAAACAAAGCTCACCAGAACGGCCCATTTAGCCTCAAGTTATCCACTAGAATTTTATTTATTTATTCTTATCTTTTTTTCTTAAGAGATTTCAAGAAAAGGTTTCTTCATCCAAAGGATATCATTAAAACAGGTGTTTTCCCAAGTGTTTCATAACTCTGGTAGAACAAGAATCCTCTCAAGTCAATTGCAGTGTGCCATTAATAATTTGTTTTCTGACCTACAAGGCATACTGCAGGCCTTACCTTTGGCCTAGTCTCCAATTTATCAGCAAGCAGTGATCACCAGCACACTTCAGAACATGAAACTGGTCTGGCTGGGACTTGTGAGACTGAGAGAAGCGTAAGAAACACATGTGGTGCTTCCTCAGCTCCACTAGGAAACCATCCTGACAGTTGCAGACAAGCATGGCATGGATGCAGGGCCTTCAAAAGGCTGCTCACTTGACTCACGCTTGAAATTGGTCCTGTTAAAAACAGACATGTAACATGCCTAGCTTTGTCCTACACAGATCCATGAGACTATAGATGTGTTTGTGGAGAGGGGGAAGGAGAAAGAATAATCATGTATTTTGTGATGGATAAAAGCTTGGTCCAGGCATTGTTGGGTATGCATACAGTTTTTGGTCTTCCTGTTCACATGTTGCTGAAACAGGAGACTTTAAAGAAAATGTCAATGAATCCTCATAAGCACTATACATGACCTCTGGGGTAATTAGCAATCATTCAAAAGCAACAACACTAAAGTGTTCTATTCTTTACTACTGTCAGCTCTTGTCTTGATCAGCATTTTAATAAAGATGGTTCATTGCTAAGACAGTTTCATGAATCAGTCATAATTACATTCTGACATGCAGTGAATAGTAAAGCAAAACTAAATATCACTTCATCAACCTTTCTAACCTTTATGCAAGTATTAACTGTAAATAATTTTTACACAATCTTACAACAGAAAATCTGCATATTTCTTAGCTTTGTACATACTCTACCCTAACTGAATTTCCCGTGACCTATACCTGAAAAAAAAAAATTAATCCTACAATCAGGCATAATTACTTAGCATGATATTCAGGTGTTGCCTTTCACAGATTAAATCAACTTCACGTACAAAAGCCTACCTGAACTATAAAAATAGTGCAATGCTGTAAGGAGTTAACTAATTTTTTTTGGTCCTTTTTCCTCATGTTCTTCCTTAGCTGCAATAAGGAAATAAAGCAAATTGCTACAATAGCCTATGACAGCAGTGCTTGTTCCAGTTTTAAATGTTGGGAAAAAAGTAAAAGAGGAACAATTTCAAAATGTGACTAAGTATATTGTACAATGTCAACAGAATTAATAATTTGGATGATTCTGGAATATTTTATTTGTGAACTGTTTTTAAATGGATTTAAAGCACAAAGAGCTGGGAAGTCAAATACTGACTAACAGAATTTTTTATACGAATCTTTGCTTTATGCTTGTGACAAGAACACATTCAACTGTAGAGTTCAGCATAGATAATATTTGGAGTTAAAACTAATTCAGTGGAAGTTGTGCAAGTTTACATTACAGTCCTCAAAACTTTTAACAACTAAGAAAGCCTGCTATTCTTGCTACCGCAAGGAACATAAGATCCATTGTAGGACTTTTCAATAACTTATTTTAACATCTATCTATAAATCAGCTACCCCCTAAGAAGAGGAAAAATAGACAATTAACTTGCAAAATAATGGTGCATGAATAAAGACAGAGACTCTTAAAATGTACTGTTACGTGAATAGTATTTCAGATATTCAGACAAAAGTGAAAGAATTCAGGCAGTACAGATGAGGCAGTTCTGAGTAGGGGACAAGTAGTCTCTCCTTTTTCCAGGCGGGGAGCGGGATAATGGCAAACAGCAAACTTCCAACGCAGCATTACACTGAACAGCTTTCCTCATTTCACACTGCTTAGGAAAAAAGAAAATTGCCCTTGCAGACTAAGTGTAAATTAAAAAATAGATTGTATAAAAAGCGGTTTTGCTAAAGAGCCACAATGACTGTAACTTTCAATCTTCTAATAAACGAGCCGAGATGTTCTGTGAAAAGCAAATTGCCAAGAGTTCACTCTGAATTTCTAGCACAATGTTTCCTGAGCTAAGGGTCAAATTCACCCCTAATACATGTATTTCGTTTGAATGACACCCCGAAGTTATTTGTCTCGATTTCTTTTTTTGCTGTTGTTTTTCTTTTTAACGTTTGATTCGTATTTCTTTCCCCAGTATTAGCCTTTGCTCCTGCCAGAGCTGTTGGCAGGCAGGGAAAAGAAAAAAAAAGTATTGATTTGCGAAACTGGATTTCTCAGAATAAGAAAAAAAATGCGATTAAGATCTAAACAAAGGCTAAAGATGGCTTACGCTTAGCTCTGATGAGGTCCACTACCTCATTACCAACAACTGAAAACTTCTGATGCATTTTGTTTCAAGAGAATCCAAAAGTCCTTGCTGTAAAGCAGACTGGGGGGTGCAGAGTCCATTCACTCTTTCTGTATCACGACCATTATGCGAGAAGTATAAAACACTGCCTTTATGCTGCCAAACCACAATGACTCTTCTTACATCAAAGCATTTTCACCACTAGGGTTTTTTTTCTCCGAAATTTATTCAAGCCGAGGGCAGGGAGACAACAATTCATACACGCTAATTACACCTAATTATCTATTCCTTTTTTTTTTTTTTTCCACCAGCTTCGGCCAGTGTTATTTGCTATCTGGGTTTCTCACAACCTCCCCTTGCCCTGTCCATCCAGCTCAACAGTAAAGTCTTTGAAGAAAACAGTCGTGGCTTCTTAGGATGTTAACAATATAAGGTTCGACTCAAATTAAATTATTCTATTATTAGTTTTGACACATTTATGTGTTAAATATGAAGGCCTCTCGGTTAATTTGGCAAATTCCTCACATCTCTTCATGGCTAGAATCGCTCGTAACACCCTCTTGTAGGAGCTTCTCCTCATGCTTTCTTTTCATGATCTAAATGAAATGTTTATTGGATTAAAGTTCTTCTCTGCAGACCTCCACGGTGGCCTGTGACAAAGAGCTTAAAAGCTTTATTAATTGGCTCGGGTTTTTGAGGGGGAGGCAGGACCTCATTTCACATTACATCACAAGCAAATAAAACTGCCACGTGTAATTAGACTAATTTACCCCGATACTGCAGGAATCAGTGATTCCATACCTACGATACGCTTTGGTTTACTCATTTTAATCAAAGAGTAAACAAAGCGAGCAAGAATTGAAGAAATTACAAATAAAGGAAGCAAGAATGTAGGGAGCGCAGCTCGGAGCTACAATAGGAAATATTCTATCCTCAGATAAAGTTTTGGTCTCCATCTAAATAAGTTGTTTAGGAGCGAGCCCAGGCGTGTGCGTATAAGGCAGTCATGGAAAGTAAACAAACAGCTGCCTAGTAATGGGAGAATGCAGTAAGGCAATAGGTACTTTATAAAAAGCAGAAGTGCTGTAAGCTACAGAATTCAAGCAATCCTAGAGTTTAAATTTAAAACAGACTTGAAGGCTGTATGCAGAAAGCACTGATAACCTCTAATTCGACACCTTGCTTTCTAAATGCAATGTTTTTCAGTTTAGTCTTAAAACTTAGTCACACAAATCACCCATAAACAACACTGACGTTCAGCACAGAAATACTTGCAATCATGCTATATTTTCTATTTTTACATGTTTAATTAGGTACACCTCACAAAAGATGAATGCTTCTATTACTTGCAAAGAGAGAGAGAACAAGAACAAATGCTCCTTCTACTTAGGAGTTCGCTTGGTTACATACTAAGAAGGGAAACAAAAGGCCCAACATCTTCAGTAATGAAAAAGTCAATTGATAGGCGAAGCCATCACAATATCAAAGGATTAATCCCAGCAATCCTGACTCAGGTGACAGTTCACAGGGGTCAGAGTGGCTGACACTGACCTCAAAAGCAGGTTTTAACTATTCAACATACTGAAAGCTGCTGGGCTATCACACCATTAGAATGGAACAAACTGACAAATCAATTTCATCAATGAGATGACTTTTTTTTTTTTTTTTTTTAAATGAGCAGATCCGCCACTCAACAAATCCCTGTATTTCCAACACAGGTGGTTGGACAAAAGCTGAATGCACAATCAAAGAAATTTTATATCTACCAAATGCCTTTGTACAGAGCTAACTCACACCGATTTCTTTAGGGACAGTTCAAAATGTTCTAAATATTTTCACCTATTTTGTGGAAGCTGATGAAAAGTGAAAACACTTTTCCATCTCTCCATTTATTGCCTTGGAAGTGAGGGTATATTTTAACTATAACTCATCAGAGCAGGTAAAAAATGTCAATAAAAAAAATCCCAACCCAATCTGAGACAAACAGTAAACACAACACAGCATATACAGACACCACTTTCTATTTGAAAGGTGTTTACAATGCTCGCTCTTATCAGTCATTTTAACCAAAGAAATAATGAAACGAAATTCACCAAAGGAAGCTTACAGTAATTTTCTGGCCTACTGAAAACAGATTTCATGTTGATTCTTTACCTTTAGTTCAAGAAATACAGGTAAACAAAGTAAACTTGCTTTTATTGTTACTATTATTTTAAATCTTTATCTTTTTAAGGTATACTCAGGCTATCAAAGCCCCTAAAGCCTCCTGATTTTGAGTTGGGACTTTGTGCAGTTACATTTCTATTTCAGGAAGAAAACCTGACAATATGCTGAAGGTATGTATTCAATATTTTGACTTGGCTGGACATTTTAAAACTTTGCTTGACAGCTCCATGAGATCTCTGCAAATACATGAACCACTAGTTTAAAACTGTAGTTGAGACACAGCTAACTATTTGAGGAAAACTGTTTGCCTGAAGAAACCACTGAGTTAGAATTGCGATTCCAGACCAGTGAATGATTAATGTAAAAATCTTTATTAAATGTCTATAAAAATAAACCTGCTGCCAAATTGCCACAAAACCAGTAAATTAAGTTTTACTCTCTCTTTTCTGAAAAGCCTCACTTCTGATCTTACATCAGGTCATTAAGGATGCGTGGCTTTATTTGTAAACTAGCATTAAAATGTTGAGAAAGTTTTCAGATTTTTGTATAGCCTTAAACTAATAATTTTGGAAGCATTTCTGCTCGAAGCACTTGATCAAAGTAACCAGTACACACGGTTTTCTTGTCAAGAACTGCCTTTATACAAAATCACTAAGGAGTTCCATGCACTTCAAAATTCTCAGTAAGAGATGATGCGAGATTAAAAGCACAATCAGAAGGGACTGAATGTAATTGCAATTATAGAATTAAAAGATTTTTCCTTCCTAACACTTATCTCTGAAAAGCATTTTTAATAAAATTGCATAGACTGGAGAAGCACTCCTATCTGCTGCAGAATCTAAGCCCTTCTATAAAAAATATTCCATCCCAAAGAATTTCAGCCACAACAAACCAATAGACTGAGAGTATGTCCCTATTTAAGAAAACTACAATTTAAGTTACAACATTAAATAATCGGTGAAAATTTAGATCCTAGGCTATGTAAGATTTTAAAGGATCGGGACACTGGGGCAAACATGGATGGCAGAGGGGACCACGTGTTCAACTACAGATGCAGGCTATAGGAACTGCAGCTTTCACGTGGACCTAAAAAAATGTCACTTACCAATAGCAACTCCCACTGTAGGCATGCAGTAGTTACTTGCCCCCAGTAGTCTACCATCTAGAAAAGCAACACAGACAAACTTTGCAAGAAAACTACATATCCCACAGACCACTGTTTCTCCTTTGCGTTTATCACACAAAAATTGGCTCACATTTGTCTTGCAAGAAACAGGAACCCAAACGCAAATTCTGGAATTATATAATTTGGATAAAATGAAATCAACAAAAAAAATCAAAGATGAAAACAGACAATTCTAGATTTAAGACGGGAAACATTTCACTATCATATGAAGATAGCAAAAAGGAGTTTTGTTACACCTATCAGGGTATCTAGGAGCCAGTCACTCCACTTTTGTAGAATAGAAACACTCTGAAATCTGTACCATTTCAAGTGAAATATCACTTCACAGAAACACTGTTGATATCCTCCATTCATCCTACCTTCCTAAGATGGTTAAAGGATTTAAGACTCCTGCATTGAATTACTCCCAGGGCTAAGGCCTTATCTTAAGATTTATGATCCTAAGACAGGAAAGAAAGAAAAAAATATTGCCAAATCCCAAGCAAAGGCAGGGCAGGAGGTTCTGAATCCCAAGAAAAGTAAGACTGAAGTTAGTCTGAGTTGTCAAAGCCACTTCCAGTAAACAGGTTAGATTACAATTAAAAAAAACAACATATGGCTTGGAATGAGCTGAACATACAAAAGGTACGTTCTAAATCAAAGATTTGCCAGTACCCAATGTAGTATTTTCCCACTACATTTTCATGCAGAACCCCAGAAAATATCATCTTTCCACTTCCTAAAGCCACACACTGGAATTTTGAACAGCTGAGGAAGTATTCTTTCCTTTGTGTATTTTCCTTCATGAAGTAACACCACTGTAGTGAGAAAACATACAGGGGTACATGATGCAGGACGCACACACCTTGAGGAGGCCTAAATCTGCACTTCTCAAGCCACCACAACCAGAAGATGGGTTTCTTTATATCTGAGCCTTTGTAATGTAACGGTCATCTCTTAAAATCTTACTTCAAAATACATTGCATTTGTGTGGTTTCTAATGCCTGCTTCTGACGCACTGAACTCAAAATGTAGATCTGGAAATTTAGTTTTAGTAAATATAATTGTTTTTAATGAATTGTCATCACCCTTCCTTTTTCCAACTAAGATCAGGGAAACATTTGTTTTGATAAGCTTCATCTGATCTGCTGCTTTACAAGCATCACGTTTGGGGAAAGAATCATACTGTTCTGGTAATACTTACTGAAGTGACATTAAAGGCAGGTATATTTAGAGTTGTATTAAAACACAAAGATGTAGGGGAAAAAAATAGAACAAGTAATCCAGAATTTTAGAAAGGTCCTTCTGTATAGAATATTGAGTAAAACTTAATTTCTCCCTTCACTCATTATTATGGTAATGTCTGCACATCTCTCATTCATGTCGCACTACTTATTTCTTTTCACATTACTCCATCCTCAATTGTAGCTCTAAACCAATGCACCAATCATTAGGGCTTCTGCCAGCACTGTATCCACTAAGTCCTTTCGAAACATTTGTTATTCTCCCAATCCTAATGAGACATGTATAAACGACATTTTACTTTTTTTCTTCTGCCAGTCAAAGGGAGGGTAAAAGCAAATTACAGATAAGCACTCACAATAGATATTCATTAATAAATAAAAGAGTTTTATATTCATCAAGGTAGAAAACTACTAGTTTACCAGGAAAAACACAAAGAAAAGACAGGTTTACAGCAAGGAAGATTTGCCACAGACGCTAAGTATGACACTACATTCCAAAAAGCAAATGCATACATAATTATTACTCTTCTTGAAAATGCTCTACAATTACGACCTATCAGCTACAAAATAAGCCCTCTGCAGGAATCTAAAGTGGTTAAGTTGTTCATCTGTTTTTAGATCTCTTACTTTTCTAAAGCCATCCTGATGGGATCCACTCTCAGTGGTAACCTCCCTGACTTCATACACAGCCATTCTGAGATATGTAGGGCTGCCTATGCCGATGGCATATTAACTCTGGAACATGGTGATTGCTCAAATGTCAACATTAAATAGGATTTTCAAAGGTGCTTAGGCAATTAAGTAATCTCACGTTTCCAGCATGCCCCTCTGAAAGTCCAAGGCGTTTAACTACCACGCTGCTGACCACCTTAGCAGAAACATCCAACCAATCTATCTATTCGGCAATTCCAAATTCCTTATTAATCCAAACCTGACCTCAATTTCTACCTTTCCTTTCTTCTTATATATTGACACAGTTCACCATATTTATGTGTTTATGCTGGCAATGCTACTGTGAGGAAAGGAAGTTCTGTTATTTGCACTTTGCGTGTCATGTCAGTCCAGGCAGACCCAAATGCAGGGGTTGTATGCTAACCCCACCAGCTGCAGGCTAGCCTTCAATAATGTGACAATACAGTCATAGTTTGGGAATTAGAAAGATTTGCAACTCGCCCAGAACTTAAACTTGAGTTTTAAATGTTTTTTCAAAAGCAAAGTAAACGACTGTATCATTCACATTTAAGAAGCATGCTCCATTTTTTCACCTAATGAAGCAATGCACACCTGCCAGGCTCCAAGGAGCATGCTTTGGAACTTCTACTTGCTGGACATCACACAAAGCTTTACTAATACAGGCTGAGAAGTTCACTTCCACCTGAGGGGGAAAAATGTACAGACCCAGAAACAAAGTAATAAAGGTACATACACAAAACTAATTTCCTTAAACCAGAGGAACATCAAGTTTTTGTGGTATAACAAATTTAAGATGTCCACAACCACAATACTGCATCACTGTTACAGGAATTACTATGTCACATGACTGTAATAAAGTCCCATCCAAATAAATTCTGCTGCTTCAGCCAAAAAGGCAAACTTCCTCTCATAGTAAATGTCCTATTCTAGAACTATGTCTGTTCCAGAGGAGAAAAGCTCCTTTTTACCTTACTTTCAATTATCTTTGATCCAAGCATAGACATCCTATCCGGAAACTACAGAGGCTGCTCCAAAAGTAATGCCTCCTATTTTATTATGTTGGCCCACAACATCAGAGGCAGATGTTGAGGGCATGGCAGTAGAGGCTGAATGCTCCCACTAACATTCCATTACATGCTGTTGCCATGTGACAGTCGGCAGCAGAGGGGCAGTCTGACATGGAAGTGAAGGTGAAGCAAAGGTGTGACACTAAATTCCTCCATGTGGAAAAAATGGCACTCACCGACATCAATTGATGCTTGCTGAACACTGATGGGAGACCAAACAGTGGTTGTGAGCCCAGTGAGACAGTGTGTGGTATGTTTCAGCAGAGGTAACAACAATGTGAAATACAAGTCACTCTCCAGATGGCCGTGCACAGCTGTCACACCACAGAATGAAGAACATCTTGATCAGCTCGTCCATGCAAATTGGCAGATTACGATCAGGGAACTGTGCACAGAACTAAATACTGGCCTCAGTGCATTGGAAATGACAGTTGCAGTGTTAGAATACTGCAAAGTTTGCACCAGGCGGGTCCCCCAAATGCTCACACAGGAACCAAAAGAACATTGTATACAAGTTTGTCAAGATCTACTGAACCAATACAAGGATGAAGGTGACAGTTTAAAGTACATTATCATCAGTGACAAGATATGGCGTCTTCACTGCAAGCTGGAGTCAAAACAGCAGTCCATGGAGTGGTGACATATGAATTCCCCAAGTTCAAGATACAGGTCTCAGTAGGTAAAGTGAGGTGCAATGTCTTTTGAGATGCAAAAGGGATTATTCTTAGGCATTTCCTAAAACCTGAACAAACCATCAATTCTGACCACTATGTCACAACACTGACTAAGCTGAAGGCTCAAACTTCCAAAGTCAGGCCAGAGAAGATGACAACCTTTCCCCTACTACATGGTCACAAAAGACCCTGTACCACTTCAAAGACTATGGAGAACATTGTCAGCCTTGGCTGGTCTGTCCCACTGCACCCACCATACAGTCCAGTTTTGGTGCCTTATGACTTCCATCTGTTCACAATGCCAGATGGACTCTGTAGGCAACATTTTCCTAGCAATGACATGGTCATAACAGCTGTGAAACAGTGGGTCACCTCCAATGGTGCAGATTTTTACAAGTGCAGCATGCCTGTTTTTGTTCATTGCTGGCAAAGATGCATAGCTATTGATGGCAAGTTTTTTAAAAAACCGTGTTTTGTACCTGAAAATTTGCTCTATCAAATAGTGTTATTGTGCTCTTTGCATCTGATCTGTTGTTGCTGCCATGGAAATAAGTTGGAGGCACTACTTTCAGAGCAGCCTAAGCAGTACAAAGCAATCCTGTCCAAATCAAACTGATTAATACAGCAGTCAAAATTGAAAAGCATTTATAAAGTGATTCCCCTTACCTTCAGCACAGCAATGAATGGTACAAAATTAGCTCTCTGAAGACCGTTTTTATAGAGATCTGAAAGAAAGGAAATCAGTACCAGTTTTGCTACTTAGTCTCAATAACAATGTGAGCTTGTCTTTTAGACTTGCAAATAAAACTGTGTTGCTAGAGAGATAAGGAACAAAAGTGGAAAAAGGAAAGCTGAAATTGATTTCTGTTCTCTTGCTATATGAAGATTCATTACATTCTCAAGGAAGAAAGAAACATACTTAGAAAGTCTGCAAAAGGTAGGGAATAAAAGATGAGATATATCTAATGAGATAACAGATTTTAGCAAAAGAATAAGTTAAAAAAAGGATACAAAAATGATTTCTAATGCTCAAAATAAATATTTATAAGGCTGTCACTACACAACTGCTCAATATAAAGTATTGGGTAGAAGGGAAAAAAACCCAGATTAAACTAAAAATCATCAATTTGTGTTTACAAAGTTAGTGTAATTCTTATTCAGTGTACTTCAGTACACTTTAACCTTAAGCAATTCTCCAGGTACACCCCTTTTCCAAAGGGACAAAATCAGTCATCTCTAAGGCAAAAACAAATAAACACCCTTGTGCAAAGTTGCTCAAAATACAACTCAATTAAAAGATGTATATTAAGGTGGTTTTTGTTCAACGGAATTAAGATCTGTGCTTAGAGAAAGTACTCAACTGTCTAACATAATCATGAAATAATTATTATGTTTGTTTTGTGAGGATGAGGAAAAAACAGTAATTTTGGTGGTGAAAATAAACCAGGATTTCCCATATACTATACCTCAGTACTTCCCCTCATACTCCAGTGAGACAGAATTTTAACGTGGTTAAGCACATCACTAACGGTCAGCTGCTGAGTGCATCTGCTCACTAATGAAAAAGCCACTTTTTCCTTTTCTATCTATAATAGGATAATTTCTTAGCTCAATTTTAAACCCTTATACAACATACTGCATTAATCCAGTGCTCCTTTCTGTAGAAGGATTTCAGACACACACTGTAAGCATTTTCGAATATGGAGTAGTAGGAACAAAAAAACAACAACACATCAAGCAATGACCAGTGTCTGGATGGCAATATTGCTCATTTCTGGAGAAGCCTTTACTGATTTGACAGTCCTACCCACGGCAGGAACTGGATGATCTTTAAGGTCCCTTCCCACCCAGGCTATTCTATGATTCTATAATGTTCTCTGCTGAGTAGGTAGTAGAAGTGAATGCTATTCATGTTGACACAGTGACTACATATGTGCTAAATAAACAGACACGCCACAATAATGTTCACAAACTGAGAAATTAAAATGTACAGTGGAATACCCAAATAATAAGAAATTCTCCTGAGCTTTAAAGAATAGTGATTCAACAAACATGAGGATGGATCCCAAGTGAGTGAGGCCCCACTGTTGACTTCACTCGTAGAAACTTAGCTATATTACTTCTGATTTTATCCTGTTTGTTCAAAAAAGAATATATATATCCCCATAGGAAATTATTTTGCCTTTCAGTAACATTATTTGTTGTTTTCTTGTCTTTATTTAAATATTAAAAAAAAAAAGTAGTTATACTCTTTTACCTAATTTATTTAGGTAGAAAAAATAACTTAGTCAATGCTGTAACTTTTTAGAATGCACTGCAAATGTTTCCTATTAATCTAAAGTGTCATTAAAATGGCATACAAATCATGCATTATGCTAACTAATAATGCTAAGCTATAACAAAACACTATATATGCTACACTATGATGTAAAAAAAAAAAAAGGCAATTATTGCTGAATTAAAACCCATGCAGATTTGAGGGCATTTTAGAAGGATCCATCTGGTCTAAAACTCTAAAAATACTGTTAGAAATGGAAAAAACTCTCCATCTAAGGAATTCCCAATGAATGACATCAAACTAGGCTGTGAAAATGTTATCTTGAAAAAGATGCATGCTCCTCCCCTGAGCTGGTGTAGAAGGTCTAAAGTTTGCTAGCTACAAGATAGTAGAAAAACTCAGTATCGTTTCACTTCTCTATTAATGGATATGATCTTTTCCTGCCCGGGAATTCACTCAAATACAGAAGCAATATTTCACTTGTCCACATTCCCAAATATCCTCCCCTCACTGGTTTGGACAGAGAATAGAAGATCAAAACCACAGAAGGACTAGGGAAAGAGGAGGTAAGAAGTTCAGTATGAGAAAATAAAGGAGAAAGATATAGTGAAAAACCTTTTTTCCTTAAGATACTGAGATTAATTGTATCTGGTTAATAGCAGAAGCATGTTTGTTTTTACCTTCTGGCGGCCTGTTAGATGTTGCCACAACGACAACCCCATTTTGGAACAAGTTTTCAAAAAGCTGCTTCAAAATCATGGCATCAGCAATGTCAGTGACCTGCGGAAGACAACACATTTGTTTTGTCTTGCTTTCAGCTTCTGCTGCAATAGATTTGCAAGTGGCTTTATAGCTAGGAAAAATGCTTGTTAGTGAAAGCCATGGAGAAAGATTCTAATTATTGCTTGGTGAGAAAAAATAAAAGGGATAATTAATAAGCAGTGAATGTACCACAGCCTTTCAAAACTTGCCCGCTTTTTATTACAGAACTCCACCATATCTTCACCAATTGCTAAATGATTCCATGTTAACTTCTATTATAAAACTACAGGTGGGAAACACAGAAAACAGATCTAAACATTTAAGAGGCCTAATCAATTGGAAACAACATTAAAAAAAGAAAAAAACAGAAAACAAAGAAAATACACACCGGCTGTTTTACATTTCTATTACCTCTGAGGCAAAGGTTCGCAGAGGTGAATTTAAATGGTCGTGGGACTTCAGAAATAAAGACAAGTAGCCAACTATACATAATCAGCTGCTGTTGAAAATAGAATGATATGACATAGATACTATTGTGTGATTGTTGCAAAAAACAATTCAACAGATGGCCCATCACAAAAATAAGCAATTTCATTGTTCTTTTTAAGTGCCTTCTATTACTGTCCATGAATAATCAAAAGGCACGGCAGTCACTTCCAGCGCAGTCAGCCTCTTCTAACCTTCAGGCAGAAAACACTAACGAAAAATAAAAAGGGGTGGGACAGGCGGTACTGAAAGAAAAAAGACTGAACAATAAGCAATAAAGTAACGTTTTTTTAAATACCCAAGTTTAGCTAAACTAACTTGCTTTACAGTACCAAGAAATAAAAGGAATGCCAAACAGCAACCAGTCTGCACAAATGAAAAACATAATAAATCTGTCTTGAAAGATATTGAAAAAACACAACATTGGTACAACAGCGATTTATATTTTGCACGTGTTCACCAGCTGAAATCAGTGGTCCTAGTAAGTAAATCACCTTTACTATCATTAAGCTGTTGTTTCTCTTGCATTCTCCTTTATTATTATATAGACACTTGTTGCATTTTGACTTACCACAGACCCCGTTCTGAGGAAATAGAAAGGTGTTGGCCTGCTGGCAGTTATATGTGCTCATTACAGATGAATGCACTGTGATGCTTTTACTAGTTTAGATATGTACATTGCAATGGTAATGCAAGCTACAGAAAGACTGATCAGTATTGTGCTTCTCCTAATTCCTGCTCCCAAATTCTAAAAGCCCTATCTGAGAAGCAAAACAAAGTAATTCTACGTTAGAGGCAGAAAAGGACTGAGGCTATGTTTCTCACAGATACACTCGAAGCAATCAAGCTCATAAGGAAACATAAGTAAAATCCAATTTTTTTTCTCCCAAAGATTTCTTCTAGTTACTTCTATGGAATGCATTAATATGAATTTCTTTCTCTTTTTCAAAACCAAACTGTTTCATAGTCCTCGGATTTGCATCTCTCAGATCACTAAGCTTTAAGAGCATGCAGTGATTCACCACTTTAGTATACTATATACCTGATGTAGCTGTTGATGCTTCCACCTACAATTTATTTCTTCCAAATACTAAAGTTTAGTAATTTTGCATTTTGTCTTTAAAAAGAATGAGTGTAAGAAATTAACTTATGCATTTTAGGGGTAAATGAATTTCTTGACTATTAGGTTTGCTTTGTGATGCAAGTTTTAAAAATCCATGATACAAATGATTGTTTTTAACAAACTTGTGTTCAAAGAACACTCTAACATGCCACTACCTTCAGGAAACAAAGACTGAAAGAATGTTGGCGCTTGCATGAAAGAAAACAACGAATAAAATTCTCTTATTAATGAGAACTGTTATTAGATGCTAAATTCTGGAGTTCTCACTGTAGGACCAGAAAACAAAAACAAACAAAAAAAACCCTCTTAACCTCTGTCATAAAGCACAAACAGCAAGAGCTATTTTGAGAACTACAATGCAAATTTAAGTTCTTTTGATCTAATTGAGCTTTGCTAAGGGAAGAATTCTACCAGGCAAAGCAACTGGCTGACAACAACTAAAGCACTGTCGTTTCTCATGTCTTTTCCCATATCCAGCACACCTTACAACGTGGAACAGAAGCAAAGGCTACAAATTAGCAGTAAGGAGATCCTGGTAATGGAGAGAATGGAGACATTTCATCAGCATTTATAAATTTTATGATCCGGTGCTACTTTTCACTATGGCTCACTTACGTGAATTAGAAAACATATAAAAAGCACATCGCTAAGAGTTAATTTACATGTGTAAGTGTTCAAGACTCAGTCATCCACTGATTGGTATAGTTCCATGTAATGAATGATAAACATAAGCATGCATTACCAGTAATTAGTATTAGCACAAAAATAAGAGCCTCATTTTTATTAGAGGTTTTTAATAGCATGCAGATTAGGTTAGTAAAAACTCCCTACACTGTAGCTTGGTTTAAAACCAAGTGGTACTGGTGGGCTATAATTACTAACACTGTGACCATTCAGCTCACCAAGAAGTACAGATTCTGTTTTCATTTCCAATACCAACTACCCCAGGTTATAGTCACACAGCAAAAACAGAGCTTCTGATTACACGTGCATTGCCTGATAACTAAACAATGACTAGTCTTGTTATACTGGGCAATGTCTGCATTTTGAAATGTGAAAATAACTACAAATGGATTAATTCTCTGAGTGGTTTGGTTTTGGTATTTTTTTTTCTGTTGTTATTTTTCAAGTGAGAACATGATTTTAGAATGGTTTAAGACTTTCATGGTTAAAAGAAAAGGCTCTAGCATTTCTAGCACACTGCTGTGATAAAAGATAGTAAGAAGCCTGTTCTAACAACCTGAGAGCATGCATCTCAGGTGGGTGCTGATGCTACACCAGCTTCAGAATGGTCAAGGTCAGAAGCTTAATGACCTGGCTCTATCACAGAGAATTTGCAAGAAATAACATTTAAGAAAACCATCAACAATACATTGGAAGACAAAAAACAACCTCAAGGAGTACGGAAATACTTCTGAAGTAATCTAGTCAAGCAACTGTCTGTTTGTTTGAGGTTTCTGTAGCCAACAGTGATTCACTTCAGAGTACTTCCGGTTTACTTTGGCCTCATGTCAAGGAGGAATTTGCAACCTCAGCAGTACTTCTTTGTCTTTCAAAGTCCTACGTTTGATTTCATCTACAATATGAGCACTAACATTACCTCTTGCTGTTACTGCTAAAGAATCATTTGTCTCTGTATCTGATCCCTAAACAAATCAAGCCTGCTTCTCCTTTTATTTTTTTTCAGAACAGGTATTTGAAAGAAACTTGAAATGCTTCAAACAAATCACAGTAGTGTTTCAGATATTTCATCAACACACAAGCATTTTGCCAGTGACAGACCCAGCTTGACTTTCCACGTGTCAAAACAGACAGCAGCTTTGTCTACAAGTCAGAACAGTAAATGACCTGTCCTTCCAGGCTTTTTTGTTTAGCTGGTTTGGGGAGTGTTTTTTTTTTTTGTTTTTTTTTTTGTTTTTTTTTTATTTTGTTTGAGTTTTGTTTTTTTAATCCAGCAATTCTTTAAACATGAATGAATCGTTATCAACATCGTGAAAATAATGGACAGATTTCACTGGAGGAATCAGCTGAGAAAGTCCTGAGTTAGACTACCAGTGTTAATTTTCCCATTCTGTGAACTGCTCTTCCATCCACTGCACCACCTGAAGAGTATTTAAGCAGAAAGTTTCTCATTCAAAATTCAGTGCCTACTGCACTCTCTCAGAAAGCTGCGACTCCTCGGCCAGCGATTTTTACAGATGAAGTGCTTGCTGTTCCTCGACCAAGACAGCAGGGGGAGCACACAAACAATTTGAAAATAATGTCAACAGAGTCTCTCGAAATAACAGCGAGATGGGAGACAGTATGTAAATACAGAATAACAGTACAAGAAAGCAGTGGGCATTTATACAGAAACACAAGTGCATACACTAATACACGGTACCACTGTTAGCAAATATGCCTCTATGAAACCTTTCAAACATTTAACGTGTCACAAGAGTACATCACATCTTCCTATCCCATCCCGGACCTTCCCCCCTTCTTCATAGTGTAAAAACAACTGTATTTTGATTTCACTCTGTGAGTTTTGGAAGCCCAGCATTCTAGCCCAACTAGATTAAAGCTCAGCTTATATGAACAAACAGCAGCACTTGCAATATGAAAGAAACCACTACATTCACAGGGAAGATGAAAAGCTACACCGTCAAAATTCAAACTGAAAACACACACTATTCAATCTGTGGATGAGTTCACAAGTCATTCACATGTGCAAGCACACAACCTGAAAAGATGAGTAAGTCTTTGACGAGAAGAAAGAAGGGTGTGTTCACTATACATTTACCTGTCACCTACTTGAACTGGTAGCACCAGATATCACACGTACTGATGGGTAGAGGCAGACATGCCCAACTGTGTGTACGCCAATGAACTGTCCAGATTTATTTTTTTAAATAGAAATCCATGAGAATTGCAGTTAGAATTTACATTTCCTCTTAAACTTGGTTGTTATAAATTTTACGACAAACAAAATCAAAAGCAAAGAACAAAATAAAACTACAATCTGCAGCTCCTTAGCTGTGAGGCAGGCAATGAACTTTGGCATAAGTATTAGAATCAGTTCTGCTAAAGTTAACATATTTTAGAGAATGTACTTTAACCAAATACATTTGATAATTGAGAAGTGTTCTTTTAAGACACTGAAACCCAGCAAAATATAACTAAAATACAACTCTTCATTAAACATTTTCAACTGAGATTGCAGTGACTCCACACGTTCTGAAACCACAGATTTAAGGATTATCCCTTGCTGCAAAATGCAGAAGTAACAAAACAGGAACACCTAGCAAAACTGCAAAAATTCCCCTCATGGGAGATGATCATAAACCACTTAGCTTTCTTAGGTACTACATATAGCTTGTGCACTAGGAGATCAAAATTGTTCTATCCATGTCAGTTATATATTAATTAAGAAGGTAATGCAGGAAATTTACAGTTGATTATTCTTTTACTGGTGGTGATTTGAGAAACATGGACGTGTTCTCATCTTCCCCTGTAGTTTCTACCTGAGATTTCTGAACTGAGAGAACTGAGTTGCTAAGTATGCCTCTTCTTTCTAGAACTCTATGCTTAAATCTGTGACATATCCTTAGAACAAGTAACATAAAATAAACAAAACAATCAAGTTAGTTTGTGCAAAGATGAATTTTATCACTTTAATTTTTACTTATCATATTTAATCCAATAAAATTTTCTTTAAAGTAATGATGCCAATATAACCTAATGCTGACACACCAAACGCTTTAGTAACTCTAGGAAGGAATTCTGATTGAAATTGAAATATTATTTCCATATGCTTAATGACAGTGAAACCATTTTGTTCCAGTCTGTGAGACAAAGCAAAGACCAGGGGCCTTAAGCTTGTATCATGTCAGCGCTGGCCTGGGTGCTGCACAGACTCATTTTAAGATGACAGCTCCTGCCCCGAAGCACTCACAAGCCTCTCAACACACTCTGAATTACCCCATAGCATAGAATAGTAGCCACGTGGGAAGGGGAAAGGACTGTAAGAGCATATATGTAGCCAACTTCTGAAAAAAAAACAAAAAACAAAACAAAACCATCACCTTATCACCTTCCAAATTGTGAAATGCCTTCTACTTTTAAACTTCCCCAGTTCAATTCTGGCCAGTAATTCAAATAACATATTACTAAGTATCACAGTTTTAGATTAAAAGAAATGTCATGAAGGTTCCCTTGAATCCAAGGAGTAATCTCTGATTCTTACCTGAAATTCATCGAAACATAAGAGACATGCTTCTTCACTTATTTCCTCTGCTACTGGTGCAATTGGGTCATATGATTTGGCCATAAATCCTGGCTTTCTTTTAGGCAAGCTCTGCTTAAGGCGATGTATTCCTGAGTAGATAAAACGAAAGTGAATGAAGTATTTATGTATTTTTCTAAAATATGGAAAACAAAATTATATAGCCATCAAAGAAAAGGTGATTCAATCTGAGAAAAACAAGCATACTTCAATTTCATTGAACTTTAAGTAGGCAAAACTGCTAAGTTTGCAGTCACATTCAGGCAACTAGTGAAACCACAGACACACTGTGATTTATATTTTCTTGCTTAGAAATATGTAAAATAAAGAATTGTGAACCCACAAACACTAATATCAAACACTTGTATTTTGTTTTTAAAACTGACAGAAATTACAGGCTTGTCTTGCTCCAATTCATGAGCTTAGATGCAGTTTCACTTCATCATTTGGCATTTTATGATTTCAACTTCTGAATGTGTAAAATCCTTACAGTTTCCAAACCAGTGGCACAGCTCTGTGCATTGCCTGGTCTGGAGATATACTTACAATGCACTTAGTTACAAGAACTCAGACAAAACAATACAATTATATTTTTAAATGTAAAAAACACTGATAAAAAATAAGGTTATTAAATACATACTTCAATATGTCATGGCCTGCATTCCATCTGCCTACGCAAAGACATTTGGCAAACCAAGGTCCTACAGCAAGTTAAAAAATATTATGGAGTACAAACAAGAAATAGAAGCAGAAAATCTCAAAAGTAATCCAGTGACAACAGAAATAAAGACAGTTGAAAGGGCAGAACTTCTTTATGCCAATGAAAGCTTTCCAAGAAAAATGCTGCTGTCACAATATTTGTAAACTGTAGCATTACACATTACCAATTTCACAGTATTTTAAGGTCATACATTTTAGAATCAGAAGCAGCTTTTAAAATACTTAGAACAATGTTCCATCCAGCAAAAAGTGCCCTGTTCATTCTGACAGAAAAAATTCTGAACCTTAGGATCAGCTTCCTTTTATTGTCCCAAAACTGCTGAAAGTATTGCTAAGTTTATCAACCCAGAACACTTCTCATTCTTGTTGGCATTTATACCTCATTCAGTGATTGCTTATTCAAAATACATAGATCAAACTTGCCTTTACACACAACTGTTGAAAAACAGTTTACACAATGCTCTTTTTCAGCAATTCAATACACTGCTATAGATTCGTCTGTAACAGTGCCTTAGGAAACAAACTACTATTTACTGATGTGTTATATGGTACATTACTATTATATTCACTGCCATTATCAAAATTCATTAGTTTTTCTTCTCCCTCTGTCATGAGAGATTTCCATTACCATTTATTTTTGTGATTATTTTCTGTTAATAAATACAGTACATTCCTCTACGATCTTTGTAACTCTACTCCCACAAACAAATTAGGTTATGTTTTTCTTTTTTTTTTCTTTAATTAAAGCATCAAATGAAAGAGATGTATAATCACATATTTTGTACTTTTTCATTAATTCCTATTCTTCTTGCACCATTTGTCTCGCGTTCATATGATCCAGCTTCAGAAAGACTATGTTTATCACTATCAGTTGACTCTCTCCTTCAGAAAGTATATTCAGTGCTGTATATTAATCAGTTGAGCTAATAGCTTTTTACATTAACACATTAGACTCCAAAACAGCAAAAGAGAAGGCAAATTTTGGATTATCTGTGATTTAAGTTGTTTTTTCATTCTCCATACACAAATGCTTTCTTCATTCAACTGAATTTTCTTCTCGTGTGTAAAGATCACAAACTATTCCTTAGCAACAAATCAACAAATACTAAATGCTATTAAAACCCAAAACATTACATAGCAACAGCTGTTCGGTTTTTCACAAAAACTAAACTCTTCCCAGACTGAGGTAAAAAGAAATACAGAGTCCAGCAGGAATGGATGAACGTGACAGCTTACAAGAATTGCATAAATCTTGGAAGAATTAGTCTATTTCTCTGAAGCACTGGTTTTGTTGTCTCTGAATCATGATCTAATGAATAAAACCATGATGTCACGTTTACATTTATCAGGCCTTTTTTTCTGACATCACCATGTTCCTTTGTACATTATCATTCTATGTCGCTACGTCCCCTCTTTAGATTGCAGCAAAGTAATTAACTGGAAAATATTTAGATAAGGTTTAATCCTAAGCATACATTCAGTCTTCTACACAATCAGGTATGCAGAACATTAGAGCCTAATTTGAAAAAATACTTGAGAAATAGTATACAATTAGCATCTAATCTGGTATGACAAACAATGCCCAATAACTCTAATTTACTCTTTTTTTGTTGTTGTTTTGTATGCTTCAAAACTTCAAGAAAATTACACTGTATGATGTATAATATACATATGAGAATGAGACAGCCTTTTTCATACTTTATAGTGTTTCACAAAATTCTTGTAAATAACACTATCTTCACTTACTCTGATGTACATCCAGCATGAAGCCATGAAAATGGACTCTCTTTTTCCTTTCCACTTCCAAGTGAGAATAGAACATGTCCATCACCATTGTCTTCCCTGTGCCTTCAAATAAAAAAATAACAAACAAAAAAATGCCCACCCAACAGGTAGTTAATTTAAGAGCAGTTACATACTGATTACTGTAATGATTGTTCATTAGCTTTTAACTAACGAAATACTCTCCCACTGAATAAGTACAAGGCCAGCCTGTTTGAGAAGTAAAATCCTATTTTAGGTTCAAACACTTTGAACTGTACAGTTATTTTTCCATTTAAAAATTTTTATCTATACAGGGTTGGCTGAATGGCTACACAAATGCCACTATTTCTATCCAGTAAATCCTTAGTATCTCAGTTTGAAAAGTGCATATTGTTTTATTCTGTATTGCAATTAGATTATACAAATTCCCTCCCTGGTTCCCCACTTTTAAATATTAGAGAGTGGGTAAAATTGGAAAAAATATACATGATAACACAGTCCAATTCAACAGCTTCCAAACTTCTAAGTCTAATTAGATTAACTAACTGCCCAGCCCTGGAGGCATTCAAGGCTAGGTTGATGTAGCCTGATCTGGTGGGGAGCAACCCTGCCTGTAGCAGGCAGTTGACACTGGGAGGACATTATGGTCCCTCCCCACCAAAGCCATTCTATGGTATGATTCTATCATAATAGTATAGAAGAAAAATAAATCTGGAATAATTAAAGTAATCATGCAACATAAATTTAGATGCTTTGGAGCGTGAATAAACATGCATTTATATAAAATTCCAATGAAACTGATGCAGCTGAGACTTACCAACATCTCCATAGACATAAAGACCTTTTGGAGGCTTATTTTTCGCAAAGAGCTGCAAATCAAGAGGAGAATAAATACAAACATGGAGCACAATAAATTGCTGTGATCAATTAATCAAGTGGCTCCATTTAACTACCTGAGGACAAACAACCAGTAAACTCCGAAAAAAAATTATTAACTCAGAATTAGTATGCAATCTAATGTTGTATTTGTGGAACTTGAAAACAAAAACCAAAACAAAACAACAACAACAGAAGGGAGGGAGGCAAAAACCCACACTTTTTTTATCACTGAAAATATTTCCATCCCAAGTCAGAGTACGTCTTTTTTCCACTTGTTTTTTAAACCAGAACACACACAAAATTATTAAATATGTTCTGATACATCATGATTAAACAAAAGTAATTATACAAACTCTTATCAAGCCATTTGAACAAACAGATCTAGAAAAAATGACATAGAATTAAGCAATACTATTGTACTTGCAGGTGTAGGTTCTATATACCAGCTCTGCTTTAGATATAAACAATGAGAATTTAGAAAAGCTGTATGACAAAGTTGATGAATATTCCAGGTTCCCTTCCTTTCTCTCCACTTTCAATCTTAAATGCAGAGTTACCCATTTTAAACATAATTAAAAAACAGAGGCATGGTAAAAATGAATATAAATTTATATACACAACACAAAGTATGCATTTTATTCATCATTTTCACAAGGGTGTTTTCTTTAAAATGACACTGGTTAAGAAGTTTTGACTTCTTAATGGAACTTGAGACATATATTATGACACCTGGTAATTTTCTCAGTTTTACTCAAATATGTATTTTTATGAATACTTTCAATTTGAAACTGTCCTCTTCCCCCACTCTAGTACTCCACCCAGCCACTTCCAAGTGAAATTCTAAAAAGAAAGAGGTTCTAAAATATTGTACATCTTAAAGCATTCTCAACAAATTCATGAAACTAAATAGAAATCCACAAAGATCATCATGCAAGAGCATAGGTTACGTTAGTGTCCCCCTTTCAGAGCTATATGAGCGCAGCCAAAACTGAGGAAAATTAAAATAACAACCCTATGGTCTCATTTGGAGCTGGATAATTGCTAAAGAACTTGAATCTAAAGCACTTTTCAAAATACAATGCCATCTTAAAGAAATGAAAGAGTCAGTAGCAAAACACTAATTAAATGTAGAAGAAAATGTATGAACAAAGTAGAAAGATAACGTCTCAGATCTACTGTATCAATTTATTCAGAAAATATGCAAGCACAGCTCTTACATAAGATCCACTTACAGATTTAATTTAGAGATGCATTAGCAGAGCAACAAAAACGTGTATCATCAGACTGGGGCTGAGCAGGGTTTCAGAAGTTCTGAATCAGTTCCATTAATAGACATGGCTGCAACTACTCGGTAGGGCCTTGAAAGCTCCGCAAGACAATTCAATTGATGTGCATATTTCTTTGCACACTTATTAAGAACTTGCATTCATTGAAACTAATTCTCAAAGTTACACAGCAAAGAAAGCAGAAATAGGAAAAAAAATACCTGAGTCACAGACATTTGTAAGAATTTCTTAATTTTGACATTAATAACGTGTTTTTTAACAATTAAAAAGATGGTTTAACATGGTTTGCATCTCTACAAAGAATGACAAAACTAAGAAAATACATCAGTGTTTTACTGATCTCCGTAAAGATTATAAAAGTAGAACAGGTAATGAGGACTATTTTTATACCCTTTCAAAAACTATAATATGTTTATCAATTACACTTAAGGATCTTAAAATTTGTACTTCTAAGTACATTTTATTCTCACTCCAATATTTACCACTTCTAGAAAATGTTACAGAAAATGTTTTTTGCTTGTTTTGTTACACTAAAGGAAATAAATAAAATGGCTCAGGCTCAAAGAAGTCTAAATCAACTCCTGATTGATTTAGAAAAATAGAACTAGTACTTTGAGAAGATGGCAGATGCTAAGTCGTGCCTCAATCTTCTCAGTCCTTAAAGAAATGAAATATAAAAAAAAGGAAAGGCACTGTGGGAGATCTGAATAAATTTGGTGAAGCTGATAAATTCTAAAAGTCAGTCAGCTACAAACAATTTAACAACTTTTGTAGAGAGTATTTTATTTTCAAGCAAAATATCTTTTGCACAATTCTGACAGAAGTGACACTATTGCCACCTAGGGCATTCTCTTTCTTAATCTTTTCATACATCATAGAACACTACAGATTTACATCTATTTATACATGTATAGATATGTAGATCTCTCTATATACATATTTTATTCATATACATATATAAAAATATATATATTATATATATATGTGAGTAAAGTATATTAAAATATTGATCTTCCAGACTTCCAATCCATTTTACCTTCTCTTATTAAAAAATACAATAAATATATATGTAAACTTGGTATGTAGATTTCTAACATTGAAACCAAAACTTCCACAGGTTTCACGTTATCCCATATGATCACACAATTTACTTTTTTTTTTTTCCTCCACTCCTCCAGTTAATGATTCCCATCCATCTCCTGAAACCCAGAAAGTAACTTTCACTATGATCTCTGATGAAAGCCAGTAAAAAATATTCCAGTATTGGCTCACTTGAGACCACAGTAAGAAGGTAAGAAACCAAGCAGTGTGCGGAAATGAAGAAAGCAGCAGACTGATCTTGGCTCCATAGAAGCACACACTGCAAAAGAACAAAAAGGAAGGAGATCTCAGATCTCCTAAATTAAGAGTAAATTTGTCTATTTCAGGGAGAGAAGGAAGAAGAGTGGGTGATGAAGACAGAGTAAGTCAACGTGCTTCTCCTCACCCCTCAGACTTCCCTGCTGTCCTGAGTGAGGTATTGTCAAGGTCTTAGTATAATCATGTTTATTTGACATCAAATTTGCTTTTGTGGCAGTGACAAGATTTAAGAACATTAATGCTTACATTTAAAATGTACAAAATTGAAGACTTTAAGGGATGCGGAGAATTTGAATTTGAAGGGGAGAACTGAGAATTTAGAAATCTTCAAATGTATGTCATGCAACATCCTTTTAAATAAGTGCATCACCACAAACATGCCAATTCTCAAATCCTTCAGGTTCTTAATTCCTGTAACATTCTTTCCAATAACAAAAGAAATTGTAACTTCATTGCTTCACTGAGCTTCATTATCATTAGAACATGCTTACAACAGGAACCTTTTTTCCTTTTTAAGATCAGTTAGCTTTGACTTCCATTTCTTTTTGAAAGTTATTCATACACTAGAATATCTACAGTTATATAAGAAAAACAGTACCCCCAGACTTCTGGAATTTCCTTCCTTATTTCCAAAATGTGTTACAAGTTTCTGTTTAAAATGGAAAGCCTTGATTTGATTCCAACACGTCACATTCGTCTTTGTTCAGACTTTACTTTAATCCTTCAGTATCCTACCTCATCAGGAATTACGTTCATTAAAATAGCTCCTTTTCCCTGAAGATTCTATTCTTTCTTCAGTGCATTTAACAGACTGCATCATCTTCCCATCTTCTCCCATACAGCCTACCTCATACACTAAAAGAAAATGTCTAATTTCCTGGGAATATTCACACACTGATTTAGAAAACTTTTCGGTGAAAATTCATGTATTAAGGTGGTTAATTAAAATACACAAAACTCAAGAGAGAAGTATCCAAACAGCACTTTCATTATAAACAAAAAACAAAGACAAAGCACTAACTGCCTCTTTCTCCCACTCCTTCAGACTTCCTTTTTGGTTGCTGTTGTAGCTGAAGACATTTTCAAGGTCTTGGATGGCATTTACTATTGTTCATACCTCTTTTCAAAACATGACCTCACTTATAATTGAGCTTATTTCAAGTCATTAGCACAGCAACTCAACAACTCTTAAGATGCCCCAATTGGTATTATTTTGAAAAGCTAGAGATCTGAAACATCTATGGAAACTCTTGTGGCCTTGAACTTCAATTCAGAGGATCTCAGAATATCTCAACATACAAGGCCACGCTTTCACCAAGTTGAAGATCAAAGACATTGTTCAAATTTGAGTAATAATTCTGAAAAACAGAAGCATACTTGATTTGCAACAACCGATTAATTGCTTTTTCCCCTTAGATTCTTTCTAAGCTGATGCCCAAAAACATATAATAATATATATAGTTTAATTATCATAAAGGAAGTGGCTGTGGGCTATTTTCTTTCCCAAAACTCCTTATTTTAGAAAGGTTTTGCCTACAAGGTGATGCAAGTCTCTCAGGCAAATAATGAAATGCTTTTATTGTTATTCAATGTCAGTACTTGTTCCCCAATCTCACTTTTACTGTGCTTTCAGTGAATAAAAGGTGAACAAAAATAATAAAAATAAATAAAAAATAACTCATTTTTGAGGAGACTTCAGCATTTCTGTAACAGGCAGTAAGATAATGAGTATCAGACCAAAGGAGAGAAATAACTGTTTTCCTGCCACCTCTCTCTCTTTTTCCTCTTTCCCCAACCTTTTCATCACATTCACCACTTAACCACACTCTCTTCAATGCCAAAACCAGGAAAAAAAGATTGAGATGCTGTGCATTGGGTTTTTTGGGTGTTTTTATTTGTTCATTTGTTTGTTTTAACTGTTAAAAGCCTGCCACTAGAATCTTTTCAGCACGGATTCCATACTAAAAGTAGGCTGGTCACTTCCAAGAAACCTTCTGAAAAAGCAAGAATTCAAGTTACTATGTGTAACTGATTAAAGAGCTGTTTTACTTGCAAGAAGCTCTCAACTTAAAATATACCAATTTGCTTTGTTTAATTCCATTAAATTAAAAATACTAGGTGAAAACAACATCAGTCCTCGTATTATTAAAAAAACCTGAACATCTATAGCATAGAATGGCTAAGGTTGGAAGGAACCTTAAAGATCACCAAGTTCTGATCCCCACACCATAGGGAGGCTTGCCAACCACCAGAACAGATTGCCCAGGGTCCCATCCAACCTGGCCTTCAATGCCTCCACAGATAGGACATTCACAGTTACTCTGGGCCCATGCCAGTGCCTCACCACTCTCTGAGTAAAGAATTTTCTCCCAACAGCTAACATAAATCTCCTCTCTTTTAGTTTAAAGCCATCCTCCTTTATCACTATTTACCCATGTAAAAGGTAATGGAAGGCTGCAGTGGGGTCAGAGTCTTCTCCAGGCTAAACAAGTCCATCGACCTTCTTCACAGGAGGAATCCTCTGATAATCTTCATGGCCTTTCTCTGGATCCACCCCAACAGTTCCACATCCTTCTTATGCATGGACCACAGGCCTGAATACAGTACTCCAGACAGGGCCTCACAAGGGCAGAGCAGAGAGGGACAATCACTTCCCTAACCCTGCTGGCCACCCCTCTAGATGATGCAGCTTAGGATGAAGTTGGCCTTCCAGGCTGCAAGCACACACTGCTGGTTCATGTCTAACTTTTCATCCACCGGGACCCCCAAGTCCTTTTCTACAGGGATGCTCTCAATGAGTTCTTTTTCCAGTGTGTACACACACCTTGCATTTTGCCTTGTTCAATTTTATTTGGTTCATGTGAGCCCATTTCTCGCGATTGCCCAGGTCCCTCTGGATGGTATCCTTTCCTTCTGCCATATCAACTGCAGCACTCATCCCACTGTCGTTGATAAAAAAGCTGAAAAGCACCAGTTAGTGCTTTGAGACTTTGAGCACCAGTTAGTGCTTTTCAAGACTGACCCTTGGGGGAAATCACTCATCACTGGTGTCCATTCACAAATAAAGCTGTTTACCAGAACTCTCTGGTTGTGATCATCCAACCAATTACTTATTCATCAAATAGTCCAGCCTTCAAATCTGTATCTCTCCAATTTAGAGGATGTGATGTGGGACCATGTCAAAGGCCTTGTACAATACAAGTCCATGTAAACTACATCAGTTGCCCTTTCTTTGCCCACCAATGCCAGAACTCCGTCATAGAAGGCCACCAGAATGGTTGTGTGTGATCTGCCCTTGATGAAGCCACATCGGCTGTCTCATGTCACCTCCACATCTCACATATGCCTTAACACTTTCCAAGAGGATCTGCTCCATGATCTTCCCATACACAGAAGTGAGGCTGACCGGCCTGGTCTTCCTTTCTCCCTTTCTTAAAAATGGTGGTGATATTTCCATGTTTCCAGCCACTGCAGTCTTTGCCTGACAGCCGTGACTGTTTAGTATAATGAACGTAGTACGTGAAGTATAATGCAGAGTGGCTAGACAACCACATCAGCCAATTCTTTCAGGACATCTGGCCCCATAGACATATGCATTGTCATGAGGTGATCTCTGATTTGCTCTGCTCTTACGGTCAGAGGGACTTTGTTCCCCTGACCCTCTCCTTGAAGTTCAGCGTTGTGAGAAGCATGGGAAGCCTGATAATCAGCAAAGATAAAGAACTCCTTGAGTACCTCAGCTTCCCCTTGTCTTTTGAAGCCAGTTTTCCCTTCTTGTTTATCAGAGGAGGTAGGCTATCCTTTGCCTGTCTCTTCTGACCTATGTACTTGTAGAATCCTTTCTCATTATTTTTCATATCTTGTCAAGTTCACTTCCATGTGTGCCTTGGCTTTGCTTTTGGCTAAGATCAAGTGTAATATGTTGTAGCATACAAAGCTAAAAAGCACCAGGTCTTCATAAAAGGAGAGTGCCGATGCTTACTTAAACTCCTCAACGGATGTAGACATATGACAAGCACATGGTACAACTGCCAATACAGTACTTGTTGTCTATGATTCTACCAATTATTCTGTGGTAATCCACTCTGTGGAAAATTTTCATTAAGGATGTTGATTACAACTTTACTGAAGCAAAACCTGTCTTTAACTAGAATTTAAACCACACTTCATTTGGCTTAAGACTTTATTTTAAAAGGAACCACTCCAACTGACAAATAACATCCTCAAAAAATAGCAGAAGAGAAACAAGGACATTACTACTTCTCCATCACAAACGGATTTAATTTATTTATGCAAGCTAGAAGCCTTTAATAGAATTACACAAAACTCACTGCTCTCCTCCTTTCCTCGGGTTCTGATCTATAGCACCACACTGATTAATCTAGTTCTCAAACTTCTGAAGACTTCCACACAGGTATCAAGCTCTAGAAGAAAAACCTCTACATTACCACTTGTCACATTAACAACTAGTTCTTCAGCTGCATCTCACTGAAGATTACATTAGTTGCCAGTATCACAGTTTTAAACTTAAACTGTAAAAGTTTAAAATTAAAGAGTGGAACTGAAACAACTAAAAGATTCTTTTAGAAATAGAGGAAACCCAAGTTCACAGCCTAAAACAATGGCATTTGAATTTTTTCTTTTAGGAAAGAGTCAGCTAGGTGGCTTTATCATGATTAGCTCTGCTATACTGGGATAAAGTGGTATTACAATCTCCTAAATAGAATTAGATTAGTATTACTTTGTTATCTGCAGTATAGATTTTCTTCACTATTCATCCTTACCAATAAAAAAAAAAAGGTACACAATAAACCCACATAGAAGTCAATCTACGGAGTCTTTACAAGACATCTGCTCTTAACCACTATGATTCAGGGCACTCCAGTTGACACAATTCAGCTCTCAAAGTTATTCTCAAAGGCAGAGCTTTTAGAAAAGAATACCCAGATGTCTAAAGCAGTTAACCAGAAAATATGAGAATGCTAGCCTACTGATCCTCAGGTTAGCAAAATCAAAATCTTCATCACATTGTTTCTACAGAGTGAAAACGAATAAAAGTTTGGCTTTATGCCCAAAAGGTTACATAGGAGCAAGCCAAAAAACTGGTTTTCTCTTAAGCAATTTCATCTTTTACAGTTCATGCCATATAGCGTCAGTAAAGAGCAACTTTATACAGTAAGTAGCCTTCAGACGCCCACCTCTAGCTTGTCAGATTATGCTTATGGAAATTGCCTATGCCAGGCCAGCACAATAGGTTTAGGAATCCAGCCTGATCTCCTTATACTCACAGGAAAACAGACTATCTTTTAGGCAAACCAGCAGATTGCTTCAGATAACAAAGATAAGCAGTAATCACTTTTGATTTTTTTTTCCAGAAGGATCACCAAATCCAACAGCCTGACCACTCCAAGGCTAACCAAAAGCTAAAGTATGTTATTTGAGGCATCATCCAAATGCCTCGAACACAGACAGGCAGAAGGCATCAACCACAGAAGCCTGTTCCAGAGCTTGATCACTCTCATAGTAAATAAATGTTTCCTAGCACCCAGTCTGAGCCTTCCCTGGAACAGCTTTGTGCCATTCCCATCCTGCCATTGGTACCAAGGAGCAGAGCTCAGCAACTCCCTCTTCCCCTCCTCAGAGAATGCTCTCCTGCAGAGTGCAATGAGGCTGCCTCTCGGTCTGCATCAGGTGAGATAACTCAACTGTTCTCAGCTTCTGCTCATAGGACATGCCTTTCAGCCCTGTTGCCATCCTCTGGACACTTTCAACGATCCTAACATTCTTTTTACATTGAGGGCCCCTGAACTGGACACAGTATTCAAGGTGAGACTGCACCAATGCTAAATATAGTGAGAGAATCACCCTTTTTGACCAGTTGGACAAGTAAAAAGGAAAACAGTGAGATGAACTAATATACTGGTTAGAGAAGGCAAAACTATTCTCCAAACAACTGCCGGGCCCGAATTGCCATATCTAAGTTCAAATTACAGAATGATTGGAAGGAAGCTCAAGAGACTGTATGGTCAAACTCCCTGCTCAAAGTTTTATTAACTTCTTTCAGAACTGAACATGCAGAGACTCACTCCTTTCAAAGAATCGTAGAACCATTTGGAAAGGAACCTTAAAGGTCATCTAATCCAACTTGCCTTCAATGAACAGGGGCATCTACAGCCACATCAGGTTGCTTAGAGCCTGGTCCAGCCAGACCTTGAATGTCTCCAGGAACAAAGCACCCACCCCTCTAGGATCAATCTTGCCTCAGCTCTTTGCTTCCTGTTCTTCACCATTCTCATGATTTTCTTTCCAGATTTTCTGACTCGTGTTCCTCAGAACTTTCTCTAATTCAATTCTCTTCTCAGTGTATAGCAACAGCAAAAAAAAAAGCTCCTTCCTAGGTGTGCTTCCTTTTGTCAGGAGACAGGAAGTCAAGCATGGTTAGGAAATACATGACAGACAGCTTACAAGTATGAATTTAAAACACTCAAAGCTTATTGAAGGCAACCTGATAAGTGAGCATTTAGTCCCAAGGCTCTGTATCCTGCTGTACTTGCCTATTTGAAACACATATTTCATTCACATAGTACTTGCCCTTACTGCAATATTCCATTTGTTGCTTTTTTTCATTCCTTGAAGCTAACATAATTTGCAAGAGCCTTGGAATGGTAATTTGTGGTTTGATACCTAAGGGGTAGAGGACAGCATGTCATTTACAGGTACTTGTGCCCTGTAGGTTTTGGCTCCTCTGATCTAATGCAGCCTCACCTAGGGTTATCATGCAAACAAAATACAGTATTGTACCATGTAATTGGAGAATTTGAGGTTACAATGGCAAGTATATAGTTTACTAACTACATACAGTCCAATAGTTAGAGATATAGTTTTATGTCCATGGGGTGACGTGTGTTGTGTAATAGATGCTGAGAGGCTGACACAGATTTATTAACAGGGTCTGTAACTGATGATATAATTTTAACTGTTACAGTCAGTGTATTCCTACTGAAAAAAGTTAAAGCAAAAGTTGTACAATAGAGAGAAAGAAAATGGAAAACTCTCAGTGACTGCCTAGGAAAAACAGGAGAACTGTTGACGTGGGAGATGTCTCCCCAGTACAAGAGGCCAGGAAAGTGAAGATGATGACAGTGGCAATTAGGATCTTTCTGTGCTTTTTTCAAATATGATACTTATTTCCAAATCAGACTCACTCAATTTCACAAGTGTGTCCCTTGTCTACATTTATGACTGTGCTGACTAGAATACACTAATCAGGTGCACTAGTTGCACATTCACTGGTCATTCCACTTCTGGGCTCATATATTCTTGACTAATATTTATCTAGGATTTAAGAAGTTGCATACCTTACTGTGCACTATGTTTGGTTTTCTGGTATATAAACTAAAGTCTACAAAACAAGAGACATAGAAAGCAGGGGGAGAGATAAGACACTCTCACACCAGTTCCAGCCACTTCCCATGAGAACATCACCAGAATTTGCAGGTGCAAGGCCACAAGAGCAAGGGTGTGAGAATAACAGCATGAGAACGAGATATAAAAAGTACTGCTACAGTGGCTCTGGAAAATACAATGCCAAAAACTTCAGGGAAAAGTTACTGAATTGCAACAGCAGGCACTTAGAATTCAGTAAAGTTGCTATATACCGTACAAGATGTATGAGCCCAATTTTTTTATTAATGCTTTGAAAAGAGGCTTCTAAAAATGTAATCAACGTGCTGATGCAAACATGAACAATGATTTATCCGTGAAGACCCAGCTGACTCCATTAGAAAAAGAAATGTATATATGTTTAAGCCCATTCTTATGAGGAAATATAAATTCTAAAAATACATTAATTATCATCAATCTCACCTTTGAGAGAAAATTTTTTGAGCTGATGCTGTAGCCTTTAAGACTCTCATGCAATTTTTGCAGGTGCTGCACAACTCTTCTTTGTTGTTCATCGCTCCTCAGCTCATCTTGCTTAACCAGAAAGTCATAATGTTCTAAAGGTCCATTGCAAACCAGTAAGGCTCTAGAATAAGCATCTGTAAGAGTACCAAGAACCACCTTCTCATCTGCTGCCTGAGTTGCATATGCTGTAAAATAGAAAACAGACTATTAATAGAGAAGTTTTGAAAGATGTTATCTTAATCATAAACATAACACATCGTTGACAGTTCATGCAAAGACTGATACACATTACTTACCTACACAGCTACTCAAGTGCGTTATGCCTTTGATTTTCATTAATCCACTACTAACTATGAAATACGCTTAGTAGTACATTTTAACACTTTTATTAATAAAAAGCACATACACACAACACCTGTCTGGAAAGTTGATAAGATTGAATGAGCTGTTGGAAGGAAAGCATTTACATATGTGTTGCAAAGTGGGGTAAAACCATTTAAAATCCCTGTCAGAGAGCATTTTTTTTCTGACAGATTAATCCTTTGTAAAGAGTCAGGCTGAAAGAAGGAATTTAAAAGAGCCAACAGGAAATCAAAAAAAGGAGTTTTGTAAGCAAGTTTAAAAAGTGAAAGACCACAGTAAGCAATACAATAATTATGAAATCCTGCAATACCACAGTTCACTTTGCTGGCTGTTCAATACCTTCCTTGCTTATGTTATCATTTAAAAGTTAAAGTACAATCACGAGTAACACAATATGTATTAATGATAAAAGTTAACAACTGTTATTTTGCACAAATTAACAATTTGCAAATTAATTGTTAATTTTGCAAATTAACAATTGTTAATTTGAACACTGCTAGATCTAATGAAAGTCATCCCTAAATGCTTAAGGTAAGTTCCTCAACCAACACAACAGCCTCCAGCAGCCTGCTTTGAGGCCTGCTGGATAGTAAGCGAAGCTCAAAAGAACCGGGAAGAAACATGGAAAGGTTCTGATATTTAAAGACAAATCCCAAAATTCAGAAGTCACTCAACACAGTTTTAAAGTACACATGGGGGGAGTAAGGAAAGAAGAAAATTCTCTGAGGTATGAATGCATGTGTCTGCAAATACATATATGAGAAGCAAAACATAGGCACACATGAAATAATCCTGTTCTACTTGATAGTGGTATGCTCTGCCCTAAAATACACTTTGGCTTTGATATCATATTTCTTAAAAGGAATGAACACAACAGAGCCTTGACAAATGTGTGAATTGGTATTTGTTACACCACAGGACACAAACCACAGAGATGTTGTAAGAGTGATCAAAGAGGCACAAGAAAAGCTTACAATTGTTATTAAAAAAAAAAAAAAAAAAAGGATAGCTATAAAATAAAAGAACTGAAAACACCTCAGTTTCTCCAAAGCAGGGCAGCAACTACTGACATCTGTAGCCAATAATCATACCAAATTCTCCTGCCCTGAAGGAACTGAGTTACTGCCATGAATTAAAATTGATTAGTTCATCTCTAGCAAAAAATCACCTAGAGAGTTGAGTTATATGTCCATTACTGCAAAAAAATTCAATAAAATCTTTACAGAAGGATCAAGAAAATCTCATAGCTTTCTCAAAATCTTTTATCTATCTGGAGTGAAGGAAAAGACAAACTGCAAAAATCTATTCAAAGGAATAAAACGCGTTAATTGATGGAGAAAATTTTAAGAGTAATCTTCATGAAAATCTACCAATAACGAGTCAGAAATACCTGATCTGCATTCAAATAGATGGTGGTAACGGGAAGAGAAACAGACAGATAATCTCTCAAAGTTCACCTTCATCTTATTTTTTCCAGTTATTTACTTCCACATAAACTTCACCTCCTGTGGTTTGCACCTCTGAACTACTGACTGACTTCACAACACATACAGCTCAACGGCTCTGGGAGGTCTGATGTGAGGGGCCAGACAGTAGCTCACTATACCTACAAAGTCTGTATTTCCCACCGCTTACCATGAGATTAGGAGAAAAAAATAAAAGCTGGTTTAGGGATAAGAAAGGGTTTGTAGCTCATTACTTTGCTGGCCATGAACAAGGGACACCAGCAGGGCAGCTCACATGAATGCCTTTTGTCTCAGATTACATGTACTTACAGCTGACTGTAAGTGGAAATAAAGTGGGAATAAAACACTACGTCATTAACAGATGACAGAGATGGAGACTGTGCAAGTGATGACAGAGGGTGTTGTGGAACAAATTGCTCTCTGTTTTCCTAAAATAATACTGAACACCAAGATTTAAATATGGTGAGGGGTGCCAGGAGATGCACAATAACTGGTAAGTGCTGAATTCAACTGTGTTGCTGAAAGCAAAGACACAGACCCTAAAAAGAACATAAAGCATGTATGGGTTTTAAAGAGAAGTCAACAGAAGACAGCTACTCAAGTGATAAACTATACTGACAAACAAGTGAGTCTTCTATTCTCACCTGCACTGTGGAGAAGACAGCAAAAATCACAGCTTCTAGAGTAAGAGGAGTACCAGACAATTTCCTTACATAGTTCTTTATCAAGGAAACTGTTAGAATAGAATTGCAAGCGTCACAGAGAAAAAGCACTTTATGTATCTAGATAAGACTATAGAAAAGCTCGGTGTCAATTCATCACCGAGTTTTACATAAAGCAGTGTAAAACCAGAGACACGATTCATAACCTTTCCCATTCCCTGGGGTACATGACAGTGTTGGATTTTACCATGTACATTTTACCATGTACCATTTACCATTACATTCACTACTACTTAAGAGTTGCCAGTGGGTTGCAACTTTCTACTAAATTACCATTCCTGAAACATAAGCATCAAGGCAATGTCATTTTACTTCAATCCACAGAATTAGATGCTTGCATTTGCCTTTCTGCCTGGCTACCTAAGCATCACAGACCTAGCTGCAACAAAAACCTACTGTGATACAAAAACAAAACAAAAAAAGAGGGAGAGAAATATTGGAGAAATCAGAGAGGAAAAAAACCTCAAAGGTAATAAACTTTTAAATGTAAAATTACTTAACAAAAATGACAATCTGAAACTATAAAAATTCCCTTCAAGTGAGTTACTTAAGACACCTTCAGTAAACTAGCATTGATTTATCACTGCAAAGGTAAGTGCTCACATCAAAATCTAAAAATAAAAAGCACTCTTCAAAGGCATTCTTCTCTGGAAAAGAGCAACAAATTGAAAACTTAATCAGTACATTGTCAAGCTTTCCTTTTGCCACTTAAAACTTGTGTCTGTGATGACACTGGAAAAAGGCAAGTGAGCATCAATGACACTGCTTCTGAGAGCAAAGCTCACAGCTGAGGCAGGCACTAGAGTTATTTATGTAAGAAGACAATCTGAAATGGAAGCAGGATTGTGGCCTGTCATAAACCGATCTTGACAGAAGCTGGGAGGTTGAGAGGTCAGAAGGGTAACTGAGAAAAACACCACTCACCCTCACAACCTCTTTTTCCCCCTCCCTAGTTATATGCAATTATGTAAGGTATTGAACTGCGATGTCTTAAATTCATCAGAAGAGAATTTCTGGCAAAAGCCTTAGCAGGCCACTGCATCCCCCATATTTGAATCTACAAAAGAACATGAGCTTCCCTGCCATGAACTTCATCTTTTCCATCTTTCTATGAGTGCAGAAACCAATGCCTTGAAAAGTCATAGATTAATAAATTCAAAGTTATGCAAAGAAGATCTCGTGTGTTTAAAATGATTATTAATTACTGAGAAAGTGTTGTACTTCCACAGATTAATTCAAATTTGATCTACAGAATCCTTTACTGCTACAGAACAAAGCATCTTTAAAACACCTGATTATTATTGTGAACCTTCAATGGATTGAAATACAGAAAAAAAAATCTAAAAAAAAAAAAGAAAAACATAAAAAGATACAGAATCACAGGGTTCTAGGGGCTGGAAGGGACCTCTAGAGATCATCTAGTTCAACCTCCCTGCCAAAGCAGCTCCCGAGACCAGGTTGTACAGGTAGATGTCCAGGCAGGTCTTGAACATCAGTAAATCAAGCTTCAGATTACGGTATTTACTTTATAGATTGTCAGCCATATACAGTACTTGTGCAAATGTGTATTATTAATTTCTGAAGTTAATCAAAGTGGAAACAACTCCTTGAAGGGATTAAAAATGCACTTCATCTTTGTTCTGTACATATGCTTCAAATCGTTCCACCATGAGAATGATCACAAATAACCTTTTTTCCATGAAATGAAAGGAGATTAAGGATGGAAGAACGAATGTTTTAAGTATTAGGAACAGCAGTATTCACCTAATTACCTCCAAACTATACCTGTGAATTGTGATTGACTACATATTCTGAAGAAAATGCATTGCAAAGGCAGAAGAGATGAGAGATCAACCACTTCCTATAATAACTAACCTCTAGTGGTTAATTGCTCTTTGTCTAAGATAGAAAATACTTCCAGCAGTTGAGAACTGCACCTCAACCAAAATCACCACAGGGGCTACAAGCACACCAAAGTCTATGTCCAAGAGACCACCCATCTGCCACCTTCACAGACAGCTGCCATCAAAAAGCTGGAATAACATCCGCTAAGACAGTGTCAATGCAATAAGCACATCTGTTTCACTGCTGCTTCGCAGACTTAATTCGGCCTTACGAGCTTTCCACAAACACCAACATTTGGGGGAAGACAGTAAGGTATAATAGAAAGCAACTTTCAGTAACTGTTCAGATCAGAAAAGGCAGATTGCAGCTAAGATACAAGGTCTTAGACTGTCCATTCATCTTTGTCTCCTTGTATGACCCCAGATGAATCATTTAAACCATATTTAGCCTTCTTACAGACCATTCATTATATGAATATTCCTATGTGAATATATATTCTGTATTTAAACTTCTAGAGAAATATGAGCCTTATAGTACAACTAAAACTCTGATTTTTCCAGATGTGCCTGTGACATTATCAGGAAAATTCAATTTCTTGACCTATTTCCATGCATAGCCCATTTAACAACCTCAGCTAGAGGTGAAAGGAATGACAAGAAAGTTTTATCAGGGAAATAATTCAAAAATATTAATTCAGAAGTTTTTCAAGAGGTGTAAAGGTGCAGCAGGCAGATCACACACAAAATAAAGAAAATACTGACTATAAGAACAGGATTATAAATCACTATAGAGATCACTGCCCCTCCCTGCAGATGTCCTCAAATTCTGAGTGGAGGGACTGCCTTCCCTTATAATGTGGAAACTGAAGAAATGCACATAAAGTCACCGGATTTGTTCTGACTTAAAAAAGGACACAAATTTAAAGATTTGAAGCGATATCACAATTAAATAGAAGTACAACCATTGCACTAGGTGCAGCACTGATTTAATGAGCACATCTCTTTTCAGTCTATTTGCCCTAGAATGCAAGCATTGTACTGTCAGAATACAATGTGTACATGAATGCTTATCCGTTCTCGATGACCCAAAGGGATCATGGCATCCAGCTATGAGCTCCTCACAGAGCCACCCACAATCCAAGCCCCATGTCCGAGGGTGCTGTCCCAATGCTCCTTCAGCTCCAGCAGCTTGTGGCTGTGTTCACTGCTTTGGAAGAGCACTAATGAGAAATGACCCCAGCTTCTAACCCAAAGTCTCAAACTAACAAAAGCCGTTTTCCCATGAATTTTTGCACTACACTGACTTTTGCGGCCTGCGAGTGAAAGTTCAGCTGCTGTGACAGATGAGAGGATGGTTATGGGGAAGAGTCACCGAGATAAGCGAGCGGTCAGGCCGGCCGCGAAGTCACAGGGCCGGCTGAGCCTGCCGCAGGGCCGGGCAGAGACGGCAGGCCGCGGGGAAGCGGAGAACGCGGCAGAGCCCCGCAGCGTCAGCCCCCCTACCCAAGGAACCGCGCTCCCGAGCTCGCCCTCCTTCGGGCACGGCGCGGGACGGCGGCACTGACCTCTCGGCAGGGCCCGTGCCGGCAGCAGGCGGGCGGCACGCCGCGCCGGGACCCGCAGCAAGCAGCGCGCAGTAACCAAGGGCGACACGGGCGCCGCCATGTTCCCGGCGTGGCCTCCACGGAGGGAGGCGCGGGGCGCGCTGGGAAATGGAGTCCCGGGGAGAGGGCGCTGGGACGGCCGCCGTCCATTCCTGCCACAAACGCATCCACACGTCGGGATTTGGCCTCAACAGATGTTGCTCACAGTATAAGCATGAAGGAAATGCTTTCATTGCTATTTGGTTTTCCAATACCAGAATTCCTATAACTTATTTTAAACTTAAATTTCTGTACAACATGAGGAGGTGAACAAGTCATTATCATAGAACAACATCCAACAGGGTTTCCTACGAAGAAGGGAGCAAAATACCACATCAAGGCACTGTAGAGCTTATTGCAAACAAAATCTACAAGAGGAGATTCTACTGAATAGCGTTACAAACTTTTAAAAATAAAATTTATGATCTTGAAAATATTAATGGTACTTAAAATTATGTTCTAACACATTGGAGCCATGGTCCCTGGAGGCATTCAATGAACACATGGATGTGGCACTGAGAGATATGCTTATATGGGCACGGTGGGGATGGGCTCAAGGTTGGACTAGATGATCTTAGTAGTCTTTTCCAACCTTAATTATTCTAAGATTCTATAATTCTATGTTCAACTGTTTTAAAATATGCAGTTGCACCAAGCACATCTTCAATACTACATACCCAATTAAGCTATGAACTAAAATCCAATTTATCACATCTTAAAAGAGCTGTTCTCAGTGCATTTTCTTTCATCTTCCCTTTATCGAGCACTTATTGGTTCTGACTCATTCTAGCTATCAACACCTGTGCCCATTTAGGAATGAATTTCAGTACAAATCATAGTGAATAGGCGTTTCAAAGATGCATGGCAATTGTTGCAATATTTTTAGAATCTCAAACAAGGAAACAAACAACTTCAGTAAAAGTGATTTAAATAACAAATATCCTTATAAACAGCTTATCTCCTTGAGAACAAAGAATAAACAAGGCAACGAGAGCCATTCTTTTTCTTCCATTATTAACTCAGATCACAATACGATCGGGTGAAATGTCAAGAATAATTGGAGAAAATGACAGCATAATCTTCAGCAAAAAACATCTGATTTATTTAAATTGCCACTTTTTTTTTTTTTTTGTCTTAACAGATTCTCTGCTTTAACCTTGTTATCCAAGACAGTATAGAAAAACTTCCCATTTGGGTCTGTTCTGTTATTCTCTACCTAAGTGAAAAAACTTTTTGAAGTGCTTCTGCACACAGCAAACTTTGGAATGCCGTGACATGTGCCACTGTACTGAACACCTTGGGAACTTGTCATGGTCAGCCCGTAAACCATTGACAACTGAATCTGCATTCGGCAAAGTCACATTTTGTTGTTAATCAAAAGTAACAAGAATTAGATAATCTGTAGATTGTCATGGACAACATCTTGTAATAGATACAGATCCATTCTATAGGACATTCATATATTTCATTCACTGTATCCCTCCCTTTTCTTGCCTCCAGAGAAATAAAGTTATAAAGATGATGGAATTAGATTGACACTTGCTTAACTGAGCAGCATTCTGCAGCAGTCTGCAAGCTCACTGAAATAATAGGTGGCCTTAAACAGGAATATAAACTGGGGCATAGTAAAACCCCTCTGAAGTCCCACTCCAGCCTCTGGAGTTATAAAATTCACTCCTCTGTTAAATCAAGTCTGCTGAGACCACAGGGAAGTGTGTGTCCAAAGATCTTCGGATCTTTTCCAAACTTTCTCTGAGTTCCTTCATAAAGAGGGCCAGATCAACCTGCCTGCAAGACTCCAAGATATTTCCATCATGGGAAACATCTTTGTCTCCAATACATTCATATACTTTTGATGTAAGAGTGGTCATCCAACCTTCTCTAGGAAAATGGATTTTGTGGATTGTTTTTATTAACACAAGTTTGCATCAAATGCCATTTTCCTAGGGTTATGACAGAACACTCTGGGGTAAACTTGATTTTAGCTTTATCTATTTAGAAATAATCAAATATGAAATAGATGGTTTATGCTCCTTATCAAATCTAAGATTCTTAAAGCTGCAAAAATGTTCCTAAACTTATGGACTTCAAGCTATTTTTACACATCTGCCTCCTTTTTTTTTTTTTTTTTTTTTTGTATTTCAGTCAGCTCAGTGTGTCAGAAACTCATTGCACAACTTTCCAGCTACACGGGCACTACTCAGCTTCTCTAGAACAAGGGGTTCACAAAGTAAATCCCTGTGAGTTGGTGGATGACATTTTAAACAATAAGAAACCTAAAATAATATGTGAGGATCATCTGTGCTGAAAGAAAAAATATCACGTAAAAAGAGAGAAGAAGGATTGACATTAGTTAATTGAAGTATTGACAATAGTATTGAAATAATATTGAAAAGAATTGAATAATATTGAAAAGAAGTATTGACAATAGTTAATATATGTGGATATAACAAGTTATTTTTATGTACAAAATATTTATATCTGGAAGATAAGAACCAAATGTGTATATCTATAAACCATGCTTGAAAGAACCACCTTCTAATGCTGGCATCAGGAAGTCATTTTTCCACATAAAACATTGCACAATTAGTTCAGTGCTTTATGTTGATTTTTCTTCTTTGGCTTATTCTGGGTCAGCATTCTTCAGAAGTTTTGACAAAATATGCCTGTATTGACTAAAATGTATTATCTTGGGAGCTTGTCACAAAGCTGGGGAACCCCAGCTATGTAATGGAGAGATTTAGTTTCCTATCCAGTCAAATGAGATTTTTTTTTCTTTTAAAAACAAATAACTATTTGAGAGGTATTACAATACTAAACTTGTATTAAATTAATCATGTATTAATAGTTGCTTCATGCCATGAAACTCTAGTATTAATAACACTACTTGAAGTTGTGCAAGGAAATCTTAGGTGAATAAATAATGTGTGGCAACAAATCCATGAATTCCTAATCTCTTGGTTGGTTGTGTAAATGCTTGATTACTTGAATATAATCTTTGGACCTATAAACACAGCTGACCTCTCTCCCTCTAGATCTGAAATTTGGCCCGAAGTGCACACCAGAAATAGAATTAAAACATTCTTTCTGATTTTATGGTTATCTTTTCCATCCTGAGAGATGAACCACTGCAGCAAGCAGATAGTATAACTACAGACAGTGTAACTCCAGAGTCTCACAGTTCACAAAAAATACGATCCATAATTCAAAATAAACACATTCTCACGCACTGGAAGGAAACAAGCAGACTCAAAGGACTCCAGTTTTCCTCCACCTTCATTCACTCCTCCCTGCAGCATTACCTACTCAGTGTGGCATATGTGCTTTCATATATGTAAGGAGGGTCTATTCTTGAAGCACAGCGTCTTCCCCTATGTCTTCCAGTGCAGAGGATATGATTCCCAGCTGAGATAACGGAAAAAAAAAAACAACAACAGAGATGGGAAACAGAATTGCATGGCTGTGGCCTCCATACTCACCAATACTATTGACACCTAGGCACTAAACCATTGATTGCCTCTCTACAGCTTTCCAGCACCAGTTATCTCTGTTAGGAAAGCCAAAGAGAATAATGTTGCTACGATGGTATGCAGTGAGAAAAAACAGTCAACTTAAAGCTCACTGTTAGCAGTATTTACTCAGTGTAAAAACAAATTCTATTCATCATTCATCATATGCTCACCATCTTCCCAAATGTGCAATATTAAACACTTCTTTATTATTTTGAATGGATAATAAAACCAGTCAGGCAATACATTTCTGAACATATACTTAAGATATTAGCAGTGCTCTGCCTTATATCCATGTTTGCAGTCAGATGTGGTTGCATAAGTCATGTAACAAAGAAAAGCGTACGCAGAAGTGTGTATAAATAATCTCAGTAGAATGCATAAGGTTTTCTTGTCTTGGTTGCAACCAGTTTAATTCGTGTAATTCAAATGAGGCTTTATTTCACTGTTACATTGTAAAATTCTGTCAGCTTAATTTATGTTTATAATTATAAAGTAAGTAGTTAGCAGCTTCTAGCAGTAAGAAAGAATAAGGAAGGTGCACTAATAAGAACAAGAATTATACTGGAGGAGTGATAAGCAGGAAATTCAGAGAAAAGCTACCAAGCAAAACACCTACAGCATTCTTGCTGCATGGATGGGCTATTTTTGTAACTTAGGTTCATTTCAGCTTCTTAATTACATTTTTATTCTAGACAACTGTTATCCAGACTCACTGGATGTGAAATCTGAGTCACCTGAATGTGATTTGTGGCAACCTGTCATTTTGCCTATTGCCTAGACACAAGTTCTGAGAAAAAATATATAACTTGTTTTTCAATAGTCTCGTTCTACCTAGCTAGTAGTTGAGTGTCACCAGAACTCTTTCACAATGAAGGGAAATGAAATATGCATTTTCTCATTGCAAAGACAGTTAGCAGATAGTAAAACAAAAATCTGGAAGACCTCTGAGATGATAGAGTCATTTAGAAATAGTACCAATGGGGTGATAGAATTACCGTTCACTAAAGTCCTCAGTGCAGCAGAAGGCAAACTTTCCACTTCTTTGGTTGAGTATTCGAGTCAGGTACAGAAGCAGCAATGGCCTTATGTCTTTGCAGGGAAAGACAACATCAGCCAAACTTCTCCCTCTCATTCTCTTCTCTCCCCTTTACCTCTAACCCTTTACTTCCTAACTTTCCATTTACTTGTTTTCTAGGAACACAGATTTCCCTTCTTATCCTATATAAATGAAACAAAACCTGAGCTAGTTGGTTATACTGTTATTAAGTGCTTATCATTTGTGAAAACTGAAGGATTTGCCATCACTAAAAGCCTTAAGGCTGCTGCAGACATTGCCACACTCCTCATGGCCTGGTGAATCCTTCAGGCTCCATTTTCAAGGCAAGGCCTTTGCTGGGGTCCCTCTGGCTCGTGCCTGGCACTGGGCATGGCCCACCCAGGCGCCCCAGCCTGGCTGCTGACATTTTGCCTCATGGAATGACAATGATGGAATTTTTTTCCTTCATCTTGGTGCATACAGCTTTGTCCACCTCTATTGGCAATGCTGTCACAAGGATTTTTTCTTATTCTCATACTTCAATTATGAAAACAGTCTTTTCAGTTGTCTCTATAGCCTTCCATTTGCCACCTGAAGAACAAAGTAAATGTGCATACATTACTGAGGCGTCACCTGCTGATTAAAACCAGCCCGTAACGACAGCCCCACTGCTCACCCCTTACTGTTGCCCACACATTCGTAAACACCTCCAGAACCCCCCCGCAGCCCTCACAGCGAGGCAGTACTGTTGGCCAGGCACAACGCTTCACCTCGGCTATGCTCCTGCCTAACATAACCTATCCTGGATCTCCCATCCCCACTCACAGCGCTGCGATTCGCTGGTGAGAAGTTCAAGCTCAGACTTAAGTATTATTTTTGCTGTAATCGCTAACCTCCCTTCGGTTTAAAAACCCACAGCCACGGGCGGGCCCGAGGATTGAGCTCTCCCTGCCGCCGCGCCACGCACGCCCCCGCGCACGCCGGGATTTGTAGTTCGGAAGGCGGGCGGCCGCGCGGGGAGCAGCGAGCGGCGCCGCGGCTGCGGACTACAGCTCCCAGGCTGCCTTGCGCGAGGGCGGCGGGCGCATCCGCTGACTGCGGCGTGGGCGCGCGTTGCCTGGCAGTCAGCTGGCTGCGGGGCGATAAGAGAGGGCGGGCGGCGCGGGGTGGCCGTGCGCGGAAGGTCGGTCACGTCCTACCGCTCGTTGAAGGAGGAGGAAGGCGCCCGCTCCGCCATGGCCGAAACGATCGCGGACACCCGGCGGCTGATCAGTAAGCCGCAGAACCTGAACGACGCCTACGGGCCGCCCAGCAACTTCCTGGAGATCGATGTGGGCAACCCGCAGACTGTGGGAGTGGGCCGCGGCCGCTTCACCACCTACGAGATCCGCGTCAAGGTGAGGGCCCGGCCCGGCCCTCCCGGGGCCTTGGCGCTTCGCACGGCAGCTTGAGGCTGCTTTCTGGGCTCGGCCGGGCTGGGGGCCCAGGGCCGGTGGGCTCCTCCCTCGGCGGGACGGCAGGCCCTGCCGCTGAGCTGGGAGCCGGTAAAAGCGGTGGTTGCCCGCGCAGCACGGCTCCCTCGAGATAACAGGGAACGAGCGCTGCGAGGTGTGCTCCTGCTGGGCTGAAATGCTGCTCTAGGACGTACCATTGTGTGGCTGTTGTCAGGTCACTAGAAGGGGGTGAGCTTTCTGCTGAGGAGGTGTGATGTGCGTGGATCTACTTAGAGAAGGAGTGCATATTCAGGATTCCAGTGCTCTCAATGTGCTGTAGAGTGTGTAAATAAGCCTAGTAGGCAGACCGGGTTAAATCTAGCTTTTTTTTTTGGTGGCTGCTTTTTTGTTTGTTTGTACAACGGAGAAGGAAGGAGAAGCTGTGTGGAGTTGCTGTGTTCCCCGTTTCTGATGTTTGTTTTTGTAAGCAGGGCATGGAGGAGTGGACAGAAAAATGCAGTATATGCAGGACACTCATTGCCTGTGTCTGGCAAGGACCTGAGGCAGGGCACTTTTTACAGTCTATACTGCTGGGGATGAGTTGAGTTGGGAAAGACTCTCCTACAATTTGACCTTTCTCTGTAGTTTGTGATCAAGTCTGCTGCCTTGTAGTTGTCATCATCGAAGCAGCTTCATAATAACTGCCTGCTGGTTTGTTGCACATGCACTCAGGCTCTGCAGTTTAAGTTATGCATATAGTGAATGCCATGAAATGTATGTGCATTCCTGGCATAAAAGGCTTAAGCTGACATCTGCCTTCTTGGCCATTAGAAGTCTTCAGATGAAACTAAAATCCTGTATGTATCTTCAGGTACTAAAGGTCTGTGTTTTCAGCTTGGTATATTTTGCCTCATAAAAAGTCATCTGAGATCTAAAGCTACTAGAGAGGATGCTACTTTAATTTTAGTGCTGCAAAATTGTCATGCTACTATAGAAGTGCAGGATGCATCTGTAAGGCAGGAGGAATAAACTGAAATGCGATTGTAGCTGAAGTTTGGCCTCTGTGTGAGGACAAATTTGGACTAGCTACCTTATGTTACATTGTGCTGTCATTATCAGGACCTCTGCTACTGTCTTAACAGAAAGAAGGATGCAACTTTTTACCTTGCTGGCAGGTAAAGTACTCTAGTACCTTAAGTTTCTGATGTCTTTTTCTTCCATTCTTCCGTAAGTCTGAGCATCTAGATCCAAGGAAGGTAATGCAAAAGAACAGTCATAGCCTTCATATGTCCTTGAGAATTAAATGGAGTTGCCTGGTATTAAAAAATAAATTTAACTTGAAGTCCTTGAGGTGAAAGGAAAACAGAAGGCCAGGTTTCTAGATTGCAGATGGCTTAAAGTAGCTTATTTAGGGTAGAAAATCCTGAATTGGTGTTGTAATGAAGAGCTGAGAGTGACCTTAACAAATGTACTCTGTAATGATACAGTGACCTTCTATTTTTCCTGGTAATCCAGTTACTATGTAAACACTTCTTCCTTTACCTCCCTTGCATACATCTGTGTGCATATGTATATAGAACTCTCTTGTAGTATATGATTATTCCTTTTCTAGTTGTGTTATTGTACACATTGTGTCCTTGATGTGTATGCTGATAGGTATCACGAACTGTAAGGGTGAATTTTATGTTTCTGTATGCTGAAAGGCTGCAGAGCAGGTACTGTAAGCCATACAAAATGTTTGCTTTCCAAAGTTGTGTCCATTAATTTTTTTTTCCTCAGCTGGACACAGACTATATTGCTAATGTGAAAATGTCAGCATGGTAGTAGTTTGAACCTGAATTACTCCAGTATTGCCTTTCTAAAAGGTAGATCTTGTTTTACAATCTGCTTGTTGAGTGTAACAAACAGAAGCCACTAACTAGTCTCTGTGCTTTGGTTTCTGATTGTGGTCACAGAAAATAGTAGCTGATGTTCCCAGCTTCCCCCCAGCTGTGCTAATGGTGTCAACAGAAGAACCTGAGAAACCTGTGTCAGGCTTACCTGTGGAAGATCTTTTTCTTAGACTATCATCAGCACTAAGATGTGAAGTGGTACAGAAATGAATGGCTATAAACACCTAGAAAATTCTGGTGGAAGCTATTGGACAGCTTTATCATGCACAGAGCTCATGTAAAGGCAAGGAACATTGTCACAGAAGATGCTAAGAGTTATTTTTGTGTAGAAGCAATTAGATTTGTGCCATTGTTATGGTGCCTTCATACCTGGTTTGAGGGTAATTCTGTCTTTGGTTTGTCTGGATCTTGAAGTTTAATTTCTTTTAGGAAGACTGAGCTTGTTAGTGAATTTTTGAACTGATGTCTGATAACTAAAATTTTGCTAAAATACTTACGTGAAGCATTGTGGTTTTTTTGCCAACACCTTTATTGGGAAGCTTTCTGCTAGAACTGCAGCTGAAGCATATCTGCTGTTTAGAAAGCAGCAAGTGGATCATCTTCATGCTTTCTTATTTTGCTGTAGTCTTCAGCTTCTGGTGTACATTGGAAAGCTTAACAGGGAGCCCAAATGTGTTTGATACATTGCTCAGCAATATACTACTGGATAAGCAAGTTGGTTGTATTTCAGTATTTAGGAGAGCTTTTTGTAGTTTACTTTTCTGTGCAGGTTAGTGTTGTGGTAAATACATGGTGTATGGACAGGCAGTTAAACTCTCTTGTGCATAGTGCAAGTAAAAGATTTTTATAGTGGTTCTAGTGGGGTAGCTTACTTAACAAATGATCACTTGGTTACCTGTGTGTTTTTTGTTTTCTTAGCATTTAAGTATATGCTTACATAGATACTGGAAACTCAGCAAAAGCTGCAGGGTGGAATTGGTCAAAGTGTTGTCTTCTTGAGCCTGTTCTTGCATTAAGTGACATTCTTAGGAGACTGGGTTAGTGATGATGGAAAGCTTTTCACTGCAGCAACCAGTAAGGCACACAACTTGGCAATGTGGAACTACAGTGCAGTAGCATCACGACAGTAAAATCAAATATCATATTTAGTATGATATTTATGTAAAAGATGGAAAACACCATCTTGTCACTTAAGTACATTACTAAAATAGCAAATCTGGGAGGGTAATGTTCTTGACAGGATACTTGAGAATTTATTTTCCGTCAGCAGCATTGGGCAGTGAGTTCATGCTATTTTGAGGTATCCTTTGTGTGAAGGCTTAGGATGAGCTAGAAAGGAGAACAATGTGGCTAGGGCATGAAGCTCCAAATGTGTTTTATAGATAAGTACAGCTTGGTAAATTAGTCATCTAAAGGAGTCTAGATTACTTAGATCTTGTGCAATGGTTAAACTGATAAAAGCAACTAGATAGCTTGCTAACCCAATACCACAAGCCAGTTTATTGCCTTAGCTCCTTAAGGAGAAATGTGATTTAACAGTTAAGTTCTGAGTGGAAATATATACTTGCATGCCATGTGCAGTTTCTCAGGAGTCTTTACTGACTTTTCGGTTAAGTCCTTTTTGTGGGGATGAACACCTTCTATAAGAGGGCAAAAGCTATCCCTAGACAAATACTTTTTGTTGTGCCTTTTCGGGTGTATGCATGTCAGCATGCTTCAGCAAAAGATATGTTACTTCTTGGGAATTGTAAGCTAGAACTTTTTCTGAATTGCAGGAAATAAATTTGGAACAAGTGACATATTACCCTCTTTAAGCATATCTTCAGTCTAATCCAGTTCTGGGTGTTACCTGACTTATACTTCAATTGGGAGCAATGGTATTCTTGGTAAGTGGGTCAGCAGGAACATCCATGCTCAAGTGGGCTCTTTGCAACAACCTCAGTCTCTAAATCCTTTAATGACACGAGATTTAAGCTTTACAAGCTGACTTTGATCCCCCGCAACTGGTCACATTTCAGAACCACACTCCCATGGTAAAAGCGGTGCCAAAGGAAACAAGCACACTGGTTAGGAGGTCAACAAAGTATATGAGCACACAGGAACTTAATATATTTGGATAAATGTGTTAATGCAATTCCTTGTAGAAAAGTGACACATGGCTACTTTGCTTCCAGATGTTATGTGCATTACTTCAGTAGAACCAATGCTCCATAAGGCAGTGGTCACCTTTTCTATGTAATTTGCACAAAGGCATCTGTGTGCCTGTAGAGGGATGGTGGCTGCTCCAAAGGTAATGCCTTCCGTTTTGTTATGTTGGCCCACAATGTCAGATGCAGATGCTGAGAGTATGGCAGTGGAGGCTGAATATTCCTGCCAGTATTCTGTTAAGTTTTGTTGCTGTGCAACAGATGGCAGCAGAGGGGGCAATCTGACAGTGGCATCTGATGTGGAAGTGTGTATGAAGCAAAGGTGTGTAATTGAGTACCTGTGTGTGGAAAAACTGATGCCCCTTGACATTCATTTCCACTTGCTGAACATTGGTGGAGACCGAACAGTGAATGTGAGCACAGTGAGGCAGTGAGTGGTGCATTTCAGCAGTGGTGACAGCAGTGTGGAAGATGAGCCATATTCCAGCATGACCATGCACAGCTGTCACACCATAAAATGAAGAGTATTGATCAGCACACCCTTTTGAATCAGCAGATTACAACCAGGGAACTGTGTAAGGAACTGGATACTGGCTTCATTGTTTTGGAAGTGATGGTGGCAATGTTGGAATATTGAAAAGTTTGTGCCAGGTGGGTCCCACGAATGCTTACTTGGGAACAGAAATAACACTGTATGCAGATTTGTTGGGATCTACTGAACCAATATGAAGCTGAAGATGACAGTTTCCTGGCGTGCACTGTTGTGAGTGGTAACATGAGAATTGCCTGACAAATAAATGAAGATACCACCCTCAGTGGATGAAGTGATGCGCACTGTCTTCTGAGTTACAGAAGGGGTGATTTTTCTGGATTTCCTGGCATCAGCTGTGGCAGTTACAACATGATGCTGTCTAAGCTGAAGGCTCGAACTTCCAGGATCAGATTAAAGAGAAAGACAACCCTTTTCATGCAATGCAGTAATGCCAGGCCACATACCAGTTTGAAAACTATGGAGCATGTTGCCAGTCTTGGCTGGACTGTCCCACTGCACCTTTTATATATTCCAGATTTGGTGCCTTCTGACTTGTATGTGTTCAGGCCAATGGCAGATGGACTGTGTAGGGAAATTTTCCTAGCAATAGTGCTATTATATTCAGCTGTAGAACAGTGAACCACCTCCACTAGTTCAGATTTTTACACAGGCTTTTGCTTTTTGTTGGTGAAAATACACACCTAATGGTGATTGTTGACAAATATGTTCTGTAGTTGAGAATATGCTCTATTGAATAACATTGTTGTGCTTTTTGTGTCTGCTGTAGTTTCCATAGCTTTACTATCAGAATGTCATACATACGTGACTGTGTAGACCAAATGTGGGGAAGGAAGTGAATACAGGCTGTGAAGTGCATGTGGTGTTAAGAATAGTATTGGTCTCCAAGGATTGCGGAAGTAAATCAAAGTAGTGCTAAACTTCAGTTTCTTTTGAAAATCTTTTGTTATCTGAAACCTTTTTTTTTTTTTCAGAGCCTTGTTTGGCTGCAATATTTGTATTCCAGATTACTATTGGTAATCTATTACTGCCTTGAGTAGTTATCTTATTCTGAATTGATTTATCAGTGATTAATGAACAGAAAGCACATGTCTTATGCATAGTACTCTTGAGCTAGCAAATGTTGTTTTTGTTGTTTTGTCCCTGAGCTATAGCAAATTTCCAGTCCTTAAGTTCAGCAGGGGTTAAAGTTGTAGACTTCTTGTGTCAAGGAAAGAAGAGAGTCGGCTGGTACTCATAATTCACATCAGTGTAATTCAGCTGTATGGACTGTGAAGGTTGTGGTGGAGTAATGACTAAACACTGACTCAGTGTAGATATGTTTAGGGATGCATAGTCAGCATGAATTCTCCATGCTACTGCAAATTTTGTATCAGATTGCAAGACTTCTTTAATGCTAGCAATTCTTTTAAATATACTGTTCTAGATACTGATATTCACTGTGGATGTTTTTTAGACTCCAAAGAATAAAAGTGCACTGATTCAGGTAACTTTGACCTATAGCTCAGGTACTACACACTTAGAAACGTTAACTGTTCTCTGGAGCAGTAATTCAGAGCATTAGCTGAAAAACTAAGAAATTCCCAGGACACTAACTAAAGAGACCAAGAATGGGCATGTTTTCAGTGCTTCAATAAACTTTGGAAGCAAGAGAAGTGGGTTTACTGCTCTATTTCATGCATTTGCTCTGATGAATGGCTGACTTTTCTGTAGAGTTTTTGATTTAAACTAAACTCAGGCACTTAGCCCAAAGGTACTAGACTAGCTTGATGTTGATATTTGTTACTGTGTAAATAAAATAACCCAGTCTTTGAATAGCACTTATTAGTGTATTAGTTTAACTAGTGACTTAGACTTTTTTCTTTCTGTTCATACAATGTAGGCCTTGATTGTCATGTATTGAGTGTACACTAATACAGTGCTGAACAGACCAAATCAAACAGAACAGTGTCTAATCTTTGTAGGACAGATGGCTGTGATCCAGGTAGGCATGTGATGCCAGAGTTGTATTTATGCATCTTTATTTTTAGCTGGCTTGCAAAAAAAAAAGTTAACTTTGGAGCAATAAAGGGGTCGCCTGTTTTCCATCTGGTGAAATAAATAGCACAGTATAGATTGTAACTTTGAACTGTAGAGGAAATATGTTATTTTTTTGCCTCCTTGGTATTGCAGTACCAATTGCTCTACTGAAGGCCATTGAAGTGGCATATAAATCCAAATACTGTGTTAAATTGCTGTCACAACTTTTTGATGTGCAGATGGAGAAGCCCTCATCTCCTTGATGAAAGCAGTTTTGCTGCCCCAAGCTCCTGACACCTTGGGCTTCAGGAGGGTGGACTTTGAACAGTTTGGGAAGCTGGTAGGGAGGGTACCTTGGGATTTGATCCTTAAGGGTGAAGGGATCTGGGAAGGCTGGTCGCTCCTCAAGAAGCAAGTCTTAAAGTTGCAGGAGCAGGTTATCCCCTAATGCTACAGTGTGACCCAGCAGGGAAGAAGACGGGCATGCATGAACTCCTGAGGCTCCAGGAGAAAGAATCTATCTCCTATGGAAGAAAGGATGGGCAAGACAGGGAGAGTAAGAAGTAGTTGTTAGGACATAGAGAGAGAAAATTAAAAGGCGAAAGCCTGGATTGAACTCAATGTTGTTACTGGGGTAAAAGAATAAAAAACTTTACAAATAACAGTAAGAGGAGGGCTAAGGAGAATCTCTGTCCTTCACTGGGTGTGGTAAGGAGCATGACCCCTGAGGATAGAGAAAAGTCTGAAATTCTCAATGCCTTCTTTACATTTGTCTTTAGAAGTCAGACCAGTTATCCTCAGGATATTCTATCCCCTAACCTAGAAGTCTGGGGTGGGGAGCAGAATAAATCCCCATGATTCAGGCTGCTTTCCACCATTTGTTAGTGTTCCTGATAACTGGAGAGGTCCCGGAGGGCTAGAGGCTTGCCAATGTAACTCCCACCTGAAAGAAGGATTATAAAGAGGCTCTGGGAACTATAGGCCTGTCAGCCTGACCTTGGTACTAGGAGAAGTTATGGAGCAGATCATCTTGAGTGCAGTCCCACAGCATGTGTGGGACAGGTGAGGGATCAGTCTCAACCAGCATGAGTTCATGGAAGACTGGTAATGCTTGACCAATCTCCTTCTATGATCTAGTGATGAGCCTGATGGATGAGGAAAGGGCTGTTGATGTAGTCTACCTTGACTTCAGCAAAGCCTTTAACTCTGTCTCCAGTAGTATTCTGAAGAAGCTGCAGGTTATGGCTTAGACAGCTTAAACACTCTTTACTGGGTGGGCTCAGAGGGTGGTGATGAGTTAATTCCAACAGGCAACTCATCACAAGTGATGTTCTCCAGTGGTCACTACTGGGACCTGTGCTGTTCAGTACCTTCACTGGCTACCTGGATGAGGGCATTGAGTATGCCCTTGGTAAGTTTGCAGATGACACCAGGTTGGAAAGAAGTATTGATCTGTCTCAGGGTAGGAAGGGTCCTACAGGGGTATCTGGACAGGTTGGATCACTGGGCTGAGTCCAGTGGGATGAAGTTCAGTAAGACTGTGCTGGGTACTGCACTTAGGTCACAATGACTGCAGGCAACACTACAGACTTGGGGCAGAGTGGCTGGAAGACTGTGTGGAAGGAACAGACCTGGGGGTGTTGGTTGATGCTCAGATGAATGTGAACCAGTGGTGTGTCCAGGCGGCCAAGAAGGCCAATGGCATCCTAGCTTGTATCAGAAATAGTGTTCCCAACAGGAGCAGGGGAGTGATCATCCCTCTGTATTCAGCACTGGTGAGGCTGCACCTTGGGTACTGTGTTCAGTTTTGGATCTCACAGTACAGGAAAGGCTTTGAGGCCACAGAGCGTGTTTGGAGAAAGACAACAAAGCTGGTGAGAAGTCTGGAGCACAAGTCTTATGAGGAGCAGCTTGAGGAACTGTCATTGTTTCTTCTGGAGAAGAGGAGGCACAGAGGAGATGTTATTGCTCTCTACAACTCCCTGAAGGAAGGTTGTAGTGAGGTGAGGGTTGACCTTTTTTCCTGCCTAACTAGTATTAGGGAATGGCCTCAAATTGTGCTGGGAAGATTCAGTTTAGATGTTAGGAAAAACAACTCTGAAAGAGCAGTTGGGCTCTGAAATGAGCTGCCCAGGGAGGTGATGGAGTCCCTGGAGATGTTCAAGAAACATTTAGATGTTGCGTTAAGGGATGAGGTTTTAGTGGGAAATACTGATGAAAGGCGGATGATTGGACTGGATGATCTTGGAGGTCTTTTCTAACTTTGGTGATATGAGTCTGTTTTTTATGTTGTTACAATTCTTGACAACATTTGTTATAAAAATATATGCTACCAACTGAGGACAGGTCCATGAGCAAGTTCTTTCTTCAGAATCTAGCTCAAAAGTCCTGTTATGGAGGAGTCTTCTGGAACTCATAGGGGTGTGTCTTGTCTTCATGAGCAATCTTGAAAGTAGAACTATAAGTTAGTGTATAGCACCTTTGCTCTAAAATTCATGAGAGGAAAGCTAGATCTCAAGTAGTTTAAGGCCACCTCCAGATCGGGGGGGGGGAGGGGGGGGGGGTGGGGGGGGAATTGGTAGGCTTTATTTTAATGTGTTTAAGTTGCAGTGTCCCTAAGGATGAGGATGTCTGACAAATGACTCAACAGGTGCTATTGGCTGTTCTGTTACAGGGCTCTTAAGAATGTAAATGTTACTACTCCAGTATAACTGGAAATTTGAAGAGGGTTTTTTGGCTACTTAAGTAGCTAGTACGGAAGTAACTGTTGTTCTGCATGTTTATGTAAAGTGTCAGTAGCTCACAAAGCATATTAAAACTTTTTCCTGAAAAAAGCAATCAGTGGTGACTTACTGTGTTTTTTTTCCTGCCCATTTGACCATAACTGGTAGGTAGAGACTAAGGATGCTAAAACATCAACTTAATTTCATGCCTGTTCAGTCATTCTTATTGAGAAAATAATAAACTGGCCTTACAGTATGCTAAGCCAGAGCCTATGGTGGTTTTACCTTGCAGTGGTGTGAAGGGAAGGAGAAGGAATTAGAAAAATAAATGCTTGTCATTTCGAAGAAGACTCTGGCTTGAGAACTCAGAATTAACTACCTAGATTTACTAATTATCTCTTGGTGATATAAAAGCATTTGCTTGAATGTGTTCTCTTTAAAATGAGCTCCTGTTTTTCATTTTGGCTGCTGGGGATACAACCTGAAGAATCATGAAGCAATCTGTTTTTCTAGTCTAATCTTAAGATCTTTCCTGCTTTGAGCCTATTGACTGTGACACACCTAGTTTAGTTGTTCAGGATATTGGTGAACTTTGCCAGGTGATGACAGAACCTGTTTAGCAAAAAAAAGCAAACCTCAAAGGCATGTGTACTAAATTATCATAGAGCAGCTCTGGGGTCAAGACAAAGTTACTGAGAATTAACTTTTGTCTGAAATTGAGGCTGATAATCTTCGTGGTTACTTCACTATTAGGATCTTACTATGTTAGTCTTCAGGATGAAAAAAACATTGTAGCTTTGTCTCGGTACTGTAGGATGGGAAGATCTGCAGAGCTTGGTATAACTGAAGTCAGCGTTGTTTTAAATCTGGGCTTATAGATGTGGTCAGATTTGTTTCAGTGTTTTATTTTTTGGTGTGTAAGATTCCTGCAGTAGGCCTGGATGCCAGATGGACATAAGAGAAGGTTGTAGAATTTGGCTTTAATCGTATGACTGATTTTTAGAAAGCATGTATGAAAATAAGACAGTATATTCACTTTTCCTGCAAGCTTGCAGGGCTTGTGTTTGGTGAAGTACATAGCAAAAAAATTAAACTTGTAGAGACCAGAAGTATAAAGCCTGCTTGCTTTTGTACTTGTTTTTTATAATTGTAGGAAGTGGGCAGGTTGCTGCTTATGTCAATTCTGGAAGGAAACAAACCACTGCCATGGTGTCTGCAATAACAGTGGGCTGCTGGAGCTGTTTTTAGTAATAAAAATGGTAGGCTCTTGCATTAAGAAAACTAATACTTTTTCTCCACCCTGAATACTGCTTACTGTAATACTCTGGAGCTGCCATTGGCTGCCTGTAAATGTAGCCAGTGGTGTAGATTCTTGACAAAGATTAGAGCTAGAATGGAGAGATGGTATGAAGCCTGAATTTAGCTTCTGAGAGTCAAGGCTGCAAACTTCTATCACAAGTGAGCTGAGTGCTTTCTTTCATTCTATTTTAATGGAAATAGAGTTGTATCAAGGCTACCAAGACCTTCTTGAAAAGACAACATCAGGGTAGGTGCTATGGCAACAGTGCAGCTTTATCCTCAGTTTAAGAGGAGACATGAGCAATGCCCTATTGCTGATTAGTGCTATGTTGGCATATGAGAAAATGAATCAAATCTACCTCAGACTGTCCTAGATAACTATGGTTGTGGAGTTCCAGGATTCCTGGGGGTGTGCTCAGCTGTGGTGATGTGCTGAGTCAGTCTTGTGGAGTGTCAGTATGTACTTTGAAGGAGCCCAGATGCTACTTAGTTGTATTTATATCTGGCAACAAATTTGTAGAGACAAGCCTGGCTATTTGCTAGGTTTTTTACTGACTGGATGAGTTAATTTCATCTGGATAATAGAACACTTAAATGATTTATTTTTGAGTAGAGTAGTTGATAATACTAAATCAACTCAGTTGTCTTCCCACATTTAAATTAATTTCTATACCAGAATGCCTACGCTGGAGTACTGTTGTATCTGAAGTTGAAGCATAGTGTTGACTTGTACTTGTTTACTTGCACTCTGTATGTGCAAGTCTCTTCAATTGCATCTGTACACCATTTTAAAAACTAACTGGGCATATCATGAGAATTATCATGGGATACATAATAGCAGCTAGAAGACTATTCTGTGGTCATCCAAGCTGCAGTCTTACAATTGTCATTTGCTTCCAGAGTGAACCTCCTGAGCTTGGGGTTAGACTTTGTAGTCTGAATGTTATTTTCTCTGCAAATGCAGGTTTTGCCCTGAGATGTATTAGTAGGCAGCTGCTGCTTCCCGCTGTCAGTTTGTTAAACAATGGTCAAAGGACTTGACTGGGGAAACTTGCTTGGCATCTGAGTAGAGGAATGCAGGAATGACTTAGGATTTGGTCGTTATCTCTAGATTTTTAGCTAAGTAGTTTAACTTGGCAGCCATTCTGACAATGCTTATTCTAGTGTACTGGCATGGCCATTGATTCACACAGCTGAATAAAATTGGTAATTGTAGAATATTCAGAGGCAGCCTAATGGGTGTGTGCATATACTCTGATCAAGAAATGATTCTTGACAGCATCTCTTTCCTTAGTATCTTTCTGTGCTTGGAATTTGGCATTGAGCAGAACATCTGCAGAGCTGGTTTACTGGTGCTGGCATAACGGTTTATTTGCAGTTCTGACAAGTGACTTGCTTGTCCAGTGCATCTCAATGACCAATCCTTTCAAATTAATAACTTGCATTCAAACTACTAAAGAGACTAGGAAATTGTTAAAAATCATTTTGATAAAAATGAGGCAATTATGCCGTAGAAGAAACAATTATTACAACAATTATGCTGTATGAGCTATTCCAAAGGCTTTGCGTGGTGAGTTTCATGACAGACTGTGCAGATCAGTAGGCCAGAAAATTGAGGGAGATGTTAATAAAAATGAAGTTAGCCTGACTTGAAGTTTTGTACGTTATTCTCATCCCCATTCTAGCAGGTGAACAGAGCTAATACAGTGTTCTGAATAGCCACTGGCTCACTGGTGACTAAACAAAGAACTGTAAAGCTGAACGTAACTTTCTGATACTCTGTGGTTCTGATGTTGACATTCTGAAAATTATTGAAGTTTCTGTTGATGTTTTTAGGGTTGTCCTCTACAAAATTCTGGCTCAGTGGTAGCCTACACTTCAAACTATCTGGCTTGTTTAATGAAGACTGTCTCTCCATGGTGGGTGGAGGCATGCAGAAACCCGTTACTGAAGGAAGAAGTGATCCCTTCAAATAGGGTAATAATCCTACAGTAGGGAATGTACTTCAGGTGTGACTATACTGAGTTAAAAATAGGTGCTTATGATATCAGTAGGGTAAGCAGTGTAGAAGAGAACTCTCAAATTGCCTTTTTGCATAGATTCTTTCTAACAGCTGCATAACTGAAGAACACTTCTATATCAGCAGAATTTCTGGTGGAAGGAGAATTGCTACAGTTTAGACTTTATGAAACATGATATTTAGAAGCTGATCTCAGCAGTTCTGAATTCATATCCAGAGTGAAGAACAGTGGATGTGCTCTTTCCTTTAGCATGTAGTTTCAAGTTGTGGCTTGTAAGTTGCTTAATATATACTTAAAGGTTAGCTGTATGCCTTTGTTTGAATGTTCTGTGATGATCAGAACTGGGGAATCTCCCTCAACTTGGAGGGAAAGTAAGCCCTTTAACTGTCCCTTTCTCCAGTCTGCTAGCTTGACTAGCACGTTAGAAGTTGAGAAGAGAATGCAGGAGGTAAAATGAGCTTAATTGGCCCTTCTGTCTTCACATTGTACCTTAAAGCCTGATAATGCTGTTCAGAGATTAACTTTTTTAGACCTTTTGCCTATAAGTATGAATAGAGTTCCTCAAGACCTGAGAACTTGTGTTTATCTGCTATTATTCAGTTGTAATTCTTGTAAGTAATTTGAGAGGAGACTGGAATATTTTCTACAGATGAGAGCCTAGATGTTAAATATTATAAAGGACTTTCTGTCCAAGGTATTAACAAAGAGTTGATGTTGTAATGTGTAAGGCTGAACTTGGTTAAAAAGCCAGTAGCTGAAATTAGAGAAAAATAATCCACTGCTTCACTTTTGGGAATCTCCTTCATGCACCCTTGGGGACCTAGGTTCATTTACTCTAGAGCTGAGTATTCTTGTTGGGATGAGTGTTACAAAGCCTGACTTCTGACATAAAAAAAAAAAAATTGTGCTTTGGGCTGTTATTAGTCATTAGTACAGTGAACAATGGCTGCCTGGGAAGGAGATCCTAAATACTTTTAAACATTCATCAGTATGAGATTTCATAACATTTTGTACTTCATCTGTGAATTGTGGATTAAATAGCATCATGTGAAAGTACCTGACTAACTTCTCGAGTACTTCTGAGCTGTCACAGCCAAAAGCTTGTTATTGACAGGCAGTAGTACAATGCCCTGTAGTTATAGGCCTGCCTGGTGTGGGAAAATAGTTTGGCAGTTAAACCTATCATGAATAGCCAAAAATGTCACTCAATGGCTTAAGTGTAACAGCCCACAAATGATATTGTTCAGGGATATCCACTCAAACAGTACCACAAGCTGAGTGGGGTGTTTGAGCCATTCCACTTTAAGTTACTAGCTGAGAGTAACTGCTATGCTTCTGCCAACAGAAGGAAACTTATACATGCAGTTAAGTCTTGATATTAGAATAATCCTAGAAAGCTTCCTTTCTAGATGTATGAGACAAATAGGAATATGTAGTGTGTCAGCAATCTTTACTGCTACTGCTGGTTATACATAGCATTTATGGACCCTTGGTCTTGCTTATAGCAGATCATAACTCCTACATGAACTTTTTTGTAATGCTGTCGACTGTTTGCCATCACTATTTGAAGTGTAAATATTATTAAGATTTTGGAACTTTTTCTGGGAACATCATTAGAAAAGTTTACTTTGTCTGCCTTTAGGTGTAGCTTTAGGTGTATCAGTGGGGTAAATGTGCATCCCAGGAATTAATGGGATTAATATATACAAATCATTACAAGGATTATGCAGTATTATAGCCTGACTTGTGTTTGATGTTTGTCAAGGACATTAGAGTTGAGGGCTGACTTGTTTAGTAGTTCTGTCTCATCAAATGTTGTTTGTTTTGAGATCAGGTGGCTTTGGTACATTGAATGTTGTCGCATCTCAACCTTGTAGGTTTCTCTAGAGCTATATGAACTAGACAGCTTTTGGAACTGTCAGCTTCGTCTGTCTTGAATGTATTTGATGAAAACTGTAGGACTTACTTGCTTTGCTTTTAAAGATGTTTGAGACTTTGTTGCCTCAGGTATCAGAAAAGCATAGGAAACAGCTAATTCAGTATGCTGGTGCCTGAAATGCTCCCTTGAGCACATAAAGAAGGCTTTTTTATTTTCCGACTACCTTTCTCCAGTGTATATATATTGGCATTAGGAATTCAGCCTTTTAGAAAGTAAGGCTAGCAGATGCCTGTGCAACCTTAGAAACATTGCAAGTGATGAGCCAACCTACTCCCAGGCAATATGACAAAATGCCAGTTAACAGAGTGCTGATGTGGGGCCTACAGTTGAGCAGTCTGACACATAGCTTAGTTATGTAGCTTACAAAAGAGCTTTATCAGCATTTCTATATGGAGTGTTTCTCAATACTGTTGTATTGTTGCTAAAGCAGCACTAACCTTTAAGATCACGTTTGTTTCTTCTGTGTTTCAGAGCTTCATACTCCATCTAATCAGGCTGTATTTCATTTCCAGACAAACCTCCCTATCTTCAAATTGAAAGAATCTACAGTCAGAAGAAGATACAGTGATTTTGAATGGCTAAGGAATGAACTAGAAAGAGAAAGCAAGGTAGGTAAACTGAGTCTTCATGTACATACGGGGAGAACTGATAGTGAAATGTTATCTATATTTCATTAAGCATATAGATGCATCATAGAGCTGCTGTTGCAGTTGAAAACTTCTGGAGCAAAAAGTATATTTGAAGCTTGCTCAAAGACTAACAGTGCTATTAGGCTGTTTAATGGCACTGAATTAGAGTTGATCAATTTGAGTTCAGTTTATTGGTATGGGCAATTACTGTTCTTCTCTAGTCCTGTTTTCTTAACTAGAGTTGGCTTCTCCAAGAGGAAGACGTGGCACAGGTGTTGTATAAACTTGTTTACAGGCTGCACTTAGGACGCGTTTCTAAATGTTTCAGGTTGTGGTACCACCTTTACCAGGAAAAGCTCTCCTTCGTCAGCTCCCCTTCCGAGGAGATGATGGCATATTTGATGATTCCTTTATAGAGGAAAGGAAGCAAGCTCTTGAGCAATTCATAAACAAGTAAGTATTGGGTCTAGTTATGTGGAGACAAACTTGAAACTGAGCTCTGCAAAATGGAATTACAGCTGCTAATCTGTTACGATAGCTACACTAGGTTCAGTAATTAAAACCGTCCTGTGATCTCACAATAGGACATGTTAACATTGCTCATACAGGGTTGGGTTTGGTTATCTTGATGCTTACCTGAACAGCTAAAATGAATGCTGGTGTTATGTGTAATATATGGAAATTACTACTAAAATTATAGCATTCAAAATAGTTCTACTTTTTCACTTTGATAATGTATCCTGCACTAGGTGAACAATGAAACTTAAGATGGGCTTACAGTGGTTTTCTTTAATTGCAGATATGAGGTGTTATCAGCTTGTGTAACTATACATATTTTCTGTAATATTGTAAGAATCTTTCTGAGGATTTAAAAAGTGCTTGAGGTGTGTATGTGTATAGTTTGAGAGAGACACTTTGAACTTGTCACTGACTTGCTAAGAGTGATTAGGTATGTTAGTAAGGAAGACTTGTTTCTTACTGTACTCCTGATGCTCCTAACTACTCTCCACATAGTGATTTGAGGAGCTACTTTAATCTATTACAGTGTAGGTCCAAATCACAGAATGATTTGGGGTGGAGGAGACCTTAAAGACTGTTTTGTTCCAACCTCCTTGCTGTGGGCAGGTGCATGTCCCACTGGATTGGACTGCCCAGGGCTTCATCCAACCTGGCTCTGAATGCCTTCAGAGATTGGGCATCCACACAGCTTCTCTGGACAACCTCTTGCAGCTATTCCCCAAACTCTGAGTTAAGAATTTCCACTTAATATCTAACCTAAATCTCCCTTCTTTTAGTTTAAAGCCATTACCTTTTGTCCTATCACTATTAGAATATGTGAAAGGTTTTTGTTTTGTTTTAATAAATTCCCTTTAAATACTGGAAGGTTGCAGTGATGTTTCTCCAGAGCCTTCTCTTCTCCAACCTGAACAATACCAACTCCTTCAGCCTCTCTTCCTAGTGGATAGATGGATAGGAGGCAAAGCTGTCATTACCTTGTTTGTCTGATCTCTAAAGTCAACATTGTTCATCCCATCTGCTTCTGTACTTTTTCCATCATAAAAAGGTTGAGCTTATCAGTTCCACTGATTTTAATCTTGTTCAGTAATAATGCTCTTTAATGGGAATAGGAGATACCCTTCAGTTGAACAAGAGCTTAATCTGCTTATATATAGCTGATTATATTCAGTTTTTGTTGATCAGTTCAGGCCTATGACTTGGGGAGTTGCAAGTGAGTCACTAGTTTACTAGGAACTAAAACTTACTTGCACATGTGTGGTTGTGTTAAGTCTTCACATAATTGCTTGCTAGTTCAGTTCAGAGGTATTTCTAATGTTTCTGAGCAAATAGAATGCTTCCAGCTGTTACTTTCCCTGTTTGAAGGCAGGTGGGATGAATTTCCAGCACACTTAGTTTTGCTTTTATGCTACCTGCAGACGGATGTCCTTGTGCTGAGATAAAATGTGCTTTCTAAGGCTTACAGTTATAACTGTAGAGTATAACTTTCATTCAAGCAATTCAAGTGGGCTTTAGACTGTCCAGTTTGGAGGAAATATAGCTGAGTTTAGCAATATCCATGGGAAGAAAATGGCTGATATTCTAAAGCAGCTGATAGTGAAGCACCTTAACTCAAATACTGAAGAACATCTTCATCAGAACATTTCAGTATAGCTGATATAAATGATCGATTTGCTGATCTCACTTTGAGTCTTACAGCCAGTGATGCACTGATCTCATGGTGTGAAACTTCTTGGTCAATTTTCTCATCCTTGAAAAATAGAAGCGGGCTGTTAATGTAGTTATTGATGTAGTGCCAGACTTGAGTACATCTGGAATAAGATTCTTCAAGCAGAGCTCAGCTATTCAAGCTCAGTCTATTCTAATGGCATAGACAACTCAAGCAAATACAACCAATTAAAATTTTAAATCATGTAGCAGCATTTTAAGATTCTACCAAGTATTCTGGCTAGTGAACTTAGCCTAGAAAGGATCTCACAATGTATTTACATTACTGCATTCTCTAAGCTCATCTTCATTCAGTGCCCAAGATAACTGGTACTTCTGTGTCCAGAGAAGGTCTTAGTGCGCCAGTGCCAGTTCTTGATACCCAGGGATGTTTAGGTGACTGCTGTTGAGAAGTTTTTGACAACAGTGAGCTTGTTTGAGTTAGCCCTAATGGGCCAGCTTGCTTGCAAAGCTGTTGATGCTATTCACAATGTCAGATGCAGGTGTAGCTGTGCTGCAGAAGTCTTTTTTGTTTGAACCTAACTCTTAGGAGGCATGAAAACTTTGCAAATGTGCCACCTTAGTGAAGAATACTGAGGGGGTGGGGGAAGGGGAGGTGTGAAGTGAGGTATCCATGTGAAACCAAGAGCTGGATCTGAGATCAGATCTAGTCTATCAATTCAACCACCATTTTGTACACTTTAGATGTGGGAGGAAGGAGAAGAACAATGGTATATTCTTTTTCCTTGAACTTCAAGGCAAACGATTTAGTCAGATAAGAAACCCAAACTAGCTGCTCCATGCTGTTCTGTGTTTTGCTGTAGACTGCTGTCTATTTGCTTGCATTTGTCAAGGTTGATAAACTTTGACTATTCTTGACACTATCAGTGCTGAGCAGGAGAGCTTTGGTTCCTTGTTAAGGGGTACCCCTCAGTGACCAGTGGTGACAAGTTAATCAGTCCTGTGAAGGAATGAACACTGCTACATACATGTGGAGAAAGTGCATATAAGTTCTTTAAAGTACTGTTGCTGAGTCCTTGAAGTTGTCTGTTCTAAGTGGAAGCTTATTCACGAAACTAATACACAGGCATGTTCTAACAAATGTGAGAGCCATAAGGTTTGTGCATGCTGCTGTTGTAGGTGCATCTGAAGTTGATGATGGATAGAGAGGGACGGCCTCTTTTAAAGAGAGAGGCCTGTGTTGGATGAACTGGATTGAGTTTTTCCTGGAATACTTCTGGATTTTTAAACTCATTAAGTGATCAGATTTCAGGGATTCTAATTTATTTTTTTTGCCTACATTACTACTAGGAGGCTACTAGGTATCTTAGGGGTTGTCTGTAGGATGTGGTTCTTTTCCAGGCTTAGATTGGGATTAGATGGGAACATGTAATTCAATTTCAGCTCCTTTACTGGTGAAAAGTGGCTTGGTATAGTCCATATCTGGAACAAAAATCAATGGTAGAAGTGTTATTCTCTTCTGTGACAGAAGCTTACTCTATAGTGCTTCATATCTAAAGATGTTTTCAGTTAACAGAGTGGCCATATTTAGTACCCTTTGGTTGAGCATCAGTGCTGCTTGCACATGCTGAAAACATGACTGTGGTAAGCCGCTGCTTTTAATTGGTGTCAGGACCTGCAGCAGACACCCCCTGGTGGACTAACTGTTATTCTGCCTGGGCTAACTAAATGAAATCAAACTGAGAACTAATGGGTTAAACTGCCTTTAGAGAGGTGTTCTGTGTCTAAGGCATCAAGACCAATAAAATCAACTTATCTTGGCTTAGCTTTCTCCCATTAGAATGGGTGCTTTGATTGTACCCTTAGCTACAGGTAACAGATGACATGCTTCCTACTGATCTAAGGTGACTTGGGGTTCCTACAGTCTGATTTAATGCAGTGCATGATGGCAAATCTTGCTGCCAGACATCATTGTAGACACCAGCAGTAAACTGGAAGTGGATGTGTGCTGAAGAGCAAGCCTATAAATTGTTGGGATAAAAACACTTGCTACTGACAAGCTGCAAATAGGCTCAGTTTGTGAGTACTAATGCTTCTTTTTTTTCCTTCCAGGGTTGCAGGCCACCCACTGGCACAGAATGAGCGCTGTCTTCATATGTTCTTACAAGATGAAGTAATAGACAAAAACTACACACCATCCAAAATAAGACATACTTGAATTCTGAAATCCTTTCCAAACATTAGTGGTTCTTATGCTTGATTTTTAAGAGGTTGTGGTTTGTCTTAGCATGCTGAGGATAAACAGGCACAAAGTCTCCACTAACATCAGTACACTGCTTGGTCTTTGCATATACTTCATAGCAAAAAAAAAAACCCCTCACTTGTCTTTTAGCTAAATCCTTCTGATTTAAGAGTACTATATTATGAGACCATCCACCCCTTGCAATGTCTCACAAACCTTTCCACTCATTTGCAATGACTTAACAATGTTTACTGACTCGGCCTTACTTGAACTTGCACAGTTGTAGTGTCACACGTTCACTTGTATTTGACTAAACTGCTATGCTTTCTGAGGTAGTTATTTGTGTGAACTTCTTTAAGAGACTGCTTTCTTTCTGGTAACTCTGTGTGAGATACACTTATGCAATTGTCTTCAAGCTTGTAAAACACTTTTTACTGAAGTAATGAGGGAATTATCTTTATATTCTGTAAGAGGAAAAATCAAATTTATATACTAAAATAACTTGTCTAAAGTTTTAAAATAAAAGTGAAAATGCACTTCAAATGTTTGTCACTCTTGACCTTGAGTGTGGACTATCTCATTTCTGAGCAGTGGAGACTTTGCTATACTAAGTGAACTGATGTTTCAGCCTTGCCATAATATTCTTCTGCAAGGTAGTGCATTGCCACTAACAGCTGACACTAAATACACTTAGATACTGGCATTCACTAATCAACTGTTATCATAGAATGGCTTGGGTTGGAAGTGACCTCAAGGATCATTAGGGATGTGGCATCCATAGCCTGTCTGGGCTACCTGTTTCACCACCTTACCACCCTCTCAGTGGAAAAACTTCCACTGACATCTGATCTAGATCTTCCCTCCTTTAGAAAGTTATAGGACAAGGCAAAAAGGTTTTAAGCTGTCCATGTAGAAAGTTGATTTCTCTTTTGCTTGTAATTTCCCCTAAGGATTGGAAGGCTGTCATGAGGTCTTCCTGGAGCTTTCCCCTCTCCACACTGAACAAGCCTAACTTCTTCAGCCTGCTCTCATAAGTGAAGTGCACCCCCCCTTCCATCATTTTCATGGCCTGCTGGCCACTCTTCCAGGATATACCATTGGCCTTCTGGACTGCACATGCACACTGCTGGTTCATGCTAAGTTTGTCATTTAACAGGATGCCCAAGTCATTCTTGGCAGGGCTGTTCTCACAGAGTTGTCCCAGCCTCTCTACAAATCTGGGATTCTCCTGACCCAAGTGCAAAGCCCTGTACTTTGCTTTGTTGAATCTCATTAGATTAACATGGGCCTACCTTCTGAGTTTATGAAGATTTCTCTGGGTGGCATTCCTTTCTTCTGCTGTATTAACTGCAGTATTCAGCTTGATGTGCTGAGAGTGCACTTGATCCCATCCTCTGTGTCACTGATGATGTTAAAGAGTACTGGTCCAAAGACAGACTGCTGGAGAAGATCACTTGTCACTAGCCCTTTACCTGGGTGGAGCTGTTGATCGTAACCATCTGGCTGTGACCTTCTAACCAGTTCCTTATCCACTGAATAGTCCACCCTTAACATCTATATCTCTGTTTTAGAGAGAAGGGTGTGGTGGGGATCCATGTCAAGGGACTTGGGGAAGTCCAGGTAGGTGACAAAAGTTGCCTTCCCTTTATCCACTGATGCCATCACTTATAGAAGGCTACTAGACTGGTCAGGCATGACCTTCCCTTGCTGAGGCTGTGCTTCCAGGAGGATCTGTTCCATAATCTTCCCAGGCACAATGTCGAGGCTTACTGTCTTGTAGTTCCATGGATCCTCCTTCCTTTCTTATAAATGGGAGTGATGTTTTCCTTTTTGTCACTTAATGTAATATAGAAAGTATTAAAGATTGTTCCAGTGTTGTGGACCTAAAGCCACAGCCCTGCTTATGATAGGCAGTCAACAGATATTTGGCTTCATTAAGCTTGGAAGAAGAATACGTCTTCACTTGGTATGAGAAGCCTCAATCTAGCTTAAACTATTATATATATATGATTATACCATTTTACAGAGAAAGAAACATTGATATAACCCATAATAGGTCTTTTAGGTCCTATAGCTGAAGATTAAGGTGGCTCTGATCTGCAACTGCCATTATGAGTCATACAAATGTGCTATATGATGTGATCCCTTCCCTGAACATTAAGAGGAGGGGGAGGCTAGCATTGTGCTTGTGTGACCAATGGTGAAATGCAGGTTATGAACTTCTGAACTTGAGTTTGCAAGCAACATTGCTGAATTAATCTTTCTCCCCAAATGCTTCTATGGCTAGAGAAACCTTAGTTCTCTGAAACATGATATGGTAGTTACCTATCAGATGCTCTTGAAAACCAATTCAAGGATGCACTAGTATCAATCTGATCCAGCGTTCTGTGCTCTTCTTAACAGTGCATGTTCTAAACAACTTGAGTGCATGTTGGCTTAGAGTTGGTTCTGCTGCTTTTTCCTTCTTATATATAAAACATACTGTGTTCTATCACTATGTTGAGAACACGCTACAAACATACAAAGTTATTAGTTTTCTTTAAAAAAGACTGTTAATCTCATTTTAAACTTCTGTTCTGTCATTTGTATAGAATTCTGGATGTGAAAGCTTGAGCTGACAAAACATTGGTGGGCTGACTGGGTTATGTGTAGTATCAGTGAACACTTGTCTTTAAGCATTCTATTTTGTGGCTGCAATAAAACAAGAGTTAATTTCTCAATTTATCAGCAGAGATTATCTGGATGCTCACAACCAAATGCAATCTTTATTTCTGGATTTTGGAATGGGAAGGAAACATACTAGATACTTGTGGGACAGCTCTGGATTTCAAGTGGGATGTGTAAGTTTTGATGCCTGATTCCATGGGTAGGACTGTGGGATAGAATCAGGGCAGTCTTCGTAAGTATGAAGGGGGCAAAAATCAGTTGTGTCAAACTTCTTTGTCTAGCTTTTCAAGTAGTTTTAATAAATGCAAGGCAATCAATTTTAAAATTCCTTCATTGCTGAATCGCACTTAAAAGCTGAGTTACTCTTGAAAATGGGGAAAGAAGCATTAAAGGTATATGAAGTTTTATTATTAAGATAGATAATCAGGTGTTCTTTTTCTTAAACATGCTTTTCTGTGAGAAGTTTCTTTCTGAAATCAAAGTAGGTGTTCTGTCAGATCCCTAGAAGATGCTGTTAAGCTCTTTATCATCTACTGCAGGAAAAAAAGATCTAAGCTGTAGAGGGAAAAGCTGCATATGTGATGTCAATAGATTCTTGTATTTCTGAAGTGTAGTGAGGACTTCGGAGTTGTTACAACCTCTGAAGTTGACAGGATCTGGGATTCAGTGGACATATGCACTGGCTTTTAGGATTTCTCCTGGGTGTCTATGCTTTGAAGCTAGTTAGTTCTAGCGTAGCATGATTCTGCTGTCGTGCAATCTGCGGAGCAACAGTGAGATTAGCTGTGCCTAAACAACAGAGGTATGGGCATGATTCCCAGCTTGAGAGTCTGCTGTGCAGGTGGGCTGAGTCCTGCAGATAAGATGATAGGGACATTCACCCATTGCTTTGTCAGCTTAGCAGTTGGGTTGAAAACCAGCACACTCCGTTGCGTTCTATAGGCTGGGTCATCTAGGGCCTGAGACTGGGTAGTGTACTGCAGCATGCAGCTGCCTCAAGTCTTAGATGCAGTTCATGTTAATAAACATGAGCTGCACAGCATGAGTCTTGTTGAAATGAGTGTTTTGTCATGGGTTCTGAACACCAGTGGCCTCAACCTTTTTAACAGAAAAACTGCATTGTCACAAAGGTGGGAAATAACAAAAGATTGTCTGCCATCTTCAGTCTAATTTAGCATAAAGCAGGAAATAGTTAAAGACTATAGTAAGTGCAGTAAGAACTCTGAAATGTTCGCTCTTTTTTTTTCTTTTTAAAGATAATTTCACCATGCCCTATGGTAAATGCATTCCCAAACACTTCATGGTGGTTCATAAAGAAGGTGTTCCTAAGTCCTGTAGTCCATACTTCGTCTTACCTGGCTCATTGGAAAACTAGTCTTGTACATGTAATGGTCCTGTTACCTTGGAAAGAATGGAACATGAGACTGCTCAGACTTAAGAGAGATGAGGTGGAAAAACTTGTACATTTCCAGTTGTCATTTTAATGTGCACATTCTTCAGTTCCTCGTTGCCTTATAAACACTGTGTTTCATTTCTCTTCTCCTTTTGCCAGCTTGTCCTGTGCACTGGAGTTATTTACCTTTTTCTTTGGTTTGATAACACAACTGGACACCTTAATAAAAGAATCTTTTTAGTTGAAGTGGTGTTTTTGTACTCATCACCCATTAGGAGCTGCACAACTCACAGGTAAAACTGAAAACTGGAAAACTTGCACAAGGTTTGACATCTGGGCTGTTCAGAAGTATGTCCCAGAAAAAGCTCTATGTCAGATCCTTGAGAAAGAAATGTTAGAAACCTTGCAGTAAGTGTATATGTGGATTGCAGAAATCAGCTCTGTGCAAGACTTGGAAGTCCCTTTGGCTGAAGGTAGCATCACCTGTAGCTGAGTTATTCCCTTAATGTTTGTCTCACCTGTTCTTTAAAACCTCTGATGGTGGAGACCCTGCAGCACCTAAGGCAATATATTTTAGTAGAGATGATTTTTGTTTCCTGTTACATAGAATACAGTGGAAGAAACTAATCTAGAAACAAAAGAAGTGTTATAAGGACAGTGGGAAGTAAATTCAATATATTTTTATTCTTTGTAAATACAATGAGTACAACTTTTTAACTTCACAAATCAGTTAATCCACTTTGTACAGGAAAAGTTTTACTCATTCTATGATAGTCCAAGTGCTGATTTTTCTCAGTGCTAGTTTCTAATAACAAATCAAATTTTGAAAAGTACAGCAGCTATCTTTAATTTTTTTTCTACGTGTTTCATACATCAAATAAGCAGCTTATAACATTTTTTGTGTGTAAGAGGGTGTAGGTGAACAAGGCTTTGTAATTAGAACCTGGAGTTTTCTAAAAAGGCGTTGAAGACTTTTGAAAGTTGTTAGCATCGTTCCAGACAACCACCTTTATTTCCTTGAAATGAAATTATTTCCGTTGGTGTCTTTGCAGTCATTTCACTTCTCTGCACATCTCACTGACAAAGAGTTTGGCCACCGTTGCCTTTGGTTTCAGCAGTGTGCCAACGGGACAGCCAGCAGGTCACTGAAGCAGTCATCTCCATTGGATTTGGTTTTGCTGTTTTTGTCTTCCTTTCTTGACTCGCACTCTTTGCCGGGGGCTGTGTGGATGGGTGCTTGTGTGTAAGAAGGAGGGAAGGGTCGGGGAGTTGTATAAAGCTCTTCTGTCATGAGATGTTAATTCTGGTGACATCTGCATCACAGATCACCAGTTTATTTTGCAGGAAGAATGGAATTGCTGTCATAAGCTACTTTTTAATCAGTTCTGAAGGCCACTTCATGATGTATTACTGCAGAAGCAATGTTTTGGTAACCTGGTCTTAAATGTTGCCTATCGTATTAAAACATTTTCCCAACGTAGGCTACTTTTAAAACAGTTCTGAAGGCCACCACATCTCACGTTACAACAGAAGCCAAGTTTGGTCACCCAGTTCCAAATACTGAACAAAACTAAAGTACCTTCTTTCACATTTCGTCTCAGATCTGCCAGTTCAATGAGAAAATAGCGCAGTCTTTGTTAGCTATGACTGGCATCTGAATTGCCTCCATCCTGTAGTAACAGGAAAAGCAGCCAAATTCCAACCACTTTCACTTTTTCTGTAGAACAAAGCATTCTCTCCATGATCTAAATCGCTCTGTTCAGAGCAGCAGAATCATATCTACTGGGGTATTTTTTATTTTTATTTTTTGTCAATGAGTTTAAAGGCTAAACATTCCCAGGTTTATGCTTCCTGTAGATTTTTGTTAGTTGAGGCTTATTCTCCACAGATAAAAGTTCTTCTCAAACTGTCCATCCTGATCATTTGTTTTAAGGAAATTTATATGTCACTGGATTTGTACATATCTGAAAGCAGTCTTGTGATTGGTACATTCCCAATGGTCTTTTTGAAAAACACTTCTTCTATCGTAGATGGACTAATAGAACGTAAAGCTGGTAGAAGCAATAGAAGTTTTCCAAAACGACAGGGTTGTGTAGGGTACCTGGGAGGGAGAGAGGAAAAAAAATGTTAGTGAAGTTTTCAGATGTTTCTCTGAAGAAATTCTTTTATATTATAGAGAAGACCAGTATTCAGTGAACTGTACAAATGGGTGCTACCTATACTAAACTCCTGGTTTGTACTCACCTGAGCAAGAAGGTTGACCCCAAGGAAAACTCTCTTAATGGAGGTTAGCAGAGTATACACCGAGGTCCCTGAGTTTTGATTAGCTCCCTTGTTTATTCCCTCAGAGTAGTAGCAATACAGAGACAGGATCTGCTCTGGCTTGTCCCTTAGACAACAACTATGTTCTTGATGCAGTTCAGGGAAGAGCTTGACCTATAATAAATACCCTGTCATTTAAAATGCAATTTAAACTTAGCTGGATTGTCATGGTAATCATTTTGCCTCCTTCTGATTGCCTTACACGTTTAATAACAATTGACATTTGGAAAGATTTTTTTTTATTAAAGAACCTGTGTTTTGTCCCCAGGTAATGTATTTGCATAATAGGATATTTTCCATTCTTTCTCACAGCTTTTGAAGCCAGTATAACACAGGATATGTATTCTACTTGTGCTTACACTGACTTTGCACTAGTGTGATTGTGAGGCCTCTGCTTAGGCGGTGTTTCCCTATAAGCAGGAATAGGTCCATGAAGAAATGTTTCACTTCTCCAGACCACCCTCCCCTGCACTCTGCTGAGTGCAATTGACCCCACTGTACTCTTAACACTGTCAGGAAGCTCAAAGCTGAGGGTAAAACACAAGGAGAAAGCCATTGCAGTCAGTGCAACAATTCTGATAGCAGAGCCAAGATTTATCCCCTTTCTAGGGAAGCTGCAGAAGCTTTGATACCCTGATCTGGGAGGATGAGGTTGTTGAGCTTTGGTCATTTGCTACTCACAATATAGGGAGCTTTTCACTGCAGTGTTTGCAGCATTTGGTTCTTCAAGAAAAGTAACCTTTATGGAAAATTCTCTTTAGCTTAATATTTCCTACAGTGCAAAAATGGGATGGAGATGTCACCGTGCCTGGAATGGAAACAGTGGCAATGTGACAGTAGCTTTCCCTGACTTTTCTCTCCAACAAGCCCTGGCTCACTCAGTCTCCAGGGAGCACTCTCCATGAGAAAGGCCTTCTGTAAGAAAAGGAACAGGTTGCTGAGCAGTGGTGATTCTTTTTGCTGTGAACTGGCCAGAACTGGCCAGAATTTGTGTTTTTGTACCCATCTCCAGGGCAGGACATTGCCTTTGGGCTAAACAGAAGTGCTTCAAAGAATGCTGCCAACTTAACATGGAGTTGACTTTAGCTAGGCAGAACAGTTTTAGAAACAAAAACAGCACAAAAGAGCCTCTTCCAACACTCTCACTGTGCTGCTCTCGTGGATCTCCACAGCATGGGCTATGATATGGACTTTACAGGACCTGCTGCAGCTCTCCCCGGGCATCCTGACCCAGCCAGGGAAGCTGGTGCAGAGGATGCTGGGTGTACTCTTTTGGTTTCTCCCCTGTCCCTCCACTGCACAATTCCATGGCAGGAGGCTGCTCACCCCTTCAGCCATGTGTTACATTGGGAATTTGCATTTTGTATAGCATATGTAACCCATTCCTGAGTTTAGCCCTGTACAATTTGTGGGATCCCAGCTACATCTCGTACAGCACCTTTTAAGATTTCTGTGCCCTTTGGGGCCTATATTGGGTGATACAGGTGATTTTTTTTCTTTTGAAACTGATTCTCGTCACTCTGTTCTGGCACCAAAATGGGTTTCTCAAGTTTGGTTTTCTTTCAGTTTATCCTGAAAGATAAACTGAAGCTTCTTTATTTCTTAATTTCTGTCGGCAAAATGGGGGAAATGACATGAGGAAGTGTTCTGGAGATCCTGGGTGAAAAGCCCTTACACTGCCGTGGGGCATGGTATTGAATGTCACTATCAGCATTACTTAATAGAATAAAAGGTGGAGGAAATCTAGCCTTTGAGAATGCAAAAGACCCCACAGCAGTATCACTTCTCAGAGGAAAATCTCCCCTTTCACCGTTTTCCATTTGTCTGAGTAGATGCCATCCTCCTCATTTCCTCAGCAAATGGCTAATTCCAGGAGACTGGCTGCCACTTTATACATGCTATGAAAACCCAGCCCCCACAGCCATCAGAGGTAACGTCCCCTCTGCCACAGTGGGAGCCGGACTATACCCCTGCAGCTGTGGGAAGGACTTGGAGAAGCTGACCTGGTGTGGATGTAGCTGTTCAGGGTGAGCTGGGCCTCATCCTGGAGGGCGGCGATGGCAGCGGCATTCCGGAAGCTCCTCAGCTCGGACCCGCTGTGTGTCGGCACTGGAAAGCAGATGGTTACAGCTCAATGAGGTCAGGACACATCAGCTGATAGTATTATACGTGAACATTAAGCAGTCTCATTAGTTCCCCAGCACTCCGCTGCCGGCCTTTCAAAGCTCAGCACTGACCATTGAAATTCCACATCAGGAAACAATTGGGCGATGCAGTGCTACATGTGGTTGAAAACATCTTTTTCGCTTTTACATGGCAACTTCAGAGCTATCAGCCTGGATAAGTGTGAGGTGACTTCTGCTTACCAGCTTTGAAAGTGACGATGCATTTGAGACAGGCAAATTCAGTAGCATCTAGCCGGAGTTGTCTAAATCTAGCCACAACCTCCTGTAAAGCCTGTATTTCTGAAATGATTTTATTCAGCTTCTGAGAATCTGTATTGTCACCGTTCATGCCTGAAACAGAAACAGATGAAATAAATCATATTAAATGCATTTGCTTTATTTTCTATCAATTTCTGACAAAATCCTGCGTATCAATATCCATTCTATTGTCACACTTGTCTATCTGGTTCCATGTAAACTGACTATATTGTATGAAAGTTAATATAAAATCTTCTCTTGGATGATAACAAACACAGTAATTTGCATTTAAATGACAATGCAAGCAGTCATGAATACAACAAAACAACATTATTTGCATTTAAATATAGATTTATAAATGACAGGTATGCTCTATTGTTCAGTAGGAATTTGTTATTCTTTACATGTTGTTCTTTTTTCAGTAATGTATTTTTATGGTAATTTTTGTAACAAAGTCATTAAATTGTGCAATTCTTACCAGATACAGCCAGTAGAGTGTTAGCATCAACTGGAATGGCCCATTGTGCTATTCCTAGAACAAACAGTTCTCTCCAAGCATCTTCCAAAAGCATCAGCTGTCATACAATAGATGTACAATATAACATAGTGTATAATTTATAGATTTACAAACAATTTAAATATGTAAATTTCTGTTATTTTAAAAACTGCTTTAAATGCTTGTCATGGTATTTTCCCCATGGAATTTGTTAGCTCTTCTCTTTAGCTTTTAGAGGTGTCTGAAAATAAGACTATCTGTTGTAGACAATCACTTGGTGTTGGCTTCCTGTGCACTGTGTTGTAGATCAAAAGGGAAGAGAAGGGAGAGTGAGAAGTCCTGCCCTCGAGAGCTCACACATGATTTGAGCACTTGCCTGTGTTTTTCAGCACAACTCCTAGCAGCATGGGTTTTCTCCCACTCTTTGGGTGCACACGGAACTGTCCTAGGACAGTTGGAAGAGTGCTTTCCCCCTGCTCTCTAGGGGTCTTCAACTCTTCCTAACAGCCATGCACAGAGCAGTGGGCTCTGAGCTCAGCATCCGAGTATCTATGCTGTCAGCATTGCTACTTCCCTGTAATTTTTGTGCATTCCCTGGCTTCTGGCTTTACAAAAGATGTGCTTTTCTCTGTTTGGAGGCAATGCCATCTATTTCCGTGGAGAGGCACTAGTGCATCTGAGGAGTGTGACTGCTGATGTGACTCCTGATAATGCATATGGCAAAGCCAGAATAGGCATACTTTGTACTGAGAGCATCTTGGGGTTGTTGGCACAGATCCACTCCTAGGAGGGGTTTGGAGGGCCCCAGTTCAACTGAAATTCATTACCTCCCTGACCCAGCCTAAAGGACATGCTGAGGTACATACAAATTGCTGGGACCTCATGTCTCTCTATATGGTGAGGAGAGATGTGGAGGGTGAGACTGTAGTGGACTCAGGAGGGGTCATCTGAAGGCTCCATGCAGTGAAAGCAGATTTCACTGAACATGTGGCATTGAAAGAGCAAACTACAGTAGTACTGCTGTGGTCCCTGAAAACATCAGCAGCATTTTAGGGAGATAGAAAGGAAGGCATATTAGGTCTAGAAAATTCTGAGAAAGGAATACCTCATACCAAATGAATGTTTTCCTTGGAATCGGATATATGGTAATAGATAATACAGAAAGCAGGCACTAAAAATGAATCTCTTATCTATGTGCCCTTACAGCACTGAGGGTTTTAAAGCACCCTGCTCTGATCAGAATGAGAAAAAGAGCTCTCAGGATCTTGCCACTACAGTCTTAAGACTTCCATGTGCTGTGTGCTTTGTAGAACTTCTACATAACTTTGGTAAGGAAACTGTGACTGAAAAACGTGTTGTCTCTGTTTCCATAAAATTTGTTTGAAATAATTTCATAGGCAACACTAGAAGCTGCTAAGATCATTGTACGTGGGGGGAGTCTAGGTACAGCACCTATCTTGGCTCCAGTCAAAGCAGCAGAACCTGCCCATGAGTCTTGGAAATGCTGCAGCCTGCCTGCCCGTCCCCTCCTCCAGGTAATCCCTATGGGTATCCAGGTTTCTGTATGACATAGGAAATGATTTGCCAGCCTTTCATTTATTTTTGTAATACGTTTTTTGTCATTCATTCATGCAGATACAATGGTAGTGAATGGTTGTTCCTGGAAGATATCAATTTCATATGTTCTTTCCCACTGAGCATTTAAAGTCAGAAGACTTCAGAAATAAGAGACTACTCCAATAGCTGAAGCATTCTTCATGCCTATGCATAAGTCTGCAAAACCTTCAATTAAAGTAATTCATGCTGAAGTCATACTCTGTCCTTCAAAGAAACAAGAAATGCCGGGCTTTCTAAATGACCTGTTTTTGCTTCTTAATCCATCTCGTCCTGCTAGCATGTCATTTTCTTGTTTTTTATTGCTTTGGGCCAACCTGTCTCGTGGAGCAGCTGGGCAGGCATGTGGGCCAGCAAGCTCGGAGCATGGTGTTTTGATTGTGTGGCTCCACAATGTTGGTTTGATGGATTCTGAAGAGGTGGGGAAGTGGCAGTCTCTGTTTCAGCGAGGGGAGTGGCACGGCCATCACAGGCCTGTGTCTGGACAATAAATCGGCTTCTGCTTGTTTCCTTGCCTTCAAAATGAGACTGTTCCAGAGTCCCATAGTCACAGGGTTGTTCCCTTTTCAGAAGAGCACGAAGCAAAAGCAAATCCAGGAAAAGGTTTGAGATTCTACTCAAGCAGATGTCAGAGATACAAAAAGAGAAAATCAGACATTTACAGCTGGGCCATTGTCAATTAACTACTGCAATGGCACTATTATAAAAATCAACAGTCTGATTATTTGTGAAATAAGGTGATTAAAATCAAGGTTATTTCTTCTCTGGATTTCTTGAACACGACAGGGGAACCATGTGGCAAAACGCCCACATTGAGGCCTTAGGGCTGAGCAGCTCGGAGTTTTGAGGAAGATGATTTGCAATGAGGTGCAGCAAGTGGGGATGAAGTTAAAGAATGGCTGGGATTTTTATACGTAGTTCGCCCATGTTAGCCCTGAAGGTGAAGCAATAACAGGTACCTGTGGCAGAAAAGCAGGCCTTGCTGTTTGAGGTGTGCCTAGTCACATGCAATGGAGACTTCAGTTGCACCCAGGTCCTGGTACCTTCTCCCTCGCACACAAGCTGAGATAGCCTTTTGGGAAATGAGTCCATATTGTGTCATATGAAGCTTCCACCTAAGGAGCTTCCAGTGAACGTTGTTGGTTGCTGCAGACATTGCTGGTCTGGAGATGGGCCCAGCACCTTCCTGCACCCTATGGCTGTACTGACACAGTGTGCTTGCTGCATCTCCTTGGTAGTGGGGCCCATTCCTTCAGCTGCCTCATATGACAGACCTGATGCCTCACGACAACAGTAGAAACCAGCATACTGCAGTGAGACTGCTGCCTTCCTAAGGGTGGTTGCTTAAGGCCTGTGCAGCCTCCTGGGCCCTGCCCATCCCTCCCCTCACGCACTCAGTCCCTAACAGCATCATAGTTGCAGCCGGGTCCTCATTAGTCTGCCATCATGACAGAGGTTTTCAGATCTGGTGCTATAAAAGAGACTTTGTGATAGACCTTAGCTTTATGACACATTGTCATGGCCTACTGTTCAGCATAAAACACTGCCTTCCCTAAGAAGCTCAGTTCAAAACCTATATTTGCATATTTACTGAACTGTTGCAACATGCATCAGTGGAAAGTAACTAGTTCCCCAGATGTCTGATACATGCAACATCTATAGAAGGGCACTTCCAGCAACCATTCTGTGAAATTAGCTCAACCATATCGAAGTATTAGGCACTTTTATGATTGGAGTTTTGCATAGATTTCTCCCCTTCCATTTTATAATTATCTGATTACTTTTATAGAATTAGTACGTTATACAAAGCACACAGCGTCCTCATCAGGAATCAAGTCATTAAGAAATTGCTTCATCTCGAATGGTTCACATGTGATTTACTTGAAGCAAAGACAAATTGTCATAGAGGAAAACAAGACAGATCAGGGAAGATTGTAATTAATGGTGAAAAAATATTGGGGGCTGGCCAAATAACAGAAAACAACAGGAACAAGAAAAAAATGTTGGCTGTGTGAATGAAGGGAGAGGAGAGGAGAGGAGAGGAGAGGAGAGGAGAGGAGAGGAGAGGAGAGGAGAGGAGAGGAGAGGAGAGGAGAGGAGAGGAGAGGAGAGGAGAGGAGAGGAGAGGAGAGGAGAGGAGAGGAGAGGAGAGGAGAGGAGAGGAGAGGAGAGGAGAGGAGAGGAGAGGAGAGGAGAGGAGAGGAGAGGAGAGGAGAGGAGAGGAGAGGAGAGGAGAGGAGAGGAGAGGAGAGGAGAGGAGAGGAGAGGAGAGGAGGAGAGGGGAATGATCTTCAGAATCCTTCTGGGCTGTATGTTTAACTAAGTGCACCTTATTCTGAAATAGCAATATAAGATACCACTCCCCATTTCTTTGAGGAAAAAAGAATTGAGCCATAGGCAATTTCTAAATTACTGCCTTTTTTTTTTTTTTTTTTTTTTTAGAGACAGAGCTCTGAGCTTTAGAGCTGCTTAGGTCCATGATAGATCTAAAGGATTATGTGTGAAGCACTCTGAGTTCCTTTATCAGACAGGCCACACTGATTCACTCCCTCTGTAGGAGCCTTACCTGGTCTTGTAAGGACAGGGTGGAGAAGGCTGGGACACTCTTGGCCCACTTGATGCTCATGAACAGAAGTCTGGCTGCTGACTCACAGACTGATTCGGTGGCCACCTCGTAGAGATACATGGGGGTACCATTGACTTCATGTGGGTACTAATGTCAGAAAGAAAATAAAATGACTTCACACAGTGTCACCACAGCAGCCTGCCCTTCCATACAGCTGCTGCTCAGTGAACTGTGCTTATGCCCAGCACACAGCATGCACTCTCCTGTTCCACAACCAGATGGCATTGCTTTCAGCAGGCCCACTCTTTGCTGCTGTCTGTGTGCATGAAATGCACTACAGGAACAACTCATTGAAGGATGTTGAAGGGAGAACAAAACTGTTACATCAAGGAAAACATTACTAAAATGTGGTGTCATCCTTCACACCACTGCACAAAGGCACACCTATGGTGGAAGAGTCACAAGGATACAGATTTGAGTTTCTATTTTGTAGCGTGTGCTTGGAAGGCTCCTCTGTCAATCCAGCCTTATACAGCAGAGCAGGGAGCACTTGTTTACCCTTAACCCTTTGTCCAAATCCCTGACTGCAAGAGGATGTAAGCAGATGTACAGAGATAACCACATCTAACTGTAGGACTGGAGTGGGGCGATGTTTCCAAGCATGTGCTATGTTTTCTTACAGATTTGATATAAATATATATAAATATATAAAACTATTTGTGAGGATCATGTTCATGATGCCAGGCTACCAACTCTGAAAGTGTAGAACTACTAACTGCTTTTCTGTCTAATTTCATAAGTGCTGTAAATAAGAAATGCCATTGCAATTAGATTAAAGAAAAAGTTTGTTTAGTGGCAGTGGAGCTGAGGGCATGGCAGCACATCCAATGGGCTGCTCAGAAAATGTCACAGCCAAGAGGCACAGAGCCAGCTTAGTCATGTTGGTATGGACAAGCTACATGCTTTGGTCAGCACAGGGAGCACTTTCTGGACTACATCCCTGTAGAGTTGAGTGTTTTGCTGAAGAAATTTCAGTCACTGCAGCTCACTCAGTTAAAAATCGACTTGTGGATATGCTCTGGGCAGGAAGGGCAGGTTATAAGCTGATCCTTCTGCACCTATTTCTTGCAAAGGACACCCCACCCTTTGCACAGAACATGGGGGACATCACAGTGGAGAATCTACCACAATCCATACCACCTCAAACCTTGCTGTTTCCCACATCCACCCTGTTGGCCCACCCCAGCAATAGGCTCTGAAGTACCGCCAGTGTCTTTGAGCTGACCTTTGGGGTGGGCTGTGCCAGGCCGACCAGGGCCTGCCTCTCAGGGGTGCTGGCAACAGCAGCCAGCTCCAGGCCGTGGGGCTCCAGCTGGGAGACAGCAGTGAAGAAAGCGGGTGCTGGCAGGGCAGTGGTGGGAAAGTGTGGGGCACCACTGCTCTCCTCCTTGTGTCCACGGAAATAGAGGGCCACCTGCTTCCGTATTGTTGATGTACGTGGGCCCCGCTCATGTTGCACAGCTATGGGACATCAACGAGAAATGATGACCTTCATTGGCTGCAGGATAAGTGGCTGAGGGAAGTGGGGGGAAGGGGAAAGGGAAAAAAAGGGGAAAAGGAAAAAAAAGGAAAAAGGGGGAAAAGGGGAAGAAAAAGGAAAAGGGAAAGGGAAATGGAAGGGAAAAATGTGAAGGGAAAAATGTAAAGGGAAGGGAAGGGAAGGGAAGGGAAGGGAAGGGAAGGGAAGGGAAGGGAAGGGAAGGGAAGGGAAGGGAAGGAAGGGAAGGGAAGGGAAGGGAAGGGAAGGGAAGGGAAGGGAAGGGAAGGGAAGGGAAGGGAAGGAAGGGAAGGGAAGGGAAGGGAAGGGAAGGGAAGGGAAGGGAAGGGAAGGGAAGGGAAGGGAAGGGAAGGAAGGGAAGGGAAGGGAAGGGAAGGAAAAAGGAAAAGGAAAAAGGAAAAGGAAAAGGGGAAAGGAATGAGAACAGTGAGGAACTGGGAGTGGATGGGTAAACTGCACAGCCCTTGGCTGTGAGCAGTGAGCATACCGTCTTTGTTCATATTGACTTCCAAGCATTTCTTCAGCCGCAGGCCCGGCACTGGTTCCTGTGCGTCTTGTCCACCGGACAGCCCCCCCTGCAACAAACGCAGAGAGCCGTCGGGGCGGGGGGTGCTCAGCCCTGGCCCCCCGCCCTCCTCCTTCCCTTTTTTAACAGGGCCGGGCCGCCTTCAGCACCCGAGACAGCGACGGCGGCGGCGGTCTAGGTGCGCCAGGAACCCCGGGGGGGCTGGAGCAGCGCTGGGGATGGGTATGGGTGGGAAGTAGAGAGGCAGTGAGCGCTTTGTGGCTTTGTTTTATTCCGTTTCATTATATATCTGTTTGTTTGTTTGTTTGTTTGTTTGTTTGTTTACACACCGCCTCGGCCTTAGTTGGCAGAGGGGGCGATGGGCCGTGGGGGCAGCTCGCCGCGTACCTGATTTCCCGACTTGCAGACGTAGGTCCTGTTCCTCCCTGATGCTCCGCTTGAAGAAACCTGAGCAGCCATCGCAGGCGTACACCCCGTAGTGCTTGCCGGAGCTGCGGTCCCCGCACACTTTGCAGGGGATGTCCAAAATGCGACCTGAAAGCAGAGATGGGAGGGAGAGAGAGCAGCGCTGAGTGGCCTGACCTCCGCGGGGATTAGCACCGGAGCCGCGCTACAAGCAAATAATGAAGTGATTTTATAGCCAACTTTCTTTTCCTTGAGCAAGTGTCAGTTTTCGACAATGAGCATTATTCATGCACCGCTACGTTTATTTGGGTCTCCTATA